>NC_138663.1:46149671-47349671 GCF_964273445.1 Streptopelia decaocto | reverse complement strand
TTGAATTGAAACATCTAAGGAAGCAAATGTCAGGATGGAGAGAAAAAAAAAAACAACTAATCTGCTACAATTCAGCTTCTTCATAATTGGAAAATACGTATTCAGTGATGTCAGACATTTGTACCCGCACTGTTTTCTCTGAATGGCGAGGCTTTATTTAACATGCCCACGTATAACTGACTTGGTGAGGACCTTCTTCCCTGACCTGTGGTCTTCCAAGGCCTGAGATGGGATATCTTTAACCCTATTTAAAGGGAGCTGCATATCTGATGCAGTTTAAGTTCAGCAGAAGTCCAAGAGACAAAAATAGGTAAAATGAGATGGAAATCTTCACAGGAAAAATGTAATACCTCATGTACAAACACATCCAAATGCACTCTGAAACTTCAGTTACTGGAATTCTGGTGTCAAATGTCTTTGTATTGCTGGGAATCATATACTCTTCTGTTCAACAGCAGTCTCAGAAGAGGATGCAGAAACAAGCAACACGTATTATTAAAATACAGAGAAAGGGACTGAGTCAGTACTCCAAAGCAATGTCCATGGATGTGGTTAGAACACACCTCAGAAGTCATGTCTCCAGTCCACTCAGTCTGGAGCATCTGAAATTCCTTCTCACACTGGATGGTGTTTCAGGAAACAACAGCAAAAGGCCAGAGCTGGGTGAGACTGTGGCCATCCCAATGAGGTCTGCAGGCTGAATCCGGAGCTGCCTGGCCGAGACCAGATATGCAGCTGACATGAGTGTCCAGTTCAGCCTTCACTGCTGGAGCAATGCCAGTGCTGGTGCTTTCATTTTGGGGATTTTTTTCTCTTGAAAAAATTACAGTCACAATAAAGATAAAAAGGAGTGTTTGTTTGCCTTTGTGTGTGTGTGAATGCATGCAACTACTGAGACGGTTAAAAAGATTAGATGCAGAATAAGTAAATGTTGCCCTTTCTAAAATTTCACACATAATTTAAAGCTATAAATTTCCATGAAAAATATTTTATTCACTTTGTGAACCATAAACAATTTATACGATAATGGGTCCTCTGAAATGAAAACACTTTTTCTGTAGGTAGACTGTCACGGTGATTGTGTGATCTATATATATACAAAGTGGTTAACAAAATAAGCACACTTGTTTATCAAAACATTATGCAGAGTTATCTGCTGTAAAAGGCATTCCTGTTTTTTTTTTCTTATTTTGTGTAATAACTTAATACCAAAATATTATTAGATACATCAAAAACACCCGCAGGTACATTTTCTGCAAGTCAAGAGTATTTTAAATGCATTGTGTTGTATTTGTGAAAAGGGATGATTTCACAAACTGATGCTAAAAACATTATTTTTAAATACTGTGTCACAAAGGAAAAAATGAAGACACACATCATGACTGTGGCTGAATAATTACATTTGTGGCACAAACTTAAAGAAGTCAGAAAAGTCACAGATAGGACACACTTTTCACTTCTCACTTTTCCTGACTTGTTGGTTTCTATCTCATCCTTGATACTATCTAAATGCTGTTTCAGCCTGTGAATTGAATTTTCTTTTAATTTGAGCAGATCATATATTCATTTGTTGACACTCTATCTTCATCAACCAATGCATTATGCCAGGCAGCTTCATCTCCTCCTGAAAGATAACCTTGGATTATGTCATGGCTCAATTCTTCATTGCCCCTACAGGGATAATGAATTCGCGCATGTAAGAGGATCATTTACCAATGGGGGTGGGATGCTGTTTTGAGCATATCATTTCCATCTGCCACAGGATGATTCCATTTGCAAAAATCGATCTCCTGGAGGAGGATTTCTTAGCTATGGTAAGCACGTTGTAAGCACAGGGTAGCAGAGCGTGTCATCTGACAGGAGAGGAAGAAAGGATCACGTTGCTGCTGCTGCCCCCAGAAAATCAATGGTTTTGGGGAAAGGTTTGCATCTCTTCACACCGAGGCTGGAGAAAGAAGCAAGAACAAGATAAACAAGCCCTTCCTTCTTGTGGCAAGGGATTGCAGCTTAGCAGGGCTTAGAGGAGGAAGGTACCCACATATTGGGGTGGTACCATGCAAATACAAGCATAGTTAAATCACTTCTGACAATGTTCAGCCCCAACTGCGACAAACTCTGTTAGATGCTGAAGCAGGCACTGCTGTGAGATGACCTCTTTTAAACAGCTTTAGGATTCAGCTTAATGGCTCCCAGAAAAGAACTGAACTAGTATTTAATTAGTGTGAATAAAATTATACATTTCATCAGCTGTAAACAATAGTAATCACACATATCACAATGAAAAATTATGCACTTCAAGCAACTTGTGTGGAGTGGAGTTTGGCAAGAGGGAGTGCAGATGGATGCCTAAGTACTCTGTGGGGGTTCCCAGGGTAGACCAGGAACAGACACATCCCAGTTTGATCACTGCAAGCTTTAGATTGCCACGGGCATCAATAAACAAGGTAAAGTAGATCTTTCATATTACATCAGTTATCATACGCCAGCAAGACTAAATTATGCACAAGGCAAAAGGAATCACAGTGGTAGCTGAGCAACTTAGAGACCGTGAGTATTTGCATCTCCTAACAAAATTTGCCAGAATGGCATCCCCTCCTGTTCCACTGTTGTCCCCCACTTAGTCATGAGAGGCAAGACAGTGGTGAGTTTGCAAGAACAGGACAAGACTGACTTCTAGAGTGGCTATGGATGCATCTAGCTCAAAAGTCATGGGGTAAGAACATTTCCAAGGAACTCACCAAGTCCTGTCATTTCTATCTATTCTCAGTGCTGTGGAAAGAACTCCTTCAACATATTTGAACTCATAAACTTTATTTGCTATAAAACTGGTTCTCCACAGACCTGTAGTCAAATCCTTTGGTGCAACTGGGATCATAACTGGTCGTTCCTTTTACTCTTCCGCTCACATTAATTGTAAAAGGAGATTCAGGTGCAATCCTGGTCCTGTGACATACACATATTCATGCAATGTGAGGATAACACAGTGTTTCTGTTTGATGCAAATTACTGATTACAAGCAGACATTTTGTTCAGTGTGTTTTCATCTTCATTTTCAGAGAAACGTGTATTAGTTTTTCCCAAGGTCCACCTTTGCTTATCGCTGTTCAGTATGCATTGTGCCATAGTGTGATCGTATCATCTGTCATAAAGGATAAACTAATATGACAACTTGTGTCCTAATGCAGCTTGACAAGATGAAATTTGGAAAAAATAAACATGATTCTTGCCAATACCCACTGCTCATAATGACTTCAGGTGTACCTCCCTTAATTAATCACTAGCTAGTTATAGTTTCCTGATTAGCTGCCAGAAACTGAGCACAGTATGGGCATTGTGTATCTATGTGACTATGTATCTATATTTTGGACTGGCACACAGACTTACAGGGATATTACCTGTGTATAATGCAGTTCTTAACAGGTTGTTTTAATTATTTTTTCTTGTTCTTGCAGGTAGTAAAAGATATTAATTAACTGGAAATGCTTTTTCTTTTAAAAACACATGAATCAATCTGAATTCTTTGAAACCGCATTATTCTAAGGAGTGTTCATAAATCTTGGAGATATAATTTATTTTTCTAAAGAAATATATTTTATGAACGACAGTTTAAATTTGCACCTGAGACCGTTAAAGTTTCTATGAAGAGAGAATGGATAACAAATTGAATGGATGGACTCTTATTAAGCATAAAATTACTCAACGAGAACCATTCTGAATCAATTAATCATAATGTAACGCGACATTAATTTTCTGGCATTCTCAAAATCAAAAGTAAGTATTTGCATTATTTTTCATCATAACAAATGTAATTACTTTTGTTTACAGCTAATAAAATACATAATTCTAGTCACAGTAATTGAATACTGGCTGCACTTTTTTTCTGGGAGGCATTAAATTGAATCCTAAGGTTGTCTAAAGAAGGTTTTTCTCACAGCAGTGACCTTTCACCTTTTACTCTCCTCCCTACATGCTTTGCATGAGCATGTACGAAAAGGATCAGAAAATCCAATTTATATGACATAGCATGATACTGTGAAACATCTGCAGTTTTAAATAAGGTTTGGTTCCAGGTGCAATGAAGGGAAATAGCATAATCTCTTCTGTTTATCATACTTCATGTGTGACTGTTATAATTGGACTTGTTATTTGAACATATTATTTTGTTAATCAATGTGTTTTGGATTTGTCCCTAAGTTGTCTTATGTAACATTATCAAAACAATCTAAATTCTTGACACCTCACCTGGGTCTGCCAGCTAACAAGACAACAGATTATTCAAGGACAGGCAGGTGAATTTCCCAGGGAACATTAGTCATGATATTACAGGGGGCTGTCTTGACTCCAACAAAAGCATTTTACTTATATTGATTCACCCAGCAAGGAATGATAATTATTAGGGTAGGTAGAAAGATGGTTCCTATCTGTTGTTCCATGGAAACAAATATTTCCAAAGCCCATTTTGAAGATAATTTTCTTCATATTGTTTCAGATTCCAATTAAATTAAAATTTTGAATCATAAAATAGAGAGAGGAAAGAGTTAAAGATGCAAAACACTGAAACTAGCAATCCATTTTGAATTATATTAAAAAAAAAGGTCTGGTTTGGTCAGCTTAACTTATGCCATTTGCTGTAATAAATAACATATAGTGAACAACACAACCTACCCCCTCATGCCTGGCACACATATTGCCAAGGCAGCCTAAGAAAACACCAAAGGCAGCTCTGAGTTCTCTGACCAAAACATGATTCTAGTGCACTAAGCATTCAAAGCCCTCTAAGGTTGGAGATTGAGGCAGTTTTAATTCAAACCATGCCTGGCTTCCCAAGTAAGGGGATCTCTCTGTGCCAGTGAAGGGATCTGTTTCATTAAAGAAGTAAGGCTATCCCTTTTTGAAAGTACAGTACTGTTTTAGATAAACACACCAGTTACAGTATTCAGTGTTTGAATACTTCAGGGAATGTGACAGAAACATTATTTACTTATTTAAAGCAATCAGGAAATGAAATTTTTCTCTTCTAGTGTGGCTTGTACAATAATTCCATTTACATATTTAAATCAAGTTAATTTTCTTCCTCTTCTGTTATGGTGTAAGTTGTTTGGTTTCATTTGTTCCCATATTCTAATATTCCATTTCCCTTGTACTGTTAGTTTGTACGCATAAGTTCAATACTTGTTGCCTTTCGATAGCTCCTCAGTTTATCATAACTGGGGATCTCTTACATCACAGCCAATTTCACTGATTATATGCAATTTACAGAATAGGCAGCTCATCCAGGCTGGATTAGGCTTGGTTGTGGTAATATATCTACATGAGCACTTATTTCTCTTTGCCTCTGCTGGCTGCTTTAAGAGAAAACATATCAACTCCTCACTAGCCAAATCATAGGCTTGGACCTAACTAAACACCAAGATATGCTTTGTGCCCCTTATGATACAACTCTTTGGAGAAATATTTTAGTACACCTGGATATGGCCTAGGCAGCAAGACAATAAAAACTAATGTCTTTTAAGCTTGAGAAAGCATGAAAGAAATGCTGATGTGTACAACAGGTTAAAATTAACCCAGGTACTTACAATGCTATTCCATCAGCACAAAGTTCTTGATTTAGAAGGCCCTGAGGTAGGTGGTTAATTACTTGCTGAATCAGGGTCAGAATGCTTATGAAGAAACCTTTAGTAATTCGGCAGAGCAGAAGTTCAGGGGAAATATGTCACTAGCTTTGAAATGTGTATGAAACTTTTGACAAAATGAACAGAATAATTCCTGTATCAGTGGGAGGTCCACGTATTCATGCCTGTGGCCCACGGGTTATCAGTGGGCTTTTAAAAACGTTCACACGCTGCTCCTCCACCTTTAATTCTTACAAAGCGGGACTGTTTGTGGGAGGATAATATAGGGAGTTTACCTGCGGAGCAGGCAGGTGTGCATTTAAAAGGCGCATAGCAATTAGCTGCTGCTCATCACCAACTTGCTGCAGGTCTCAAGCTGTCTCCAGCCTGACAGGTTTTGGGGGAAGGGGGAGCTATGACATTGTTGTAGATCCCAAGACCTGTTGTGTCAGGGCTGCCCTGGATAGTCTCAGTCTTCTGAGTGGTTGTCCCAGACTGAGTATCCTTCATGATTAGTCATGTGCCAGCAGAGCCTCATCTAAGGCATCCAGCTTCCACTCTGAAGGGAGCAGCTTGGCCTCTCGTGGGGCACCAGCTGGCCCTTTGCCCAGGAGAAAGGTCACTGAGATACTTTTGTTCCATGGGAGCTCTCAAGGAGTGGTAGGGGAGAGGGAAAGGCTCTCAACCCAGGCAACCTGGGCTTTCCCTCTTGACCAAGAGCTCTCTTCCTGCATGGAGACAGCCACCAGGCTGATGGACCATAGCGGGTTATCCACAGGCTTGCTTTCAAGGAACAGTAAAATTAAAGGAATGTGGGTTTTCTGAATTAGCAGTTTTATATATCAGAGTGAAGCACTTCTCTGCAGGTAAGTGACTTGGTAAGTGAGAGAAAGGCACCAGAAAGATGTCAGGAAGAAAGGCCTGGTACACACATGTCACCTACTAGCTCCCATCACCAGTGAAGAGGTCACAGTACTGCTCCACACTGTCTTGGTCAGGAAGGAGGAACAAAGGAAAGCAGGGGAGGTGATCAAGAGCACCTTTGACCTTGCTTCAATCAATACAAGTTTGGTTGCAAAATCAAGGGAGAATTTCTTCCCTAAGGAAGCTGCGTCGGTCATATCCACTGCTCAGCTGATAACTCAGGATCCAGCAGGGTCTTATACTGATTAGCAGAAGATTTAATTTCACCCTGATTAAGAGAGCACAGATGAAGAAGGATGCTGAATAATCCTACAGGCACGTATCAACTCTTAGGCAAACATTCCTTTTAATCTATTGTGGTGAACAACCCATGCACTCAGTTTTTACTCCCTTGACATTTTTTTCTGAAGGGTTCTTTTCCATAAATCTCCAGGCTCTTGCTTTTTACAGTGACATTGGCCCAAATCCAGACAACAAACAACCTTGCTGCTGCTGTTCATTAGAACCTATATTTATTTCTTTATACCATCCAACCAGCTCTGTTTTCTTTTGTAAATTTCATACAAAAATATCCTGTAAATATGCTCTTAGTAATGACCAACTTTGATTTTTGGGAATGCAAGTCGTAAATGTTAGTCATAAAAAATATTACTGTTTTGCTAGATTTAAATAACTGTGCATATTTTAATACATTGAGTCATATACAACTGTAATTAAAAGATATATTATCTTCCTCTTGCTGGGAATAGCACTCAGAAATGAGAAGGATAACATTTTCCTCTTGTGAATAACTGTTCAAAAGATTAATTCATGTCAAATGTTGGCTTTTCTGGGGTTGCCTGCAAGAAGCTGAACTCTAACACAGCATGGCATCCATGTGTGTTTACATGTTTCCTATTCCCTAGAACAACCACTGCCACGAGAAAATCGCTGAAATACTTCTGAGCTAATATACATGTGACAGCTGCTTCCAAGGGTTATAAAGGTATGTACTAGTTTATTGAACCCTTTGTTAGATGTAGAGCTATTGTCTGAAAAGTGAAAGAACCAACAACATACAAAAATATGTGGACAGCTGCAACTGATGGAAGCTATCAGCCAAACAGCAAGTTGTTCTCATACAACATTAACATTTACTTAAATGTGGAGGCTTTAAAGATTTCTATCAAAGATTTTACATTTTGCTGAAAGCGGGCTCATAGATAGATACATAGATATATATTACATTGATACATAGATAGATATCATATGTGAGCATAATCAGAACAGTTATCCAAAGACATATTTTCTAATTACAGAGAAGTATACATAATGTAAAGAGAAAAAAATAGACTGCACAATAGGCTTTTGAAGGAATTTCATTGAAGTCCCTTTGACTTTTTATGCTTATCATCATGCTGGTTTGTAAAGAGAAGTAGTTTGGTCCAAATTTAGCACCCTTGTGTCTATTAGATACAGATATGCTTCCTGCATGTCTTAATAAAACAGTGAGGAAGACTTCCAACCTATTTGATGATGGCTACTGAAAAGCTCCAGAATATTTGGAAAAACGTTCCTAATTTCTTCCATTTACAACTATTTATTTAATTTTCCTTTTCTGTTATCAAAAGAAACATAAAACTAAGGAACACGTCCAAGTAATAAACACACACCCAATTTTTAACACCAGAAAGAGTAATATTCACTGGCTCCATGCAGGAAATCTCACTCCGGCAGATGTTTGAGTTGATTGGTAGAGTGGAGTTTTTTGTTCCTTTTTCTTCCTCTGCAACTTTTCCCTTTAACAATAGACATTTTTCCTCATTGCCTTCTTACTCAATTCCCTTCTAGATTTGTCATAGAGGAGTAGCTTGGCTGTATTCAAGGTGCCAGATCATCTGGAGTTTTTCCCAGAAAGGGAATAAAACTCAGCTCCTGACTTCAAGCAGACAGAAAAACACACCTCAATCTAAGTTTCCATCAGACCCTTTTGGGTATAAAACAGTGTGACTCCATAGCAGATGCTATCATAACACTTCTCTCCTGTTGTTTTCCAGGTGGGGAAAGAATGTGAATAAGATTCTTCAGGGAGGTTTCTTCTCAGGTAGACAAAGGGAACAAGTACATTAGCAGTGTAAAACGTTACTGCATCACCCACATTGTGCATCCCATGGTCAGGACCAAACCAAATACCTCTGGGGTCTTGAGAGAGCTCAATAGATTGAGGGCCTTCTCTAGCACAATTTCCCACGTATCTGCAAATTCAGTAAAGCTCTTTATGAGGGTCCACCTCCCTGTTTGTTTCTCCTAAGCAAGCAAAGCATTTGCAAAGACAAATTGCTGCCGGTTGGAGCACTGACGCCAGCAAGGGGTGGAGCAGCTGCTGTGGTTGTGCAAGGCTTTAGGCCATGCCAGTGACAGCAGGGACCAAGGTCACCCCCCGTTCAGCAGAGGCGAGCCCTGGGGCCAGGCCAGGACCACCAGCCAGGAGCTGCAGCCCACAGCAGGCTCTCCTTTCTGTGCTATGGGTTGGTTCAGTCATCATCTCCTCCTCCCTTCCCTCTTTTTAATTAAATACAGAGGGTGACATTTTGGCCTAAAGTCAATAGTTTTTTACCATTGATTTCAATGTGGCAAGAATTTCATCCAAACCCTTCATGCCTCAATAAGGACAATAACACAAAGAACACTATTTTGGAACAGAGAAAGGCACCATATTTGCCAGCTGCTTTGTTTATTGTGTTTGGGGGCTTCATGATGTAGTCGCCCACCCACTTCTTTATTAAATGTTAGTTTGGCATTTGGAAGTTGTATAGGCTGCAATATAATAATAATTAAAAGTTTGTATGCAATTGCCAAAGCTGGTTTTCATTCCTTAGGGAGTATTAATTCTGGTTTAATTTGTTTTTCATCTTCATTGTGCAACAAAACACAGTTTGTTTTTAAAAGGAGGATCAAACTGATACTGAAATATGCGTACATGTGTTGGCAGGCATTTCTTTAGGAGGGCTGCAGCCTATGAACTTGGACTTCAAACAACAAATGTGCAGAGCTCGCATGAACTTGAAGTTGCCCTTTTATTTGTGACATCCATAAACATTTATGATGCTTTGTTTTTAATCCCAGTAAGCCTATGTTGTTACTCTGGGTCTCTTAATAGTGTCTATTTATATTGTGAAATCATGACAACTGTGTTGTCTTCCCATAAAGCCAAAGGTCAAGGGGCTGCTACAGCAAATACTAACACATGTGAATAACTTTACTCGTACGAATAATCAGAGTGATTTTAACAGGGAGGTGTTTTTAGGGTCAGGCTCCCAATATTTTGACATACTTCCTGAAATGTTTTGTAGATAGGAGTCATTGACTTTCATATGGTGATAAAATGCTCTGAACACACACTGACACACACACGCACACACACACACACACAGACACACACACAATGACTAAAAGACAGGAATATGTTTGAAATACACTTAAAATTACAGTTTTACTTGTTAGCTTTCTTTTCCTGGATACAAATAGTGTTGGAAGAGCACTTACTCCAAAGAGATTAAATAGAATTAGTGTCAACGATTTCTATAAGTCAGTCTATATAATATTCCTGCCCTGTGTGTGGAACCACATGTTTGGAGGTCTCAGTATAGTTTTTTGCCTTCATCTTGTGGGAAAGAATGATGGAATTAATTACTATTACAACAGTGATTTATTGCATTTTATAATTTATATTGTGTACAGATCATTGCTATGATGAAATAGGCAAATGTATATGAAAGAACACTCTCTTTAATCATAAGAACAATAAAAATTCATGCTTCCTACAATAAACATTATTCTACTTTTAAGGCTATACCTAACTGTGATACATGTGCTGTGAAAGTAAATAGGAGATAGATACACAAAATTCTAAACATACAAAGTGTACATAAACTTGAAATGTTCAGAATAAGTATCTTGCCTTTTAAAGAAAATTTCTTAGTTGTCTGTTGAGATACTGTGGTGATCCTTGGAAAGGTTTTTATGAATATATTAATCCAGTTTTTCCTGTTGTTTGCACAGATTCCAGCTGTGTTAAAATGCGATTCTTGCAAAAACTTGTCTCAGAAGATCATGTCAGGAACAACTTGGCTTTCTGCTTTTTATTGGAATATTTTCAAGGGTTTGCCATGTTGCATCCTGAACCTTATTCTCAAAATACGTATTCTAAGCCTATGATTTAACTCCTACTGTTAAATTAGATAGAAGCTTTACATACGTTTATTCTTCCTATAAAGGTGGAAATGGAAGAGCTGGACTACACTTGAAAATCTATGAACATCAGTTTTGAAATTTCTAAACATAGTAGCTATTTTCTTCATATTACCTTGCTAAAATATCCTGTTTGAAACATTTCTTTAAGTAATAATGCCGCAAAACTTGCAAAGGCTTTGCAGTCTAGGTGTCATAACCTTCCTGGTAATAAAAGGAATATATTTTCCATTAACACTGATTCATGTGCATGGTCTGTCCAGTGATATGCAATGTCATTTAAGACATTCCATCATTCACTTGCTTGAGCACTCTTCTCTAATCTGATGAGGTACGCAAGGAAGAAACAATGATAGCCAAGGCATTAAAATGTAATCAAGATATGCAAATTCATATTTAAATGTGATTTGCTTGGAAAGAAAAATTAATCTAGGCATGGTCAAATAAACAGTGTGTAATATGGATAATTAATCACCAAATTAGCAACTGTAGTCCCATGAGAAGATTACGTAAATTAAAATTGCCCCCATCAACCGTCACAATTAGACTACTTAATACCAAGCTCTAAACAAAACACAGCCCCTGGTAGCATCACAAAACAAGTGAATCAAACTTAGTGGGTCCCCCTCCAAATTTCACAGACAGGTTTGGTAAGTACTTTATTTTTCCTGATTTACACAAACTTTTTTATTTTCCCACAGACATACCAGGCCCATTGAACAACCTGCAACTTTGAAATGCCATTAATGTTGCTTCACACAAGATTAAACTTCCATTCATACAGTCTAAATCAGCAGTTAAAAGAGTTAGAGGCTAGAGAGTAAATCATCAGCCCTGGGTCTCAGTTCACGTAACAGGAATGGATTCTGCCGGGATTTGTTAGGTGCCTTCCACCCACGTAGAAGTTATGTCTGGAAACTTCAGTTACTACTTTGCACTTATGTTTCAAAAACAGATCAGCTAAGTCCCTATTTTTTTTTTTAACATGGTATTTTCCCATCTATCTAATATTTCCTGAAAATATTTGTTCTACCATTTCTGAAAATAATAAAGAAATTTACTTCCCACTGGTTAATTCAAGCCAATGAGTCCAAGGGTGACTCATGGCCTAGGCTGGGATATGGTACTACCTGACCCATGACACAACATGGTCTGCCCTGAGGCTGGGCATTGCACTATCACCATGTCCCAGCCTGGAATACATAAAACATTGTCCAGCAAGGAAACCTGACTCACAGGTGAACAGAGCTATTCAGCATCTGAAGCACAGCTTCCTTAAGACACCTCAGTAGCTCAGACCTATCCAGTTTAACACCAATAGAACCCGGGGTGAAATATGTTGACTTTCCTGAATACAAATTTTAGACTTTTTTTAATCAAATAGTGTAATATACTGGCTCATGTCTTCATTTATGGTGAAAGCTATTGTTCAAATATCAAAATCAGGAAGGGGTCTGAATTTCTGTCTCCTAATGAACCCCACATCACTAGTTCCATGGGAACAGTCTGTTTGGGGAATGACCTTTCTACAATGTAGGCAAGAAATTCTCAATGCTTCCTTAGCCAAGAAAAGCAAAGCTTTTCACTTTGAGTCTCTGGTTACCTGTCAACATGAGCACTTATGGGTGGAAGACACCTTTGAAAACACAGCATTGTGACAACCTAGCTCAAGGTAGACCTGTCCTGGACTGTCATTGGGAGTGAAAAGAAGTTGAATTTGTGAGAAAGAGGAGTTTGCTGTTATTCTGAATTGTTTATGTTGCTCTGGACAATGATTGGCTTTTATTTGCTCTGTATTTGTACAGAATAAATTGCACTCCTTTTATTTTACTTGAAGTTTTAATTCCTTCTTGTGAAGCTATATGTGCACCCTTTTGGTAAGATTTTCAATAACTTCTTTAAACAGCTACATAACACTTGTGTTTTAAGGCTCTTAAAGCTGCACAATAACAATTTATTTCAGCATAGAATAGCACACCTTTCTACCAGGCAGTTAGCTGACACATTGCATGCAATAGTTTTGAGTTGTGTTATTAATGCAATGATGTACAAGCCTCTTGCAAACTTCACTGTAAGATTTTTTGCTAATATGAATTTTTTCTTTGGACCTGAGTAACTGAATCAAGAATAACCTCAAAGGGGAAACCCCAGTCACAATGTAAGATAAGGATTGTAGAAACTACCATGTAAATTTTTGTCTTCATTGATGTTTAGCCCCAACGGAGAAGTAATTCATCAGTCACATTAGTCACTATTTTCATGGTATAATTTGGCCTGCACCAGAACTTCCAACATTGCCTTGTATATTTTGCAAGCAAAATACACTCAAGGTTTCCACATGCTCCAAAGTATTCTGGAAAATTATGGGTGCACAACTTTTCTCCTGTATGCTATGGAGAAACTGCAGAAAATCAGAATACAGGGAAAAAGAAGTGTGGGACTGCAGCTGGCAAATTTATTGAGCTTTCCTGATCCTGAAGACAAGATGTGGTTTTAGATGCTGACCAAGATCTAAGACAAACAGACAAAAAAGTAAGCAATATTCTGTGATCCCTGGAAGTTCATTGGGCTTGGTATGGACTGTCCCTGGATGTTAAAGTACAGATGGCTGACAGCTATGGGCTTGAGGACTATTAACAAAAGTTATCCCTTAAAAGGCCACAAACAACTGTGAATCAGACTGGAAGGGTACAACAAGGTTTAGGAGCCCCACTTGTGAGCAGCTCCACTGAAATTGCAAAAGCTATTTGCTCAGGAAGGTTATCACCCTTTGTGGCTAAGGTTCAATACAAATCCGTTTTCCCTGAAATGGAAAATTCAGGCATTGCTGGAGCTGCAGATTTATGAGGCAATGGAAACCAATCACAAGCAAATTGTAACCCAAAGTGTTTCCTGGCCTGTACCAGCCACCCTGAATTTCCTCTTATCTGGATAACTCTTTGTCTTGCAATAAACTACATGCTGTCCATGGCTGACTTTCAAAACTAGTAATTCCAGAGGGGGAAGGCCAGGGAGTCCTGATAGAAGTCCTTCAACCACCCATCTAACATGACAGTACCCAGTGCAATTAATCAAGCAATGTCCTTTTCTCACTTAACATGCCCAGTGTTGCTGCAACTGTCACGTGCTAGCAATTACACTCTTAACTACATAGGAATATGATAACTATATGATGGGCTAAGTTATGCTCTATGTTACAACTGATTTAAGTCTGGAAGAATGCTTTTTTTAAGTGACCCTGACTGTCCACTGAGAAAGAGAACCCTTAATACACTGGTTATACAAACATCAGCAACCGATCAAGCTGAGTTATTACCTTTTATATAACTGTTTGTTATAGTTCAACAAAACATAATTCCAAATGAAATAAGAAACCTGCAATAAGGACACAAGGGAACTGGCAAAGTAGATTAACTGGTAAGACAACGATATTGACAGCATTTTCCTAAATTATTTTTAGGAAGATAATGTCATCCAGCACATCTGAGCAGTGTTTTGAGGGAAAATTACTCTAACCAGGGAAATATTTTAATTAAGATAAAATTGTTAGATTGCTCTGCAAGTCTTGAGTTGAGAGTCTTTGCCACAGTATTATTTTTCAAGTAAGAGTATATACAAGTCAAAAAAACCAACCAAACAAACCCAGCAGTAATTACTTACATGAAGAACACACTACCTTGCCAAAAGAGCACAAGTAGGAGTCAGCTGTTTAGTTTATATTTTGTATATCAGAAACACCAGCAGGAATGGGAACACACCAAGAGGAACACATTTCCAAATAGCCTGATTACTGAATCTGATTACTAATGCACATTGAGCATTTTCATCTTTCCAGTGCTCCCATTTTACAATAATAAAGCATCAATGTTGATAGGAAAAGATTGGACCCGATGTCATATCTGGAAACTAATTTAATGGGAAATTGGATAGTGACAAAGTTATGATGATTTATTTTTAACGGCAGATGCCTCATTAGTTATGATTTATTTAAATGACCTTCCTAGTCCTATGGTATTTTCTTCAATGGTATTTTCCTCCTCTCGGCACCCCACCACCTCCAAAATCCTGTACGCTCCAAAAAGAGTGGAAGTTAATACTGCTGCTCAGGTTCCTGATCCTGCAGAACTTTACTCCTGTTGCTTAGACCCACAGATTTCTATGGTCCTGCTCATGTGTGGAAAAGAGGACAAGACAGATCCCTAGATCATTATTGCAAATTTCTACATATCCCTCATAAGACACTCATTATTGGGTATCCTAAGGCAACAAAATAATTTTTGTTCCTTTTGATTCATTTTTTTTCACTTGACTTACTTGGATTTTCAGATTGGTGGTGAAAGTGACATTTTGTTGTTCCTGAAATGAGTTGAATAATCTCCCTGGCTCTCACAGGAATTAAGAATGCCATGTTTGAGTCAGTTTTTAAAGTGCATAGCTTTTGATATTTTTGGATTTCTTCTTCCAAATAAATCAAGTTAATGATTGGTTGTTTAAACAGAGAATCTAAGAAAATAGCTCAGAGAGTAATACCCAGTCTCCATTCAGCAAGAAGAAGGAAAACAAGAGCAATGACAAAAATCTCTCATCTTCATTTCAGGAGCTGGGCTAGCAGCCTCACAGGTAAGCAGGGGCAGAAAGTGTTGGCTTCTCTTCATTGATGTCCCAACTGTTTCCAGAGATATGAATCCAATCCACTGCAATTCAAAGAAGTAGCAGCTTCTAATGTCAAACTACATGACATTTTTCACAACCTGTTTTTCAAAATAAGTCTAGCTTTAATGGTGTCTTTCACCGGTTTTACCCATCTATTGGTCTATCCTGTCAAGGGAATTAAAGTGGATTGAAGTGTGATTGATTTTCCTGAGTTCCTTACACTGATTTCAGAGATGTCTCTGAGAGTGGGGATTTTTGCTATACCAGCCCTTGCATTTTTTCAAAGCTGAAACCCAAACAATATTTCAGCCTTCCTTGAGCAAGCCAGCATTAAAGTAAGTTCTCTGAAATTCATTTGGGTTCTAGTTTGGATTGCAAAAGTAGTATAGGCAAACAATTTGTAACACTTATGAGGGAATGCAGAGCTTAGCAGACAGCTCTTTCTGTACAAGTCCCAAATCTTATTTTTGCTTTTGCTTTTTTTTTTTTGTTTGTTTGTTTGGTTGGTTGGTTTCATTGCCAGTTTCTTATAAATACATTTAGTTGAACATTTTCAAACCTCAATGAGAATAAAAACCAGTTGTCACAGCATTACAAAGAGACTTATATCCCACAATGTTAACCTAATACAACCTGCTTTATGTTCCTGATCCCAGGGGTAGAATACTGATCATTGCCACAAGTCACTGCAGGCTGGAGCAAATGTCTTGCCACAGCTTTAGGTCTGGAAGCTCAAGGCTTCCTTGGCTTCACGTAGTCCCCAGTGAGCACAACTGATCACTCAGCCAATGCAATATTGAACGTGCTGCTTCGCAGTGTGCAGCTGGCTCTAGACACTGATGTACCCTAAACTCCTAATCCAGAGTGCCAGCTGGGTTTAAAGACAATCTAAGTACTTCTGTATCAGAAAGATACATACAGCCTAGAGCTGGGTGATAAGAAGAATGATGTGTCCTAAATCTTGTCTCCTCTAGTGCACTTAGTCCCTTGCCAAATGCTTCAGCAAAAGTGATTCCTGCCTGTATAAAACGATCTCCCAGATCTGCCCCTGAAAGTAGGATCATAAATTCTTCCTTTAAAAAAATGAAATAGAGATGATGTTTTCTCAAATCAGTTCTTGCAAGTTAGATTTATACAGTGGGGGCAGGAAGTCAGGATCCATTTTTTCCACTCCTACCCTGATACACCAGGTTGCAGAGCTGTGTGCTCTCACACAGTCACAGCTTCAACAGACATGATCTTCTTTCCCCATACCCTAATGCTTTGAGAAGGAGAAATCATCAGGATAACAGAAGCAAACTCAGATTTTCCTCTACCTTGGTAAATGTTTGAGCCATTATAGGAAGGAACAGAGTGCTCTAGATCTATTAAGGAAATTGCAAGTGCATTTTCTACAGGGCCTGATGGCCTTGGAATGAGGTCTCAGAGCAATCTGAGTCGAATTCCTGAAATCACATTAAAAAGACTTTGTCATTGGATTTGGACTTAGGTAGGATATAAGATGCTGGCTGCTTTCCAACTCCTTTTGACTAAGTGTCAAAACTTGCATGTGCTTCATCCAAATGTTTTCTTTTGAAAGTTTAGTTTTGACTGTTTGGCTTTGCAGACAGTTCGTCAGATCTTGCCAAAGAAAGATGACCCTTTCCAAGAGTCTAAAAAAAAAAAAGTAGAAAAATTATTACTTGGAAGTATTTATGTCCTCAAAACCTTACAGAGAAGGAATTTTTTAGGTCAAGGTGTTTGAGAACACAGACTTATGAATATTTCTGCCTATATTTATTTACCAAAACCTGAGTATCAGATTCCTTTTTTTTTTTTTCCTGTGGAACCATTGATGATAGCATCTCTTACTTTCCATGAGGTACTGGTTCAACGAGTTTCACTGTTTATCAGCAGTCCTTTTCTTTTTCTCTGCGATTGCCTGAGGTTGCCTACTTCGCATCTCAGGACTCACCTTTGCCACTGAAGAAACTCCCATGAGCAGGAAAATGAGAGTGCATCTCCCAAGCAGAAGCAACATTTGCTTAGAGTGGAGCTCCACGGACCTTTTTTAGGGGCAGTAGGCTTGTCTATGCCCTGTCCCCGACAAATGGTGTACCCCAAGGTCTCTTGCTGCAAGGCAAGTGGCATAGCACTTGCAGAACAATGACTCAGCAGGACAAGTTCCTGTGTTTCTTGAATAAACCTAGCCAAGTTACTCAGAGTGCTGCAGAAAAGATCTACTCATTTCTACATATGAATTGCTCTGGCCTTTTTTCTTAGCTACTGTTTATTAAATCCTGTTGCACAAACAGTAGTTCCGAACAGAACTCCAGTCCTTGCAGTTTTTTGGGTTGCAACAGAAGCAAAAGGAATGTTTAATAAAATTTTGCTATTTTGAGATTCAAGGTGTTGAAAGCAAAATGTGTAGGGGAAAAAAGGTAATTCCAGTGTGCATTTTTTCCAATGACTTGGTGTTAAACCCTGAAACCAAACATGAACTATCCTCTGGTAATTTAATAAGAAATAGATTTAAAGATTTAAAATATTGAAAATAATCTTACCATTCCTTATCACTACAGAAAATGGAGCAACATAATATATTTATGAAACAAAGGAAAACGAAAGGTCTGACAGCACTAATTCTAGCTGAAAAAAAAACCCAGCAGTATAATATAAAACCAACCATGTCAGACTTGAAAGCCAAATTGGTTTGCAGAGCATGCGGAACATCAACTATTAACATTTTATTTATTTATTTTTTTTACATAGAGCTACTTTTCTTGCAAATGGCAAAACCATTAGTGAGCTGCCAAACTATATTTTCCACTTAATTTCAATGTTGAAGAATCTAGACATGACAAAATTTGGGTTATCACTGGAATATATGGAAAACAGGAGCTCGAGGCTCTCATGCCATTTTTTTCCATAATCTTGTCTAATTTGAATAATTATAAACTTCACAGATCTGACAAGGTTCATGTAGGTAAATCACCATGTTATCTGCTTCATCTGTGACCAGTTGAAGCCTGAAAGGTGCACAACTGAACATCAACTTTTTGTCCATCTCCCCTCTTCTGGAAATCATTGAGTTTTGCAATTCTAAGTAAATATAACATTAAGTAAAAATAGTTGTGATGAAATCGAACAGGGGTATCTCCAACCATGAGTTTAACTTTCATACCCAAAAGATTCAGTAACAGATCTATTTGATCTCTTACAGCTTATCTTTTTTTTTTTTTAAAGGAAGAACATTTTTTGAACATGTCTTTATTTTTTGTTAGCTTTAATGAGTCTTGTCTGCAGTTAATCTATCTCCATGTCTCTCACAGTGTGGCTGTGCAGATATAATTGCTTATCTAACAAAGTCATCACACAGTTCTTTCTGTCCTTTCAGCTGGTTGTATTAGAAAGTTCAATTTATAAAATCAAAATATAATATCTTTCCACCCTCCAAAGTTCCTTGAAGAGCACATAGAACTCATCAGCCAAAAGACAGCATTCAAGATGACTTTTCAATCATGGGGAATAAGAAAACTAGCCTCAGGTTTCCTGGAGCTTAAACTGATTTGATGATTATGTTAATCTTTTGCATTACAGTAGTAGCTTAAAGACATGATCACATTTTAGGTTTTTTTAGTGCTGAATATTAGAAAAATATAAGTAAGCTTAGGAACCCTGAGGAATTTGTGCTATACATAAGAAATATCTCATTGTGTGGAAGAATGACTCTGTAAAGTCCCAAGCAGAAATGCTGATGTTTGCAGCATATTTTCTCAAAACAATTTAGCACCCCATTGAATCAGCTCTAAAATTTCCTGGAAACAGTGGGAGGACTCCCATGGACTTCAGTAGGCTGCGGCTTTCACTTCTACATGTGCAAATGCAGGTTTCACTCAAACAAAATGAATCCATAGAGACCACCACTTGCCTCAGAGGGCCCTGCCAAATATGTGTTGTTTAGCAGAGTGGGCTCAGCAGCAATTTTGTCACACTCTGAATCCCCAGAAAGAGACCTCAGTTCCAACTCCAGCTGCACCCTACATTGAGCAATGGGTCACAGCATAAGACTGGCTCCTCATCTCTCTCTAAAGGAATTGAAATGGCTGTGGGAGGGCTTCCCACACCCAAGGATGTTAGCCCGAAAAGGTCAAGTAACAACTACTACCAGATCTGCCAAGGTCCTGTAATGTTTGTCCAATTGTCTTTTGCCAATTCTTATATATTATTTTATTATATTCTGTAGAAGACCTGATTGGGTCTGGGAGGCAGAATAGGGAAAGGGAAAAATTTTATCTACAAATTCTTCTGGAACTTTTCATGTGTAGTTGTTTTTAGGAAAGAGGGTTTGACTCTTAGCAGGATGTGGTTTTCTAGAGCTTCTGAGGGAAACCAGAAGCACCTACATAGAGGGGCTGTTCCCCCACTTTGAACAGGGACATAACACAAAGCAAGCAAAATAGATATATTTCAGGCTTGCTAGTTCATCCTCCCTATCTCCCAGCAGACGTCAAACAAACACCCTTTCGGTTTTGGGAAATATTTGAAGATGAGTATTTGTTTTCATTTTAGACCTTATCCAAAAGCCTTACAGATGCTTTCCAGCTCTTGAAGGACTAATGGTCATAATGAAAGCCTTATATTCACTTCAACAGATGTAGGTCTAAGCATAGGGCAGGATTTTATTTCTAGATCGAGATGTTCATGTTAATTTCTTGTGTCTACATCATTCGGGTTCTTCTCAGGTAGCAATGATTTTGAGAGGGAACATATTACCCCATATGAACCAGTCTAGAAGTAGACTTTCTGTCTGTTTTACTTAAAATGAATCCATCAAGAACACCAAAATTATTTTCAGCATCTACTGTGCTAGGAAGGGTTAACAGTTCTTAAACAGAAACATCAGATGTACCAGGCAAGAAGGATGGGATAAAAGAGAAGGGATGACAGTCAATTCTCTCTCTGCCCAGTGTCTCCCATGAGAGATACAGTGTTTTTCCTGTAATCTGCTTTCTCTTGGGTCAGCAATTTTTCAGTAGCTTCCTGCACTGCAATAGCCACTATTTTTTCCTTCAAATCGGAGGGGAAATCTTATTTTCCTGGGAGGCTTGGCAAGGTGTTTCCTCCTTCACTTGTCTCACCCTTCACTACGAATAATTCCTCCAGCATAGGCACAATCAAGTGTAGATTCTTCTGCTTTTGGGCATCTATTTGTAAACTGGGACAACAGGACAAAGCAGTGGGAGATCGTCTCTTGCCTTTCTTTTTTGTTTTCCTTTTCAAGTGTGAAAGAAGGAGATGTCTGGAAAATAAAAGGACAATGCTTCACTTATTGTTTCTATTATTTCTCTTTATTATTTATACCATGATACTTGAATACCAGGAATTATTATTGACTGCTTGATCCATTCTTATCTGCTGCTTAATCATGCACAACTAGCTGTTGCTGGAGGTATAGAATTTTGGCAGACACTTTGTCTCATCAAATATGGACACTCATATTCATGGCTAGGATATTAGCTTCCCAGTTTTCTTGTCAATGTGTGAACATTGAAGGAACATAGGAGAAGCCAAAACAAGTTTCTACAGTGATAAAATAAAGAAATAGAGCAACTATGAATTAGAATCACAAAAATGACCCCTGGAGGTCATATGGTCCATCCCCTTGCTCAGAGAAGGGCTTTGTCATTAGGCTATATTTCTCAGGGCCTTGTCATTGCAACTTAAAACTATAGTACCACTGTAGGATTTTCCATTTCACTTTGTTTCCCCATCAGATTGAAGAGACATGTATATCAAGTGTCTGGAAATTCATTTGGGGGGTGTGTTAAGAGCATGAGTGGGATGGCTTTGCATTTGCTAGAGGGTGTAAAGGTACTTACATATTCCTTTCCTCTCACAGTTTGGACACCTTTTTTTCACTGTCCCCTTCACCGTGGTTGACATGTGGGACAAGAGTGGGTATAGACACGGAACAAGGGAAATCAGTTCACAAATAGTTATATTTTTTCTTCAAATTCCTCTTCTGCTCTTGAAGTCTTCCTGATTTGCTGTATGTGCAGTTTTAAGTGGAAATGTAGTCTTTTTAAGCCTTCCTTCAGAGAGGTTTACCTGGAATTTATTCCATCTTTCTATGGATGGCATTTTCATTTGAGTTTTTTTTACCAATGCTGCCTTTCCTGCCAAAGTCCTCTGTGTTTATATCAGCTGTTCCCATTCAAGACTGGCAAGCATCTGATTCACTGGTTTTTGTGATTTACGTCAACTGTGTTTTGTCTCTATCTTTCTGTTATGCTGGAGTCAGTAGGAATACATGGAGTGTGTGTGTCTTATGACAGCCATCATAAATATACACCCCCAGACTGACCTTTGCATTTTGATTTTTTTTTTTTTAAGTTTCTGTAGAACCAGGTTCTGAGATCTCTAAAATCCAACTCAGATTATGCAAGTGATGGGACAGACTGGACATAAAATTGATGTAGTTTAGCACTTTCCAGCTTCAAAGCACTTGAAAAATTCTAAAATCTCTGGTTTTGGCACATCAAACATCAGGAATGCTGGGAAACAGTTGTACCACTTGAGTGGTAGCAGATGGTGATGTTAAGTTTGCAGATCACACTGAGCTAGCAGTGAGCCTGATGCCAGGAACACAGAGAAAGCAATGCAGATCCAGCAGAGACAGTTCTGTTACCAGCTCAGCAGATGAGTCATTGTGCCACCAAGAGAGTGATCCACAGGATGATTTCAATTACTCCTGTCCCTGTGCAGCTAAAACAAACAAACAAAAACCTTAGGAATTAGCTTAATTTATAGCAACCCATCAAAGTCAACTGAGTTATTTGCATGTTAAATTTTTAATGATCAGCATGTACATTTTTCTGGATCAAAACTATGTGCTTTCATTTTCACACATTGTGATGTAATTTATTTTGTTTTTTGAGCACCAGTCTCTAAGAAGACCATGATGTAAATATTTGAGTCCCAGTCTCTGTCTCTTCCTCATATTTGTGAGAGAATTTGCCTTTAGCATTTGATTAGCTCAAACTATCTATCCATATTTTTAATCATAGACCTGGACTTGTTAGCTTTTTTTAAGAATATCGAACTAACCATTAACTTCAGAGTCGCAACCATTAGTTTTAAGGCAGATACAAGCTGTTCCCCTAAAATCAGTAGGACTTTCCTTGGAACAGTTAAAAGGCAGAGTTTTATCCCATGCAAGGAGTCGCTTGACAGAGACTTTGATATTGCTAGTTTATAGATGCACCTGTTGTTCTACAATGATTTTACTAATAGCTAAGTGGATATATCAAGTGCTTGCATTTTTTCTAAGAGGAAATTGTGAATTGGCATTCTAGAAATACCACAGTCGGCTCCCTTTGTGAACTAGAGATTAAATAATTCTCATAATGCATTACTAAGAACAAGCAGCTTTTAGAATAATTTTGAAATCCAGAGAAATATAACCTCTAGAAAACATGCTATAAGTCTGTAAGTATGGAAACACCCATGGACTCTTTGCTGTTCCTAAGCAAGTGTGGGTGACAAGTGTACACCTCAAAAAGATACCAATGAAATAAAAACCACACTGAGGGATGTGGGTTGATCTATGGCCCATCATTTGTTCACGTGTGTGTAGGCCTTTCCAAAGAGAGCACAAGGGAAGAAGACAGGACAGTTCTAAGGCAGAAATATATATTTTGTAGGGTGGCTTACTCAAAGACAGGGAGTGGGAAAAGATATTAGTAACTTTACCATGTTAGTAGCTCAGAGAATCAAGAATAACATAAAGATTCTTCCAAAAATCTGATGTTCAAACTGGAAATGAAGGAAGAACAGTATCTTTTTTTCCTGTATTACTCAGGACTGCTTTATTTTTAAAGGACACAGTCCACCAACATTCATGAATATATAACCTTTCTGTTCACTTCACTAGGGGTTGTAAGGTAGTAAGGTAAATGGAGACAAAATTTGGAAATAAAAATCCAATTTACTTTTCAGCAACTTATGCCATTTTTATTGTTATTCAAGAAGTGAAATGACAATGCAGCCACAAAATAAGTTAACAACAGGGAGATTTCAAAAAGCATTGTATAGGAATGTGCAGGTGTTTGAACCCAACCAGCATAGGCAGAGCAACAGGTTTTGGTCTTGCAGCCCTGCATTTCAACACTCATATTTATATATATGCATATGCAAATCAGCCTTTGCATCAACACCAGTCAGACATGCATAGACTTAACAGATACTGTTGCAACTGTGTCACAGGTACTCCAGCTTTCATGCTGTATATGGTAACAAAACAGCTTCCAGCAGGTTTTGAAAAAAAAGAAAAAAATAATAGATACAGGTCAACTCCTTGACTTGAATTTTGCATTGTGCTTTCCTGAAAAAAGTAAGACATCTGTAACTGTTATCAATGGTATACATAAAGATGCTGCAGAATGACTTCTTTCTAGATAGTATCTTGATTTTTGCACTGTGCTAAATAGGAATATTGCATAAATTCCAATTAAATGTGTTGTGCATCTGCTCAGCAACAACGTGGCCATAAGCTATTGAATCAGAAAAATAAAATCCCAGAAGAATAAACAAAAAATCTTACCAATGGATTTTTAGATTTGCCCTTACTTCAAAATTATTGCTTGACTAGCACCCTAGACAATATTTTAATAACTTCCATTTGAAATTGCTCCAGACTTTTTAATATTAGATGCATTCACTGCAGAAATGAATTAGACTGCAGAACGAGATGAGAGGTTAAAGGTTGTGATAATTTATCATATGGACACTACCATTGTGGATTGAAACTGAAAGATGCATTTGCACAAATTTCCATTTATGGTGAAACCACTAAATTCCATCAAGTACTGCATGTAATTTCTGTGCCTCTTCTTACTGAACTTGAACCATAGTATGTATTTCCAGTACTATTTTAATATTGTCCCTAGTACTAATGCAATACAATTTTGGAAAGCAAAGCAACTAGCCAGTGGAAGTATAGTGTACTTGGAGTCAAGGTTCACTTCTCAAGAAATCTAAGCTTTGAAAAACATAAGCACCCAAACAATCAGAAATCTGCTTTTGTACTTGTGATGTTAGCTGTAAAAACATTGGCCTGCTTTTCTTGTAGCAAACTTTCATCTTATCAGTGACAAAAAACACGAGCAATTTTGCTCTTACTCCTGCAGAAATTCTGTAAGTCTTGACCACTTTAAACCATATATTCTTTAAAGGAAAACAATATATTACATAAAAATACAACAAAACAACAGATGTCTTCATCTCAATAATGTAAACTTTGCTATTTGCAAAGAAAATTGGAATGGACTGAACAGTTGGAAGACTATGGTGTTGCTAGTACAAAGCATTTCTTTAGCAGAACCATAGACCTCAGTTAAAGTCAGTAAAATAAAAGGAAGATTGTTACCAAAAAGGTCTCTAAAAAGTCAAGTGATATGAAGTTCACCATTTTGGCATGTGAGTGGAAGGGACAGATGCTCAGGCATAAGCACGCTTAACATATTTGAAAGAATGTTGACCTGAAAAAGCAGAAACAAAAAAATCTTGAATCTATTAAAAACTATGCTGGATGTTTTAAATTCCATTTTTGTTTTGCAGTCCTATAAAATGAGATCTTAATATATATTTTCCTTTTTTTTTTTCTCCTAGAGATCTTGTTTAAGATGATTGTCTTCTGTTCTTCCAGCCTTGTGTCTTAGACGATATTTATATTAATTGTGTTTACTTTTTTTTTTTCAATGCCTTTGAGTCTCATCTATGAGAGCTCCCAAAGATAACGCCTAGTTGTTGAAATGCTGTTTGGTCATTTTCTGAAGAAACTTAGTCTGAAAAATCTAACTATCTTAAACATTTTTTTCATAATTCTGGCTGTATGAGGATAACTGTTCTTTTTGACATTTGTATTTAGAACTGCATATGGCTCACAGTTTGACTCTGGCAACCACAGATTTCTCTTCTTCAAACTCCCCAATGCTTATAAGTTTACTTGTGCATATTGAAGTCACCACTGTTGGTCATATGCTCTCACACAGGATTCTGATTAAATAATGCTACCCGCTATTATTTTTATTGCCTTGCTTAAATTGATAGTCACAGCCAAGCCTATTATAACGGTTTACATAAATGTTTCATTATGAAGATTGAGGAAAGTAACATTAAATACCTCATCCTTCCCTGGATCATAAGTTGTTCGTCCTCCTCTCTTTTTAAGTGGTGGACCTACATCTTCTCTCCTCAGTTTTGCATTTATGAAACTTTGATTTTCCCTTTTATTTCCTCTGCTCATGATGACCCATTTTGCAGCTTGCCCCTCACTTTATTCCCACGTGTTCCTGTTTGCAAGGAGAACTGACCGGTGGGTCATATTTGTCTTCACTGCTTTGGAAGATAGGAGGTTGGTAGTTTTTTAGTGGTCTGTGTTTTACAATGAGGTAATAAAAGCAAAGTTGTTTTATGGTACAATCTAAATGAGCATTAACTCTATAGTTATCAGGGAGGTAGTTAGACAGGATTAGTTCTATAACCATGCCCATAAGTGCCTTTGTTTATCGTATCTCCCCAATAGGATTTTACTATAACACAGGAAAATTTTGTGAGCTCTCTTACAGAAAAAAATACATCGTCTGATATTTGCCAAAAATCCTGTGCTCCCCAGGGGGACTCTACTGGTTTCCAGCAGATACAATTCCATTTTTACTCTGCCTTGGTTTCCATATGTGATAGTTAAAAAATGATGCTGTCAGATTGCTTTGGTCTCAGTGATGGTCCAAAATGTGCAGATGAACAACATTTTTCTCATTCCTACTTGCCCTCTTCCTGCACATGCTGGAATGAAGTTACCTCAAGTGGTCGCGAGAAATATGGGGTGTCCATACTGGGATAATAATAGTTTGCCTTTAAGAAAAAATCTTGAGGCCTTATTGCTGAAAGGAAGATATTTATTGAAGTTGAATTGGATAAGATCTTAAAGTCTGCAATCAAGATGAACACATTTTGCACATATATTAAAAAGCGGTATACATTAAAAATACAATACTCACCTCAGTATTTTCAAATGCTTCCTGAAAATCATGTGCTTAGCATCTGAAAAACAGAAGTGTAAGTCAGATTCTAATAGCAGTGATAATATAAAAAAGCTAATAATAAAATAATGTTTGCCCTATCAAAATAGACAATCTTCTTGTTACTTGTTATTGCAAATCTAAAATTCACAACTTGGAACTGAATTCCGTATTCAGTCTGAAGTAGAAATTACTTCCCTGGTTAAATATTAATCCTCAGTAAATAGTGTGCTACCAACAGAATAGAAATCTGGGGGACAGAAACCCAGTAACAACTGGTGTAATAGCTTTATGTAGGTCAAGAACTGGAAATGACGAGATTGTATATTACATTTGGTCTGTTCTAATAATCCCTGTGTTCTCAGACATGAAATTCACCTAAATCCTTTTTCCGAAGTAATGAATTTGACATAAGGTAGAAGAATGTCTATGTGCAAGAAGGCTTCTAAAGATAGAACTAATAGTATGACAAGAAGTTTATTTATCAGAAATGTTATTTGTGACTTTTATGGGTGCTAGTTGTTAAAAATATTCATTAATTAAAGAAATTTCTTTTTCTGCAAACCATCTGCTGTTCTTTTCCACTGTGCCAAAGAAATCATGGTACAGAAACAGCAATATCACAGGTATTCCTTTGCCAAGAGATGATACCCTCAAGATCAGATATTATGCCATCACTGAGAAGTTCAGTTAGTAAGAAAGATGCTTATTCTTATAATTTGGGTGTTTCCCACATTTTCCTACTTATTTCCTTAAAAACGAGCAGAACTTTAAACTTTTCCATAGGCACCCAGAAATGTTTTACATTGTATGTACAAAGAGGTCTCCTTAAAATTATGTAATTATGTGTGTTTACACTATCTGTTAAATTGATCTGCTATTAATGCAAACTGTGAAGCATTAGTGTCACAGGGATACTTTATAAAGAAGAAAGTTAAGAGGTAGTGCCAAAATCTCATTTTGTTTATGTGTATAAATTTGGGGTAGATCCGTTGGCTTTACCCCTATTTCAGCAGTGAAATGGTAGCAGAATTTGGCTCACAAGTTCTGCTCTGTTGCCCATGGAAGCTGCATTGAACCTCACAAACAAAACAACAGCAATTAAAGCTGCTGACTTTAGAAGTCCAGGTAAAGCAACCTCCATGGAGGAACTGCCATTTAAGGGTAGCTTTTAATAGCTATTATAAAATGTATTTCGTGAACAGAAGCAGGAGAAGCCAGCTTGCAAACCATGAGGAGACATGTCTGTTGAGCAGGTCTCATTGCTCCTTTCCATTAGGTCCCCTGAGGATTTTTTCAATATAATTTCTTTTTTTTTTTTTTTTAAAAATCTTAAAGAGGTTACTGTGAAGTCTGTTACACACTCTCCTCCATCTGACAGCAGGAAGATGAATTTTGGTGGCATATGAGAGACTTGTTTTCTTCACCTTTATAGTCATAGCATGTATCATATGAATGTATAGAGTTGCCTCTTCTTGTTCTTAGGTCATTTCTCTTGATGGCAAAAAACAGGCAGCAAAGTCCAAATCAGCTGTAAGGAAGAGTTAAAGGGTTGAAATATTTATTATGCTTATATACTTAAATTATAAAGCAGGCACATTTATATCTCAGTGCTGCTTTTTTACTTGTTTTGCTTTACGTTGTGAAGTTTTTTTCCACCTAAGTGCATGCTTTTCTGATTGACTTAAGAAGCATCTTCTTTCCTGAGCAGGCTAACTGTTTTTTACTGCTGAGTAATTCACATAAAAAGTTAATTAAGCTTTTGACCTGATGTCCCAGTTGTTTCTTGGCACAGGAGGGGTCTAGGCCACTTAGTTTCCTAGGAAACCAACAAGAAAGTTCCTGTTACTGTTCCAAAGTATTTAAATTTTGCTGATTTTGTACTGCAAAATATCTTGCTATGGTAGCCATATTATTTTCTGATGCTTATACCTTTCACACAAATGGGAAGAGAAGATTCTATTTGCTTCTTTCGCTTGGGAGGTTATAGTTAGTTCTCAGAGACAAGATAGGCCTTTACACTTCTAGTCGTTCTTTAATAGCCAAAGAAATGCTGTGTGATTTTCCTGGTTGAATAGATAATACAGCTTGTTATGCTTTTCTTTTCAATGTACCCATTGAAACAGATATCTCATATTTTGCTCAATGAATCAATCATATAGTTGAGTCAGTAAGATTTTGTATTAAAATCACTTGAACAGTTCACTTTTGAAAACCTGTGTAAAGTAGTATTTTTTGAGGCCAAATTATTTTGTGCTGCATTTTTGTGAACCTCTGAGAAGGTTACTCTGAAGTATCTTCTGCTTTAGGTGAATACTAAAGGAACTCAGCAGATTAATAACAAAAGTAGATTACAGTGTATTTTCTGTAAACTTGCTGAATCAAAACCTCAGCTGTAGCAGGCAGCACCATTGCATTTTGTGGATACCTTCAGTTTACGCTAGCTGAATTTAGCATTCTAGCATCAAAATAATAGAAGCAAGTTTTTCTGATTATCAGATGAATGGGATAATTTATACTTCTTATCTGATTACAGTAAAATTAGAACAATTAAAATAGATTTTGTTCTGGATTTCTTTTAATGCCAGACAAATAGTTAGAGACTATGACTCACCACAAAAATATCATGTAGATTCAGAGTTCTCATGTCTTTAAGATAGTCATCTAGCTCATTTTTTTTGCTAAGTCTGGCTTCAACTGGTCATACCTTTATATAGTTACTATTCATCAGCTGTATCTTGTACAGCTGCATGTCCCTTAATTAGGTTTATATCAATGATATTTGCACATACTCATAGAGAAAAGTTGTACTACATGGAAGAGTCAAGCAGTTGCCAGTAAAATGCATTTTTTAAACCATTGCATTTTAACGAGTTTCCACTTACAGCAACAAATCAGATGAACTGGCATCACTGAATACTGCTCATATGGACTTTGATCTCTTCCAGCAGATACTATTTCTTTGATTAAAGGACATAAGAGAAGGCTTTTTATCTGGATCTGATGAAATAATTAGCTGAAACTTTATTAACTCACATGCCTCAAGATTTCATGTGTTAATGCCAGAATGAAAAGAACTAGTCCTGAGGTATTTACTTTAGAATTGTAGGACTATAAATTTCCTATTGCAGTTCTATACAGTTCATCGGCAGAATAACATTCAGTTGAAAGTCTGTGTTGTAAGGAAGAACTATCGCTATTTGCTATGTTTAACCCTATTTATAATATGTTAAGTCTTTGATTTAACAGATTAGAAGATTACATATATGGAGTCTTTTTACTTGTTCAGGGTCTTTGATCAGCTATAGGCAGGTGTATAACAATGAAGACCTCTGTCTTTCTACACATGTTAGACAAAAGGAGCTGCTCAAGAATCTTTTCCCTGATTAATGACTTCAAGCGGTTCTACAATGAAATAGGCTGTACCTCTGAATGGAGACTGCCTCAATTTATTGAGATTGCAGCAGCATTTGAAAGAGAGGTGATAGGAAGGGAATCTGTGTGTTACTAGTTTTCAGGAGAGGTGATTTATTCTGCATGTAACTGTACTCATGGTCTTAGACAACTGGTGTATGTTTTTATACATAAGTGAACAGGACATGATGAACAGGACAAGTTCTGGGATCTGAATTTATGGTTTATGTTCTCAGGCGTTTTCTTTCCTCTGTGAAAGTGTCTCCCTTTCTCCTTCACTACTGTAGACTGTGTTCAGTCCTAAAATAACTTTAAAATAAGCAGGATTATTGTAGCGTTCATCTTCTGCTATAAATATATCATTCTGGGAAATAAATTCATGTGCTTTACCACCACCATGAAATCCAGGATCTTATGAAACCTCTGCTCACTTTTCCTTGTATGGTTTAAAATACTCTCAGCATGTTCTGCTTAATGAAGATATAATTTGAGGAGAAAATAGACGTCATAAGTGCATGTGTTCTTTAGACAGTGGCCTACATGAACTTTTCTTTGCTAATTGCATGTAAAATCTGCAGATGTTCTGACATTTAATCTTATAATATTCTTAGTGTTACTATTTATTTCTTCCCCTCCACCGTGAGCACCCAATTGTTGTTTTTTATTATGAAGATTCATACTCCAGTATTTATATTTTGTGTTTTATACAGAGATAAGTGGGGGTGGGATATTTTGTCTTGGTGCTGAGCCCTGTAATCCCAAACAGTTACTCAAGATTGGTCTGGCTCTGCTGCTGTCTAATCTCAATTTTAAGTTGGAATGTGAAGCAAGACCAAAAGCTTCATCTTCTCCTATTCCCCAAACACATAAACATCTTCAGCAAAGATACTAAAAAAAAAAAAACAAAAACCCCACACAGTTCTTCAGCTGTTGTTAAAGCATCATTGTCTGTTCATACCAGCAATAAGGGAAGAGTAAAAGGAAGATTAAAGGACTATTCTTCAAAATTCTCTTAAAGATTTGTAAAAGTGTTTCTGGAATGGATCCTTAATACATGCATATTAGGTATGATGATCATTTATGAAAAATCTTACCAAGCCTCTCTTTCTTCAAAAATGCAAGTGTTGAGTAAGCATTAATTTCAGTTTTGTAAAGGAAGTCATCATAATGGAAGCATGTTGAAAAAAGAATGCTGCAGGTATTTATTACCTTTCACAAAAAATGTCTAGTAATAGCTGGTGATATGTTCCCTCACAAAAAGTTTAGTTTTTTAGTCACTTGTAATTTTATTATTAACTTAAATAAACCAGATATTTAGAGGGTTGAGGGATTTTTGTTTCATTCCATTTATTTTTCTTTTCCAATTGGATGAACAACTTCCAAGTTCTGGGGTGCCAGGATAATAGAATGTGAATTTTGGCAAGAAATAAAACAATAGTAAACAGAGTTTGGACTCAGCACGAGTGATGTTGTTTAATGTCAACAGTGACTAAAACTGCCTTCCAAGTGACTGAGGCTTTGTACGTCTGTTCTCCATAAATTTATTGCTGCTTCTTGAAGTCCATTAGTTTAAATTGCATGTCATAAAATTAGTGACTCCTCCTTCTAGCTCACATCACCATTTCCAGAGCAACCTGATGATGCATATTGCAGATGGATTCCCATTTCAGGGCTATTTTCTGTTCATTTCATTTCATTATGCCTGGCCTACCCCTTTTATAACAAAGGAATCTGACAAGTTTTCACACTACTAAATCAAAACAAAAGAGACTGCTAGGTTAATTTTAGCCTCTGTGAGCGGTCTTGGTTTTGAGCACCTCATACTGCAGAGCCAGTGACTACATTTCAGATTCCACATAAGCTGAAGCCAGGGAAATAAGATACCTAGCATTTAAAAATTCAGTTAAACACCATAAATGCAGTATATACAAATACAATAACTATTTCCTTCTGATTTCCCTATTCCCATGTTTTTATAGACTGTGGAAGATGAGAGGAGGGAAAGTCAAAGCTCAGAAACAGTAACTGTAAAGAAGAAAAAGTACAGAGGTCATCTGCTCTTAATGACATGCAGAAAGTTAAGACGTCATACTCTCTTAGGCAATGCAGCTCCAGAGGTGGGGGTTGCAAAACTCTCAGATCTGCTTGGATTCCTCCTCCATTCTCAAGAGGCTTGTACAGAAACACAATCCCAGTGTTTCTCATGTATTTAGTTAAGCTTCCCTTATTGTTAGAGATTAATTTAGGATGAAATTCTGGCCTGGGTGAAGTCAGTGAAATAATTCCCATCAACTGCATGGAACAGAGTGACACAGTATGTGCGGCACAGCCCCCTCTGTTACTTTTCTCATTTTATCTTCAGCACTATCAAAATGTAAATATTTCCCTCTCTTTAATGAGCGTAACTTTCTGGTACAAGTTGTATAATAATATTTGCGCAAAAAACAATCTATAACAGAACGCAATGTGCGGGTTCAAAGACAAAGGTCTCAAAGAGTATCTCTTAATATAACTAGATATGTAAATATATTGTTACCTTAACAAGGCTTTACCTGAATAATAGGAAAAAACCTTATGTAGTGGTCCTTCTAACCTACTGAGCTTCCAGCTTCCCCACAAGGAAAAAAACCTTATGTAGTGGTCCTTCTAACCTACTGAGCTTCCAGCTTCCATGTTTAAATTTGCACAAAAGCAGCTTAAATTTGTTAGGGATCAGAAGAGAAGAACCCTCCTGAAGGCTAAAGCCTCCATGTATTATTGGTATAAAACAACACAATAAAGATGTTTTGAAAGCATACTGCAGTATTGGAAGTGTGAGATTCCACATTTCCCTAAATCCCACCTCCTATTGGGACATGAAATAGAAGTTATCTGTTTCTCCAGGTGGTATATCCAACTCTCCTGTTTCTCAAGCAGAGCAACCTGCTTTCTGCAGCTGCCACACTAGTAACTGGAGCCTCCTCAGACCAAAATTCCTTTTTCCTCAGATAAGAATGTATCTGCTTTGAGTGTAACACTACGGTTTAGAGGGGAAATCTATTGCTGAGGTTACTCTGAAGGCAGTAAATCTGTGAACCACCTGAACTGTCCCCATCTTTGTGATATCTGGGTCAGGGTTTTCCTATGCTATGCCTACCTGAAGAAAAGTTTGAGGTTTTAGGTTGTTTGGTTTTTGCTTCTCATGGCCACATATCACTTTAAACATGCTGGCAAAGTTCAGATTAAAGTTCTTGTCCACTCCAATGGTTTCATTATGCATTTGATGGTCCTATGCTCTCATGTAACCTCTGAAGTCTAACGCATATATTCTAGTGAAATTAGACTATGATTCCTGTATCAGTCAAAACATTTTGCAAGAATTAAAGTTTTCAGTTCCTAGGAGGGATCAGAAAATAACATGTTAGGCCACTCACTGCCTGTCACTATCTGATATGTTAAGGATCAAGGAATAACTTGAAATTCAGGCTTCTCCAGATAAGGCAGGCTGCTTCATGAAACAGTAGCTTCTTTCTTTCTGTGAAAAATGAATTTAATATATTGCTTTAATCTTAGACAGATGAAAGGCTGTTGTACACAGGCCCCACAAATTCAGCAGAATGAGGATAAAATATGGTATTCCCAATCCAATTAATTGAACAGCAGTCAGAGAGTAGATTAAATCAGTAGATTCCAACTGCTTCACTCCTGGATCATCTTTTGCCTTGTTTTACTTTTTTCTTCCCCTTTTAGGTAGCTCATCTACAGGAAAGCAAACTCTTTTTTATAATTTTCTTTAAATCTGACAAGGGAAATCCTGCAGTAATCTGTCATCACCCAACGAAATTACCCCCTTTTCTCTCTAAGATAACACTGAGCAGTGATAATGCATGACTGCTGTCCCACCAAAAGGCAATGCTGGAGTCTGAAGTGGACATAAAGCAGAAGTTTTCACTCAAGAAAAAAGTCTAATAGGGCTGAAAAAGACATCAAAGGTCTCTATTCCACCCACCTGGCCTGTGCCAAGGTCATCTATATCTGAGGTATTTTCATCCCCAGTAACAAAGAATCTACAGTTGTGGCAGGCTATCTTTAGTACAAATGAGTTTGATGGATTTAAGTAATAAACAGCCACATCCCTATTAACACTGTTAGCTCTACTAACATGAGCACTGATCAGCTGAAACATTATTTGCAGCAAATGGGCCCAGTAAGATATTCAAAACATGCCAAATCCTTGGCCAAAACAGCCTGATCATTCTTGGGAAGAGCATACCCTGCATTTCTGCCATTCCTGCTCGACCTGCTGAGGACACGGTTTAATTTGCTTTGCCATGTCTTCTTGCAAACCCCTGCCTTTCTGCTGTTCTTCATGCTGATGTACAACATCCCTACCTCAGGTCTCATTCTCTACTGCTGTTAGGCTGGAGCTGACATTCTGTTCATTCAACATTCATGTTGTGACCCTTAGTAGATGAAGTTTCTACTATATAGGTCATGATGCACAACTGTAAATCTGTGTGGCTTTGCCTGCCTGCAGTCCCATAGAGTTTTATGTAAAGTGTTTTTTCTCAAAAGGAGCCTCAGCCTTTTTCCTTTCACCCATGACATGAAGCTTATCCCCACATGGAAATTAATGCTTCATTGCCATAAAGATGACTCTGTTTCCCTTGGGAATTAAACTCTTAGGAAAGACAATTACAAAAAGGAGTTGCTCATTTCACTCCCAAAGAATGACCTGCAGTATCTACAAAGCCTGGCAGAAGTCCCTTCTATTGTAAACTTAGATTTAAAAAAAAAATAAAAATAAAGTGAAATTTTCAAAAGATTGTCGTTGTCTTAACTTTGTTTTGCTGAAATCAGCAGTAAAGGTCATACTAACCACAGTGAGGACAGAGCTAAGCAAACCCTGACCACTCCTGGAAATCTCATTTACAACTGTTATCACCCTGGAACAATAATGGATAGAAACCAAGCACAAAACAATGGGTTGGGAAGGAGGACACTTTGGGGACTGGAAGCCAGAACTGCGGGGACTTTTCCGCCACCAAAAAATAAAATTAAAAAAAATTCTTAGCATCTCTAGCAGTAAAATCTTCCCTGTAAGCAAAATACAAAATACAGAAGCACATATTCAGGCAGAAGGCCTTCTGAGATCAGGTGAAGTCTGATTAATTACAAACTGATTATGAACTTAAGGATATTACCTGTTGATCCTGATCAGCCTGCTTAGGTACTACACAAAGCTACAGTGTTGGGAAGTTTGAATGTCAAGCAAGAAAGGCAAATATTCTTTGCTCTGATGCAGTTAATTTCACATGCTTGTAAGTTTCCATATAGGCACTTCTAACTAGTTTTGTAATAAAATCCTGGATTTACCAATATTCTCCAAAAGAGCTAATATTTTGTATGCAGCCAATTACATCCAATATCTTTGTATTTCCTTACGATTATTATCTCTCTAATTTGGATCCCTTTCCAAGGGTCTGTGGTATGGTATGTGCAACCTGTTCGTTTTCTGCTGAGGCTGGTTAAGAGCAGCACTTGGCCTCTTTGCCTGGCAATATTTTCGCCCCTGGTCTGGTATCTCTGACAAAAAAAAACCCTGCTTGTCTATATGGCAAAAGAAGTAAATAGACTCCCCTGATTTCCCTGTTCCTCTGTCTGGATTATATGCACTTGATGCACAGGGTTTGTGACAGAAAGTGGAGAAATTCTCTGTCAGAGGATTGTCAAGTATTGATAGTACAGGATTGTTGCTATAGGGAAGAAAAAAAGCCTTGGGCACTAGTAAATCCTATGTGTTGGATTGTTCATACTTACTTTGTAACCTCAACTAACATTTTTCTGTCACTCAGGGTTTTCCTGGTAGTCTTTTTACTTTTTTTCCCTTGAAAATTTTTTGCTTAGTTGCTCTTTAAGCATTTTTTTTTCTTAGGGGAAATTAATTCTTTCTATGATCACATTACAAATTCTAATCAGTTATTATATTTTATGCTAGTTTGCCTTATTTTATGCTAAATTGCATATCTTGTGATTGTGCAGTCAGTCATTTTAAATTGAATCAGGTGCTTTGCTCACTGCCAGGGTTACCAGGCTTCACAAACTCTGAGATTTGTGGCAGGAAGACTGGATCAGCTATCTCTGCAGTCAGGCTGACTCAGGTTCAGGTCTTGGCAGGGTATGTGCTCACACCAGAATACAATATGTTGGCTTTTAGCCTAATTCTGTCCCACACAGAGGAACCCAGGCCCCTGGCAACTCAGAAACTCATGAAATATGAAATGGAAAACAAACAGATTGCCATTGCAATACAACACCAAGAAAGATCCCTAAACAGCAGTATATCCACTTCCGTACAAATGGTAGAAGAAATCTAGGAAAGAGGATTTATGGCTTCCAGTGATAGCACTGGTCAGAGAAAACTTGGTAGGGGGAAGGCAATCAACTGGACAGTATATTATGAAAGTTGCAAGGAACTGTGCCAGTGGCAGCTTAGTACAATATGCTAAGGAGAGCTTAAAGTCAAATCAAATTAGTGCTCTAGTTGCTTTGATGAAGTATGTATGGGTTCATCTGTGTGGAACACCAAATCTGTATAGATTGAAAGCTGGGGCTTCAGCAGGGACAATATAGTGCTGGTTCTATATCACTGATGGCCCAATCAGGAAAGCAGCACTGACTGTAATGTGTAAAGGCAGATCAGGTCGAAGAGGCAGCAAGGGCAGAAAATATAACTTTATTGGATTAATTCAATTACCCCATCCTTACTGGGCAAATGACACAGGGGAGCATGAAGGAGAGTTGAAATGTTTAGGTGCTCTCTGTGACTGCTGACTGAGTGCAAAAGAAGAAATAGCATTCTTAACTTGATGTCAAGATATGTCCAGGATCAGGTTCAGAAATCTGATTTTGGAGGTGTTCTTCTGTAACAGTGGGCATGAGGTTCATAGGTCACTATCCCAGTGGGGTTCTCTACACACCCACCACATCAATTCATGACTTCAAAGTCAACGATGTCAAGATGAGGGAGTTTGTTTAAAAGCACCCAAAAGGGACAATGCTAGAAGGACATGGCGCTGTTCAAGGGAGAAACAGAGGAGTATTTGAAAGGGAGATCTAGGGCTGCTTCCACAGAAGGAATAGCTAAGGACCTTTCACAGGTGGCTTAGAGGAGAAGTGGTGGAGTCAATCGAAGCATGTGTAGAACTGAGAAGGTGGAGGGATGTCAATTGTTCCTCATCTCTCCCAGTCAGGAACTACTGATGGTCAAATGGATGCAGCAGAAAACAGGTTCAAAACAAACAAAAGGATGTGGCTCTTCAGACAACAGAAAGCCACTCTGTCAACTTCCTCACCATCGAGTTTTGTGGGTACAAAAATTTAAACACAGTTAACGGGAAGACTAGTCTTGGAAGAGATAGATTTTGGGGGTTACCCAACATATAGATCGTAGTAGGTTCAGGCAATGTCCTTACCTGAATGTGACTGCAGATGGGAAAACTGTTAAGGAAAAATACCATAAAAGCTTGCTTTATTCTTAGTCTTCTCTAGGTATCTATTTATGGTTACTGTTTTTTTTCACCAGATACAATATTTATTATGCCAGGTAAAACATTACTCAGTTCAGGGAGGCTCAAGGGAGGACCAACAAGTCACAAGGAGAGTTTATCCTGCCCTGTTTTCATAAACAGAATACTGGGCTAGACAAAGGAGAGTTCACAGGGTCTGCACTGCCCCAAAACAGCATGACAATCTATTTTTCAAGCCCATAGTAAAAACTGTTTGCAAATGAATTTAACCCTGCGAATACAAGAAAGCAAATAAATTGAGTCACCTGCTTCTGTGGCTGCTGGCTGAGACCTGACCACAGCTGTTAGAGGCTTTTTGGGTGCCTGGGAGCCCTGATCAGCCCTTCACTCATCGACCCAAGGTTCTCGAGACCCAAATGATACAAAAGTCAGAGAAACAGGCAAGGCAATAGGAGAGATGAAATCCACGCATTTTTACAGGAAAAAAAAAATGTCCTTTTGATGAGTCCACAGTTCTTGTGGGAGAGAAAAGTGGGATAAAATTGCTGACCAGCTGTATGTAAGTCACTGGGCAGACTTACAGAAAGCAGAATTTCTGCAGCTTCAGCGAACTGTGAATCATACAGTGCCAGTCTCTGAATCCAGGGCAATAACATCAAAGATGTTGGTAGTCCCTCAAGAATATTTATTCAACTGGAACAGGAAACGTGAAGACTGTTTCGTGCTGTGATTCAAACCAGTTCATATCAGTATTGCTGCTTAATACAAATATGATGTATAGATCTCACTAGATTTGCCTTGAATTGACAGATATATCAGCATATGTTGTCTTATGGGCCTGACTGCCTTTGAATAGAAGTGACCTTGATAAGGCAAGTGGTCTCTATTTTGTTCTTTGCCTCAAGTATTTTTGACTAACCAAATAAATACAGTCAGCACTATTTTGCATGCAACCTAAGAATCTTAGTATAATTTTAAAAAGGATTAAACCAATAATGTTCTATAGAAATTTAATTTTTGGTTAGAGATTGAGGGCATCAGTGTCCATGCTACAGTGTTTTATATCTATCTTTAGAATTCTAAAGAAGATTATAATTTTCTATTAAGCTTAATGAGAGGGTCCAACAGTCCATAGGAAAGCTCTTTTTTCTTTTAAATTGAAACCTGTTGTGTGTTTCTGAAAAGGATTATTTTACTCAGTTTTCAAATAGCAGACCACACACTAATTTGCTTTCTCAAAAACCCATCTTGCATTGCATGGACTGATGAAACAAACACTGAAAATGAGTATCTACTGCTTGTATATTTTACTTAACTGTTTTGTAAGAAAGCAGCCTGCATAAAAGCCTGACCTTTTGAATTATTTCAAAGACTCAATGGACAAGTTTTATCTGATATTCACATACTTCTAAGAGCTCGTTTCCTTAGTAAGTTAATTATCATTCGAAGTTACAGAAGCATTCAGCAATGAGATTTGGCATGTTCTCTTGGTAATTATGTCATGAATATAATTATCAAACTCAGTGAATGCACACATTTACATTCCCCTTTATGAGAAGGCAAACATCAGTGTCTGGCCATACTTTAGAATGTTATCTGTAGAGCTCTTTTTGTTGTAGCTGTTCAATGCTGCTTTAAGTAAAAAGACCAATTATTAAAAATAATGCATGGCAATAATTGAACCTCTCAAGAAAAATACTTCTTAATTACTGTATGCCTGAACTGGAAAGAAGATAAAGAAAACAAAGCTCTAAATCTGTTTTATAGTACTTTCATCAGATGAAAGGAGTTCCTTATAAAGACTGTGGCCAAAAGTTCCTCTGTAGTCTTTATAATCTTAGCCTTCTCGGGGGCACTGGTGAAACTCACCATAAACTCAGTTACATTCCTGTCAAAATTGTGTGCCAGCAAATATGAAACTCACTTTGTAATGGCCAAAGTTACACTGATTTTGCTTATCTGTGTTTTTTAAAGTGCACTGAGTACCCAAAAGATGTTATCTTTTGCCTCCATTCCAAAGAAGAAACACATTTAGTTTTTAATATACTTTTGTATAGCACATTAGGAATAACCAGAATCCCATGGAAGTAAATGGAAGTGATTTCACTAACTTCAAAGAATTTGGACTAAGTTTGTGGTTTGACAACACTAATGTGAATGTCAAAAAAATTTCCAGCCTTGAATAATAACTTGATGCAACAAAATGGGTACAGAGTGAAAAAAAACGGACTTGTAAGGTCCAAATCCTCTCGCAGCCACTCACACTAATTAGAACCTTATTGTTGAATAGACACATTCATTTCTTTGAGACTACTCAAGCTGTTTACAGTACTCCTCAGCAATAAAGGCAGCAGAATCTCCAAATAAAATTAGTCTGGAGAAAAGAACCTGTTTTTTTGCTTTTATTGAATTAAGTTTCCATAAACATTTATATGAACAACATTTTGTTTTCAGGGATGCCGGCAGGAAGAGAGTCAGAGGAATAATCATTTGGCTAAACTGTCCTTTTACATTGGCAAATTTTGCACTACGTGAATGAACAAACGAATAACATCTATTTTGATTCAATACCAGTTCTTTCAAGGACAGAAAGGTGCATTCATGCTGAAACTACTAGATGTTTTCTCCAAATTTCATCGAATATAATGCTACAGAAAAGCTGAAATACATGTTTACTAGTGATGCGAATGCTGTCCTTCACAGATATGCATTTGTAGTGAACAGAATTTCAAAGCTTTTTTTTTTTTTCCAAAAAGCCAAGGATTTTTGCTGGTACTTATTTCACAGAGATAGCTTGAAAGCGCTTTACACTAGAACTCCAGAGGACTAGATAGGATTTAAAAGACTTAGTGTGGCTTTCAAAATTTGGCTCACAAACACCTCTTTTCCCACTGTCACTAAGGCTTGCTCATAAAAGTGTGTGTTCCTGCGAGGATGTGTACAGTCTAGAGGGATTTTCAAGGATCTATAAGCCAGCTCTGGGAGAGCTTGTACATCAGCTTGGGTCAATGTTGTGCTGTGAAGAGGCACCATAGGTTGAGTAGCTCTGCCAAGGCACCTCTTTGCCCTCAGCAGGGTTTGGTAGTTTAAGCACATGATGGGCAGGCACAGACATGCTGCTCTCAGCTGGGCACCAGTGGTTGCCAGCCTGGGGACCTCACCATCATGCTGAATGAGGTAGAGTGGACTAAGTGACATTTTTTGGGTGATGATGAAGGGCATGTGCCAGAATACATAGGCAGACTTTCTTAGGTCACTAGAGAAAAAAATAACATGTAAGTGAGCAAGGAAGAGTAAGAGAAAGAGCTCTCTGTACCCCATGTTGGCAGGGGCAAAGTGACAATGGACTTTATGAACAATAGTTGACTTGAAGCAGGATGTATCGCGTTCTCACCAGCCCATTTACTTTTAGATCTACTGTTTTCAAAAGACCTCTGTGTTCTTTGAGCTGTAAGTTTTCCATTCTTATTACAATCAGTATTTCATCTACTCAAACTCTTCTGAGCAGTTACCACAAATAAATGCTGATGGCTGCTGAAGAAAAGTCTTGTAAATGTTCATGGAGCTATGTGTTGCTGCAGGGTGTGCCACAGAAACCTAAATCACTGTGGAAAATACATGCATGCCCACACCATTTCCTTAGAGACATGGGCAATCTTGTCTGTGGGCATTTGCATTAGCTTCTTGCAGATGCAACAGTTCTGTCCACAGGGTGCATGCTGTGACATCTTCCACACCAAGTTCACTCTGCTTCTTGCAACCTCAGTCTGGTTGCTCTTCTCAGATTTTCTCTTAACATGCATTCTTGTTACTGCTTGTTTCTGTAAGGTTGTGGTTTAGTAATACAGTAATACAATCATAGAATTATCTTCTTTTATGTCTAGAACTTTCATACTTCTCTGGTTCTGCTGTGTCACCTCCCAATCGCCATTGTTTCTTCAAAGTTGAAACCAGAATTTTCGAAGAATCTTTTTCCCAATACTTAGATCTCAAATTACAAACCAAGATCTGAAATTACAGAACAAATTTGTCCAGCAGGTTACAGAGGTTTCAGAAAAGCATTTTAGTTTTTTTTTTACATGCAGCTGATACCATTCAAAACACTATCCTTTAAGGGAGTGGTATATTTTAAGGAATTCACTGTCATAAGCACAAAACTTGTCCTGGCCAAGCAGAGCTGTTTCAGGAAAAACAAAACAAAACAGAACACCCACCACTCAATTTCAGTTTTTTGCTCTTTCACTTTTTCTCACCACCTTCATTTAATCTCAGTTTTTACTCCTCCTGCTTTTATTCCTGTTTGTATTTACTGATATTTCTTAACAACATCTAGCTGATGTTCTTAGGTGGGATTTAAGAGATGTTTAAAGTAGAAACAATACCTAACGTGACTCTTTATCAAAAAGGAATTCAACAGAGAAGTAATAAAAACTCTTGTTCCACTTATCAGTGCCAGCACCAAGGAATTTTCCTAACAGCTCTTGGTTTGCGGCGAACACTTCTCATCTTACATAAGGCCTGCAAGGCTGATAAACCAATTTTTTTTTTCCGAAATTGCCATTGTAAATTTCCTAAAGATCTGATTTTCTCCTAAGGATTTTTGTGATTTACAGACCACGCGTACCCCCACCTAAAGAACACAGTTCAGTAGCCATTTTCAGAGCATGTTTAGTTCCAGACCCTGCAGCAATGCACATTTCTTCTTGGATTATGCTGAGAAAACAAGAAATGAAGAAAAAAATATAAAGTGCTATAATAACTTTCCTCATATTGACCAAATAAGGATTTCTTTTTTGTCACATAACATCTGCCTCTTTTTATGGAACAGTGACAATTATATGGCTTTTCCTTTGTCTCGACCTGGCTAGGCTATGGTGATTTGCAATGAAAGTGATGTTTATTTATTCATTTTCATTCTGAGAACAGACTGTTCCTATGGCTGAAAGAAATGTTTAAACTGCTTTTGGTTTGCTGTTATTGCTATTGTTTCTTTTATTTCCTGTGTTGTCCTTCATCTGCCACACCAGCTCACTTCTTTAGTTGTTTATTATTCTCTATATGTTTTTCCCTGATGACATACGATTTCATGTCTTATAGTCTATTTTACTACAATTTTTCTCTGTAACAGATAGATGTAAAAAGCATATTTTCTATATTCATCTTAAAGATTCTTTCATAATTTAAAAAGCTAGAAGTTTTGGGTTAAATTTAGCTTATATAGTTGATATATGTCTCTTTTTTTAGTGATGTAAATTAATCCAGTAAAAAGGGAGTGATAAGATCATTTGTTGATTCAAGTGTTAAAAATGCCTGTAACTAAAATGTTAAAAGATCTCCTCATTTGGTTTAAGGCATCTAACTTTTATGATACAGATCTGAAAAGTCAGAACACTTAGTAGGAAAAAAGTACTTACATATTTGCTGAAATATATTATATATATTATACAATATATTCATGTGTATATAATCTGTTTATATATATGTATGTGTATGTATATGGTGAAACATCCTGTTTGAGTATATGCATATGCATATCTGTGTGTATATTCTCATGCTGGGTAAGCATATTTTGGCATATTTCAAACCTGTTTGAAAAACAGACTACAGTTCCTGTACATAAATGTGCCATCTGAGACACAGAAAACAAAAACAGGTTCTGAGCTGCACTTTTTTTTTTAGAAGGAATTAATTTTCTAGTAGTTTTCTTGTCTTCGAAACACAGGCTCCTATTCATGTTATATAAATTTGAATTTAGTTCAAGTCTGGAAAAAATGACTGAAATAAAGACATTTTCTGCTTAATTTGAAACAAGATTTTTTTGTAGCCACAGATTTCTAGGGCACACACTCATGCCCACATAGTCCCAAGTTTTTGTTTATTAGTTTGTTAGGTTTTTTAATAATAGTATAACTGCACACATAAATCCATAACCATAAATATATAGAAAAGGAATATGTCTTTGAATTATGAGTGGCTGGACTTTCCTCAAAAAAAAAGGAGTTTGGAAATATTACTCGGCTGCGTTTGAAATATATTGATTAAATTAGGTATGTCAACACATTCTGAGGTATATATGCAAGTTACCAAATGCTTGTTTTGTTACTAGAAAACCTCATTACCAAAGGAATAAAATAGCTCATAAGTGAATCTCATTATTTGTCTGTCTCCTTCTGCCATGCCAATAACATTTATATTTGCAAATAACATATTCTGATGTGAGGCACGCAGCAGGTGTGTGTGTGATGGGACTACTTCTGTTGGATGTTGATTACTCTCTCTGTAATGTGAAAAGCTTCCTATTCCCACAGCTTTATACAATATATCAATGGTAATGGATTCATAATCACTATCAAGCTTGATAGAGGCTTGACTACCGTGACAGATGTCTTCTCAATTTTCCTGTTGCATATGTTCTTTTCCCTCTGGAACAATGCTTACACAAAATTCCAGTATTAATGTATCTCTTTTATGTTGTTTTGTATCAATTCTTGACTGCAGTGATCAATCTTTTAATTCAGATGAATAGGTAGTTACAACCAAACGCCAAACACATCAGCAGAAATTCAGCAACTGTCATGCAAACTATAGTGACCAGAATTATTGGTCTGTGCTAAAGATAGCACAGGGATGTTATTGCATGTTTATACACCTGAACAGTGTTTCCATTAGCAACAATAATACTCATGTGGTACTTTGTTTTAGCAAAAGGCCATAAATAAATCTATTATTTTTCATGCTTATCATGACATTAGTGGAAATGAGTGTGCAGTAGTGCTGACCAAGTGCTGTCCCATCTTCACCAGGGTAAATTTCTTTAAATACATAAAGAAAACAAAGGAGCTCAATAGTACTCTAAGTCTTTCAAGAAAAATGAAAATAAAGCAATCTCCATGTTTTCTTTCGACAACCATGTTTTTCTTCCCTGAAACCTTTATTTCTCTTTATTTCCTGTGTTGATCATTTGATACTGATTTTCCGGAACACTTCTGTGATCACAAAACAGATGCATTCTACTTAATAGAGGCTCTTTCAGTTCTTGAGCTTGATATTTTTCCCCTTTCTTCACTTTGGGCTCTATCCTTTGTGGTCCAGCTACATAGATCCCAGAGAGCTTCTGCAGGAGTTCAGGAGTTCAGAACACCCAGCTTAGCTTACAGTGTTGATATCCCTGGACGTTCTCCTGGACATGCCCCCTCATCATATGTCCACATACAATTTTTCCCCAAATTATTCACCACTTAGCTGTAGTCTAAGACACTTCTTTTATTGCAACAAACAGCTCTCCTCTGCTGAGAACCTCCTGTGACCTGTGTGGAGTATGGAAGGTTCTGCTATTCATGTTCTCTTGAAGCATGTTACAGAAAGCCTCTCCTCCTTGGGACAAAAAGGGGCTTTATGTTAACATAAGTCTACTTTAGACTAACAGAAAAGTAATGGGAGACAGAGGCTGGTGGGTTCAGCTTTCATAATGAAGGCTATTGTGTTTTTTTCAACAAGTTAAAAGTTACTTGCAAGGAGCTATCCTTTTTAATGTGAATTCATGTTTCTGTTACTCCATGCAATCATAACATCAAAGGAAAGTATGATCCCAAGAGGTTATGATCTACTGCCTTCCTCTGCTACAAAACAGGATCAGCTATACATATTCTGACATATAGTTATCTAATTAGTTAAAAACTTCTACTACTGGCATAACCACAACCTCCTTGTCATGCCTTACCATATTTTCTAATCTTTTCATGTAAGGTTTTTTAATGTCTAACTGTGGCATTTCTTGCTTCAACTTAAATTCATCCTTTCTATTTTTTACCAATTCTGTACATGGATAAATAATTATTCTCTTCCTCTTGGCAAAAAATGTTTACATTCCCTTATTTCCTGACTAGCTCCAGTCTTCTCTCCTTTAGGCTACAAAGAACCAATTATTTTAATCTTCCCCCAAATATCATGTTTATTCTATTATCTGGGAAGTAATAAAAGCACTGAAAGAAATTAAATCTGGTTTCTAAGGTTTTCTATAGCATATATTTTTTCCTTTTATGCGCTTGAATATTTCCACAAGTAACTGATCTCCGGTTATGCATACACAGATAGGTCTGCACCTTCTTTATATTAGTTTGTTCAAGATCGAGTTCCTGGATTGCTGGAAAGCACACATTTAAAGCAACTGCCTTGAAATATTTGTTTGACTGATTGTTACAGGGTTTTCCCTGGGAACTGAAATCAAGCTCATTACTCTTTAATTTCTTGACTCCTTTTAAAAGTTATACAATGTATTTATCGTCACCTAATTTTTCAATCACTTTTCAAAGACAGCAGGTTTGTGATTGTTTCAGACAATGCTTCAAATGTCCTAAAATGAAGCTGATCCAGCACAACTAATTTGAAAATTCCTAAATTATGTGGACTCCTTAACCTGTTTTTTCTTTAGTCTTCCCATCATTTCCCTGTATCAATCTGCTTTAGGTACCACTTCACTGAATTATTAAATGGGAGATTTAGACCATACATCCTCTGTTCTTTGTTTCTGGGTCATATGTACAAATCCAGATACACACCAAGAGAATTCCCAAACCGAGCAGGGAGTTGTCTAGTGAATATAAATAGCTCCAGGGCTAGGCAGTCCTGGTAAAGAGGCAGATGTTGTTCACAGGCTGGGAATTATTTGGGTTACAAGCACCTGAAATCCAGTTCATGTGAGATTTAAGTAGACTTAATCCCTGTACTTCTTTCTTCAGAAAGTCAATTTTTTAATTAAAAACAAAACAAAACCAAAAACAACAACAAATAAAACCCACAAAACAAACAAACAAACAAACAAACAAACAACAGTTTTACCAGTGATCTGTACACAGGTGTAACTTTTTTAGAAATTGTAGTCATTCCAGGGACTGGATAGATAAAAAAACTAAAATGAAAAATTATGAAAACTCTCTGCACTTGGAATGAATACAATATGTTCACTGCTGGTGAGTGTTTTATCAACATTAATTCAAATATGCTGATATTTCCAGATAACTTCAAAACTGGAGAGTCTGTAAACAATCAGGGAAGCTGGGCTTTGAAGTGAACATGGCCCTGAGGATTTTCAGGTAAGCAGGTGAGGTTTGCTATCAACAAATTTTAAGTCTCACACGCAATGAAGGGAAATCAAAGGAGAAGGAAAAGACAGAAAAATTACAATTAAACAATATCCATTTTGTGAAATCAAATTTATTTCCCATCTTTCAGCTTTTCTAGCATTGCTTTTTCGGACCACATGGAGCTGTGACCAGAGGGACCTCAATGTTTTTTGTTTTCCATAGACTCGAGGGAGCTCAAAGTGTCAAAGAACTGCTGGCAAAGCAAATTTCCTCCTGGACCTAGACTTGTCTTCAAATGGGAAAAGGAGATTCAGGCATGGGTTTCAGCTCACAGAGGCCCAGCTCAGAGACGCTGTTGCAGAACAGAAGTAGAAGGGATAGTTGCCAAGATCCAGCACCAGTGTATGACGGAAGTCTGCCAGAGGAGTGTCCAGCCTTGGCAGCTGAACTTTCTCCCCAGTGTTCATTGAGTGGTCACAGCACACCTGGAGCCACCTGAACCATGCTACAGGTCTGCTGCCACTCTAACCTCCTCCCCAATGTTCTTTAGTTACCTTCGGCAAAGTTTCAGAGTGAAACTGGTAAATACCCAAGTGGGAACTTCTCTGTTAATATCTAACCTATGTTTTATCAAGTATAATAAAAAATTTGCCTATAAACTTGAGTCAAGATCAAAGCCTTGATGTCCTTGCTACTATTCAAAGCACAATGGGTCAAATTCAAGCAAGAAGAACCTTAAAAGCTGGCCTGGCACAGTACACTTTTACATATTGAGCTGGGATTTGTAAAACACAATGGTGCCAACACTGGCAGGTCAGGAAGCAGTAAACCAAGTGCCTCTCAGGTTGGACCTACTGAATATACATGACAGACCTGATGGGCCAGTCTTCCAGACCAAAATCCTGGCCTACCAGAGACAGATCTGTCACTTGAGGAAGTGGCAAATTATTCTCAAAATTAATTCAAGTCGTTTAAAGAACTACTCAGAGGCTGCAAGGAGACTTTCCTTCCCCATAACAAGAACCCATCACAAGAGGGACTGTGCATCTGCATAACCTTCCTCCCTCTGCCTCCCCAGATAGGCAAAGTGGCTCTCAACAGGAGGAGTGTTGGTGACATCCCCTCCAGCAGTGAAAAACCAACCACTCAAGCACAAACAAGGATGCTTTCCTCCCCTGGGAATGGCTGCATTCCAGAAAGAAGATTTGAGTTCATACCACCTGAGCCTGTGCATATGTATATACACATAGGGCTACAGGTTGTGACACAGTTTTCATTTAGTTAATGAAATTACAAGCCATACAGTTAATTAAAGGAATATACTAAAAAAAAAAAAAAATCAAATGAATTTCAATGAATTATTCCTCTCATCCATAAAAAGAACATGTTCTTCATTAATACAATCAGACTTTAGTTCCTGCTCAGCTGTAAGAGGGCATGTGCTGTTCATTTCAGATTTTATTTTATCTCTCTGTGTTTCATAATCAGTAATTCATACTTCATTAAGGAATCACTGGCATATTTAAAAGAAGACAGACCAGACTTCAATGTTTGCATTGAGAAACTAGTCTGTTTCATGATTTAATCTGAAATAAGACTGGAAAAAAGTTATCAAGCATAACAGTCAAGACACCACAGACCTTCCACTTTTGCCTGCTATCAGGGATAAAAGATGATCACTGAACTTTTCTACAATGCATCAAATTTAAATTGTAATTAAACTACTGGTTTTAGAATGAGGGAAAATCTACAATGATCCAATGTTTAAGAGACTGCCATGCATGTTGGAAGTATATAAGTGCAGGCTTCCCTGAAGTCACACGCCTATTAACTGAGAGCGTAACTCTTGACACTGGATTGTCCCATTACTTCTTTGTTTCTGATTCACAGCTCCAACAGCTCTCTACATTTAGGGCCCCAACATCAAATGACATACATCAAATGGCATTTTAGAAAGCAAAGAAGGAACAAAGATGCTATGCCATAATTCTGTTACATAGTTTTAACAAGCCCACAAGTGATGTTTTTGTACCTTTCTAAGACTAGAGATTTCAGACTTAAAATGGTAGATTTATTGTCACAAACCATTTAGGATTTATTACAAAAAAAAAGAAAAAGGAAACAAATAAACAAACAAAAAGGCTTTTGGTGTTATAATGATCAGTTCTACACTGTATGAAAAGTAGGTGCCGGCTTTATGTCAAAATTCATGATGCTACATCTAGTGCCTAGGGGTATAGTTCCATGCTGCAATCTCCTTGCTGGCAAAGCTGGTTTGAGAGGTTCCCATCCTGAAAGGTTTTTTCCCACCACCACCCTCCTGAGTTTTCCTTCTTCTCAGTTGTGTTGATTAAGCTGTTTGTGAAGCTGTGCCATAAAATGGTATGAGGGATTAAGCAGTAGCACTGCCCTATAGAGAGCTGCACGTGCTCAGCTGTGGGAATGGGAGTGCAGGATTAAGGTGGGACCTTCTTTAACTAGGATTGTCCCTAATGACAGTGGGAGGGAAGACTAGAACAACAAGTGACAAGCACATGACAGGGAGAGAATTTCATGTATGATTTCATGGTCAGGAGTGTTCGGAGTTTTTTTGTTTAGTTGTTTTTTTTGTTTTTTTCTCTGAGCCTTATTTTGCAGAGATCCATTCTGTGATGTCGTTCACAGCACACCAAGAATGGTAAGGGCTTGAGGGAACAAACAGTACACCCTGATGTGTCAGGAGGAATCCCATAAGCAAATATTGCCACTGATTGTTTCATATGGGGAAACTGCAGGGTAGGCTCCCCGTGGGAAACGGGTGGTGAAGCCAACTGCCTGAGGTAAACCATCAGGAACCAGTAGCACCTCCCTACACCCCACCATCAGGATGCATGGCAGGGAGAGCCCACAGCTCATCTTATACCAGGGTCTTCTGCTTTCTGAGAGTCACCGAGGGCAACAGTGTAGTGGATCATTCTCCTGAACTCAGTTGCCCAAATCCTGCCTGTGTCATATTTTAGTGCGGAGGAGAGGGCTGGGTCTAGCTATTATCAACCTTCTGCGATATTGCCTTGCTGACACAAGCTGTAAAAGTGGTTTTCTAATACAATAGGTGGGTGTTCTTATTATTATGGTGCTTAATCACAGTTTACATGACAGTTTATTGCACTTGGAACTATTATCTCAGATCCATAATTTAAAAGTGCCATATGTTTAGAAAGATTAGATTAGCATTTCATTAAGGCAAGAGATAAGGTGTGAGAGGTTTTTTGGTTGTTTATTTGTCATTTTTAAAATTAATTTGATAAAAATGGTGAAGCAGTACTGAAAAAAAAAAAAAAAAAAGAAACAACACACAAACCTACAAATGTCCATTACAAACTACCTTTAAACCTTTATTCCTCTAACACTTCATTATGGCAAAAATAATATATCATATCATATATCCATGCATTCACCTCCTAGGAGAAAACAAATCTACCAAAAAATTCAAACATAAGAGCTTATAAATGTGTAAGTCAAAATTTTGAACAAATACAACCTAAGTTAACCTAAAAGCCAATAAAAATTGAATAAAATCTAAGAAAATTTTAATTTACATTTAGGAACAGGATGTTGGCATATGACAAATAAAATTGAAAATCCTCATCCTGTTACACTAAAGTTCTATCAAATACCCAAGAGAATAGTGATTGTCTTTCTAATCGCTATTGAAATAAAGTGACAAATCAGACAATTTAATTGATTTGTGGACTCATAATACCTCTGCTTTTCTCTGGGAATATCCAGAATCTTGCTACTTTTCCAGTGAGGTAGCTTAGCAAGATACTAACATAGATGTCACCCTAATTTTTGGAACACCTTTTTGCATACCTGACTATTTTTTTTTTTGAGGCACAGGATGTGATCTCATTAATGAAAACTGGAAAATCCTTCACTGTGAGAGTTGATGGGATACTTTTGCCAAAGATCTCTGTGGAAACAACATCACACCATATTTCACCACAGTTTTACTGAAAACTTTTAGAGGTTATATATTCTGACCTATAGAAAGAGCAATGCGCATGGTGGTACAGCAGTTCCTTCTTCAGAATCAGTCTCACAGAAGAGGGTCTCGCAAGCAGTTGGAAATATCAGCCTTATACTAACTTTCAGAATTTTCTAATGATCTTGGAAATGTCTGAAACCACATGATCCTTTTATCCCACAACTCAGCCAGTTCTGCTCAGCAAAATACTTAAATACACACTTGCCTCTCTCTTTAAAAATGTATAAAAAACACAGGATCTTGGCCTTTCAAAGTCATGGAGATTTTTCCTAGATTCACTAAATCAAGACCTCAGAGAGAATGGAGGAGGAACTAAACCAGAAAGACTTGAATATCAAATTTTCCAGGGTCAAATCTTGCAACCAAAATTCTTTCAATAATTTCAGCAACAATGCATATGGATTATCTCCATATGCACCAAATTTCAGCTTGACTGCTTATAGATTAGAGTCCTTAGGCTTCTTTCAAAGAGCCTCTGACTTGCATTGCAGTTTAATATTTTCTTGCATTAATACATTCAACAACATCTTTAAGCTATTTAAATCCAGATTAGTTTTCTCTTGATCCTTAATTGTATCCTTTCAAAACAAATTTCCATCTGTTCTTCTTTACAGTTTCCAACATCTTATCTTGGGAAAGAAACATAACAAACTGCAGTCTATTTCCTTGATAGTTAAATAAAATAAAATATAACCCCACTTTATAAAACATATCCTTTTCCAAGGTTCAGAGCAGCTGCATTTCCTCCATTATTAAGAGCTTTACAGATGGAAGGCCAAGGCCACTGTGATATTTATTAGACTCCAGTTTTGACAACAGATGAATGGGGCTTTTTCTCACACTCCTCGTTTTAGACACGTAAACTCTTTTTGTGGCTGGACCTAGACCCAAAATGAAACAGTGTCTAAATACAGCAAGCAGAATCTGCTAATTAAGAACAATTACTTATTATTATATTAGTTATTACATGAGATCAGTTAATATATTAAATAATAATTAGTTATACATGGTTCTAAGAAAAACTGTAGGAGCTGAAGAGGGAGTAACCAATACAGAAATGCTGAAGGACAAATCTTAAAGGCCTTTTCCAGCCAAAACAATTCTATGATTTTACGTAGAAGTGCTTAGGGGCAAACCTATGTGGTACAACACAATTCATTTCAGCCTCACATTAGGTTAAATGAGCTTTGATTGGACATTTTACTGACTTAGCATATTGGCTTTTAGTACTGCCGTGACCACAACGAGGAAAATATTCAGGATCCCTGCACTCTCTTGTCTGCTATAGGCTGGCATAGCATGGGTTAACAGAGGGCATAGCAGGATGGTACTGAGTAGCCTCAGCTTCCTCATTCATTTTGGTGAGGTCTTAATTCAGCTGCCCACTGATAATGATCAAAGATTAACATTTCCAGCTGTTGTAACCTAGAGGGCATGGCATGGCTCTGCACAGTTTATGGTGGGCGAAGTCTCATTTTGCTGCCAAGTAGGGAATGTTTTGGAGAGGTGCCCATCTATTATTGCCCTTCCAGGAGGCAAGCACAGAAAGTCTAGAGCACTGAGACTGACTCGGAGTCTGCAGTTTACTGTGACTGATGTCTTATTTATTATGCCTGTAAGAATTCATATTTCCATGGTAATAGGCAAAGTCATGAAAAAATAGTAGTCCTCATATTTCTCTAAGTTTTAACACAAAATTTAGGAGGCAGCAGAATTCCAGAAAAAGAACTACTGAATCTTACTGAAACTGAAAATAATTATAATTAGTATTTTTCCAGCTATCTACAGTGCTTGTCAGGTACATTGTTCTATCTGAAGTACAGATTACAGCATTTAAATAATAGCTTGTCCAATTCCAAAAATAAATGTAGACTATGTTAAATATTTGGCAGAAACCCAGGTAAAACTCATGTGGATATACTATATTCAATCATGAAATTGCATTTCTTGTCAAAAACGCAAAAATTGTGACACAAGTAATTTATTTACTGGTGAATTGATTTTTTTTTTTTTAGTTCCATTCTGAGATATAGGACATAACTGTAACAAACTCTCCATACCTCTGTTTGCCTGGTGTTCAAACCAAAGTTAGTGCTGAAAGCTCAGCAGTTGCCATTCCACTAAAGTTTACTCTGTTACAAGGCTCTGTGTGAAAGGGTGTGGTGTCTGGCTCACAAGTTAGTGAGGTATAGGTCAGTACATTTGCAGCTCAGAATAAAGCAGAAAGCGTTTTGTCATAGTCTTTGAAAACCTATAGAATGTGATGCATAATGAAAAGCAGAAAATATATATGCATAGATCTTCAGCTGATGTAAATAAGCATTTCTCAGAGGAGCTATACTGCAAAGTTTTCTGGCTTTTGTTTTATTTTTAAATTGAGCTGTCAAATGAATCCTTCCTCAAACATATTCAAGTGTTTGAAAAACTGTCTCATTGTATGATGGTCACCTACACAAAGCTCTCCTGTACTTCAAAGTTTACAAAAACTTGATTATGGCACAGATTAAGTCAGTGCTGCCATACAGTGCCAGTATGCCAGTATTGTGTAATAAAGCAGGATGTACAGATACTCAATGTAAATCATCTGGTAAAAGCAAGGACTAGTGAGGTGATAAAGGTTGCTGACGGCAAGTTATTCAGAATAATCAAATCTACAGTGAGCTGTGAAGAGCTGCAGAAAGCTTTCACATTACTAGAGAGACAGGGTGATAAAATTGCAAATGAAATTCAATGTTGATAAAAGCCATGTGCTGAGGAAAAAATAACCCTAACTCTACATTTTCTAGTGATACTTTACCTCTGCTTCACTGATACCAGCTGTCATTTTTCCGGAGATGATCTAATTGATACATATTTAACTAAACTATGAGCAATTGGTCTGTTCTTGTCTTTAGCTTTGAAAGCTGCTGTTTTTCTTTCAGATCTGAGTATCTTATGCTCTCAAGAGCTTGGTGGGTTTTTTTATTGTTTAAACTATACCAGTTGTCTAATGAATTAGTTTTGCTTACAGATCTAATTCCACTTAGCTGCATATACATAATGAGCTCTTCTTGTTATATCCCTTGAAGACATCCTTGTTTTGTCTAGACCCAATCAAGAGCCACTAATGAAATTCATGCATTAATGGTATATACATGTTTTCATAAAATATGGCTGTAAATCCGCATGTTTATATAAAATATCAAGTCTGATGTACTAGAAAGGTTCACACACAGATTTCTTAAGTGGGTTCCCAGCTGAAAATAACATTTTACCCTCTGTAAGTTAAGAATGTAAGTGTTCTGCTGAGAGGAGGAGATATTCCGGAGAAAAGGGGCAGTTAATAGTGCAGTAAAAGAAAGAACAAACTGTCTCTTGAAGCTAATGGGTGTTTCTGCAAAACACAGATTCACAATGTATTGTTCCAGAACAACCCAAGAATAAGAATACACAGTGCCATGTCAGCTGCGCAAGCCACTTAAAGGGGTGGTAATAAAGAGGGTGTTTATGGGAAAAAAGTCTTGTGTGTGCCAAAAAAGCTCTCCAGCCTTCAGCAATACAGTGGAGAGTATAATTTAACCCAAATAGTCCAGGAGAAGCTTATGACAACTCTAAATTTTATTTTACCACATTCAGAAAAGTGATGTTAACATAATTTTGAATAATTCTCTGAAAGTGCCAACTCAGTGCTCAGCAGCAGTCAGAAAGGCAGATAAAATGTTGTGAGTTATTGGGAAAGGACCAGAGGACAAAACAGAGAGCATTGTTAGGCCACTGTACAAATATCTGATGTGCCCATAGCTTGAAAACTATGCACAGTTCTGCTTATCTCATCTTTGATGTCACTCTTTAAGTACAGGGAAGGTTGTCCAGGATGATGAGGGATATGGAAAGGCTACCATTTTAGGAGCAATGAGAACTCACTGCAGAAATGTCTGAGGGAGATAAGGGTACACTGTAGACACATCCATGGAGGACAGATTAAACGTGGAACTCTGGATGCAGCCTTCAGCATGAGAAATCGTTGTATCACTAATTGCTGGAAGCACGAATGATCTTGCTGTGCTCGCCTTGGTTCACTCCTTTCCTAAGCAGACATTGCAGGTGAGTGCTGGAAATGGGCTCCAAGGCCAGGATGGCACCCTGATATTCAGCTAAGCTTTCCTTATGTTAGTGTGGACCCACACCAGTACATTTGGACACAGAGGGACAGGTTTGCTCTCATTTACAAACGGGAAAGTTTGAAATCTAGAGTGCTGGAGAGGGTTTCTGGATCTGTTTCCAGGGTGCTCTAAAAGTGAGAAGTTTAAGCCAGAGAGTACTTGGTCGAAGATCATATGCCTTTATTGCATCACTCTGGTTGGTCAGGTCTTCTTTGTGGATGGCTTTAGGACAAGTTTTGTTCCTCCTGGCTTTTTCAACTAGAAAAGGATCTCTCATGTTCCTTGGACAAAATTTTGGTGCCTTGGTGGGAAATGTTACCTCATTACTGAAGTTTAATGACAGTAGCAGGACTCCAGAAATGAAAATGAGGAGATGAGACTTAGAAACAGACTTAACCCACCTGCAATAACAACTGCCCTCGGAGTGGCCCAAGGATGAAGAGACACAAGAAATCTTTGATGATTCCTAGGAAAACAGCAAGCCTTGTTAGCTAACCAGAAGAAGAATCACTTAGCAGGTGTCTATTTAAAGTGTTGAATGTTTCTAAAAGGAAGCTATGTTTCTTCTTCATGTTAGCTTCAACAATGTGCTACTCTTCGCTACTGTCATTATTAATGTATGCTCTTTGTTCTTCCCAAAAGAGTGAGGTGGTGGGGAGAATGTTTTATATCTGCATTTCCTCCAGCTTTGTGGACTAAAATAGTCCTATTATGCATCATTAACAGACAGCTCCTGGTACACAAGAATAATACATTAACACCTGACCAAAAAAAAAAAGATACGTTAATTACACATCATCTCAGAAAAATTGTCACTGAATTTTACTGTTCGGTAATATAGATGAGCCATTTGGACAAGTAATAATATTCATGAAGTTCTGAGCTCTGTGATTTACACTGTCCCACTGGAGGGGTTTAAAATAAAACACTAAAAAAAAAAACAAACAAACAAAAAAAAAAAAACAGCAGTAATTAAGTAATTAAAGCTTCCAAATGTTGGCGTTTTATTGGTTGTACATCATAGAGAGTTCATTCATGAAACTTTTGGCACTCACATCAGTCAAACTATAGCCTGTGAAATTATTTTACATGTTACACATTTCTTGTTACATTTTTTCCAGGATTTTTGTGTTTTTCTCTTTTCTCTCTGAGGGGGAAGGGAAGCTGGGCCACTCAAGTTGTAGGATATAGGTATGCTAGAAGCATGAATGCAGGACTAACTTGCTCCCTACTCACATCACTGCTGCAATCTGACCTATATAAGGTGGTGAATCCAAGTAGAGACTTAGTTTTGCTTTGTCTGCACAGAACATTGAGACTTTAATGTATTTTACTTTTCTAAGCTTGTTGTTATTTTTTTCTTTACTTTCAAGATCGAATTACAATGAACTAATGCCTTGACTTCTTAAATTAGAAAACAGAATAGTTTCAACAGCACAAAATGCTTAGTCTATGCTAACGTATTTAGAGAGGTCACATTTGCCTGTGCTTAGTCTCTCACACTCGCATGCACATGTCTACACACATTTTGCAAGGACCCAGGAGGAAAATAAAATATTTTTAATTGTATTACCAGACAGCAGGAACAATCTTGTGTCTTTCAGACAGAGGTAAACTCCATAGGCTGACTGAGGTTGAATGGAAGAGAGCTGGCCTTTGTTATGTCTACACTAGAAGTCTGCCTTGGCACGCAACCAGCCACTTCAGGGTTGTGTTCAAACCTTTGCTCCTTTCCCATTAGGGCTGGCTGACTGGTGGGCAATTCCTGCTGTTGGCAGGGGCAGCTCTGGAGGAGGAAGACGTTAGTCACCAGCCCAGCCTGGCACACATCCTGCTGGCCCTTGACCAACAACACAGCTCTGAAGGGTGAACGAGTGGCTTCTGCACCAGCCTGCCCTAGACATCCTGTTCAAGACGAGGTCGAAGGGCTCCAGCCCTCGCCTTGAACCCGGCCACTGCCCATGTGGCAGGAGATGGTGTGTGTTTCCCATCAGCTGCTCTGACCCAGTCCTCTGGGAGTGTAACAGCTCAGGAGCACAAGTTTTAGAGACTTTTACATTTTGACACAAGCCATGCCAAGAGCTCTTGCAAGAGCTCCATGTGAACTAAGCCATCCTGTCTCCTGCCAATGCTTCTTCCAAAGTCAAATTCCCTTCAGATTTTGAAATAACTTGAGATTAAATTCTGTTCTGAATCTTCTGCAGTGAAACAACGGCAGAAATCTTTTGACGGGAAACACAGGGCCACCATTCTCAGGACTGAACTTATGGATCCTGGTCTGAGGCATACTGCTAAATCTTTATTTGCATAACGTAAGGTTCTGGTTAAAATTTAGAAAAATTAGGTAAATTGTAATTCCCAGTCTACTGACTTAAAACAATTAAGCTTTAGAACTTGGATTAACTATTCCTGCTTAAATGTGATCTATTATTACAGCTGTGCTAAGTATTAGTTCTAAAATAAGCATACTGGAATATCCTGAAAACTAATGGACAGTTAAGAATCTTGTTGCTACATAGAAGACAATTCTTATTGTTTTCCCCTTCACATTTGATGACTGAGTATATCTTATTTAAAATAATTTCTTTGGTCAAATTTCCCCAGGTAATAAATTTACCTGGTTTTAACTTCTAAGAAGGACTGCTTAAAAAATTCTTATTTGACAGATTTTTATCTACTATTGTTTTAATAAAAGAACAGGCAGTTATTTCATTCCATCTCTTTTTTCTGTTGCTATGGTGAAATTATTCTATATGACTATGGTGATTACAAGTGTATTCTCATCATAAGATTCATGATACTGCAATTTTAATTTTAAGCAGCATGGCAGTCTTCTTTTGCACCAATAACTTCTTAGTTGTAGACAGAAGAACACAGTAATCTCCTTCTCCAGACTAAAAGACAGTTGCTGACTTTTATACTGTTTATATACTGCAACTTCCCCTCCCCTTCCCAAATGTGCTACAGGATACATTGTGAGCCTTGAAAACTTTGATTTAAATGTCTATAAAGGAACAATGTTTGGAAAGAAAAAGTCTCCAAAACAAATTGCTTGGGGGACGCTAAATCAAATACCCATGGAGGTTAGTGAGAACAACTATTGTGGAGTTCAATAGGCTTTGATTCACGGGGCACAGGCCACTAGTACATGAATGAATAAATGTGGAGGTGATGAAACACATTGAATACATCTTTCTAGAGCAGGCTGAGGTTTGCTTTCAGATGTACCAGCCAGCTGGAATACCACGGAAGAGCCCTCAGGTTCTGCTCACACCCAGTGTTTTAGGAGACACCGCCCTCAGTTGTTATTAAATATACAGTCCCATGGAAGAAGCTTTTAAATGCAAGAAGATGATTAAGAGACAGATTGTGACATTTAGCTACAGGCCTAAAATGGTAACTCTGCCCTTCTCAGGATAGTTCCAGACAGAGCACGGCTGAAGTGGTGAAGTCCATGGTTTCAAGCCCTGTAGTGTGGATGAACTGGTAATCTTCCTGGCATCTGGCTGTGCTTTTTCCTACTCAGGTTTCCAAAAAAAGCAGAATTTAATGCCTTTTTTTTTTTTTCCTTTTCTTGGCTTTTATTTGTACATTGACTCCCAAAGTAAGGGATTTGAGGAATACACACACCGTTAATTCATTTTGCCTGACACAGAGGACTTTCCCCAAGTGTGTGTTGTAATGCTTCTACTGCAGTGTTGAATGGGACAGCATACAGGAGGAAGGAGTTTGTCTCTTTTATTATCAACTTCCTCCATTTTGAGCTAAAACCACAAGAGCTGATGGAATAAATCCTTAGAGCTGTCATTAGGAGAATGATGGGAGTTATTAAATATCATCATTGTCCATCCAAATGAACCACCACCAGAGACAACACCTGCAATCAATTGAACCTTGGAGAGAAAGGAGGAGATGACCAATAGGGTATTTGAGGGAAGACTATAATCTTTTGATTAGATTAATTAGGTATCTCCTAAAAAGGAGACAAGCTGTTCAGACTGCTCTTTTAGAGAGCAGGTGGAAAGAAGTAGAAAAAATTACCAGATTGGATGAAGGCATGAAAAAAATAGTCTTCCAGAAAATAGCATATGTGCTAGAGAGAGAATGTTTGTTTCCTTCCAATCTTAATCACGAGGTACAAAGGACTGTTGGAAAACCACATGTAAAGACTAAGGCATTAGTATTTTTCTTCAAAGTTATGTATGTGTTGCTTGATAAAGTTTGTAGCCTCCTTCAACTATTATGTTGGACCCCTGAACCAAGAATATCCATCATAAGAGAGCTGTGGTAAAGAGTGCTCTGTTTCTGGGAGCCAAAGGCAGGTGATAGATTATTAAAAGGCCTAAAAGAACCTTGGAAAAAAGAAAAGGAAATTAAAGAACCACAAAACTAAAGAAAAGACAGAGAAAGGGACAGAGCTGTAGCCTACTCAAGTCAAAAAAAGGTGTGAAGGTGCATGGGGGTGGGGACCCCAACTCAGTATTGTCCGGCTGAGGATTTCTAACTTATGGTTCCAAATGAAGTCTTTGCAATTCTGTTCTTGTTTCTGACTTGTAGATATATGGATATTTCTTATGTCTATAATTAGCATAGCAAAGCACATGAATGTTCCGATTTGGAGCAATGAGTCTATTTGCATGCTAAAATGCTTTATTTGACAGGGTTTATGGACCCAGTCTAGCAGTACTCGGTGAGGACAATTAAACTCTTTCCCTGACATGAATGAGTAGTGGGTTATGTCTGGTAAAGGTAACTATTTATGCTTCCAAGGCTTTTATGGGAAATAAGCACTGTCCTTTTATGAGGAGGAAGTACAATTATACCATACCAAGAAGCCATGTCCCTCAGGCTTACAGCATTCTTCCCAATGAATGAAGCCTTATAATTACCACTCCTACCTGTGAGAGCTTGCTAATATTGCATGGGTAAGACTCAGAGGTTAATATCTCCCTTTCAAAAAAGCAATAACAACAACAAATAAACCCCTGTGACCAGCCTGTGGCTTAGAAATGATGCTGTGTTCCTAATACTATTACCTTACATGCAAATATTTTCCTCTACTTGGCTGTATGTTGGTTTATTTTTTTCCTTGGTTTGCTCAGCTGCTAACATGAATATGTAGATGGCCTAACACAAACAGCTCAGCTGTCCCTGTAGGCACGTCTCACCACAGCTTCTTAGGTAACAGGATGAGAAGGGGATAAAAACAAAAGTATTTACTCTTTAACAGGCATATTGCTTCACCTGGGAAGATTGAGTAGAGGACTGAGAAACTTTCTTAGTGCTCAACCATGACACCCTTCTGTCCATTTGCCTTGGGCACACAATATTTTACCTCACTGTTTGAAACAGCTCCTTTCAGAAGAGCTACTATTGTGAATAAAGTATAATTTGCACAAACATGTAAGATATAGAATATCTCATATACTTATAGAAGTAGATAAGTGTTATGATTCTGGTCTTCCCTTCTCTTAACTGATTTAAGAGTATTGGGCTAATGCTTTACCCACCCCTCAGCCTAATGAGTAAATTCCACAGGTAGGAAGGCACATTTGGGAAGTTGAGCCAAACTCAACTCATTCTGGTGAACTTGCTTGTTTTTAAAAGCTAGGATTAGTTCTCATTTTATGCACCAGTCCAGAAAAAGCCACAAATATGTGAGAGATCCTGTTGATTTAAACTCTAGTTGTCTTGAAATCTCCAGTTGTGCTTCTCACTTACTGACAGAGACCTACTATGCATGTGCCTTCTAGTGTCACCAAACTGAATGTTTAAACTTACTTTAGAAAAGTTGTCCAGGAAAAGTGTTTTGTTGGTTTCCAAGTGAAAAGATCACAGTATCTGATGGCTGTTGTCTGTGGTAACGTCTCTCCTTTTAGCATAAATCTTCCCCAAGGTTCAAGGAAAAACTGCATTTTCTTTTCCTAGTTTGCCTTTGTCAGTGACGTTTCAGTTTGGTATGATGGTGTAGGATACAAGGCTGAGGGTAGGCATTGGCTTACCAGAAGGACAAACAGGAATGAGGCGGGAATCAGCAGATGTTTCGATGTCCATAACAATAACTGGACCTGCAAGGGCAGTTACAGGTGTGCTACCCATCATAACCCTTTACTGGGAAGTTGCAAAGGGATGAGGAGGCAGGAGACACATCTGCAGCAGCCAGTGCTGCCAGCACAGCCAAGCCCAAAGGGTTTGAGTCCAGGGAAAGGAGATGATGGCTGCTGTCAATAATTGTGATCTTTGTTTGTTCTGTCCCTGGCTTGTCCCACATTCGTCCAAGAAAGTGGATTAATGCGACTGTGCAGCATTTGGCATTTAGTTCCAGCAGGACTAGTTCAGTAAACCACACGGATTTATCAGAAGAGAGGATCAACAAATGTGCTTATAAGTCTTTATGCAGCAGCTGCAAGAGTTGCTATTGGCACCTCTAGTTTGTGATAAGAAGAGAAAAATACCAAGATGAGTCTCAAATTTTAAAAATAATTCAAATAGTATAGAGGATGAGGTCTTAAATCAAATAATCATCAGAGTAAAATGCAGAATACCTGCTCATCAGGGAGGACTGTCTGTTCTCTGGGACAGGAATTTTGTGCAAAATTATGTGTGCAGCAATGATTGCCATAGGCACAATTTAGTATTACATTAAACATTAAATTACTAGAAAACCTAGCTGTCACATTTTGACCTAACAGTGCTTGACTTTGTAACCTTGAAATTTTTAGAATTTCTTTCTGTTTCTCTACTACTGACCTGGAAAGGCCATTCATCCAGAAAAAGTACTTGCAAAAGCATTATAAACTGTTAAACCCTTTTTCAGAAAAAATGTTTTGTGAGACTTAAGTTAAATGCCCATTGCTTTCCATTGATCTGAACACACTGCAGTTTAAAATTTTTTTTTAAAGTCAGAAAATAGATTGTAGGGATAATTTATCTTCCTCATAGATGAGTGTCTTGTCATAGATTTATTTTCCTCTGTTGGGTAGGTTTTCTCCGCTTTGCAAGGTTACGAACACCCACTAAATTTTCCACATCAGTATTAGTCTTTTAAAATACTCTCTAAACCACAGTTTCAACAGCTAATCATATAGTGTCTTATGAAATACCTTCATAGGTTGTGGGAGTTTATAAAAAATCTGTGAAAACTATGAAAAGTAAGAGGCTTCCATACCAGAGGTTCTTTTCTTCCCATTGCTGGCAAACATACCTGGGAAACATAGATCTCATGAGCAAGGATTTAAGAGAGTTAGTTTGCTTCGTGAGAGAAGGTAGGATTTATTTTTTCTCCCGTTCTCGCAAAATTTCCTAGCAAGTTGGTGGCTTTAAAATATTTTTAATAATTGCACTATTAATTCCTAAATTTTATAGTATTTATTACTTTAATTACAATACTTAAATATTTTAAGGGATTTTATTCTTCTCCTGAGGATTGGTTTCTGCAGTGCATGTACCTGTGGCTCATGCAGCTCGTGCTTCAGTAGTGACACTTCATGCTACTTATTTTTCACTTACTGCCAAAGAGTTAGCATGGTGTGAATGGGAATCCCAGTGATGTGTGCCTGCTCCACCACAGTCCCAAAGGAAAGTCAGACACCTGAAAGTCCAGTCCATTTGCTGGATGCCAAATTATCTTCTCAGCCTTTATCTGAAGCAGCGGCAAACCTTCGGGGGTTTCTCTCTGTCGAACACGTGGCGTGATGAGCTAGAGATGAGGGACAAATTTATTTAGTCTGTCTTAGGAAATGCAATGGCAATACCCCAGTTAAGTGTCTCACCCATTTGCTTGCAAGTTCTGACGCTAGTTTTGTCTAAATGGTGTTTCTTTATTTGATCTTTCCTTACAAGAAAGTTTGTTATACAGAAACCATAACTATTTGCCAGTAAAAACATCATAAAACCTCTTCCAAGTGTGTGAAAAGGAGATGCTGGCAGCAATAGGAAGGCTGAAGGTGGAGACAGGCAAAATATAGGATTAAGATTTTCCTTACTGTAATTTATCTCTATGATTCCACTGACATCAATGTGTTAGCAGTAGGGCAACACCATTCCCCATCCCATGGAGCCAGCCTGGCTTTAACCAGGCTCCAGGTCCACCAGAAAAAAATATTTTTAAAGGTAACTAAGCAGAAGAAAAAACATCCCATGATTTAGGGTGAAATTCGCAGCACTGTGCTCCATCAGTGGTGGTGCTGGCAAGTGAAGCAAGCGAGGAGGGTTGATGCCAGTGCCCCAGCAGTGGGACAGGAGAGTGATGAGCTGTAGCATTGCTGAGGGCAGGACAGGCTGCAGCATGGTGCCATGGGGCATCCCTGCAGGGAGCCTCCATTCCTGCAGCCTCTTTCCTCAAGGATGGACACCCAAATCGTCTTTTGGTGGCTGTGCCCTGATTCCTCAGTCTCCCCAGCAGAAATGGATATTGGCATCCCTGTGAGACGGGCAAAAGGCACAGCGAGCTTCCTCATGTCACTTCTTTCATCACTGCAATGCATAATATGCCTTACTGCTAACTGAGCCTGGGCACAGCTTCAAGACAATCGGATTGCCTTTACAATGAGCCACAAGTAAGCAAGTGAAAACCAAAACAAAACAAAAATAAGGGCAACAAAAGCAAAAAACACCCCACAAAAACAAAACAAATAAAACAAAACACGAAACCCAAACATAAACAAACAGAATCAACCAACCCCCCCCCCCCCAAACACACACACAAAAAGTAATATTTAACCTTCCCCTCAGTCAAAACTCCTGCTTCCAGAGTTTTGCAAGGTACTCATTTTTGGGAGGAAAATAGGCGTTTTAATGAAAGGGGTTTTTTTCTAACCTCACCCCGAGAGGCAAGGTGTTACAACCTTGTAACAAAAATAGGTATTATTAGCTATTGTCTAACCCACTTGAAAGGCTCTGGTATATTCCCCCAGTGCAAAGGCTTTATTGAAGACTGCAATAAGAAAACTTTGCAGTTTAAGCATTTTCACCCTTGGGACTTAAACTTCCATTTAGGTTTTTATTTGCTACAAGCCCAAAGAGCCTACAATGTCAGTGCCTGAAGAAATGAGGTTTGAGAGGTGATTATAGTTTTATGTGGAACCAGAGCGGTTATGAATCGGAAGACAGATGCTAAAAACTGAGTCAGATAAAGGTACCTACTTTGCACTTGCAAGATAGCACAACACCTTCTGCTGCGTTGCAATCTTTTAATCTCTGTCAGCACATCTTGTACTACAAAATAAGTGTGGATCATGCATATAGATATATGGGAAATATTTATTTTAAGATGACTACAAACTGCCATACATACATGTAAAACATAATTTAAAAGTTCACCATAAAAGAAGTACTTGAGGATTGCAGAAGCTTAGCAGTCATATGCTATAACTGTCATATGCTAAAAATATCTTGCTATCTTGCTCTGGATGACTTTCTGAATTAATTGAACAGACACCAAAATATAACCTAAACACTAGTAATGTGACTTCTTCTTTCCTTTTTATTTTCTCTCAACCAGTTCCTGTAGATTTATTCAGATGTAAGTTTATCCATCTACTATATTTTGATCACAGATGTATTCAACTTCAGCACCAGGCTTCAAATTCACTACATGACCTAGGCAAGGGTAAGTTAAAAAAGAAGAAAATCTGGAGAAAGGCATGTATTGTATATAGATAATCTCAGGGGCGAGGGATGTATGGCAGCTGCAAGGAAGTCTCTTTCTCTTTGGCTTCTTTTCACATGCACTTAGTTGCAGGCCTGTCTCTCAGAGTGGGGAAACAGCCTGCAGGCAGGATGGTGTGCTCAGGGCTGTTCCGTGAGCATCGCTGTGAACTCAGCCCTCAGTGGAACAGAACCCAGTGAGACCCATGAGCTGGCACAGGGCATTTGAGAATAGGAGGTTTCTGAAGGTGCCTCTTTTAGCTCATGAGAGCTGTATGGGTGGTAAGGCATGGGATGGAAGAAGCTTTGTTCGGCTACAAGAACCCAAAGTAAACTTCCTGGGTGCAAAATTAGCTGATAAGAAGTGATATTTCTATTACTGTTTATCTGATGATCAAGTAAATGTGCTGATCAAGTAAACAGGGAGGTGAGGAGAGTGGGGGGTGTCTGCAGGCATTTCGTGCTGCTTCTACAGATCAGTTCTTTAGAATAAATCTGCATTTAATGGTTGCTGGCACCTTTACTACAAAATCATGCTTGTCCCATCTACAACAGTATTACCTTTATAGCTGATGAGATATTAGGACGTGCACATTCCACTTATCAACAGTTTCTATTTGCTACTAATCGTGTGTTCTGTGCCTCTTTGCTTCTCAGATGCACAAAGAATGCTTACAGATTTGGATGCCTAATCTGAGAAAAGTGCAATGCGTCTCAAAGGTCAGAGAGAAAGATGTCTGTAAGATGTCACCTCTTCCTGCCCACTCATAACAGAAGACAAATGAGAATAAATTAGACTCTCAATCTGGGAAATCTATCTCTGAATCCTTAATTCAAAGTGGGATCCTTCTTGCCTAACTCAAAGTGTCTTTGTCATCGGCCACACACCCTTTCTGATCCCTGGTGAGAAACAGGCATTTCCAAAGCATAGTGCATTTTCTCTTCACAGACTCATTTAAAATGGGTCACATAAATTGCCTTTTAGAAGTGCCTGTTTCTCTCTAATGACTATAAAGGGAGTCTAGACGATTAGCTCAGAGACAGAAGCCTGTGCTGTAGACTTCCAAATGCAGAGTGAGGAATCTCATCCTTGTATCTATAGGACAGTCACTGCATTGGGCAGACCTTACCTTCCATCACCTCTCTCCTCCCAGACCAATTCAGTCATGGCTGTGGATGATAAAAAACAATGGGGTTCACAGATATATATATAAAGTACCACATTATTGTATGAAAAGACCAGTGGCAGTTTACACCGGTGCACTCTGGCTTTAATAAAATATACATTCCTTTGGAGCTGAACTTGGCAAAAGTATCACTAATATGAATGTTCAGTAGCACTTTGTCACACCTTTGATCAGTAGAGTTGCAAACAAGTGTTCTTTGTCCAGAAAGAACAACTCTGTACACATTTTGGAAAAAAAAAAAATTCAATACGAACATTGTCTTTGTTTGCACTAGTATCAGTCCAGACTACTTTATTGATCTCTTACTCCTCAGTTGCAGGATTTCTACCAGGGTAGGTGGGTGTTACAAATCAGCTCTTCATTACAAGGTTCAGAGCTGGTACAAGCATTCACACTTCTGGTGATACATGTGATTTAAATAAAGGTGTTGATGCAATTAAGCATTTGATTAATAGTGTTTATTTTTAAACATACAAATAGTTTTCTGTGTTCAACAGGCATAGTCAGGAAGCATGTGAATAAATACTTTGTTCAGTTGGCATCTGTATTCCCATAAGTAAAGTTAAAAAAAATCCAGACAAGAACACAGTAACCTGGATATGTGGAATCCTTCTAGGGTAAGTTGAGCTTTAGCTAAACAACGGAAATTCATGGAAAAAGGCATTACAGGATGACCTACACACTGACACACATTGCACAGTAGACAGATAGTATATGGATCCAACCAGAGATAGTATAGGGAAGAAAAACTACTAGCTGATACTCTGATATTGTTAGAAAGAAATAGCTCCAGTGGTATGACTCACAATAATCAGTGAATTGCCAGTCTCTGCATAAGCTGTGCACCCCATGCAGATACTGGATATAAAGGAACAGCAGCAGGGATGGAAGACACGACTGAACTGTGTGCAGAGCACACCAGGAGGGTAACATGAAAGCCACAAGGGACGCAGAGTAGTAAAAATGGACCCAGCTGATGCTGTTACCCAGGAGAACACCAAAACTCAATGACAGATATTATGGGAACTAAAGGAAAACTTCTGCTCTCTTCAAGTAGATGCTTTTTGTCATCCTTGAAGAATTATTTGCAGTCAGGTGGACATGAATCATTAATTTTGAAGTGCTGTTCTTGCCAGCTTTCTCTTTCTTGACATCAGCATGTTTTTACACATGTAGGTTTGCAAATCTACTTATTTTTGGTCCCATTCCTTGTGGATTTGGAGGAACTTCTCAGGATGGTAAAGCTTAGAGGCTACAGATGTTTCCAGAACAGAGGGCTCCAGAAGAATTTTGCCATGTTTATTGACCTGCCACATGTATGTTTCAGCCTCTGTCACTTGTACTATATGCTCAGAACAGCAGTATCACTTTAGTTTTCAGAATACAAAGATCTGCAATATTTAATGTAGACCGCCTACATAAGATCTAGCCACATCCTTTCCTGTTGGTAGATGTGATGATGACAAATCAAACATTTTCACTTTCAGAAAGGAGGAATTATTCTGATTAAATAGCATAATACCTAAAAATAAATACATTGAATAGAACAGCTTTTTTTTCTTTTTTTTTTTTTCCAGGATGTTTGTGCTTGCAACCTTTCAGCATGTTGACCTACTGCTTTTGAGCCTCTCACTACACCCAGGATGCAAAGATAAATTCTCAGGTGCATGTGGTTTTTTAAGTATGTCCGGGATCTGATGCCTGCCTTATCTGTTAACTAAGGATAGCTGTGAGAAACTATATTATAACATATGCTTCCCTCCTACAGCAATGCTGACGTAGTTCTGGTGGCTGTTATTTAAGACTGTGATGTTATCACTGGGGTATGGGCGTACCCAAACAAAAGTTAGGTTGTAGCCCTGAGTACATATTTCTTGGTAGAAGCTCTTTTGGGAGTACCCAGGTCACTCATGACCCTCTACAGCCACCTCTCTTGTGTCAGCACAGCTGTTCACACAGATGTGCCGTGAACATGGGATCAGGGCAAGAAATAGGCTTCTCCACAAAGATTTCCTGGCACAATGGGGAGGAAGGGGCAGCTGGAGGGAGGCGGAAGGGCTGGAAATAGGAGAGTGAGGATTTCTTTAAAAGCTCTGTCTGGCCATAGTCTGACCTGCCAGAAGAGATTTAGGGCTTACTCCTGCTGTCACTGAATGAAAAAGGCAGCCTTAAAACTTGGTCCAGTGCTAAGTAAAACCGATCAAATTTAGCAAATTTAATGCATTCTGGATCATATTCTCTGAACAGATGAACCTTTTCTTTTTAGTAACTTGAGAAATTCTCTTTTTAAGTGTAAACAGACAACAATGCAGTGCATGAAAGGTATTTATGTCATAACTATTCTGTCTTCTAGTATTATTCCTTTTTCTCTTAGGTTGTCTCTTTTGGTGTGAAATTAAAGAGAGGCTTGTAAACAGCTGCTGATACATGCAATACGCTACATGCAGAAAGAATGCACATCATGAGTCATCCACACCCTGTTTTGTCATGTTGGTATTTTGCTCAGACTGTGCCCAGACTATATTTTCCTCCCCAACCCTCGCCCCCCACCGCCCCCCCAAAAAAAACTGCTGAAAATGTGAAGTGTTTGCTCAGGCTCTGATCCAACACAATGCTAAAACCCTTTTTAAAGTCAACTGCATCCCAAACAGCCTGTTCCTCTTGGTAATCTAGACCTTGTAATGGAAATTCTAGCAGAGCTGTGACTATTACTAATGCACTTAATACATTAGGAGCTCAATTTTGAATGCCTTGAGCACTTAGTCCCTGTGCTAAAGTGGATCAGAGCTGTGGTGGTGTAGCGTAACAGGGTCAGTCCCATAGTCTTTGTGACCTTTTGTGAGCATTTGAAAGAGATTGCATTTAATGATTTTGAAATGTCAAGGCCCATTTCAGGCAAAAAGAATGAAATCAAATTGGGTTTCTGAACTGTGTAAGCTTTTGAAATGAGTCCACAGACATCCTCAAACATAAGACACTGGGCTGAAATATCATGGAGGCTGAATATATTACATTATAGAATCAGGTCTCAGAGACAGTAATTTCAAAAGCCAGGCCTGAAGAATAATAATGTTACAGCACATGCCTGTCATAATTTGCTTTTTAGTTCATTCTGAATTACCTCAGCACAACGGAGTAATTCATCAGTGCATAAAGCATGCAGAGACTGAAGTGTGAATTATGCATGAAGGATTATTTTGCTCTGATGCTCTACTGGATGTGTATGTTTGTGCAGTGTACACTGGAAAGCTGCACTAACTGCTTGTGATGACTGGGTGTTGGTTTGTGGAATATATGGGTTCTTGTGTTTTTTGAAAGCATAGTCAACTATGATATGATGCTAGTAAGAAAACTGCATCAACAGTATAAATAAATTATAGCTTAAAATATGAATTATGCCATAAATAAATGATCTCTTCTTCCTCACATTCCGCTTCCATAGAAAGCTAGTTAACCAGATGTGTTATTCACTATCCATAGACAGCCTAACCAAACAAGGTTGTTTACTTCACTGACATGGACAGATCCACCAAAGAGTGCAAACTTGTAACGTAACCAGTAATAAAATATGTGTCGATGATAGAAATTTTTGGTTGGTTTTCGCATGCCTCAGGTTTAAATTAAGCTCTCTTGGGATTTAAATTAAAGATGCAGAATCCGACTTTTGAAGAAGGAACCCAAGTTAATCATCATAATAAAAAACAAAAACGAAAAGTCATTTCTGATGTATTATATAATAATCATGTAATAACATGTTAAGATGAAGCTAAGGCTGCGGGCAAGTATTCATTGATGTGAGTGAGTGCCTATTAACTTTTTGAGAACACTAACAATGAAAGGAATAGAAAATACAGGAAATGTAGAATTAAAATGTCACTTATTTAAAAGTTAGCTTGTCCATCTTAATCGTAGGGCTGGTTGAAGCATAGAACTATTGTATGAAATATCTTCAAAAGTTTGCAATTATTTTTATTTTATAAACTCTTTTGGAAATTATATTTTTCTATTATTTTAAAACTATATGAGTGTACTAGTTTATTTGGCAGATTTCTGGGTTTTGTTTCGTTGTCTTGCATTTCACCATTTTCACTTCCACCCTGAAAGTCAAGATGATTCACACAGAGAAGGACAAGACAGCAAATAGATTTTTCTATATTTGGTTGATAAGTGTGTTTACAAATGTGAGACGGTAATTTGCAATTAAAACCATCCTTTTTCAGAAAAGCGTCAAAACACTTTATATAATTCCAACCTTTTGATTATATCTCGAATTAAAAAAAAATCTGTTAGCTTTTCCTGTCATATTTTAAGTCATTATCTTAACCTGAGAATTGGTAATGTCAATTTTGAGGGTAAAACATCTGTGTAAATTTTAAGGAGTGGAAAAGGTTTCAATTTTAGCAGTAAACAAGTTGTGACTTTACCCATTCAGCTGCTATTTTGATTAACCTAATCTGTTTAAAAGAAAGTGATCTATTCTTTATTGAAAATGATACTGACGGCTGTATCTTTTATCTGCTGTGTAGTTTACTCCCAACATTTTAGTCCCAGATATTTATTGGGAAAAATATCCTGAGTCCAATCTATATGGTGCTGGGATCACTGCCAAAGGTAAAATTAATTCATGAAGGAATACATGAGAGATGTTGGAAAAAATAAGAACAGAAACCAGCAGCACTCCCCAGATTCCCGCCCTCAAACCTGCAAGGTGCAGGAAAAAATATCCATGTGATGTGTACCAGTCCATGATGACAACTGCCAGAAATAACTCATTGCTCACATGCTGCCCTCAGGAACACAAGTGTGTTTGAAACACAGCCATTTCCCGAAAGCTCTGGTGCAGTCTCTCACTGCAGGAATCACTGCTGAATGGTCATCCTGCCCATGAAGGTCACTCCAGACCAAGATAAACATCTCAATGCTATAGTGGTAAGGCAGATGGTCTCATACTATTGCCTCTTTCAAGAGTCAGGGTAGGGATTACAGTGAGAAAAAGGGACACAGAGATCATCCCCCACAAATACCCACATCAGCAATTGCCAGCTGTGGTGTTGACTTCCTGAATGGGGACCAGAGATAGAGACTGTTGCGCTGTTTTCACCATCACCCTCAAACTAGCTGCCAGGTCGTTTGAAAAATGCCAGACTCTTGTCTATTTTCACTTATTTAAGGCAAAGCAAGCCCCATCATTTATCATAGCCTTTTCTGGCAGGCCAAGCTACAAGCTCTGGGGTGTGATTTGTTTCACCTGCTTTTAGCTTTCTGAAAGGCATGAGGCTGGTGTGTACTAACTGCTCAGCTTCTCCCCTCCAGTCAATGAATAGAGATGGGCATATCCAGAGACTGATTCCTCCTGCTTATATTAAACATCTGTGATCAGCTGGAGGTACCCCTCTTAGCTCAGATGTGATGTCTAACATTTCCATTCCTATAGACAGGCTGGCTAAATTCCCACTCTTAAAACCCAGACTGGATTTTTAAAACAAACAAACAAAACCCAACATTAAAGCAAACAAAAACCTTCAGCTGATTGAGAGTCCTTGGAAAAACCTGTGTATCTTCTTTATTCCTTGGGTTATTATATTTTGAGAAAATTTCTAAGAATCATTCTGTTATGTAAAAGTTAATAAGTATTATACTTTTAAAAATAAACGTGGTGGAAATAATACTTTGAGTCCTACACTGCTCAGTTGGGCTCTGACAGGGTGTTGGTTATTCTCCAACAGGTCCTCCAGCAAGGACTGACATTAGATGTGGTTGCCCCAGTGCAGAGAAGTCAAGCAGTTTCCTCTTCCCCCCTGCATCTGAGGACAGAGCAATCGTTTGGTTGCAAACACAGAGGAGGTCACTGCTGCTGATTCTGATTCCCATCTGCTCTAGTTAGGCCTATGAGAGGAGCTTGTGGTTGCTCTTGCTAAAGGGATGATGTGAGCTGCTGTACGCTGTGTTCCTGTCCAGTCTCCATGTCCATAATATTTTTATCAGCCACCACTGGAGTGCACGATTCTCCAGCACTTGGGACCCTCAGCACACCAGCCCCTCCATCATTTAAATTCAGAGGTTGCAGCAGTCTTGCGAAAAGATCAATAGGTTTAATAGGTATTTCCTGATGTTTATTAAGTATCAAACAGAACTGAGACATCCACTTATTGTTTATATTTGCTGCCAATATTCCTTGCTTTTTTTTTTAATTATTAAACTGAAGCAGATGTGAGTTAGTCAATGGCAGACTTCTCATTAAAATGATGTTCACTGCCTCTTTTGTGGATTGAGTAGAAAGGCTCTGATAAACACCTCACGTTGTGTCCCCCATCAGTTGCTGTCATTGTTGATAATGAAATACTAATGCTCTGATAATGCAGTTGTAAGTCTAATCTACCTTTTAGGTTTCAACATTACTCACTGAATAAAGTACCACTCTGAGAAACCAGTGTCACTGAGCCATGACAATTTACTCCAGCTGAAGGCCTGCCCCCCCTACTCTTGAGGTAGACTTGGACTAGAAAAAGGGGCTGTCTGGCTCGTACAAGCATACTCTGTAGCCTTTGTCAAAACAGTTTTTATTCTCATCTGATGCAAACCTCAGGCATTATTACAGGGTTTCATGGAACAGATGTTCTTGAATTTGCATAATGACAGACAAACTGCCTTTTCTTTATGAAAGGTCACTAAAAACCAATGTTTCTGTTCAGTCAATCCTGCCTTCGTTAAGCAATTTCAGGACAAAACTGCTTTGTCTTCACTTACTGTTTTCATGACCACTGATTTACATACTTTAATCAAATGAAATTGAGGCCAAATCATTGGCTTATGCCACACCACATGGCTGTCTAGCTTCTCCTAATTCCTAAGCATTTGGCATTCCTGTATGATTGTTCAAATAACAGGATCAAATCCTCAGCTGCTCTAAAACAGAGTAACTGTGGTGACACTGGTGAAGCTCCCCTGCTTGATGCTGGCTAAGAGAACCAGCTTTTCAAGAGAACATCCCAAAACTGGTTGCTTGGCTTCAGTTTAAATTCATTTATTTATTTATTGGGTGAGGTTTTTTTTTTTACTAATAAAATTAAATTTACCTGAAGTTTCTAAGCAGAATCACTATTTCTCATAAAGTTGATTTCTATTTAATGGCATGTAGCCCTGTGCATAAACAAGCTGTTCTTTCCTTTGTGATTTGTATGGACACATCAAACAGCTGATGGGAAAGTTTTAAATCTTCTACGTTGAATGTCTTAATGACAGACAAATTCCATCATGGAGATCCCCAAAGAGAAATGAATGTTTGCCTTCAAGGCAAAACCTGAACTTTGCATTCTAGTCAGCATGCAGCTGGAGCACTATTGAGAAGGATGATAGACAGCAAGAGTCCTCATAGAAGAATTCCAGGAGAGGCAAAAGCAAGATAATTATGGTGCATTTCACTATGCAGTACTGTCAAATCATCCTGAGATGCCTGAGACAGGGCAGGAAAACCCTTTGCCTAAATAGAACATGGACATAAACACAGTTTCAGCCTGTGAAGTCCCTCAGATGATCGAATAATAGAAGGTGAACCACAAAATTCTATAACTTCTTTTCTAGGTAGCATGGTGTCAATTTTCAGTGAGATAAACAGTTTTCCACTACATTTTCTTTCTCTCTGAATTGAGTATTGCTTGTATATTGCTTTTGCTGTATACTACCCAGAACTAGATGATGAGGATGTTAAAAATTATCTGTTGCCTGTATTTCAGGTTGATTTATTACAACTAAAGGAACTAATGGCTGGCTTCCACACGTGCAACTGCACATACACACAGAACAAAGCACATGCTATCAGAATTGGGCAGATATTGCTCAGCCTCTTGAGAGAAGGAAAGAGCAAATTTGGTCCTTGAGTTGCTGGACACTAATTTGGAGGGAACTCTGTTTTAAGCAAAATGGGAAATTGCTGAGAAGGAGATTGAATCTGGACATGCTGTCACACTCACTTTCATCTGACAATTCAACTAGGCTGAGATGAGATGAGAGTACCTCTGCAAGCTAAAGTGGATGCTGTCCCTCAGGGTACACAAACAAAAACCAGCTCATTTTGTTCTTATATTCTTATTTTGTTCTCCACTGGGCCTGGACTTTTTTCTGCTTCTTCCACATCAACCATTGTAGTTTTGGTGATCCCAGCTGGGACAAACAGGGACAATTTGGGGATGGCAGCTGGGTCACCTTGTGCACGGAAGGAGGGGTGGGACACAGCTGCGTCCCAAGTGTAGCTCTGGAAAGGAGGAAATTCAAACAAGTTGGCTGGTTTTTTTCTCAGCCAACAGTAAAAACTGTGGCACGATTATGCATCAGTCAGAGGACTTGAAAATCATGTTCTTTGCTCAAAGACCATATTTTCTATTTTAACAACCCTTTCCATAGCTCTTCAGTTCTCAGACTTGTAAAGTTCACACCAGCAAGGCTCAGAGTGAAGCTCTCTTCCCTGAATTATGCTTTTCTCATCCTTTCACAGCCATTCTTTTCTCCTGACCATCCACCTCTGTTCAAAGAAGGCTCCAAGCAACCTTCTAATTTGATTCTAGGAATAGATGATGAATGCTGCTGAAGCCTAAAACTTTACATGGTTTAGGTTTTAAATCCCTAAAAGGCCCCCACTTCCCTCAACTTCATATCCTGACAGATCATTACAAACAATGACCTTGAATGCAGGTGAGTGATATATATATAACTGTGCGGTGAGGTGCTGCTGGCAAAATATTTTCTTAGGCCAACTTGTGAGATTAGCTCCTGTTCCGGTCCAATACACTAGAATTTGTTAACCTTCAGGAAAAGCTGCAAAGCTACTCAGAGATAAAGAACTCTAGATAATAACAGTATGCGAGACTATGAGTGATAGAGTGAAACTTCCATTGCCTTTTAGCTCCAGAAGACCATGTGAATGTAGCACAGCCATCTTACCTAAAGATGGACAGACTGCAGACAGAGTGAGCCTGACCTTCACGTTGGGAGGTGTGATGGATGCCCACAGACACCCTGCAGCAGTGGGGCTGGCAGGTGGGTAAAGCCAAAGGAGGGGTAACGAAGAGTGGAGGAGGATGGGAAATGCAAAGGAGTAGATTTGCAGCCTAGCCCTTCACAGACAATGTCCATGTCTCTACTGGAAGCGCTGTAGGAGTGACGATGTCTTCCATCCGTGTTCTTTGCACAAGCTGCCATTTATTGGCTTGGTAAGAGATCAGGCTATAGCAGTGACTGGTCAACCCATAGAAAATAATACTATAAATTACTTACACTCCGCTTTGACAAAGAGAGGTGAAGACATATCTATTTACAAGAAAATTCCCAAAATTCCTTAATTCATGCAATATGTATCTTGCTTAATAATATATAAATGCACGTTAAGCCAAGAAACTTAGTACTCAGCAGAATTTTAATATGGGATGATATATAAAGATGTTGTACTGTTTCACAGTCATTTAAGGATAATTTATACCTTTCATAAATTTGGACTGTTTATTCCTTACAGTAAGTACAGGTTGCACTTGTTCTTCAAGTACAAGTTGAATTTGTCTGTGTTACTAATAAAATAGATTCCAATAATAGATCATTGGTTTGCATGATAACACAGGAGGTGGAAAACCTCAGGATTTTCCAGTTTCTGATTTAGGAGGCTGATATAGTAAATGGGAAACTGAAATGAACTTCAAAGTTTTAGATTAAAATATCATTGCCTGTTAAATTATGAGCTACTTTCCCTCCAGTATCTGTTTCCTGATTTTTGTTTTCTATTAGAAGGTTTTTACAAAGTACAATATAGAAAACCTGTGACTACCAGTCCTCCTCACAGATAAAATATTTCATTATGCCATGTTTGCAAGTAGTATCTTCTAGTAGGTCAGCCAATGTTGTTGGAAAAAAAAGATGTGTTTCATTGTTTGGCTTGTCTGTTTTTATTTCTTTAAAACTGTGCAAGTCGACCTAGCAGTAAATGTTATCCATGTTTATAAACTTTGTCATCTTTATACCCTGGAATCCCTACCTTCACTGTAATAAAACAGACATCTCATTTCAGAAATGAAACAATGATGGGAATTAAACCTTTTTATTGATTAACCCTGGTGAACAAAAGAAGATATTCTTCTATTTTGGTGAACTCATTTACATTTATCACTAATGAATTAGTTGTTCTTTAAACATAAGCAAAATTCTCTAACAAGGTAATTTATTTCCAGCATACGGAAAATTGCCATTTTCTGTTGAGTGAAAGAAAACTGAAAGGTATAGTACAGCTAAGTAAAATATTAATCTTTACTATGATTATCATTTTCTTTTATTTCTGGTTTTTAAAAGTACCAAATATAAATGATTTTGTCGGCCTTTGACAACAGAGGAGGCAAAAGGCCAACTCCAGACAACTACACCATAAGAAAACTCTGCTCATATTGTCAGGCTGAAATCTTTCCTAAGCAGAGAAACTATTTTTTTTTTTTTTTTTCCAGGAATGTCCACATATTCTGTCATTCCTGTAATATTAGTCTCTGCCTTCTTTTGATGCCTGAAATTTGACTCTATGCTAGTTTTTAGGTTGGAAGTGCTCACTTCTGAGTGCCAGAAAAATTCTGAAGAATTTAAAAACTGCACTGTCCACTGGTAGAAGAAAATGGAAGTGAAAACAATTCTTTACATATTCACCATATGACACGTGACTTCACAAGTTCAATTTCTGTTGGGCAAATATGAATTTAATTTTCCAGGCTACAATTTTGCAGGATATTAGCTGACTGCAGGCTCCTATTTCAACTGCTGAATCTGTGCCTGTTTTCCACAATGTTGATGTCCCTTAGAAATCAAGCCCCTTTAAAATTGCTGCAAAATGAATTTTAGAAGTTTTGTTTTAGACACACACATGAAAAGTCTTAGAGTTTGCTTCTAATGCACATTAAGATCTAATTTTTAAGCGTCTTTTACAGTTACTAGGAAAAAGACTTACTGTTTCTGCACTGGGATGGGAATGGTATGTGAACGTAACTGAAGCAAAGTCTTTCACCAGTAGCTGTGGAGGCTGGGCAGGATAGATAAAAAGATTTGGCATAAACTGAAATTTGTCACTGCGCTCTTGTTGGATTTGGAGGAGAGTAATCTATGTGACAGGCTTGCCTGGTTACTCATTCTGATAACTGTGACAGCAGGTATATTCAGTCAGGAAATAAAAATGTCATGTCTTAATACTGAAGTCAGAGAGATATAAAGATCATTTTGTAGCATGGTGAAGGGAGAGAGAAAAAGGGAGAGATGTCATGCCACCTGATTAAGATGAGGTGTTTTGCTGGAATTGGTAAACAGATCAATATTGGGGGAGTAAACGGGGCGATGGTACCTGTGACTGATATAGAAATAGTGAAATTAATATACAGGTAAGAGAATTCTAACAATACCCAGGTATGACCAAAAGCACTTGATGAAGACACTCATGAACATGATCCTAGGACAGGAATGTTTCACTTCAGAGTGTTCTCAACGAAAAATCAAAAGAATGTGTATCTTCTATTTCTACGCTCATGGCTGCATTTTTTTTTCCAGGCATCTGAAAAAAAAGATGTACACAAAATATTTAGGGTTTCAGGCACTTTCCCAAAACTTGTAACATAAAAAGTTAAAACATCATTTCTAGCATGCCTGTAGACTTAAAATTATGCATATAGCAAGAAGAATTTGTCATATAATTTGATATTTGAATAAAAAGTAATTTTAAGAACTGGTTGATAGTTGAAACATTATGAAAATGAAAAACTCATATACCCTAAGTATTTGAAATTCAGAAATAAGTGTGTCTGGCAACCTCTTTGTTTATTTCATTAAGTAAGAAATGTTCTTGAATAAATAAAAATGTCAGACTAACTTCTCATGCAAAATTAAACTTAACTAAACCTGAATATACAGAGCAAAACCAGACTATAAAAGCCTCGGTGCCTAGCGTGGGAAGGTTCCATCTATAAAGGTAAAGCTTTCTGTTAATCTTGTACCCAGTGTATGAGTTGTTTGAAATCTAAAACTGGCAGCACAAATAACATTGTGGGCATGTGCTTCTTCTGCAAAAGGAGAGCCTTCCTGAGGCTACTCAGGTCATTTAAACAGAAAGAGATGCCCAAACAGCTGGGTTTTTTTCTTCTTTGAAGAAGTCTAGATTGTGGGAAAAAAAAAAAAAAAAAAAAATCAAGAAAGTCCATCTTTTTCATTTACCTCCTTCACATTTCACCTGTATATAGGTACATTTCTAATACATGTCCATAAACCCTTATTTGAAATCTACTTGTTATTTTGAAGGATGTTTAAATATATTGGTCAGGGAGTTCTTCTGACTTAAGAGATTATTTTGTCCAGTCTGCACTCAATGGCAAAACAGCACATAACAGAATTACAACCGACAATACTGAGAATGGCCAACATGTCACATTTTGTCCCCTTTTTGCTTCCCTGTCCCTGTTTCAACTGCTCTCCTTGGCTGCTGAGATTTTCTATGTTTGCTTATCACCCGAAGGTTAATATTTGTTGACTTGTCCTAAAGTCTGAATACAACCCTGTTAGTTGAAATGGTTTTGGGGAAAAATATCTGCAGTCTATAAATCTTAAAAATGAAAACAACCAACCAACCAACAACAACAACAATATAGTGCAAACAAAAATCAAAAGGCTCACCCAAGTCTTACTGGCATACAACTCAAAATAGAGAAGTGAAAAATGTTAACACTGCAACAGAACAAGCTAAAGAGCTATCTTCAGCTGAACCCTGGGGCAGAATAGTGCATGTAGAAGCAGATACTGTGTCACCTGCTAACATAGCTTTGAATTATTAATCACACTACCTATCTGGGTGCATCTTGAGTCTGTAGTTTGTACGGAAGGGAAATACCAAGATCTATCCCCTAGTCTTTTGCAAAACTGAAAGCATTAGAGAGGAAACAGTTTGCATTAATAGCAAGAACCTGCCGTGACAGCATAGCAAACAATTGCACTCTGCGTGTGAAATGAAAAGAACATCTGATGTGCAGGATTGGTTTTCATGGTTGTTAAGCATTATTTTGGTTAGATATGCTCTCCTGTCCCACAGTGAATAATGAATTTTCCAGTTCCTGATGTGTATGTATAACTAAGTCCAGAACTTCTTGCTCTTATGGTTGATTCAGCACACCAGCAGAATCCAGGTAAATGTCATACAATTTTAACAGCTTGTAGCTGGCTCACTGTGCAGGTCTGACCACACAGTCCCCATCATGGGACTCATCTGGTCATGCATTAAGAGCCTGCAATGAGTAACCTGCAAAAGGAGGTCTAATGTTATGCTGACTGGGTGAAATCATTCTATCTCTATGATGGGGACATGCATCTTTAGCGGATAACATGATACCACAAAATACCCTTAATTGCTATCTGAATATGAAGACAGAATTAATATACAGTTAGAGTGGCATAAATAATATCTGTTGAGTTTTATTGTCTTCTTTTGCACATACAGCCTGTTCCCATGTGAGCAGAGCGTGCTGCTCCAACTTTCAGCCCTAGGTCTAGGTCTGGCAGTGACACTGATTTTTCCTCTGTTGTTTCAATTAGTTTTCTCATTCTCCACCATACCTTGTTATATGGGTTTGTAGGCAACTATTTTGTTTCATGTCATGTCATCATGTTACCCTTTAGAGATGGATAGAGAGATTTTTCATTTATCATACTTCATAAATATGAGGTGATGTTCCATATGTAAAATTATTACCATCTTCTTTTAAAACAAGAGAAACAATAGCAAGATAACTATAGACAAAGGCGCAAAAATGCAACAGATAAGTGTTTTAACATATAACTCATCTTGCTATTGATCAATTGGAGTTTGACATATTAAATAGCAAAACCGAAATGTTTGTTCATGTCTTAGTGTTAACTATTGTCATTTATCAGAACAAAACCAGAAAGCCTTATATACAACGAACAGGGTAGTGATTATTCTATAGCTGTATCAAGAGGTTTGCAACATAACTAATTTAAATGCTAGTAAGGCAAGCATTTTGAAGAATTCTTTTTTTTCAAAAAAATATACAGTCATTGCAGCCATTTTGTTAAGTGAAAAAGGCAGAATGTTCTGCAAGTTACTGCAGAAGTATTTCTACTCTGAAAACAAACAAACACAAACAAACAAACAAACAAACAACAACAACCATACACACACACACACAAAAAAACACCACCAAAAAAAAAACATTCAAACAAGCAGCACTCTGTTCCTGGGCAGTGCATTCTACCCCATATATGCCGGAGTTGCACATATGTGCCTTTATAGACAGATGTACACACTGGGTTTGCAGGCATGACTGTGAATTGAGTAATTCTTCTGGAGTGACAGCAACAAAGCAGATCATTAATTTGCTAATCACAGAGCCAGAAGGTCCACAACTGTGTTCTTCAGTTATACCAAGTTTTTGTTCTTTCTAACCAAGTTCTTAAGAAAAAAAAAAAAAAAAGGCCAGAAGCTAAAAGATCAAACACTGAGGCAGAAGAGGAAAAAAATATAAAGCAGAACTAAAAAGAGGGTACAGTATAATATACTCAAAAATGCACAAGTTCAAGCAGTCCATACATACATGTATGGAACAGGCTACTATAGGTATTGTTTGCATTATGGTTAATCTTTTGAGACCCCTTTTGCTGTGAATGGCTGGTGGCCATCAGTCCCTCTGGATTCAGACTTGCAGTTGTACAGAAAGGAGCAATGTAACTTCTTAAACACAGAGGGTCACCACTTTCTTGTGACTAGTCACATAAGACAAGTGCCACAAAAGACCTGAGAATGGAAGTCTAGGATCAAAATCAAAGTTCTCAAAGCCTTCTTTAAGTTTCTGCCAGTGCTCATAGCACTTAAATACCCACATCTCTGAAGTCTGCACCACTAATATGCTTTGTAAGTATCCATACTTCTGTTACTTGGGGTTCTGTACATATTCATACAAGTCCCAACAGAGCTCGGATGTTTAATCATCTGAGTCGGTAGACACACTCTTTCCTTCTCTTAATCCTCAAATAATGGCCCAGGCTATTCATACCCCTAAGCTGGAATCCCAAGAGGATATAAACAACTTTCAAACAATGTGAAATAAATTTAAGACTTGTCCCTGCCCTCAGAATTTCTTGCTCACACAGGCTGCCTTGTTGGTGTTGTGGATTCCTCCCTGCAACACTTGGGCTTTTCTAGGGACAAGCTGGATTCTGCGTAAGAGCTGGGTGGCTCAAGGGCTTGAAGCCACTCTGGGCAACAACAGCACAGGTTAAATGTCTGGTTCCCTGAGAGAAACAGTACTTGACATAAATGACATTGTTTTATTGGGGAGAAAAATAAAAGCACATGAGATGGTGCACAGTCAGTGCCAGGGTCCAGGTAAGAATCCAGAGGCCTTTGGGGTTCAGGTCTCACTCAGGTGGTGCAGTTACATGTCTTGGTGGCCAGCATTCAAACAAGACAGTTGGCTGAGGAAATGGGTTACTGCAGGAAACAGAAGTGGCCAAGAGGAAGATATGACTCCATGGAATTACAGTATGGCTTTGGTTCAGCTTTCCAGAACTACTCAGTCTCTAACACTGCTTGTGAAGAGCATAAGGATCAGTGCTGACACCTAATTATCAAGAAATCATCATATGATACTTTCAGAGAACTAGCAGATAGACTTTGTAATCTATATCTTCAAAATGAGTACAGGTAGATGCTTAGTTAATGAAAGTTGAAGTGAGATTAGTCTTGGTATTTTTTTATCTTCCCCAAAATCTAGCTATGAAGTAATAATGAGTGGTTTTGACATTGGAAACAGACTTTATGCTCTGAGCTAGATCCTGCTGGTATTAGCATTGCTTTGCTGACTAACTGGAGCTGCATCAATTTAGTCAAACTGAAAATTTGCCTTGATGATTTAGAAAAAGAAGCAGTATCTCCTGATAATCCCTAAATATGGATTACTTGGTAAACAATTCAGTGAGTTTACCAAAAATAATTGTGTAGTTGTTGTGTACTCTGCACACAGTAGCATCTAAAACTTACATGAAATATGGTATGTTAAGGTGTTGCTCGATTATTGAAATCACAAACCATATTTAATTTATTAATGTAACATATGCAAATATGAATGCTAGAGTTTAGCAGAAGATGTAGAGCATGAGTGAGAAAAAAAGAAATCTGTCCCTATATATGTGAATTCACAGAATATATTTGAAGATGATTGTTTTCATACCTTATGAAATTTGTTTCTCACTTTAAAAAAAGATGTGCTGCAATATGCAAAAGATAAATAGGTCATAATGGTGCCTAGAGACCAACTTTGACACTCATTGCAACCTTCAGAGGCAGAAGCATACAAATGTAAGTTTCGTAGATAGAAGCTTATGTTTCTGCTCATCTACCTGAGGGATACAGCTGTCGTGAGTTTTCTTCTGTTGGAGATTTTGTGATACAGACAAAATAGAATTTGCTTTTATGATAACTAAGCTGAAAATGAAAGGTTCAATGTATTCCCTATTTGACAACATATACTTTTAGGAAGTATAAATTACCTCTGCTGAAGGATAACAAGTTGGGGAAATATCCACACTTCCAGCTGGTTGCTGCTGTCTTGCAAACTGTGTTTCTCTGGGGCTCAAAGGTCATACTGAATTGCGTTTTAATGAGGCATTTCACTTCTTATTTGGATCCTGTTGTAGGCAAGTGAAAGAATAAATTGTAATACACATATTAAAATTTAGGTATTTAACTGTGAATTGGAATTTGCTCAAGAACTGTTATAAAATAATTAATAGATTAAAAACATTTTGAAGAAGAAGAGGTTCTCACCTAATGAGCTCCTGATCTGCCTTGGGCAACAAAATACAGCTGTTCTGTAAAATGAGGTTAAAAACTACAGGGCAGAAGGCACACAAAAGGCACCAACCCACCTAGCAGAGTGCTAGGAGGAGAAACAAATGTGGAACTGCTATGTCACATTTCTTATCTTTATAACATCTCCTCTGAAGCTAAGCTCTTCTTTCCATTTGCTGTTGTGTGAATTTCAGAAATCAACATTCACAGACCAAACAAAAATGTGAATTTTAGCATATGAATCATGAATATTTAACTCTTATTTTAATTTTATTTTTCAAGAACATTTGACAATTATTTCACAAGACAGATTTTTCCCTAAGTGAAAACAAAAGCCTGCAACAGCTGAGCTCAGATATCTGATAAGATGACTGCTGACAGAAGCATTCTGGGATGCTCAGACCGCTGTGCAGAAATGCTAGAAGTGTAATTTTTCAGTTGTGATTCTGGATTCACTAAAAAGACAATTTGCAACACATAGGTACCAATGCTTATATAGTGGCATTCTTCACACATGTGTAGATACATAGGTGGAGTAAGGCACACTCCAAAGCTCTTAGAAATCTCCCCAGAATGTGTATTTTGATACAGTGAGGTGCAGAAGCTCATGGCCCAGACAGAGGTTGGATAAGGATGGGTGAAATGGGTGGATGACTCACTGCCTCACTGCTCTATATGGTCCAGTGTAGCTGAGATTCGTGTGAAAGAATTTGCAGGGGAAAACAACTACAGAGTGAAGAGAAGGTGCTGCCCCTACAGAAGACACTGCAGCAGAGCCCCTTGCTATGAACTGAGGAGTTCTTAGGCTCCTACAACACTGCTTTTTTAATTTACCAACTTTCTATTTCTTGTGGTAATTCTATTAGAAACTGAGTGTTGCATGCACTTTTAGGGATGTTTGGGAAATGTGAGCTGAAAATCCATCTCCTTGGGTTAGAAAGCTCTGGTGAGACACTGAGAGAAGTTAAAGAACATAGGAGTTGAATAAACACCTTCTATTTCTGTGCAGTGTTATAAAATACATCTGGAATTACAGGCTAGATTTTTGGTCTAGGCTTTCTGCAGCTTCAGAATGGCACTAAGGGGCTATAAAACTATATTAAAACTGGTTCAGATGAAGCGCTTTTGTAACAAACTTGGTTTTGATTTAACATGAGTAGAAATAAAACTGTCCCTCTGTTCTTTCTGATGCCCAATGGCGTAAGAGGGATGACGAGGCAGTTGGCCTAAACACCAAGGTGGGTAGGAAGAAACCTTTATAAAAGCAATTTTAGCCAGTCAAACAGGAATAATGAAAACCTTTTTGTAGGCAAAGGCTGTCTCACACTCTTGTTAGACTCAGAGACAATTAAAATGCTGTCCATACCATGCAGACAGACCAGCATCTCAGCAGCCGCAGGCAGGGCTAGCGCCTGCTGAGAAGGTACGTCAGCAGAGATCCTTTGCTGCTCCTAAAAAGGCATGTTGTTCATAAAGCTCACAAGTTCATTAGAGTCTCATTCTGGGGCCCTTGAGGTATTTCATCATAAAACCTCCTTAGTGAGCTAGAATAAGTCAATATTGTCAATAGTCATTACCTCTCCACTCCACATGATATATTAATAAGGGAGGAAACAACCGTTGCAGTCATTCAGCTTGGTCTTCTGCCTAAGGCAGGCTGTAGGACTGCCCTGAACTCCTAATATCTCTATGAGCTTTTCACCATAAAAACATAAAGCTATATCAGGCCTCCATTTGGTCAATATATTGTTATTTATTTCTATCAATGCCATATCTGGAAATCATGACTGAGGTGTCAGGCAGTGAACAACAGGGTTTGCGTCATCTCACCAAACTTTTATCTATAGTTTAACATCTGATTTAAAGTGTTGTCAATGGAAAGAGGCAGTGAGTGAGAAGAACATCCAGATAACAATTCATGTTATTCCCGTCTTAGAAAAGAAAGATGAATCATCCTCTGAAAGTGTCTCACTCTCTCTATTAAATTTACAGGGAGTCTGGTTAACTGACCGAACTGAGATTTCTCACTTTTAGAAGGCTCATGTACAGTGAAGTGAGTCTCGTCTAATTGCCTAAAAAACTTACAGTCTAAACAAGGTAGATCACAGATTAGAAGGAAAACAATTATACAAAGCTGAGTCATTATTTACCTAGAGTAATACAATTGCTTTCCCAGGTGATTCTTCCCAATAGATTGCCATCTTTTGGCCCATTCTGCACCTTTAACAGGTTTTATCAAAGAATGTCATGCAGTAAGACCCATGAAACACAGTAAAAAGACTCCTTCAATTTGTCACTTGCACAGTTGGGTAATAAGATGAATAGTTTTCAGAAACATTTTACACAATTTTCAAATATAACTTGTTCCTTTTCAGAAAAAGAAGTGGAACTGAATGAAGTATAATCATTTGTCCAATTTACAGCAATGTTGTTAAATATTTACTATTGCTATGTGGGTACTTCCAAGGCAGTTCCAGTTACATTGGAGATGATGGAAAAAGACTTAATTAATCCTGCTGGCTCTCTGCTTTCTCACAGAATATTTAAATATAAAAGTACAGATTTTTACTGCAGATGACCACCTCATTGTCTCAAGGCCTTATCTGATGTTTACTGAAGTCAAATTGCAAGAAAAAAAAGCCTCAAATTTATTTCACTGAGCTTTAGATAAGAATTTGTGATTCTTCAATAAATTAATTGTTTTCCTTATTTGAAATTAATCCCAAAACTTACAGGGCCAAACTTTCCAAACTGTTGCCTGACTCCTTAAAACATAATTAATCACTTAAATGCAACCTAATAAAAAAAAATTGCATAGACCAGCTTCTTCCTGGGATGTCAAATAAAACCTTTGCTAGACAATACAAATTTATTTGTAGAATGGTAGCGAAATCTAATACTGCTGCTGAATGTGTCATCAAACTACTTTTTTCAGGATTGATAAATAGAAGATTGAAGAAGGAATGCTGAAAAGTATTCATACAAACGTCAAAGATCCAAAATAACTTTATTCATCCACAAAGGTATCTTATCAGTCAGAATGGATGCTCCAGTAAATATGTGTGCTGAAGACATAACTCTATTAATAAAAACAAACAACTTTCAATACTATTACAAGCAAAGGAACAGAAACGTTATCGAGTGAATGATAATATTGTATAAATCAATGATGTGTCCTTGTCTGGAATACTATCATCAACAAAAGAAACTGTAGCAGGAATGGACTTGTGTGGAATACAAATAAGCAGTGTTACTGAAAACATAGAGTTTGTGTACATGAGAATAGAACGGGTATTCTAAAGATAAAATAAAAATTTAAAAATATAATAAAACACCTCAAATACATAACTAATTATTGAAAATATAAATTACTTTGCGGCTTACCTAAAACAAGAATTTGCTTCAGCTGCACTCGTATTTCTGTAACATTTGTTTTCTGTAAATCATCTAGCCACCTCATTCTTGTAAGATTTCTTGTAACAAAAGCTATTTTAATAAATTATATAAACAGAAGTAATTGAAATTATATTGAATATTAAGTTCATTAGTTTTTATCAATAATATAGCTTCAACAGGACACTTAAGAATTGTCTGCATAGTTCATAGTTTAGAGGTAGGGATGTCCAATTGTTTTTGTTTAGTTTTGTTTGGTTTTTTTTTTAAGAGAACTGGCCCTGAGTGAAAGCTTACTTATTCATTACTAGTACAATGCTGAGTGCACGTGAGAGGTCTCTGAGATCACGTAGCTGGCAAACTCATTAAGGAGTATGAAATCAGGTCATTTCAGCGCTGTTTGCTCTGGTGGTCTCTCTGGTCTGAGCATACAAAGCAGCACAATGATGTGTTTGAGTTTACACTGGTTTGCTAACATTGGCTAAATAAGTATCTGGATGTGGAAGTATCAGCATTCATTGCCTCCATCAAACTACAACCCAGGAGCAGTTTGAAGGGTGTCAGCAGCATGGAGGAATTCATTACAGTCCTCTACAATGTTCCTTCCCTCAGCAACCTGTGACGCACAGCTCCTGTTTTTATTTTCTCCTTCCCAGCAGCAAATTCAGAGATAGGCAACCTCTGACCCAAATAAAAGAAACTATTTCTAGCTGTTTGATGGCATTTAGCTACAGTCTTGTGCTGTTGCCCTTAGGCAAGAAGTCTCTCATCTCTCTAGTAAACACTCATCCCTGTCTCCTGAGCTCTCTGGCTGTTGTGTACCTGCCCTGGAGCTACCAGCAGCATCTCAGGCTTCCTCCTCCAGCATCTGATGGAGAAGTGCAGAGACATGGATGTGGGGGCAGCAACACGCCTGCAGAGTACAAAGGAGCTCAGCTGGGTGGGAGAAGCCAGAAGCATCCTCAGACTGCATGAAGTTGGTGCTGGACATCTCTTATAGTAGGTCTTGCCTTTCCAGTACTGGGGAGCAGACACCCCCTGGGAGCTGAGCTATGATTGCTGAAATACAGGTGTTTCTTATACATGCATACATATGTACTTACATACATATATACATACATGTATGACCTCAAGTTGCACCAGGGGAGGTTTAGATGGAATATGAGGAAAAATTCCTTCATGGAAAGGGTTGTCTGGCATTGGAACGGGCTGCCAAGGGAAGTGGGGGAGTCACCATCCCTCCTTTAAAAGATGCGTAGATGAGATTCTTAGGGACATGGTTTAGTGTCAGAGTTAGGTTGGACTCGATGATCTTGAGGGTCGTTTCCAACCAAAATGATTCTATGATTTCACGTGTGTATGTTTATATAGGCATAGCTATGCATTCATACTGATGTATACAAGCTAAAAATTGGGGTTTATACAGAACAGATCTGTTTGTCACCTCCTCTCACAAATCACCAAAAAGGAAGCTAGGAGAATTTAGAAATTGCCACAACATGCTGGGTTTGTTGGGCTGGTTTGAGTTGGTTGGTTGTTTTTTTTCATGAGGTGGTGATTCAGTGTTTCTTTTAGGAGGGTAATAAAGTCTTCTAAACTTGTATTTTATTTTAAAAATAAGGTTAAAACTCCAGTGTTTTAGATCAAATAAAATGTTAACTCATCAAAAAAGGCAGGGCAGCTCTCTCTTATTAGAGTGCCTGGAACACTGTGGTGCACTTTGTGAACTTCAAGGAAAAGCTCGAAGGAAAGCAATTCTCTCTCAAGGATACACAGCCTATGATGTTCACAATATACTATTTAGTTAGCTGGCAATTGGGCTTGTCCCTCAGGTAAAGAGAGCTAGCAGCCAGAGCTGGGCAAACTATGAATTTGGAGGTTCCTGTTGAATCCTTAGCCCCTGGGTATGAGGTGGACCTCTGTAAGAAGTGAGGTCCAAAGAAGGAATAGTTTTTAAGCTGATACCAACACCACCAGCTCTGTAGCGCTCAAGTTACTGTTTCAACAATATCTGAGGGCCAGCCACCTATGAATCTCAGAGCTGGAGCACTGCCTATTGTTCATCTGCTATCAGGTTTCTTTGCTGTCAGGTTTCTGAACTGCACATATGATGGTCAGTAATGATGGAAGTGAGGCTTTAAAATACCTGGTACTAAAGCAATTCATTCAGTAGCCCTATGTTGTACTGTTGTTTTTGAAAACAGTTGCTATTTATGTTTTACATCTGGCTATAAGATCTAAGGTATTCACCCAACTAGTAGCTCATTCTAGTATTGATGGCTCTCAAAAAAAAACACAAAAAACAAAAAACAAAAAACAAAAACAAAAAAAAAAACAAAAACAAAAAAAAAACCAAAACAAAACAAAAAAAACCCAACCAACCAACCAACCAAAAAACCAACAACAACAAACAAAACACCAACCTCATGGAAAAATCTGTAATAAAGGCCAGAATAATATATTATGCTGAAGCATTGTATTTAAACACATAACTGCAAAGGCAGAAACATATTTTTCATGAAGAAGTGGGGTAAACTTCTTGTCTAATACTTCTCTCAATAGTATTTCAAATACTATTTGTTGTATTTTGTGTTATTCTTTTTTCTATGTCTTTCCTAAAGTGTAATTATTTATCAGTGTTTAGAACAGCAATTAAATTGAATTATCTAACGTATTTTGGATGACTGAAGGCCTGACCTGTGTTCCAGGAGTGAGTCACCCTGAGCAGTACAGAAAGAAGGTCGTGCTAGATATAAATATACAATAATGTCATTCTCTTTCTTCCTTGTTAATACAAGCAATTGATTCACTTTTCAGGTATTAGTGTTTCATTTCTGTAGACTCTAAATGTGGTGATTTGCCCTCTTTGACTTCATGGCACTATATTCTGCTGCACAGAATATTATGAAGTATGTAAATATTTAAATGTGCAGAAGATTCTAATTTGCCTGCACTGTGTGCTGAGTGTACATCGATATTGTTATAAAGGAAGGGCAGCATTATATACTCTCACCTGCACACTACTTTGTTTTCTAAATTTTTAGTTGTTTTTTGCTTTTTTTTTAAATCCCTGTTTAATCTGAAGCAAACTCTTAATGACTGAAAGAATATGGCAAGCTGCATAACAATAGTCAGTATCCATGGCAGTTTCCAAATTTGTGTAATTCTCCTGCCACACAGATTCCTTCCTTCCTTTCTCCTCTCATCCCACCAAAATTAAATTTTAAGTACTTCTACTTAATTAAAGTTCATTTCTGAGGACTGACTGCTTGGCTCATCTTCAAAGATGTTAATACATTTAGATCAAAATCTTCCCAGCACGATGGGGATATCATTGAAAAACGAACTTTTAATAAACAAAAACACTCAACCCTTTTTCTAACTTTTGAAATGAATTTAAAAGGCAAAATTGTTCTTTTGCTAATATATATATTTTTTTTCTTTGCTTTTCTTATATTTTTCTTCTTTTTAAAAGAAAAAAAAAACAGGAGAATGCAGAGAAGGAAGGGAGATAGACTCAGGAGTAAATAACAGTTATAAACAAAAACATTTCAAAACATATTTCAGAAAAATAGGGGTGAAAAATTAAAATAAATATCTGTCTTCATTATTTATACAAATAAACAAGCAAATTTTCTGAAAAACTTAAGTGAATTTTAACCTGTTATTGAGCAACATTTCTTATTTCTTCTTGATTTTAGGTTGCTGTGACTGGAAAAGAGTCATAAATTGACCATCAACTATGTCTCCTTTCTAACACAAAACTATGTGGAAACTTGTTTAAATTTTGTTTTGAAACAAATTGAGAAGGGATCTTGATAGCCCTGGAGTGTTCCGTCTTGGCCTTTATCAGGAACAGAATGTCTGCATTTTCCACTCAAAATGACCTTGTTCCATTTTCTTTTTTTTCTTCTTTTTTTTTTTTTTTTTTTGTTTTCAGCGTCCTGCAACAGTAACCTCTGTTCTTCATCAGATCTGACTTTTCCACATCTCAGGCTGGCCAGCTCTGTTCTAAAGACCAGCTCTGCTGGATTGCAAAATTATAAACACCTATACTTGTTTGATTTTCATCTGCTAATATCCTTTTGTTTTTAAAAAGAACATGTTTCTCCTTGTATTGTTGTCTCATAATTCAGTAACTGCCTTTGGCCAGTCATGAGAGCCTTTTGTTGGTTACTTTATTTTGGCAAGGTTTAGAGATGGATGTGAGTAAGAAAGGGCTTCTGTCTCTTCATCTGTTTGCCCCACTTTTTTTTTGTAAAATAAAAGCCATCTGGATTTTATTTTGCACTGAAGAATGTACAGCATGTACAGAATTTGTTTTCCATGTGAAAGACAGCATTCAGTTACAACTGCTTGGGTCGTAAGCCTGCAAATGTTTGTGGCAAAATACCTGGCTTCAAGTTCTGCTTTCTAGAAAGAAATGTGAGCTAAGCCTGATCTTGGGGGTGAAACGGGGGGGTGAGTGGTGGGAATGCCATGTTGGAGAGCCTGAGAGTTTTATATAATCCACACTCAGCCCTGAACTTTATATGGCCCATCTTAATAACATGTAGATTACTATAACCATGTGGCAGTTCTGCTGAGAACAGATCAAAACCTCAAACAAGACATATAATGGCTTTAAGCCAGGTAAAGGAAAAGAAAAACAGCTAAAAATCAACTTGAGAAAAGTATAAATTTAGCCTGTGGTGTACTATGTACTTGACGCATGCTGTCAGAGAGGCTTGTGGTTTGTTATTGTGAATTTCCCTGCTTTGCAAAAACAACTCTCCCAGCAATCCCTGCTGTAGTAATCATCACTATCATCATCATCATCATCATCATTCAGAAAGAACATCTGGTCTCTGTGGGGAATACTGTGGAAATAATATAGGTATGATACATTTTTGTATCTGAATTGTTCTGTGCATATACTTAAGAAAACATACTCAAAAGGTTGATGGTGGGTTACATGGAAAGTGCTGCCTCTCCCCAGGATCACAGCATGGCCCAAGTGAGTAAGAAGGGAAGCATGGTCATATTCTGCCCCTTCCATCCCCAGTGTCCCTCAGCCTGGCAGGCTTTGAGGTACAAAGTGCTCAGTCCTATAAAGGCTTTTACTGAGCTAGCCTCTGCGTTTCCTAACTTTCTAGAGAAGAGACCTCGTTAATGCACCAAGGTACAAGAGTAGCTGATTGTTTGCCCTTGGAGACAGGTCAAAATTCCATTGTCCTGAAACTGAGTCTAAAAACAATTCAAGAAATTATCTGATATTCTGTGAAGTAAGGGATCAAGGTGTGCTGGAGGACCCAAGCAGTAGGCCCATGTTCAATCTGAAAGATTGCTGTATACTCAAGTGTGGCCTGGGCATTTGCATCCAAATTTACCTCTAAAATAAAGCGCTGCTTGCAAGTTTAGGTATGGGGAGGGACAGATGGTTTGACATGTTCCCTTTGTCTCTTGACCTACTTCAATGCTATCCAAGCTAACTCAGAATTAAAAAAAAAAAAAAAAAAAAAAAAGGGAAAGAAATAAAAAAGACATGCAGTTCAAAAAGAAAAATTTCAGAGGTGGAACAAAAATTTCTAAGCTATATGCATGCCTGACATATTTGGACAGACCTGAGGAGAAGCTCAGTAACAGCAGCAGTAAGAACGTGGCAGGCTGAACTCTCCTACACTTACTCCAACTCCTGCTCTACATCTACAAGTTGGGAACAACTTTTGTTTCAGCTATTTGCAGCCACTTAAAATCCAAAGGTTTGGTCTAAACTGAGTGTTTAGCTTTTCCCCTATAATCAAGAGTAAAAAAAGGCACCTCTAGGGAAGGATTCTGAGACAGGTGCCTGGACAAGACAGGGTCTGTTGCTGTCTGGATATTGTCCATAACAAAAATCTTGGCAACTGGCAAGTCCAATTTTTTGAAACACTAAGGAGGGTCCTCTCACAGAGAGATGCACAGGATGCAGGACCCACAAAAGAGTTCAGGAAGTTCAGCTGTTGTTGATTATAAGATTCCTTTTGCTTTTTTTTTTTTTTATTTATTTGTATATCAGCCAACAGCCTTTAAACCTCTTGGTTTTCTTTCAGCTACCACTTAATTGTATGTTGCTGGCACGCATGTTTCACAAACTGTTCACACAACTTGTTTTTCAAACGGCATCACTTGTAAAGCATTGCTTAGATTTCTCTCAGTCCCAGACAGAATGGAAACATTTATCCATACTTCCATTTCTCCCAGATATTATTTAATATATTAATAATCCATTATTTAATGTCATCAATAATTTAATATATATTTTATCTTTCACATATATAATCACAGCTATTATGAGGCCAAATATTTTAAAGATATGTTTGCTATGTCCCTGTGGTGGGTTTCACAAATCGATGCCAAAAAATACTGAGGCAGTTTGTGGGAAGCTACAAAAAGTTCAGCATGCACAGTCTGCTTCATTAGGTCTAAGATTATATTTTGGTTTTAAACTCGAACAGTGCTCACTGAAATGCCATCAATCAAGATAACAAATGAATTTTTAAATGCCATATGTTCTCCAAGTGGAATTTTAATGAGATATTAAAATGCACTTTAAATCTCAGGTTATACATAAATATCAATGTCAAATATCTCAGTGTCATACAAAACATTTGACTAAGTCAAATATCTATATGAGAGTTTATGGGTTGTTTTAATGGGGAATCTCTTTTCTGGTGGAAGATAAATCTAAATAGATTTATCCTTCTGAATAGGGTGTTCCCTTTGTAGAAGCCACTTGTTTTAATACTAATTCATGTCTTTTAACAGTAAACATTGACCTTACAACGACTAAGCTAGAGAGGAGTTCTGCTTTTTCTACTTTTTTTTGAGAAGTTACATGCATTATGTTGTATATAATAGGTTTTCTGTTTGTCTTAGAGCAAATTTGCCATTTATCTTATAGAAGCATCTTCATCTTCCTCAGTCTGAGTGCCAAGTAATAGTACTAACATTCCATTGCTTATTTCAAAGGTGGTGTTATTTATTCACTTGGAGTATTCAAAACCTGTCAGGGGTTGAATTTCCAGCCTGTCACAGGCCTCTCTGTACTGGCTTTGTAACGGCTGGTGGACAGATCTGCTAGTTGTCTCCATGACGTAAGATGGTGGACATGCACCAAGCACAGCTTGCACAGCAACTTGTGTCCTGCTTACAGTCATGGAGGGTGTTTAACGGGGATATCACATTTCCTTCAGTTACCAAAGAGGAGCCAACTGATGCTGTCTTTGCCACACTTATTGTAAGCTCCAATAGACAACTTTGGGAGCTGTACAGCATATTTTTGAATGCAACAACTTATCTTATGAAGACCTTGTAGAAATCATATCAGTCATGGTATTTCAAGTTGTGTTCTTCCTGAGAAATTATGAAAGTAATCATGGGAAATGTTCCAACAGAAGAGGAAATTTTCCCCACCAGCAAGTAGAGTTGGTTGCTCTTGCTCAAATTTTCTCATGTGTTCTTCAAGAGCTCAAATAATGCTGAAAATAAATCTAGGCAGGAGTTTACATGTGCATGTGTATAAAAATATAAAAACAGTATACTCTTAGAATCTGAAAATGCAGTAGTTTTGGCGAAGCTTTATTGGGAAAACTAGCTCTCAGAATCAAGCTGGAATTTCAAGTGGGAAATGAAGGCAGGAGACAAATAGGCTGAAATAATATTTACTAAAATAAAAGATAACTTGGTGCCAAGGCATTCTTTCTGGGTGTGAAAAATCCCAGTTTACATCTGTGGCCTGAATCACAGAAAATTTGCCTCTTCTTGATTGGGGGATTACTTTCTTGGTTTGATTTGGCTTAGGTTGGTTTAAGGAGGGTAAAGGTTATTGGTTTTCTTCATTGAAAACATGTAGCTAGTTGAGATTTAGTCCTAGAGCAGAATAGAAAAAAATAAAAAGAAAAAATAAAATAAAATAAAAGCCTCATACTGGAAAGTTTCATGGAACAGGAAAATTATTTCCTGCTTAGCCTGACTAGTAAGAGCTGGGAAAAGCTCCACAGCTGCTCTGGAGTGTCTCCCTGGTGCTGGGAGTTAAACACATCAGAGGGAAAGGAACGCAGCATGAGTAACAAGATGAATATTCATGCCCTGGATGTGGGTCTTGGAGTCAGCAGAAGCGAGATCCTGCCAGATGTGAGGGTTCAGTCCAGACGAAGAATACTTTCAAAGAATCCTGTGGAATATCTGTTGTGCTCCTACTGACTGAAAGAGTTCATGTCACTTCTAGCTGATGACTCAATAAAACGATTTTGCTTTATATTTGAAAGGAACACAACTGGATCTAGTGTGTGTCTGCAAGCTTGTAGAAGTGAATGAAACCAACTGGAGAGATCATGTAAATATTTTTTCTCCGTCCTCTGGGTAACTATGAAGTGCTTCAGATATCTATGGTGCTTTTTTTTTTCTGGTACTGACACAGCTAGTGCTCCTTGAAACCACTCAGTTCAGTGAAAGCTGTTTACTCGCTTTCTTTACTATGTCCTTGTTATTTATTATTAACCTGTGAGTGTTTTCAGGCTAATAAGATTGAATCTTAGTGTGCACAAAGACATCTCTGAGCAGGCCTCATGGCAGCCGAAAGGGCAGAGCCACCTCAGTCTTTCCCCTCTCCTAATTGTTTCCTGCCCCCTCCACCACCTTCCAAGTGTGTGGGCCTGGAAAGTACTGGCAGTCCCTCAGTTCATTATACATCTGGGCTACACATTATTTACATTACAGTAGCTATACGGCTTCAGTTAGGACTAAGGTTTGTTTTGTTTTGTCTTTTTCTTAGTCACTGCACAAATAAGAATGGAAAGTTTCGGGTCTAAAGAGATCACAGTTGTGAGCCATAAGAGTGGCTATGACAAAAAAAAAGCCTGGGAAAAGTAGGGGGAGATAAAAACAAGAGAGAGTCATGGAACAACTTATCCTTGGTACCATCTCAAGGCATATCAAGGATAAGAGGGTCATTAGAGGCAGTCAACATGGCTTCGCCAAGGGGAAGTCATGCTTCACCAACCTCATAGCCTTTCATGAAGACATAACCAGATGGATAGATTATGTCAAAGCACTGGATGTGGTCCATCTTGATTTCATTAAAGCATTTGACACAGTCTCCCACAGCATTCTTGCAGCTAAACTGAGGAAGTGTGGACTGCATGATCAGATAGTGAGGTGGACTGTGAACTGGCTGAAGGAAAGAAGCCAGAGAATTGTGGTCAATGGGGCAGAGTATGGTTGAACACCTGTATCTAGTGGAGTGCCTCAAGGGTCGGTACTGGGACCAGTACTATTCAATATATTCATCAATGATTTGGATGAGGGAATAGAGTGTACTATCAGCAAGTTTGCTGATGACACCAAACTGGGAGGAGTGGCTCACACGCCAGAAGGCTGTGCTGCCATCCAGAGACCTGGACAGGCTGGAAAGTTGGGTGGGGAAACATTTAATGAAATATAACAAGGGCAAATGTAGAGTATTGCATCTGGGCAGGGACAACCCCAGGTTCCAGTATAAATTGGGGAATGACCTATTAGAGAGCAGTGCAGGGGAAAGGGACCTGGTGGTCCTGCTGGACAGCAGGATAAACAGAAGCTGGCACTGTGCCCTTGTGGCCAGGAAGGCCAATGGCATCCTGGGATGTATTAGAAGGGGGGGTGGTTAGTAGATCAAGAGAGATTCTCCTTCCCCCTCCACTCTGCCCTGGTGAGACCACACTTGGAATATTGTGTCCAGTTCTGTGCCCCTCAGTGCAAGAAGGACAGGGAACTGCTGGAGAGAGTCCAGCGCAGGACAAAAAAGATTATTAAGGCAGTGGAACATCTCCCTTATGAGGAAAGGCTGAGGGAGCTGGGTCTCTTTAGCTTGGAGAAGAAGAGACTAAGGGGTGACCTCATTAATGTTTATAAATATGTAAAGAGTGAGTGTCACAAGGATGAAGCCAGGCTCTTCTCGGTGACAACCCATGATAGGACAAGGGGTAATGGGTACAAACTGGAAGACAGGAGGTTCCACTTAAGTATGAGAAGAAACGTCTTCTCAGTGAGGGTGACAGAGCACTGGAACAGGCTGCCCAGGCAGGTTGTGGAGTCTCTGGAGACATTCAAAACCCACCTGGACACATTCCTGTGTAACCTCATCTAGGTGTTCCTGCTCTGGCAGGGGGATTGGACTAGATGATTTTTTGAGGTCCCTTCTAATCCCTAACATTCTGTGATTCTGTGAAATGAACAAGTACAAGCTTGGCTTTGATCTCAGATCTACTCCTAATAGTGGGATTTTTTAACACATTTGTTAATTTTTAGCTTGCTAAGCTACTATTTTCATGTGAACTGGAATCAGCATCGATGCGAGAATCATCTGATGTGTGTCAGTGGGAGCTGTAAGCAGAACGGAGAGCCACGCTTCACCTAAAAGTGCTGCCTGTCCCATCATTTTTCTTATTCTGGCACAACTGGCAGAGAAACAATGTTTGACTAACTTGGTCTGTAATCTGTCAGACAAAGTGATCTCACGTATTAACTATCCCATTCTGTTTATCTGCATGACAAAAGCCAAAACGGATCAAAAATGTCTCAGGAAGAAGAGGTAAAAGAATTTGGCTTAATGACCTGCCCTCATAATCCTTTCAGTCATAGATAAAGGATCAGAAAAGTACAAATGTGTTCTCAAATAATGCATGGTGAAAAGCTGGTATCACAATGAAGACCTTGATTTTCTCAAATTCTACCTCCAATGCAGTCCACCTTTGAAAAATATTAAATATATCATTGTACACAGACTTTTTAAAAATTATTGGGTTTGTTTTACGACAAACTGAATGAGACTTCTAAAAAGATCCCATTGGCCACTTATTACAGGATCTAAACAGGAACAAATGAAAGTGTAGTGGTTCCATCGGCTGAAAACTTTATGTTTGTATAGACTAGTTCAAGATAAAAGAGAAAGAAATTATACTCACAACATGATTAAAAAAGTTATTTTCCTGGTATAATAAAGACTTAGTGGGATAATTAATATCCTGAAAAATTACTAAGAAGAATACATATTTTTCATTAAGGATGTGGGAAATGTGAGGAAGCGTGATTTGAAATTACAAGGCAAACTTCACGAAATAGGGTTGCCAATGGAAAGGGGAATAAACATGGGGACTACAATGAAGGAAGGGGTAGATCACCATGACTAGATGATCAAGAGGATGAAGTTTTGTGTAAGCTTTTATGCCTGCTTGAGGGATTTTAATACCCATCTTCTCACTGGGAAGAGAAAACAGCACGATCTGGAGAGATGATAATTCTGGGTGTGCGGGAAGCAGTGAGAGGGAAGAATTTGAATAAGGAAGGACTAACTGAGAATAAAAAGATGGTAGGCAACTGAGGTGAAAATCGCTGTGAAATTGCTAGGGTTCATGATCTTTACAAAAGAAGGGAAGGGAATAACAAAAATTCCCGGGAAATTCAAGGTGTAGACTTCAGACATTCAGACACTGGAAGATAAAATCCCAAAAGATACAAGAGACAATTAAAAAAAAAAATAGTAAGGAGATCCAGGACTCAAATATGAGCTATCTCAATATGGAGAGAGGATAAAAAGTATAGGTGGAGCCCTGCTGGCTAAAATCACAGGTTCTTCAATGATCTCAAATTGAATAGTGGCACAGTAAGAAAGCATAAACCAGGCAAAGTAATAAGAATGGGTATGAAAGAAGAGCAGAGGCCTGTGGGGACAAGAGAAGAAAGGGCACTAAACAGAATGTAGTAAAAGGTGAGTCATAGTCATTCAGTAATAAGATCAGTATTAAGAAGAAGAAGAAAAAAGTGACAGATGAATTAAGAAAGCTGAAATGTTTAATTCCTGTTTTGTTCCCTTCCTCAAGAAGAAGGTCAATGGCAATCATGCAGATTATCACATTTAACGTCAGTAACAAGGGAATGAGATCTCAGGTTAGACTAAGGAAAGAAAAGGTATAGAACAGACCAGGCTACAGTATTTACATAACTTGGATTGCTTTAGATCAACAAATTCTGATGAAATTTGCCCTAGGGGACTTAAGACAACTGGCTGAAACAGTCCTCAGGGACATTGTTTGTTATCTTATGTAATCTGAGGAGAGCAGGTGTGGGCCCAGAAGACTGAAAAATGCAAACTTTGAACCAGTTGTAGCTGGAAAATGAAAATAAATGACACTGTTGACCTCAATCAAACATTGGAACTGTTTCTCCAATGTCTAGCAGATTCACCATCACTTAAAATCCAATTTAAACTTAGATGCCTTTTTTGCAAGACCTGCTTCAATTGAAACAGAAATTATAGCGAAATCTGTGAAATTGAGTCTGGAGAATGGAGAATTCTTTACCTGGGAAACTATCAAATATTTGGGGTGTTGTGAAAGAGAAAAATACAAAATCAGTGCAGTTAGTCAATGCTATGAGCTCATCATCCTATCTCCGTGGAAACAACAGTGTTGAAGTAGTAGTCATATAGTACAAGGTGCATTCTAAGATACTTATCATTGTTTAATGCAAAGAAAACTGTAGTGAAGGGTGATTCATCCGAACTGGTAATGCAGTGATTTGGATATGTGGGCACAAAAATACTTAATACCCATCAGTACCTCGCTCTGTTAGAGCCCCTCTTGATTTGCAGAGTCAGTGACTGCACGTTTCTCCATACAAAACATAATAGCAGCATCAGTATCAGCAGACCTGAACTATTTTTCCAAAGAAGATAGTAGATCAACAGTAAATAATTTTTATCTTTTTGAAGATCCAGGTGTTTGCATGTCTTTCTGGTATTTCTGAAATTCCATGAGAAAAATGAAAAAGTTTTTAGAAAACCTCTATGTTTCATGAGAAAAATTTCTTTTTTTTCTCTTTCAATTTTCCAAAGAAATTATTCTTAGAGATCAAGATTGTGTTACTTTAAGAGTTGTTACTCAAAAGCATTCATGTTTTGATGTTCTATCTTTTCAGAAATAACTAGCTATCTACTTGTAGTCAGTAGAAAATCAGAACACTGAAAACCTGGGAAATTACTTCTATACCCCAGAAAACAAATAGAAGTGTTTTGAGGTTTCAGATGCATATTTTTAGCTAAAACCAAAAGATTTCACTGTATGTAACAATGCTGTTGTTCTGTTGAAATGGAAAATCATGTAGAATTTGTAAATTCCCTAGGGTTCATCTTGGGAGCTACCTGGGTGGAAGAAATTACTGTATAGAATGGAGTTGTTTTATCATCTATTTTAGGATTAGAACGGCACTAGGACAAAAAGGGAAAACTTCTGGTAGAACTGTACTATAAGAAAACTGGGTTTTAATAAGACCTTTTAAAATAAATCAGATTTTTTCTTTTTAATGTAACTATCACACAATTTTTAGCCAATCAGAAGGATGAAATGTCCTATTTGTAGAGACAATCATAAAAAAAAAATATGATGATGACGCAAAATCTATTACAGGAGGATTCTGTTATCAGATGTGATTATCTCTGGCTGTACTACAATATTATCATATTTGAAAGGGAAAAAAACAGAATTAAGATCTACATTCTGCTGAAACCATTAGAGTTGCTCATAAATGCATTATCAAATAACCCTCTAAATGGATATTATTTTCACTGGAGAAAGCTGACATGCCCAAGTGTATTGGACATATAACCACATTGTTGTTAAAACACATTATCTAGTTTATGGAGAGCTTTGCATGGTGAATGCATATGTGCTTATCAGCAAAGCATTTGCCTGTTTTCTTCAGCAGGCCTATTTTCTTTATTTGCAATACGTGTGACTAATATTCAGATCCTTTTTCCTTTCAAGCGGTTTACCAACCTGCCAAATGTTTTCTTGCCAGTTTAAGTTTATTGATCTATCATAGTTTTGAGTCCTTCAAGTTTTTTTGGCACTTGAACTGAATTTCTTCCCCTTACCTCAGACAATGCAAGCCACATGAATGCACAGAGCTGACAGAGGTGCTCATGTTTACCTCAACCTACTAAAGCACGTAAATTATTTTATTGGTTTGGGGTTTTTATTGGTCTGCAGCAGAACCATTTTAGCCAGAGAGACTGGCTGACTATACCATGTGTGGCTGAAGTAATTTCCTAAGCAGGGTAGGTCTGCTGTTTGATTATAGCCTTTCCCTGCTTGCCACCAGCAAGACAAAAGGACTGACCTGATTCTCTTTGGAGCACAGAAGCAGATGTAGAGGTCAGCGACCATAACCTACTACCCTGATTGCACATCTCTGCTTCACCCTGTGTCCCCTCTGGCAGTTCTTAGCTGCTGTTTAGTTGGGATCTGGGAATCATCTTATAAAAGCCTGGAAAGTTTCTTTGCTTTCAGAAACTGGTAAATTGTATTATTTTTCAAGCAAACATTTCCAATCATATCTTCCCACAGGCCACAATTCTGTTTCTACTCAAGGCATGGTTTAAATATGTTGTCCAAATCCAACAAACCTATCAGTGTACATTCCTACCTTTCAGCTACCACCTTTTGTTTCATGAAGTACTACTTCATAGCAGAGTTCAGATAAAATATTTAATTTGGCTTAGGTGATTTTCCAAATTATTTTTTTTAGTAATAAAGCCGTCTTGTTCTGATAAAGGCAAATGCAAAAATCTGCATGTTTGCGTGCTTAGTACTTTTTGTATGAACTTCCTTTTACTTGGCTGATGTTTGTATGGCATTATCTAATGTAACCCAAAGGGGAAAACTCCATTATGGGAGAATGCCAACAACTGTAGAGTGAGATAGCAGCTTCCTTCCAGCAGTTTGCTTTGATTCATGAAAGAAAGCTTTAATGTATACATGCTGATCGTGGAGACATCAGAAATATCTTATTCACATTCAAGGGACCACTGCATATTCATAAGAAATAACTATAAAGAAAAAGCACAAAGACGTGTACAATGCAAATGAAAATCAAACTCATAACTGCAAGATCTGCTGACCCCAACCATGGGCAACATGAACAAAATGAAGAAATTCTCATCCACCTTAAAAAACACTATCTAGAAATTCCATATTCTCAGAAGAGTTGTCATTTCCAGTCTTTCATCAGAGTGAGATAATCTATTTACAATGCCATTACACCAGAAGACTCTGTAATGTGTAAAGATTTGCAAGAGATGCAGGTATTCATAACACCCCAAAGTGCTGGATTCTCGGTTGACTTTAGCCAGGCAGGAAAGCCTGAGGCTGTTCATAATACTTAAAGAGAAGGGGAAAAAAATAGACCTGACAAGACAATCTGCATCTCAAAACAGATTCCATGTTTTTTCATCACTGGTCACATATTTCTTAGCCACAATTCCACAATTTCATGTAAGAGACCATGGATCTTTGCTGGAGACATTCTTGCTGGTTTCCAGAATCACTGAAAAGTGTTATCGATTGTTCATGTTCTGAGTGCCTTTATCTGCTCTTTTGGAGGGTTATCCAACGGGCGTAGGTAGGGAAATAGCTAACAAAGACGACTTCTCTGAGTAGTGGGGGAATGGGATTTGTGTAGAGAAGCACAAGTCCTGTGGCAATGCTCTGTTTAAGGGATGATGAGGGAAATATATGAATGACAATGTGCACTCTATTAGAAGAAGACCACCTCCAGAAACTGTCAGTCTTGGGTTAGAAGGCCAGTCTGCAAGATCTCCAGTCCCTACTCATGCCACCACACTCTTTCCCTAGAGAAAGTCCTTTGACATCTGTGCTCTACAATCTTTTGTTTCTTGACTAGACTGAAGCAGATGTTGTGGGCCTGTCAGTCAATCAGTCATTCAGATGCATCATTGCACATACAGTTTCCAACAGGCTGGTAGGCAGCTTGGTTTGTACAGGCACAGAGAGGGAGTTGGTTTCCCAGCACGGCAGGTGGGTAGTACTCACCTGAGGACTCTGAAACAGCCTTTGGAGTTGCCTTTCTCCCTAGACAGATCTCTGATGGCAATTTAAACTGCCCTAATCAACTTTGTGGGACCAGGGACTTATCTCTCAAGTATAGCAGTAATTAAATGAGACATCTAAAGGGGCAAGGGAAAATCTGGCCCAAAAACCTACTGGAGAGGAAGCCAGTATTCACATTCTCTTTATAAACTGTCACCTACTGAGTTGCCTAATTTTCTGGTAAAACAGACACTCCAGTGCTTTCCCATGAATTTACACATTTTATATTTGTAGAATTACTCAACCCCACAAGCCTCTCTGTCCCCATAGTTAGGAAGTTCTACTTGGAGGAAGAATATTCACCTGCAGACGCTACTCTTCAAACCCTGCTCTGAATCATAGTGCTCAAACTGTAGGATCAGTCCTTCACCTATTCATTGATGTGTCTGGATAACATGTCACTGTTCAGAATCTGTTTAGGCTCAAGCTGCTGTTCTTAGATTACACCAGACAGTACATAAAAAACAGTTACTTAGTAATGTAATTTGTCTGGCATACCCACACAAGCCATACTATTATGTACAGCTGCTGATGGCTGAAAACAAAATTATTGACAAATAATCACAGTCCGGATAATAGTGAGAGGTGATGATCTGTTTTCTAAAGGAAAATGTAAATCAGCCTTGTTTACATATAATCAAGCAAAGACCCAGGCTAACCACTGGGCAGTATAATTTTAGATCACCGCATTCAGAAAAACCCAAACACAGTCTTTTACGTGACCATGTCTGAATTTAAAATATAAATAGAGACAGGTATATAGTCTAGCTTTTTCTCTTTTAACCAACTAAATGAATAAATGAAGTTCTTCAGCACAATGCACATGATACCTTTCTGCTAAATGACTTACAGCCATCATAAATTGGTTTGAAACCAAGCTACTTTTTTTTACTTTCCTGAAATGGTTTATTTATTAATCTGCTTAAATATATAACTTTCCATAAAGTCAATGCAAGCATGGTAGTAAAGTGGAAACAAAGCTGTCAATACAATGAACATGGCTAAGAACCTTTACATGAATTTGGTTTTGTTATTGTATTTTCTAACAAACATGCGTTGGGTTCTTTTTGTTTGCCTTGTGGTTCTTGAGCCTTGAGGCTCATATTTTGATGCTTTCTGCAACGTGTCTGGGCAAAAATAATGCTCTAAAAGAGAAAGGCAAGAAGAAAAATTAATAAGTGGGAAGAATGAAGAGGTAAGGTGAAAAGATAGATGTTGATAGATGATTCTGATCGACCAGTGGTCCTTCTCAAAGTAAGTGCCTTTCAGGACAAATACTTCGGTAACTGAAGGCAACCTGGGTCCATAGTGCAGACTAGAGCATGAAGTATAAAAATCATAATTGTTTCTGTTCCTTGAGGAGAGCAGAGGGACTGGACTTTAAGCAAGGCCAAATGTTGGAAGAGGTTGACAGTGGGAACACAAAGTGTTGCAGACCTCTCTTGCTCAGCGCTATTGCCAAACTCTTGACATACGACTCTCTCACAAGGAGGCAGGATGCTCCCACCTCCCAGGATAAGGCTCTATGAAAGGTCCTTGGTACAAGAAAAATTAGCAAAACCCGAGCTATTTTGTGCTTCCCTGCTACTCTCAGTCAGAGAAATATTTATTCACTAAAGTTCCTGCATGCTTTCTTGTAAGCCCCTAATTCTTATTTTAGCATCAGCTTCCAAGGCCAAGAGGTCATTTAGTCCCTCCTTTTTCTTTCCCTTCATTGGCCTCCTGATCCCCTGAAAATGGCCCTTTTGCACACCAATTCAGCTTGGAAATTGCGAGAAATTAAATTTCAATCTCTCACAGAATGGCAGGTGCATCCTTTTCTACTCTGCTGGTGGAAGAATAGCAGCTGCCCTGCCAGAACAATAAAACTACTTTCCAGCTCTCTGTGACTGGCTGTCATTGAACAGCCATGCATAAATATAATCCATGGATATCCCAGGGGTGGCATTTCTAATCTCTTATCAGCTCTGCTGCACACACCAGAATTCGATAAGACACCTAGAAAGATGATTAAAGCTGCTATCAATCTGTCTAAGTAGAAATAATAAGAGCAATCATAATAATATCAATCAATTTATGGAAAATCACTGGCTATATTGTTTTGAGACAGGTTTAATTGCTCATTTCTAAAATTTTTCCTTCTTCTCCTAAAACTAAGGGTGGTTAAGATAGCAGATCTGTATTTTTATATTAACCTGACAGATTTATGTCCTTTTGTATGCCTGAAAAAAAAGCTAAAAATATATTCTAATTACTTAATTTAAAAAAGAAAAATAAAATAAAATAAAAATGAAACCAAATATTTATCCTTCAAAGTAACCTCTTGAGCCCTTTTAAACATTCACACCACTGTGTGCATGCACATCCATATCTGGCCTTTCTCATCCCAAGTGTTTGCAAAGCGGTAGTATATGTAATCCTACTGAAATTATTTTGGGACTTATTAACACTGGAATAGCCTGGTGATCTGCCTGGTTCCATATCCTTTCTCAGACAATGCTCTATGGCAGATGTTCCAGAGGAAAACATTAAATTCCCCACAGTGTACTTGACAATTGTGTAATACTACTGCTCGAGGGGAAATTCTAAACTTTCCCCAGTTGGTAATCAGCTCATATATTGAAGTGTGAGGACAGATAATTGTTGTCCTACCCAGTACAACTGCAAATGGTATTTTTATTCCTGAGCCTTCCTTTCTGAATCCTACTGATTACTTTCTTCCAGTAATAATCTGTGACTGTGAGTTCCCAGGACTAACTTCGTGTTGCATTTGGTTTTGTTCTTGAGGATCTAAATGAGCAGGTTTCAGTTTCATGCAATTTTATGTGCCTTTCTGTTTTTTGTCAGAGGTAGTGTAAAGAGGAGATTCTAGTTTTCCTCGACTATCTTTATAATACGAATCATTTTATACATCTCTATGGCATCCATTTTTACCTTTCCACTCCTCAAAGGAAAAAAGTTTGTATATTAAACAAATAGTTCTGCTCAAAAGCCACACTGTTCAATCTTTCCTTTCAAAAACACCAATAACCTGTAACTATACTTGACCATAGCCTTGCAGAAGTTTCTTTTGAGTACATGAGCAGTGCCAATTGACACTTTTGCATGTCAGATAAGCTCATTCAGAGGAGCAATAGTGGCCGAATAAACTGGTCATTGCCATATTTTCAGATACTGGTCCTATAGATGCAAGTGTTACTGTAAAGTACGCGGAGACATATGCAGCCAGTGAAGCATGTCCCTCTCACTGAAACCAGCTGGCAGCTGAAGGATCAACCTCTCTTCATTGCTGTAGTGCTCAGGGAATCATCAGCAGAGGCTTTCCTTGTACATCTGTGTGAGACTGTGTGACTGCACTATCTTAAACATAGAAGGGATGTCTGGAGCACCTCCAATGAGCCTTTCCATGCCATAAATATATAATTGCTGGTCTCAGATTTCCACATGTTGAAATCTGTTGACTGGAAAAAAGTATAATTTGAATAGATACTTCTGTGGAAAAAATGTGGCCTTCATGGACAAGCTCTAGTGATACTTGTGCAGTAAACAGAAAGTTTTTAAGCTTGGTTATCCAAATTATTCCATTTTGTTTAAGATTTTTTTTTTTAAATTATATATACAGTTCTGTTTTTTTATTATACATGTTTGATGGGAAACCAGAAAGCACAAATTCTCCCTTTCAGAAGGAGAGGAAAAAAAATGTCAGCTCTGTAGATCTTCTTGAGGTATTGAGTAAGGAAGTACGCATGAAGCTTTAAAGGTAGGAGGCATAATGAAGGACCATAGGGAATAGAAGTCAGTGGGGTGCACGGATGCTTCCTTTCAGAATGATACCAAGGGGGTTAATGTCTGGTCTGGTGATAAAATCCTGGCATCTGTTACAGAAAACACAATGAGCATTGTTGTCATTGAGAGAATGGCTCTGTTTTTCCTGGCATGAGTTGCTGTTTTAAAATAGAAAAGAAAAAAAAATCTCACTTTGAAAACTTAAAAATAAAGGGCTATGCCAGAATCGTGCTCTCCACCGTATTTCTAGGAAGTGGGGTTGGTTCATTGTTCTGACAGCATTATTTACATACCTTAAACACAATTGCTGCTGAAATTCACAGCAAACTGTACAGACTTTGACACAGACACCAGCTACTGCATTAAATGTGCATAAGCTCAGAAATACAAGCTAAGAGAAGTCTTCCCAAAGGCTGGCTGCTGGCACAGGGCAGCGGTCTTACTGGGCTTTCTCCTTTGCCAGTGAAGAGCCTGCCTTCCCCAGGGTAAGATTCAGAGCACCTAAATTCAGACTGTCCCTATACAAGCTTCTTTTTTTTTTCTTCCCCATGGGAGAATAGCCCCTAGCTAAAGTTCATCTTTGTGGAATGCCCTTCCAAAGCATGCCAAGTATTCACAGGTGAAATGGGATTACACCCTGCTCTCTTCACTAACCACTTCCCATTTTCCATGTCGTTTTTTCTCCAAAGACCTTCTAGTCCATGGACACTAACAATATATAAAATATATTCTGCTATGGCATAGCACCTCAGTTACACTCAACTAGATTCTGATTTTACTACCTCTTTTCATACCAGAGGCAGTGGAAGTAGACAGCAGGCTTTTCACTTTCCCTGCTAATCGTTCTGCTCATGCTCTGTTGCTGTCTGCTATTTGTTGGCTATCAGCTAAATGAACACAAGGAGGGAGAAAAGGTGAAAACAAACACTTCTTTGACCTTGTTTTTGATGTTGCTGATTCACCTGTTATGAAATTTCAGAAAATAATCTCTGTAGGTACAGAGTAGAGAGATAGCATATGTGACTCCCAGGCTGCATTACTTGCCTCAGAGCAATGCAAAGGCTTATGCTGACTATGAGCACAGCCTGTAATGAAAATAGTGTCTTCTTTCTTATTTCAGACAATTCTGCCAGCCTGAGCCAACTGCAGAAAATCTAAGCTGTTCAGAGGGCGCAACAAACTGAACCTTGTACATCTGGTCAATAACCAAGCATATATGAACCAGTGCAGCCCATGCTCTTTTTACTTCCTGGGAGGTGACAAAGGAACAGAGGTAATAGATGAGGTTAGGATCAGATTCAGGGCACCATAGTGGCTCTGCTATAAGCTTCTTGATCCCAGAGCAATTCAGGTGTTGATGCAGCAAAGAGTTGTTGCATTAAACCATCATGTACAACCACTCCAGCTGTAGCCAAGATATGCCCACACCTCTGGTAAATCTGTGCCTGATTCAGTCAATTCCAAGGTTCACATTGACTGCACTACAGAAAGCAGAGGACCCTTCCATGGTTTGTTGAAGCCAATATCAGACGGCTTATCTAGCTTCCAGCTTGCCTCATTGAAAAGCAATACAGTGGGCCCGATGGGTAAATCAAGAAAAGTTCATCGCATCTCCTTGAAACTGGAAAATGTACTTTTTATATTCTATCAATTCAAAACTGAAATTTCAATTAAACAAGTAATAGGATAAATAAAGAAAAAGTACATTGAGAAAACCCATTAAAAATACTATTTTATATTTCCTTCAATGATTGATTATATTGTAGGTAACAAATTTCATTAAGCTGTAATGCATTTGACAGCACAGATAAGTAACATAATGGCAGAAAGCCTAGTAGTTCAGATTATTCAAAAATAACTTTCAAAAGCCAGGAAGCTCAGAGTTATGATTAAATATAACGGAAATTTCAAATACTATCTGCTTCATCCATTTTTCAATGTACAGATGCATGAATAACCCAGCTATCCTCAAGCCTCTGTGGTTTCACCAGCATTGAAGGAATAACACAGGAGGCACACTTCAGTCCGTTAGCTGAAGGGCACATGGATACCTGAATGTGCTTTGAACAGCTTGGATTCATTTCCAAATTGTCATCTCTGGGCATCATTATTTGCCTCTGAAAACATGGAGCCTATTCCCTCCTACTCCGTGCATCCCGGGACATGCTGCTAGAAGTCAATCCTCACTTTAGTAGTAGCAGAGAACTCTCATAAAATCCCAAATTGCAGAATTCATTAGTTTCACAGTACTGGGTAGGGGATCACAGAGCCTTTGCTGGCAAGGTATGTAATATTAGTACAATATATACAGAAGTTGGTAGTACAATATATAAAGAAGTTGGCATTAGCAATGCAACCAAGGAAAGAAGCTCTTCCAGCCAAGAAGAAGCCTCAGTACATAGCTCTGTCTACCCATTACATAAGTCATGAGGAGCTGGTATCAGCCTCACACCCTATGCCACTTCCAGCACATCTTTTTTTCACAGTGGACAATTTGGAAAATACTGTTTTGGCAAAGGTATCCCCACATGAGCACTTGTGGATGTATTTCAAGCTACTCCTTGCCACCTGAGCACAGCCAGTAAGTACCACGGATCTATGGCTTGCTGCTGGCAGCAGGTCTCCAAAGCTACTACAACATGGTGGAGGTCTCCAGGAAGGTGATCCCCAGCCGAAGAGCCACAGTCAAAGCATTTACAGCATCATTTGTGTAAACAGCAGGGAAATGTCAGTCAGCTTAGTGTGAGTGATCGGCAAAGCAACTTTGATAGGGTTAAGGTGTCAGAGGACTGTGACATGTGCATGGACATTTGCTAGTGAAACACCTTTTTTCTTCCAAATGTATATTCTAATAAAACAGGTCATCACAGAATTAATAGCAAAAATCAGGGAATGTTTGCAGCAATACAGTAGTTCCATTTTCCTCTGAAAGAGGTAACTGATCTTACCTAACCACAGCCTTGCTCAGCCTAGCCATCTGTGACAGGATAGTGAGCAATAAACAATGTACCATTGCATAACGAGCACTTGAGCATTCATTGTAGCTGCACTCCGACTCCTTGCATGGATTCAAACAGCAGTAGCTTTTCAGTGATCAAGTTAGATAAAGACATTACTTTTTTAAAAACTTTTTTTTTAAATCTATGAAAACCATGAGATAGAAAGCCAGAATGGAGACAGGCCATTTTCTGCTAAAGAAAATGGACACAGAGACACCCAAAAGTCCACTCTATTTGCATATACTTTCAAGTAAAGCATTAATATTTTTTTCTTTATATAAATTTCAGTACTAGTTCCCAAACATAAATCACACTTGCTGAAAGTCTAAGTGGGTATGGAGGTCAAAAACTTCTCAGTATATTCAGTCATTGCACATTCTGAAGTCAAAAAGCCCCATAAAAATTTCACCCTCTTCCATTCCTGCCTCCCAATAGAAAAGAATTACTGCCACCAGCTGCACTGCTGGGGATCCCACAGACTGTGATAGTTTTTAGCTCTAGTTTAAGACACAAACCATCTTGACTGGCATTCTTCTGTTCGGGGGGAAAAAAACTTCATGTAAATGTTTACTGAAAGGCAGTCACTGGAATCCTCTCAATGAGAATCCCACCTCTTTGAAATGAGCCATGAGTGGTACACATCAGCAGAACACTTCCAAATATTTTAAAAACTATTCCCATATCACCATTAAGAGCAGAAGAAAGAGTAAGAGAGAGGAGGTCTCTGTCTCCACATGAGTTTAAGATTACAGTGGTTGCAATACCCCTACGTGAGCATCCAGAACAAAATTGATGCACACAAAGGAACCAGTGGCTGTAAGGCAGCACTGGCAGAGGCTCCAGTACTGCCCAGCACTTTCTCAAAGATTATTCTTGCAAGTGTGATTTTGTTTCTGTGATCCTCCTGCCAGCACAAGGAAAAGTTACTGATACCTGTGGATCATTACACATGGGTATCTATTCATGTACATATTTATGGTCCACCAGAGGCATTGAATTGCCTGCTTCTCTGTTAGCACCTAGTCCATGCATTGAGTCTGATAGGCCAAAAAAGTTCTTCTTGGCTATTGGAATGTGAATTAATAAATAGCCATCAAATGTTCTCATAGGCAGTAAGAAAACTCTCAGGCCAGGAAGATGTTACTAAACAAAAACTACAGCTTGAAGCCATATTCATATCCCCATAATTGCTCCTGCACACTAGGAAGCCCCTCCTTTGAACACAGCCTCCCTGATGGGATAGCATTAGATTTTACCTTCAGTGAGATAACCTGGAGGAAAATGTTATAGAACTGTTTTCCTGTTTATTTGATGCAGTTCTCCTTCTTTCTCTCTCATTTTTTTCATGTTCTTTGTTTACTCTTGAGGGAGGATTTGTGTGACTGTGAGGATGATTGAAGCACCGTTTTCTCAATCTTTCCCTGGATAATTTCTTTGTGCTCTGTGCCATCCTTTCTTCCTGTGGCTCTTCCCTTTGTGACAAAAAGCACTGCTAATTGCATAGGTTAGCTTCAAATCCTGGATCAAAGGTTTAGCATTTCAATTTTCTTCTCTTCAGACATTTTATTTTCTTTCTCTCTTTATGGGAAAGTTGCAAAACCACTCACTACAGAATTGAACTCATTTTCCTCTGTAAGTTGAAGAAAAAGGCTAACTGACAAAGGAGTATATTCTTATTTGACTTTATATGGTGTTTTGGGAGGTTGATATGCTGAATTGTATCATTAAAAATGCAGAATTATGGTTGTAAAGGGTGTTTATAGAACACCTCCTGCTGGAAGACACACTGCTGAGAAAGGAAAGGTTGCCACTGTGTCACTTGTACAATTAATGAAAGTGACAAAACTGAACCAACTCGAAGCACGTAGTCTGCTTATTCACCATTCGCTAGGTTAAATGAAAAGATATGTTGTGTTTCTTGCCTGTCAAAAATTTGTACATGCACTCAGAATGGACAGCTGTCATTTTGAAAAGCTGTTCCGGGCTTTTCAGAAAAAAAATTATACTTCAGCTGGCATGAGAGACCTCAATTTCAAACATCAACAAAGGACAACACTTCTGAGAGTGCCTTATTCCTGAAGGGCAGCAAGGACTGGAGTTCCCTGTGCTCTTCTCATCAAGTTCAGCCCCATTTTCTCAGGCGTTAACAGATTTTTTTTCCTTTTAAATTTAAATTTAAAAAAAAAAAAAAAAGGCAGGGGGGAGAAAATAATATTTTAAACCTGGCTTTAATTTTCTTTTGCCTTTGAAAATAAATTTCACCTTTGATTCAGTTTTGGCAGTCAATTTTGCAAAATTGCTTGCATGAATTTTGAAAAAACTGTTTAACACTATACTTTGAGATGCTGGGTTAAAACAATCCCAGATGTAATACTCCTGGAATAAATAAAGTTACACTGAGAGCAAACCCATGAATTGAAAACTGTGTACATTAAAGTAGATATTACTAATACTGTGCTTAAAACTTCATCCAAAGCAAAGAACTTGAACTTAATGACACGGGGGTGGTGAAGATGGAGGCAGATAAAAGCAGAGCTTTCCACAGCATTGTGTTGGAGTGATTTTTTTAATGTACAAACACTATAGAGTTTTCCATTCTCTTAGTACTAGCCAATCAAAAAAGTGCAAAATGGCAGATGACTAAAGCATCCTTAACAACAAGCAACACAGTGTTTGCTCAGTGTCTGCCTTAGCTAATTAAAATAGAAGCTGAAAGAATTAGAAACAGATCCATTACGTGGTTTGCTTTTATGTAAGTTTGACTTATTTGTTTTCAAGCTTAGAGATAAACAGTTAATGACTCAGGAAACTGCCTGTATGTACAGTCTGTTCATGTGATATTTTGTTTCTTGAAAGCTTTTCAAGATTAAAAAAAAAATACCCTTCCTATAGCTACATTTTATCATCAAAGACAATGGGAGTGCAGAATTACAGTTTACTCGCCCACACACTGAAGAAAATTGTATGTCATTCCTGCATCCTGATTGGCTGATGATTGCAAGGGATGGGTATGTTTTCTTTCTCCTTTCTTTTGTTTCTTGCTTTTAGGAAACCTGAATGCCCGCTTTCCTTGGTTTTTGCCACTTGTCCATCTACAACCTCCAATGGGAATTTTTACCAAAGATACTTGGTCACACTCCCAGACCATAGGAAAAGGTTTTGCTATTTTTCTGTTGTCACACAGATTTAAAAACATAAACATCTTTTTTTCTGTTTTTGCTTTTTGAGACAGTGAGTAAAAAGGGCACTGAACAAACACACAGCATTAAAGTAATAAAATATCAATTGAATTTCCTCTGTATTTCAAACTAATTATTTTTTCCACTTTGGTCATACATGAAGCATTTAAAGTGATGCAAATTAGAAGAGGGTTAATATACAAACTATAGCTTCATCTGCCCCTCTTCAAGCAGAAAATCACTCTACCCCCTCAACCACCACTTTCAAGTTCCATAGCTTAGTGTAACCATTTTTTTTTTTTTTTTCCTGCAAGGCATAAAGATAAACCATGCATGAATCAATACATGAATGAATCAGCCTCTGGTCTAGCTTACTGATGTACTCATCATTTATATCCTTGCATAATTTACAGAAATTGAAACTGTAACGGGGCTTTGCATTCAGCTGAATGTGGCTTGTTTACACAGTCCAATGGGGTTTCATGTTCCAGAAAAGCTAATTCTGTAGGGATTGCTCAAGCAGGATGAAAACATCTAAGGCTTTGTGCTAAAATAGATGCAGTTAAGTATCTCGGTGTCCCAGCATTTTAAGCCAAAGCTTGGTAAGATCACCAGCCTCTTGGCTTTGCCACATATGGTCTCATTTAATTCAAAGGGAGTTTTGGCTCCCTAGGCAAAATGTGTTTGGGCCCCAAATTCAAGTAAGCTGAAATATTGGCCACTAACTATCAGAAAGAGTCAGATTTCTCTCAGCGACCTGCAGTTGTTTAAAAATCAGGCACGAATTCTAAGTTGCTTGTCCAGGTTCCTGCAATGCACCCCCCTCACACAGCTGTTCCCCCAGCCCATGAGGTTGTACCTCAGATATCGAGGATTTCAGTCTCTGGAACCACCGCTTCTTAACTGGCTGACTCATGGATCTTAGCCCCTGCCACTAACTTTAAAGAGAATAAGATCTGAAGCCACAAAAAGCAAGTCACGGTAACTATTCTCAACATTTTTTTGAAAAGTCCCCTTTTTATCAGCATGTTCCCTTCTGCTTTCTGTATATTCTCTTGTCATATATCACAAGGACAAGGACTAATGGAAACACAATCGCTGCCAGATTCTCTGAGATCTTCTCCTCAGAGAATGGTGTTCTTCCTCCATTCTTTCCCCTTCCTCACATACACACCCCACAAATTCCCCCAGGCACCCATGGAAACTGGGGGCCCTTATAGACTATCTTCCTCTGCAGTCTCTCTTATTTTGGTTTCCATTGGCCTTTGGCAGGGCAACTCTGTTTATATCATCTCTGTTGGCTGCATTCTCCCAGGGATATGTTTTCTTTATTCTGAATTTTAAAGGATTCCAAGGAAGAATTTGTGTCTCTCAAAAATCCAGTATCTGTTTGAAGTGCTCAGATTTAGCTGTTACAATTACAAAACAGTAGAAGCCCATGTGTGAGGAAAGATTTTTTGGATTGGAAGGATATTTTCACTTTAGTTGTAACTGTCAAAGGGGATTTCACAGCTATCCACATTACATCTCACCCCTGCAGCTGACATCACAGCAACCTTTGCTGCATGAGTAAAAGGAGACTCAGTGAGATATGTTATTAAATTTTGTACAGAGAAGGAACAAAAAATGTATTGCCAGAACCAGTCTAGAGCTCCACATTGACTAACATCTGTATTTAAAGAGAAACATGGGGTTGCGGTCTTAATGAGTTATTGTTATTTCCTAAAGGCACAGATGAAGTGTTTGGTTCTGTGAAAGTCAGAAATCTCAAAACAGCCATGTCCCATTAACACAGCACATCAAACACCCCAGGCTGATTTTCAGTTCAGCTGTAGGCTGAGGATTTACACCACTGACAACAGCCCAGCATCTGGTCACATACAGTCAGGAAATTAATAACTCTGCTTGAACTGAGGAGAGCGAATGTGCAATAAAAACATATCCTGCAAAGGGATCTGCGAGGGGAAACGGGAGGAGAGCTCAGCTCACATGAGAAGAACAAAGCCTGTCTCTCACGTCCGACCACACTCTTCTGCAAAACACAGCACAGGAAAGGGCCTGAGCCTCAAAACATTGCCAGGGAGATATTTCCAGGCCTTGCAGAGTCCAGTCCTGGGCTGCAGCATACTGATGACTATGTTTGGCTTGTCAGTCACCCAAACGCCTACGGTAACTAAGAAGTCAAGACTGCTTGCTCTATGTCTGCTTGTGAAGTAAGAAACTGCACATTTTGTTTGGCCCGGCCAGGTACAGTTTTGGCATTCATTTCTGTAACCACAGATGGATTTTGGAAGCAGTTAAACAACAAGCACGCTTAGAAGGGCTGGGGGGAGAGTACAAGATCCTGAGCTCTCTTGTTATTTCTGATATTCCCAAAGTGGGAAAAAAACAAACAAAGAAAAAACACCAAAAAAAGAAAACAAACAAACAAACAAACAAACAAAAAGTGAGTCTTTTTAACACATTATAATGCAGAGTGGAGGAGCAGAAGGAGCATAAATTCTATTTTGTTTTGTCTTAGTACATTGCCCTCAATGACTTCAGTCTTGCCCACCTGAGGCAGAAAAAAACTCCCCTGAACTGCCTGGAAAGTGTGTTTCCAGAAGGGAAGCAGGACCAGTCAGTCTCCAAGTGGTTTCAACAGAAAATTTACCTACTCTTGCTTAAACATTAAACAGCTTTGCATGGTGACACTTGACTTGAGCTGTTTCAGTGACACAATATACATAGAGATACCACGAGCTTGCCCCTCATGTTTACAGAGGGATGTTTATGTGGTGCAGACATATGCCTTGCTGATATCTTTGGCCACCTGCTGTCTTGCTTTATCTGATTAATATTTTATTGATTTTTCGTGTAATCGGCATATCCATTCACATAGTAATTAAAATCATTTTGTTGTGTGGATATCTGCACTGAGTTGTGACACCTGACCTAGATGGTGATTGTGAATATCTTTTATTCATAATTTTGTGACCTAGAACTAGAATTCTTTTAAAATAATTAGCCATGACAGATGAGTAGTAAATCAGATTACAAACACACACAATAAAACATAAAATGGATTATTTTTTCTCTTACATTGCTGATAAATGGCAAGAAACTTCAGTGTGTTTGGCAGACTGCTCCACTTCCTCTTCTGTATGCTTGTGTGAAACCAAAGGTACATTTTGTATTAATGTAGATATACTGTAACTAAAAATAAATGCATTTTGATCTCACCTTCACCCAGGAGTAAATGAGAGCAAAGCTAAACTTGCGTCTTCAGAGGAATGTAGACAGTTTGCTGAAGGCAGGCAGATAGAAGAGGTGCTTGGACCACTTGGACTAATGGTGCTATTTGTAGAACAAATTCAAAGTGCTCTTAAGTCATTAACCACCTAATTCACCTTGACAGGCTTCAGATCTTTGGTTCCTGTGATAAAAGTAAGAATCTGCTCAAATTTATCTGAGAATTTCAGTTTGCATTTAAATTTCAGTAAACAAATGGTGTAGTCTATATTTTCTTGTAGGTTATCACTATATCTTTTTGTTGACAGAGGTGGGATTGTTCCTTAGATGCAGGTGAGATGTATACTTGTGTACTTTTTTTTTGAGAAATTAGATGTCAGAGTAGAATTAGGTGCTTGAAGGCTTCTAACAGTAAAAGACAGAGGTATGACACACAGCACACTGCAACAAAATCACACTGTGCATGTTTGAAAGAAGGATTTTATTGTACCTGTACAAGCAGAAATCCTTGAAATAACTTTCGAGAGGCTCAGCCTTACAACTAAATTAATGGTTCACTCTATTCCAGCTTTTTTTTAGAATACTAGATAACTATGTTGAATGCACACTTGCTTTCTATATTTGGATTTAGTCTCTGTTGCATGTGACCACACCTGTTGGGTGATCCTACCTGCTGATCCTACATGCCTTCTCACAGGAAGTGTATCTCTGGCTAGCTGACGGATCAGGAGGGAAACTGCCAACCACCACCGGGACTGGGAGCTTTGCCTGCAAGAGATGGGAAAAGCCTTTCCGACCCATGAAATGCAGCACCAAGGAGAGGAGTGGCAGCAGGGCAGAGACCTTCCCTTGCCCCAGTGCTTGGCATCACACTGCAACAGGGAGTCTCTGCCAGCCATGGGGCTGCTGGCTTCACAATAGCCCTTGTCTTCCTTGGGAGTGACAGGAACCACCCAACCACCCCTGTACAGCACAGGGGCAGTGCTCTTGAGTCATCCCGAACTCCATCCTCCCACAGTCCAAATGGTGATGGGAGCCTTGTGAGGTGCCCACAGCCATAGGTTGGAGATGCAGGAAGGTGCAGCCTCCCAAACCACCTCCCTGCTGTGGGCAATGGTGCCTACAACACTCCCTGCTCTCTGTGCAAAGTGCAGCAGACGGTGGTTGTCTGATCTAGCCTCACTGACCTTGCACTGATACGGATATGAAGCAGCCACATGGCCAGGGTGCTGGAAAAGAGGCTTAAAATCTGCTCCCAACTGTTTCCCAGAGGGTGTTTACTTCCTCCCAGCTGACAGGCATGACTGACTGTACAAACACTCCTTTGGTCCTTTGAGGACAAAGTCAAACAAGCAAACCTTCAGCAATAATTTAAGTTTGTGTGACTTTGCTCTCAGACACATTAAGAGTGATTATATGCCTAGTAACTGCCTCTTAGCTGGGAGGTGGCAACAAAGAGCTGGCAGTTCAAAGACTAGTTGGAGTCACCTATTCAGTTATGATAATAACCAGGGTTCAAATGATAACAGACTGTGAAACAGAATTGCCATTAGACTTAACAACAGATGGGTAATTGTTCCCAAATCCCTTCAATACTGAAGAGAGCACCTCAATTATTTTAGACCCAGGCAAAATAACCAGGCTTGAGCTCTTCCAGGCAGGGAGCCTCAGGTATGGATTCAGACAGAAGAGCCATATAACAGGGACCTTTCTGAGAAATGGCTTTACATAGCAGTAGCATCACCATCTGGTACCAGACCCCCCCCCCAGTAGGTCCTTTGCCTTTGTGAATGCTGAGCCCTTTTTGAAGGGGTAACAAAGATGATTAAGGGCATGAAGCATCTCCCTTATGAGGATAGGCTGAGGGAGCTGGGTCTCTTTAGCTTGGAGAAGAGGAGACTGAGGGGTGACCTCATCAATGTTTACAGATATATAAAGGGTGAGTGTCACGGGGATGGAGCCAGGCTCTTCTCGGTGACAACCAATGATAGGACAAGGGGTAATGGGTATAAACTGGAACTTCTCAGTGACGGTGATGGAGCACTGGAACAGGCTGCCCAGGGAGGTTGTCGAGTCTCCTACTCTGGAGGCATTCAAGACCTGCCAGGACACCTTCCTGTGTAGCCTCATCTGGGTGTTCCTGCTCCGTCAGGGGGATTGGACTAGATGATCTTTCGAGATCCCTTCCAATCCCTAACATTCTGTGATTCTGTGAATCACAGGGGAAAGAGGGGTGGGCTAGCCATAAAAAAGGGATCACAAAGCCTCAAAGTGGGAAAGAAATGGAAAAAGAGAGAAAGGAAGACAAGTGGAATGTGGAAGAAAAAGTTGTCCAGAAGAAGAAATAATGGTGCTTGTGGGAGGGTGGACATCTCCCTCCTGCCAGCCCATACCCCTCAGGAGGCAGGAGTGCTGCAGGGAGGAGTGGGATGACTCAGAGCATCCTCTCCATAAGCCAGGACCGAAGGGCGAGCTGCCCTGCACCGTGATGGACAACTGACTGTACAGCATGAGGTGTTGGTGCCTGGATGAGACATAGAGTCAAGGCCCTGTTTACTATGTCTACTCATCAAAACTTTTATCATTTTTATTTCAGAAGAGCAGGATGTGACACCTAGTTTCCTGCCCAGATTTTAACCGGGTCATTAATTCATTTTTCCCCTTCAGTGTAAACACTGTTTTGCTTTGTGGTGGCATTCAGTGCTGCTGGGTGCCCTGAAATGCTACACTGTTGTCCTCCCTGACAGAAGTCAGGATTGAGGAAAATAATTTTATCAAACCCAACTATTTTACTATCATATTTTGGTTGAAAGTGCTTATCCACCCTTATAGATCTACCATCTGCATCTCAGCCTCAATTCTGCAGCAAGACTTTCTGTAATCTCTCTGGTGAAGCCTTGCTACACACAAATTGAATCAAGAGAAGCTTTTATTGATGTGAAATACAATTGAGAGAACATTTCCCAGGCTATATGTCCTAATCAAACGGATTTTCCTTTCAAATTCCCAGCATGATTTAGATTTTTCACGTGTTACTCTACTGCAAAAATTGTTGTCATGCAAGACCAAACCGCATTATGCTTTCAAAACTGCCACTGTGTTGAAAGGAATATGGAATACCAACATCAGAGATAATTCAACTGTAGATAATTCTCTTTTGTGGGAGGAATCGGGTTTTGGCCACCAGTACCCACCGAGCAATCATCCATCTCTGTGATAAAACACAGGACAGTGCATGTATCTGTTTGACAGAGTTTGAACAACCAGTTCTACTTGATCGCAGTTGTTAGTAGTGTGGTGTTCCTAGGCAAATACCTGTTATCCTGTGTTTAATAACCATCAATTTATAGGCCAGATCTTTAACTGGTGCATGTCCGGAGTTCTGTGCTGAGGTTGCTACCTTGTATTACACAAGCTGCTGCCCTGACTTCCTTCATAAGATATTTCAGACAGAGAAGAATATTCATAAATACTTTGCTTGGAAAGCAGAACACTGTCTTCTTTTGACATGAGTGTATGAGAGGGGCAGGGACTGAGGGCAGATAGTGACCAATAGGAAGTATGGTGGTTTATTGTCCTGCATCCAGGCATAGCCAATACAAGCATTTTAAACTTTAAAAGTACTACTTAGCACTGACAAAAGCACCAGGTGTTACCTGACAAAAAGAGATTGGTTTAGAGCTACAGAAACAAGATATATCAAATGCCCTTTTGTTTCCTCCCTTGAAATTAAACACCTCTGGTATAATACTGGGGTTGAAAGATTAACAAAATATCTAGTTGAAGTAGCTGCTTTCGAACCAGAAGTCCATAGTCCTCTGTCTGAGGGCACAAGCCAGCCATATCGCCCAGCACCCTAAATACAGGAATGAGCCACATAGTCACCTTATATGAGTCATTCATGGGTGACTTTGCTTGTGACATTAGATAATTTTTACAAATACACCAGTTAGGACCTGTGGGGCCAGTTATTGGTACCCCTTAGCTGAGTACAGATTGCAGAGCAGGACTTGATGGGCCTGATCAACAAGTCTCTGCACTGATGTAACACCACCAACACTGCTTGTTGTGCATGGATGTACATGAAGGGGCTGCCGGGGGGCTCTGACTTGAGTCAAAAAGGTGTTCAGAAGCAATCCTAAGAAACAAGCAAGGGCTGACTATGCTCCAAGTAAAAGAAAAAGAAAAGAAATTAATGCAGCTGAAATTGTTTTGGGTTTTAAATAGATGTCATTAAATGCAAATTTAGTGATTCCTTTGTTTCCTCCAGAGTATTCAGTTTTTGAATAAACCACAGTGCTTTCTCCCCTCACATTGCTGTCAGAACACTTGTCACAGACCGTGCTGGTCAGCTGGGTCCACTTCCAACCCCTATGTACGCTACTTTATCTGATATTTTTGGGTGCCCTCTTAGCTCAGACAGGTTGCATGAGAAAGGGGGCATCGCAGTATTTCTGGGCTTTGCACCAGGTCAGTGATTTGTTAGTGTTTCAGTCATGCCAGCGTGTGAAATATTCTGTCCCTTCTTTGAGGGAAACCTTATCATAAATTCAATCAATCTGAAAAATTAACCATGGCATAATGTTTTGTAGTCAGCTACAAAGTCCCTTTGGTTAGAAAACAAACACTGAGCTTCACTGCAGGAAAATATAAGTGGTATGAGCAAATACAGTCACCTCCACGGCTCCTGTTCCCACTTGCTCTCCAGCTTTGGTGAGGGCAGGGACACAAATTCCTTCACGTTCCCATTTGCTGGGTGATAAAAGTGCTAATGACGGCAGTGTTGACAAGGCAGGGCCATTTATCAGTCTCTTGCCTGACCTCATTCAGAGCTCAGCTAGAGATGACGCACTGGATGTCACGGGGCCGCTGTCGCCTGCCCTCAGGGGCTGCCAGCTCAGAACCTCTGCAGACCCTCCAATGATTCCAGAGAGGCAGAGCTCTTTCCATGTGCCAGGCACATCAATTTGAGTTGAATATGTGTCACCCAAGCATGACGCATAGTGCTAAAAACGCTGAAGTTGTGCCTCCAACATCACTGCAGCCTTCTTCAATCCCACCTGGTCTTTGTTTTCCTGGGGAAGAAAGTCCACCCTCCTTGGGTAGCTGCAAGAAACCAAGCCCCTACTCTGCTGCTGCTGCTGCTGCTGCTTACATGGTCTTACCCCTTGCAACACAAAGGGGCACACATCAAATTTGTCCCTCTGGGCTGTGTGTAGTATAAATTAAATTAAAAGAAAAAAAGCAGATGGAGCTACTAGTACCATCAAGGTACATGGCATTACCTGACTCTTCTCATCCTAACACCCTGGTTTTCAGCTGTTTATAATTTTGTCAGGCTCTGGGGGAGAGCAGAAAGAAGTTTTCCATGCCAGGTGTCTCCCCACGACTGAGTATTTTATTTAATTATTTTATAGAGTTTCAGTAAAGTGGTTTAGCCATCTCCAAGAATGAAACTGGGGGCAGGGGAAGGAGAGAGGAATGTTGTCAAGGCAACAGTAATCCCATTATTTTCTAACTTCTGAGTGGCTGAGTAGGCAACCTTTATCTTCTTTTCATGCCATTTTTGTACATAATAATAACGTTGGAGACAATTACTCTGATCAGCTTTAAGAAAAGAGCAGGGGTAGTGAAGGGACTGTAAGATGTGCTTTTGCAAACAAAACAAAGTGGCACCTTTGTATTGTTGGCTGCTGGATCTCCTGCTGCTATTTTGAAAACAGGTTTTCAGGACTTAACCACTCTGTTAGTAACATCTCTTTAAATTGCTCTCCATCCGGACAAGATCAAGAAACTCATTTCCCCAGCTTGAAGTGCAATTGACAGCCTCCACGCGTTCTGGTATTGAAATTGTTGAGCATATGTTAGTGTTCAGTAATCATTTCCCTCCAGATTTTATGGCTCATTGTCATTTTTCACACAACAAAATGTTTTAATGAGGAGGAAGGCTCTGCTTTATGTTTTGGGGAATGTCCCTGGGGAGAGGATTTTAATTTCTGCATGATGGGGGAGACTTTTAAATCATATTGCATCAGTTACCATTTGTCAGATAAGATGTGTTCTTACTATAAAATGAGCCTACAGCACATTTGAAAAGTGCACTAAATGAAAGAAAAAAATGGGGAAAAAAAAATGCCTTTCAGGAGTCCTGCTGGATTTGCATGCTTTCCTTTCCATCCTCTAGAGCAAATGCAGCCAGTCTAAAAAATTCAGGTTTGTTTTTTTTGGTTTGGGTTTTTGCTTTGTTTTGTTTTGGTTGGTTGGGGTTGTGTGTGTGTTTTGTTGTTGTTGTGTGGTTTTGGTTTTGTTGATTGTTTGTTTGTTTTTTTCCCATTGTCAAAATCCAGGTCTGTCAATACTAGCAGCACATACAGGAATGTAGATCAGAGATTGTTTTAGGAAAAACAAGCAGAGTGGAATGTGGCAGTCACACTTGAATAGTTCATTTTGTGTTTCCATTCCATTCAGAAAAAAAAATTCCAAATGTATTTTGGTTTTTTTACATGTCTATTGTTTTTCTTTGAGTAATTTCTAGTATTTTAATGCCATTGCTCCATATTTTCATACTGCAAATTGTGGAGGCAACAATTCTGAGTAAATAGACCACTAGATTACGGCAAATGAAATTTCAATTCTGTTCAGGATTTTGCCACTGCACTTCTGGCCTGCATGACAAGCCATTTTATTTCTGTTACTCCATTCCCCAGCCCATGAAATGGGAATGATATATGATCTCACTGATTAAGCACATTGATATCTATGATAAAAGGCTCTGTGGAAAAACTGGGTTTCATTATTTGTATGTATAAAATATATATGAAAGTGTTTGGCTGTACATAAGAAATCTAATGGGCATGAGAAGAGATCAGACATGTTACAGGAGATGTCAATGTTATACATTTTGTTCTTATTCAGATCAAAATGTCTCCAAAAGCAGGAATTTTCCATGGAAAATAAGTAGTCTTTGGCTGCTGCTCATGTTGTCCACCACTCAGCACAGTCTTTAATTTGCCCTGGGTGTTGCCCTGTTGTGCTGCCTCCCACATCATAGGAGCTTGTCACCTTTCTGCTATAGGAAGCTGAGCTCACATTTCTTTTTCAAGTATGTTCTGACAACCCATGCAGCTTTGTGCCTAGATAATATGTGCGTAGGTATTGAATCCTATCCAGCACCGTACACCAATTAAGTAAACGCACTTTGAGAACAGATGTGACATTTTAAAAATCTAAGCAAAACTTATTTCAGCATAACATCAAGCAAAACATTAGCAATGCTATGAAGAATTTCCGAGAATATCAGAGATTATTTTACTACTGCAACAACAGTAACAAAAATAAACCCGTGGCAGGAACAGGAAAACACACTTGTTAAATAACAGCCAAATCGGTGTGAAAATCTGATGAGAAGTTATTGGCTGCAAAGAACTATGTGTGCACACACCACATCACTGCCACAGAGATACAGGATGTTATCAGTACAATGTGAACCTTCGCTCAGCTGTCATTAAACCACAGGCTGTGCTTGCTCTTGTTTAACTAATTCTGAGGTGCATTTCATAGAATCAGCTGTTCTGCCTTATAATTTACACCAACTGTTCTCCACCTGACAGAGTGAACTAAGCCACTTCTTGTCATGTGGCAGCACTAAAGAAACAAAGCCGCACGTGCTTCCTCCTCCTCCCCAGCCCCCTCAAGTATTGCAGTAAGTGCTTAGAGAACTTGGACCCCACACCTGCCAGTGCTTAACTGTGTACTGAATTTTACTCCAGAACTTCCCAGTTTGACCTAGTGAAGGGTTTAATCCTGCCTCTAATTAAATAAATGGCAGGATTCCCACTGGGAGGAAGTTAAATTCTTGTGCCTCTGCAGGAACAGGAATATGCCCACAGAAGTACATGTGATTTTCCTCATTAATCATGCAATAACCAAACCATCTGTTCCAAATAATAACAATAACTAAGTACATCATATTCCCAAGAGGCAGGTATAGTGGTGCAGGCAAGGGTCAGCACAGTTCATGCACTTCTAACACAGCCAGTACAGAGTTTACTTATTGCTGGGCCTGGAAAGCAAACATGGATGCTGTTCATCTGTCATTTTAATTACTAGCATGGGCATGGTGGAGAAATCCACAGCTGTGAAACAGCAGCTGGCAGCTATATTTCCTGCACTACTTCTATCTTCAAAGATGTAAAACACCTGATACTTTTCTCGCTCTTCTAGAAATATAAAGGTGCTTGGCAAAGAGTAACAACAGTCTTGTTATGGCCACACACATATATATGCACATATACTGTGACATCTCTGCAATTACTGAGAAACAGCATCAGACAAAAAATAAACTGAAGTTTTTCAAAATTAGACTGTAAGCAAAACTAGAAATGGGCCATAAATGTCTTCAGCCACAGCCTTCCTTTCTGCATTAGGACAACATTCAAACAAGAAACAACAGGAAGTGTAGCAGCATCAGGCAAGCATTATTGGACTGGAGGAGATGGGCTGTCCATGAATTCTCTTCAGTTTTTGGTCTGACAGTAATTTGCAACAGGCTGAAATGCCCTGGTGTTGCTCTCTTCAAACCTTAGCAATGTATCTGACCTTTTCATACCAATTCTTGTGCAACTTGGATAGCATTAGCTTTAACCGGGCAAGACAAATAAAAGCCAACATACATACATAATTGCAGTCACGTTATCTCTCTTGGATGCTATTGCCCAGGGATTGCCATGGCTTCATTTGCTGAATAGTGAATGAATAGCACTTTTGCAGATTTAGCCTTTGGTTCATGTTACATCTAATTTCTCTGGGTCACAAAGAGTTTATTCTCTATTCTTGAGCTCACCTGCAAAAAGCACGATTTCCTTCCTCCACCACTAAACAGGCACACGCAGGGTAGAGACAGAAGAAACACTGTTGTCATGTCTCCTTGGCTGATTTGCAGAGATCAAGCTGCTAAAAGCAACAGTGCCTCTGCCTTGTTCACACTCCTGCTGAGCAGGTACAGGCAGGGCACAGACCCAGATGTGTCTACCAGGGCACTGCTGTGCACACACAAAAACTCCTCTAGAAATTGAAGCTCTGCCAAAGGGAAACTCAAGGGTCTTTTCACAGTATCTAAGGTGGGGATTAACGCTTGCAATTGCGTGCAGTCTTTAATTTCCTTGGGGCAACATTTCTTATGCCATAAAGGCGTAATTCTGTGGTTTATTTTGCTTCTAGTTACTCAGCATACCTCTCATAAAAAGAGTAATAGAATATTATCTGACTTGCTCTTGCTGTTTTATAGGTCCTATTTTGCCAGCAATGCCTTACTCAGTCTGAAGAGGCTTTCAAAGCACTAGTCAAAAAGGACCATTTTCCACATTTTTTAACCACAAACTTCTCCTTTTGTGTTAATTTTCTAAATGTCTGACTTGGCCCAAATTTTCACATGCAATTCCCAAATCCTCTGTTGCATATCTGACAACAGAACAATTTTTTTCTGAGAATGTGTAAGGATTTTCAGAAAGTCAGGCCTCTTAAACATTGCTTACACTGGATTTAGCCAGAACTGTGATATCTCAAATAATTAAGTGGTTTTGAAAGTATGAGCAAAATTTGTGCTCTTTTTAGTGAGGCTTTTTGATGCTTAGTGCTTAAATAGTGACTTCTTCCCACTGACAGGGCCAGTGGGGTGGCACAGGCAGTAAGTTCCAGAAGAGCTCTGTTCTTGTCTCTCCTTGTTCATAGATCTAGGGCAAATCTCCCTAGATGTGATTTTTCACATCCTCATTTGTGGAGTGATTTCAAATGCATTAAAGAAAAGTGTTCCTCAAAACTGAAATATTAGAAATAGTTTGTTAGCTATGTATCCTTAATCCTTGCCTCCACCAAAAATATTTACTTCAGCTTTGTATCTTGTGACTTGTATATTTGCCCCCAGACAAGCCTCCTCTGACCCTTTCCATAGATACAGCTCAGAAAAATCACCACAGTCCAAAACCATTAGATTTTATATGTAGACACGGTGACTTGAGTAAGATGGGCCTCATCTTCTTTCCAGCAAGGCCAGAGATTGACCTGCCAGTGGCATAGCTGAGCAGGATTTTGCCCTGCACCCACACAAACAGCACCAGGGTCCAAATGTGGAGAAACGAGCAGGGCTTTCTGAGCCAGGGAGATGGCTCCCACCTGAAGCCCCTGCCCATAGAGCTCCTCATCTCTTCCCTGGCCATGTACTCTTGATTGCTCCACTCATGCGCATGCACTTTGCCGCAGATGCCAACAGGAGGATGCACTTGGGATGTCACTGCTGAGGGCCAGCTATCTCCCTGTCACCAGCTGCAGCAGGGACGGGCCGTCTCTGATGCACAGGCAGCATATGCAAGAATATGGACTTTGCTGCTGGGTAAGGGAGGGTCAGATCCAGCCAGCAAAGAGGAAAGGAAAACAAAGTGAGAGGAAGACAGGGTATCCTGGGAAACCACAAACATCGTATCGAATGGTCTCCCAGGGTCATAATACCACCCGTTTGGCCCACTGCCCCAGACATTTCTTCCAGTTGCTCTGGGTGTAATATGGCCCCAAATGCCTGCCTTCTTCTGCTGCCCTGCTGCTTGTCTGCTTTTCCATTGCAATTATTAAAGCCCCAAATTCCCAATCTTTTGTGTAGCTCTTGGGAACCGCTGCTTCATGCTGATATGTTAATTCTCTTGGAAAAAGTTTGCACCATTTAAATCTAATTGGCCTTGGCAAGGATGGACAGACACACTATTGCTGAACTGTCAGCAGCCCACATCGCAGTGACTGGTTCAAACTTCTAGGGTTTAAGTGGTAAAAAAGCTGGATAAAAAACTTTCTGGGACTGTAACAGTTTCCACTGAAACAAGCAGTGGTGGCACAAAGCCTGCTGTGCTGCTCCAAGCTGCACTCTGACTTTTGCTGTTTGACTGCTTGAAATTTTACACAGTCATTACTCAGAACATTTTTTTTTCAAATAATAATTTGAGTAACCACAATGTCTTCATCATGAATTCTTCTGTTAGACATTCACATCTAAGTGAAGCTACTGTAGCAATCTCCACTGAAGCGGAAAGTTACACACAAGTGGGGAAGTGATGCCTGGATGAGCTGAAGTAACTTCCTAAGGTTATGCGTAAAATCCGTGGCTTGATGCACGAAATGAGCTCAGATCTTGCAAGTTGTGGTCCAGTGCTTGCGCCCACACAGATAGTGGTCATGAGTCGTTCTGCCAAACGACAACACTGAACAGGAAAGGACACTTCTCAGAAACAGTGAAACCCAAGCTCAAAAAGGCAAAGAAAACCTCAGCACTGTAGAATCCTTCCATGGATGACGTGGAATTGCACTTGTGCATGCCTAGGATGAAATTCACCCTTGTGAGAATAGCGATCTCCAAGCCAGAACACCCCAGTGAGCTCTCACTGTGAACAAAGTCTCGTGGTAACTGTAGGCAGTGACAAAAAAATCCTTGGCAGCTCTAGCTGAGCTGGAGCCAGCTGTGTCTGCTCCCTTTGCAAAACAAGGGAGGAAGGCAGGGAGGATGTCTGTCAGTAGCTGGTACAGCCACCCCCTGCCCTCCTGGCAGCAGCGAGAGCAGCAAGCTGGCTCTCCACAGCACTCCCCATGTCTTGGTCCAATGTCCATCCTGCCTTTAGCTCTCTTTCTGTCAGGAACACTTTTTTTTTCTTTTTTCTTTTTTCTTTTTTTTTTTTTTTTATTTGTTATTATTATTGGCCAGCATTGCCAAGAAGCCTTGAGCTGGTTCTACAAGGCTGCATTTCAATCCCAAAGAAAGGCATAAGTCTGAGATTTATCTTAGCTTTGGCTCAGGGATAAATCTCACCTGCTGTGTCCAGATGGCCAGTTTCTGCATCCATTGGATCTACTGCAGTTTAAGACAGCATGTCCAAAGACATGTCCAAAGGTAGGATTTGGCCAAAGAGTAAACAAGAGTTCAGTTCATGCACCAGCAGAGATCTTATCTCATGCTTAACTGCCTCTGGGTGACACAAATGTCCCTGTGAAAAGCATCCTGTGCCTGGAAAGCTGCCCTGCTTGAACCCAGAGATCTTTGCTCTGAGGCCACTGTGTTGCGTTGATCCAAGAATCACAGATTTATCTCCTCGGCGTACCAATTCTTGGCAGACCTAACTAGTAAATATACAAGACATAGTATGACACTTGGACAGCTGCTCTGCCATGGACATACCTTAGAGTCATGTTACTGTTCTCTTTCTCAGCTGTGGCAAAAGTGGCCTCAGGAAGTCTAAAGAACAGTATCAGTGATGTTAGTGAGCATGGGGGCCTGCCCAAGGCCTTCAGTAGGACTCCACCCCATCACACTTACAGCAGAGTAAATGCAGTGTGTTTCAAAAAGAAGGACCCAATTTGAAATCACTATATCTTTGAAATTGGGTCCATTTTTTTTGAAACATCCTGTATTTCTCTACTAATTTCTCATCTAACATATTACACAAAAAGTAGAATGACCTCATGGCTTCGTTAGCAGCAACCAAAACAATGATTAAAAAAAAAAAGAAACAAAACAAAACAAACAACAAAAGCACCAAACCAAACAGGAAGAACACTGTAGTGGTTTGTAACTTAATTTCAATTTTAAGGTCACCTGCTATTTTCCGCTAGAGGTGTGAATACTATGAGAAATTTTATATATGAATGTCAAGCCTTTATTAATATGATTTTTATTTTTGAGACACCTTTGGCTCAGAACAATGAACTATTCTGTTTTGAACTTAATTTCCCAAATATTTCTCTAGCACATAGACATAGACCATAGACTATGACTTCTGCATCAGTGAACCATAGACTATGTAACGATATTTGCAACTGGGAGTAATGGCATGCAGATTTGTAGCTCTAGGTTTCTGCTGAGAGAGCGAGAGCTGAATAGCACTTGGCACCAGGTTGGAAATAGGAAGCTGCAAAATCTGGGGTCTTTGGCAAAAGCCTGAAAAAACATAGCAAATGTTAAGAATCCAGGTCAGCTGCACTGGTAGCTCACTGTGTTGCCTTCAGCTGGTCTCTGTCAGCAAACCCACAAGCATCTCACCTGAAATGAGTTTAGTGGTCCACAAACACATATGAACACACACACACAGTATCCAGTAATGCAGCCATAAAATTTACCTAGCAAACTCCGCAACGACTGGCAGGAGATATCTGGCTGCTGCTTGAAAGATTAATGGTAAACCACCAATATCCTTCATGCCTAGCTTCACACAGCTTTGTGTAGTATTTATTATTTATAGGGCAGCTGAGAGAAAATTCTAGCATGATCGACCTCTATTCAGTAAGTGGCACGGTGGAAAAAATTGAAAAGGCCATGTGCACTTCCTGCATGAAAAAAGCCTGTAAGCAAACAATTCGCACCCTAGTAGCTCTCATGCTGCCTATAGGATTCACACAACAGGATAGTGTGAATTTGTTTGTCCAGCAACAATGAGTTATTATCTCTTCAATTCTGACAAGTGTGAAGTGCAAGGATGGAGGTCTGGAAATGGTATCACAAGACATATTTGTGCAATGAAGATTTTAACAGGTACCCATGTGCTGGGCTACGTTACTCCTCAGGTTGCACTCCTCATCTTACACTGAGGAAAAGCAACAACCTTTCACTATGCTGCTTTGAGATTCAGGGAGATGAGGCTGGATGGCTTTTACAAAACATGGCGAATGAAAGTTAAGGACTTGCAGATAGAGTGTTGTTAACCTACCAAAATTGGGACAAATACATCATACATGAAAAAAAGAATAGGAAGGAAAATAGTCCATAAGGACTTGTCTACTCACATAGGTTATACTTATCTAGATTTTATGGAGTCATATGGTATTGTGACATCTTTCTCCTTACATTTGGATGGTTTGTGTATCACTCCTTATCATATCAAAACAATAGTGAGAATATAGGGGAAAATCTGTTGTTAGTAAAAATTTCTCAGTGTTTCCAGGAATGTTCGCCTTTCCTGGAGGGAAAAGTTCCAGCTACTATTTCAGTAACCCATCCTGTCATGCTGTCAGCTTCTTCAGTTTCTCGTTTTAAAAAAGGCAGTAAAACTAGCACTAAAACCTTCTTCAGGACAGAGAGCAGCCATACAGCATAAAACCATAACAAGTGCCTGCTGAGTCAGACCACTGGTCCATTTTGCACAGTATTCTTTTTCAACACTGAAAAAAACCTGATGGTATTTGGGAAGTGCACGTGAGTGAAAATGCATTATATTCTTCTCTCCTTTCTCTTGCTGGGAGTGCAAGAGAACTCCTCCTTGCCTATTGCCTCTAGTATTCACAAATTTGTCTTATCCCTTTCTGAATCTGGTGATAACATCTGGAGCAAGTTCCAGAAGTTTGCTGCCATATGAAAAAAGAAAGCTTTCCTTTTACTAACTTTAAGCTAATCCTCTACTAAATTAGTCAAGTAGCACAGGCCCACAGTTCCACACCATCTTCTTTTCCTCACAAACCTCAACTGTTTTTCAAACTAAACAGTCCCAGATTTTTCAGTCTCTTAAGGCAACTGCTCCATCCTCTTAATCATTGTAGGTGCCTTTCTCTGTGCCTTCTCCACTTTCACTAAATCCTTCCTGAGATGCAGAGACCAGGATCGCACATGGTTCTCAAGATAGAGGCAGATCAGGTTTTGAAGAGCAGAAAATCATGCCCCTGTTCTCAATATCTTTCCTGATTAGCCCAACATTTTGAGAGCTTATTTGGCCACGCTGCACACTGAGTTGATTTTGGCAACAGCAACTCTTAAGATCTCTTTCTTGAGTTGTAATGGCCAGTTTAAAGTTCAGCATCATGTAAGCATGACTTAGATTATTAGATTACTAATGCAAATACGGAAGCATATTTTGATACTATATCTAAAATTAAAATGGAAACCAGCCCTTTTAACAGTCCTTGGAACATGGGTTTATTTCATCCTTTGACAACTTTTATAGCCTAAAATCTGATAACTGTTTTCAACGAAAAAATTCACAAGGAGTCTTAGAAAACTAATTTTGTAAGCTTGTGCTTGGGCATCTGAAGTATAGCGGGTTACAATCAAAAGAGGTCTGCTCACTTTTCAAGACTAAAATTTAAAGCAGACCTCCTCCTAAGCTTGTCAGACTCTTAATACTATTTTTGTATTGATAACTATTGATTGATAACTATTATAAATCCGTTATAAATTTAACATTATTAAATCATTGATAATTGATTGCATTAGGCATTGTACTTCCGGTAACTCATCAGAACTGTCACCACAGATGACATATAAAACAGCTATATTCAATAAATTTTAATATTGGATGTTTTAGCTAAGTTTGACAGATAAATTTCAAGGGTAAGACCAAAACCAAAGCAGGTCATGAGATGAAATTTCCCTTGGTGCTGAAGGTTGCTGTCAAACAATATATTATGGGTCTCACTTTTAAACTATGGCATTGGAGGAAATGCCACCTATTGTAAACTGGAGCTATTTATTACTTTTGCAGATATTTTTACCAGTTCACTGGACTCTTACACATGTGTATGGAAATCGCCTGCCCCTGATTGCTTTTGCTCTGAGTGAGACTGGCAGTTTGGATAAATTTGCTTCTTGTTTTCTACCAGGATGTTTTGGAAGTGCACTAGACAGCAGCCCTGCCGATTCCTACAAAAACAGCATTTACCAGACAGAGGAACTGATGCTTATGGATTTGTGCCAAAAACAATTGACCTGGTTTTCCTGACTGGGTAAATATCACAATATCTGTTGTAAAGAGCCTGGGAGAAGTGTATTCATGTCTTGGTTCTAAACTCTTGTTCATTGGTACTTTTGCCAAAGGGAATGAAAGCTAAATACACAGAATGGTCACTGTAAAAAAACATTGAACATTTGTTCTACACTGTGTAAACTGCTGGAATATTCTTGGTCCTTGCCTCTTCATATGAATTCAGTCTACTGAAATCTCTATGAACTACAGTCACCTGTTTGAAATTGCTGCACAGGCTGGAGAGAAGATCACCCAGTTTACAGCAATGTTATTGGGTTTGATAGCCCCAAAAGGAAACACCTAATCATTTTAATTTCGTATTTCCTTAATCTTGAATAATTTCCTACTTCCCTCTGCAAGTAACAACAACTTGCCTCCTACCTCCCCTGCTGAGAGCCCAAGGAAGCCCAAGATATGTAAGCAAAACTTTGCAGGGAAATCGTCCGGCCTCTGCATCTTCTGCACTGGGACCTTGGACGCTTGTCATTTCAATACTCAAAGAAGGTCATTTTCTACAGCTGGAAACTAATTTCAAAAGCAGGCCTATGCTTGTTCAGTGTTTTCAGACATGCTAGCTTAAAGCTAAGCAGGCAAAGTATTTTTTTCCAGTCCTCTGAGCTTTGAGCTAAAGTGTTTTGCTAGCTAAAGGACTTGATATTAACCCTACCCTAAACAGCTACGAAATCTGAGATGTCTTTTGTCTCGTGATTCATGCAGATACCTGTAGCATTTTAAGCCCAGTAATCAGATTAGAAAATTGACTTGATTGAGATAAAAATGTTGTTTTATTTACCAAAACTGAACTAGGTATCAAAGAGCTGAGTAAAGTTGAAAAGGTAAAGCAAATTACTGCTAAAAGAAGGGTAAAGAACAAAATGTCATTGCAACTCTCTCTTGTATAAATAGAGGGGAAAATGTGAATCCTTCCTGATTTCTGTCTCATCACCTGAGGAGAGGCAGCCATGCTCAGAGCTGTGCTGGATGGCAGCACTCCTTGCTGCTGCTATCATAACAGCATCACTTGCATCAATTCTGCTGTGTGCAAATCTGAGCACACGCGTGCTCTGAAATGACACAAGTGTAATGCCGTCACACTTGATACCCAGGACAAATAGTTCCCTAAGTATTAGCAGGAAAACTTTCATGAGTGAAGGGAAAAAGATTTGGTCAATGTTCATATACTTCAAATGAAGTTTCTTCCCACATATGTAGGTATAGAAACATAGACCTTCTCCCTCCTTCCCAGGAAATTAGCATCTGTGTTCATCACTTTCCACATTCTCAGTTTTCAGGTGTAATCCAGCTACAACCATAGCCTTTGGCTTTTAATTTCCAGAGCGTGCAGACTTTCAGGCCCTCACAGCCTTCCTCCTAACACATCATCACTGCCTGTCAGAGCAGAACCAAACCTACTGTATCAGCCTGGCATTGTTCTCTGTCACTGCACACTTGGCAGGAGGGGAGGAGGAAGGAAGGGAGAGCAGGGAGCTCTGCTGAGGTTGTAGCTGTATGAATATAAAAACCTGAAATCTTCATCTCTCCTAGACTTTGATGGAAAAATGGTTTCTTCTTAGCTCAGGGTTGTCTTCAGCTGGAATTTAAGATGTAGAGACCAGAAAAACAGATCAGGTTTTAAGAAAACAGTTAAAAGACTTAAATGTCATCTGTATTTTAAATATCATGAAGGTGCATCTGCCATTCCCTTCCCTGTCCAGCCCAGTTAACATCTCAGAGTAATTTCTGTGGATTTCATCATGCCAGGATACCTGGTTGTTACGGCTCCTGTTGATGTTTTACCAGCAGGCTGCTGACAGTCAGCTTGTGTTTCTGCCCTGCACAACAATGAAAGCAGATGGTTTGTGGGAATAAAGGACACTGATAGGAAAGCAGCTGTTTAAACATTTGGTATCTGAATAGTTCCTGACTGGGAGCTAATTTTTAACAGTCTTGGTGGACATGGGTAGACAGGAGCAAAAGATTGGAGCCATACATTTATAATTCCAGTCTGCAGACAGAAATGTTGGACATGTAACATATTTATCTTCTGATAGGAAGAAGCCTTTCAGTTAAAGAACAACAGGTCTACTTAGTCCTGAGCCACTCCTGAGTAAGGGCCAAGTTCTGTTCCATCCGAGGAAATTTTGGAAGGGGCCACGAAAGTACTGCCACATGTGCTGGTGCAGAGCAGGGGCAAATATTTCTTCTTAGGTTCAGGCAAGGAGCACGTTCTCAGGGGAATAGCAAATGCTCATTCTGCAGCCAGAAAGAGAGAAACAGGCTGATGGTTTAAGCAGACTCTCCCTTCCCAGCAACAGCATTTGCAGGAAGATTGTGGACTTTTTACATGAAGGTGTGTGGCAGATGAATCCATGCAGTTAAACAGTAACTATCTTATTTTGGGCAAACCATCCCTCCTCTCCTTCTCTTCCCATCTACCACCACTAGCAGCCTCGCCACATGGTTTTAAAGCAAACAGTGGCCCCTCAGTAACCACACCTCTCACTGGGGAGAGAAAGAGCCTTCATCATTGTAGGGCACACTGCTGTGCCAAACAGGCCACAGTGTAATTTGAAGCAGTTGTGGTATCTGAAGCAAGCTCAGTGACTGCCACGGCTGCCTCCAAGGGGGCATGGAGCAGGTACCTAGCTGGGATCACCAAGGGTGCCCTACTGCCCGGTTGGCTGAAGAAGAACCAACCTGTGGGCCTCTCCCACAGGTGACCCATGTCCCACCCTGCCCCGGTCCATACCCGGAAAATCCTTCAGTTGGTATCTCACCAAAAGTAGCAGTTTGTGCCAGACCCAGCTCTGCCTTGCTTCCTCCCTCCCCTTCCTCCCCACCTTTAACACTCCTGACCATCAGTAGGCCCAGCTCTAGCTTAGATGTTATGCTGCAACTTTCTTTTGGTAGAAGGTGGTTTCCTGCTGCAGGAAGTCACAGTTCCTCTTCAACTTCACCAAAGTAAATTACCTCTTGTCCTTCACCTGCATTTTCAACAAAACAGATAAGTTATAATCTGTGGGTATTTTGCTTAGCCAAAATGATAGATAAAAATGCTCCCCTTTCATCAGGCTCTTTTATCTCCTGTGTCATGTGCATGGCAGAAAGAGGAAAGCCCAGAAACTCATCAAAAGAAGAGAATAGTTTGACTTTTCACCATCTGTGGTGCTCCACAAGTGATATGGCAGCTACCACCCCACTGCGAGAGAGAGCAAGCCCACTCAGTATGGGTAAATGCAATAAGGGACTGAAACAACTTATTCTATCTCAAGTGTACAATCCACTTTTTGTTTGTTTTGATTTCATATAGTCTCACATCCCAGAAGTTTAAGCTTGAGCTTCACATTCAGATAATCCCTCAGAATATCTACATGAAATTTGGCATTAAATGATCAAATGTATACACTTTCTCCTCATCTGGTTCCATTAATCTCTCCATGGCCACAGTTTTACCCAAAAGTTTTGCAAGCTTTTCAATAAATCTAGATTTTATTTTTTTTTTATTTCTAGTGAGCATGCCTGGTTTTCACTTTGGTAAAATGTGCTGCACATGCTGCGAGCTGCAATGTCTTCACTGCAGCTTTGCAGCCCTGGGAATGGCACCCAAGGGCAGGTCCCAAGAGCCCACTGGCTGACTGCAGGAGAGAGCAATTTTTAGAAATACAGTGGAATAGCCCAGTCTGAAGCATTAGAGTTCCCCTCCAAAACTGAAAGCAAGTAGCTGTCATAAGAACTATAAAAAGATGTACTACCGTGTTATGTCCACATTAGCTTTATTACATGCAAAACTAACAATCTTCTAAGACCAATCAAGTGCCCAAAAATGACCAAGTCAAAATATATCATACAGCAGAAGTCTTCTTACCCCGAAGTTGCCCCAAAATCTTTCAGAGAGCCCCAGACAAGGGCACCATAGTTCACTGCTCAACTGTGACTTCTCTTGCCAGAAACATTGACATGAGCAGGTAAGTAGTGCCCTCTGTACCCTTTTGGATGCAGCAGTTTTGTCCTGAGAAAGTTGTTCTCAGCTCTTTCCTATCTGTAGCCCAACTCAGTCTCTGCCAGGAGCATGCAACCACATTTTAGATGTGTCAGTGTCAGGGAATGTGACATCTGGGGTAGGGAGACAGGATGGGGAAAGTATTGCACAGCACCACAATACTGTGGCTATTCAGTTGAAACATGTGCCAACTTTGGCGGTTTCATTGAGCTGTTTACCCAAAAAAGGGAAGATGAAGAGATAAATATATGAACTTTATTCATGTCTGTAGCATGGATGTTGTGTAAGGAAGAGATTTTATGAAGAGACTGTAAAACACTGTGTTCTAAAGAGTACCAAGCAATGGTTTATAACATCACACATGAGTGCTCCAAGGGGAGCAAAGATACTGAGCAGACAAGAGCAGGGGGACTCCTCCATAGCCAGGCATATAAACAGCTGTTAGCAAAAGTGCAGAGGTAGTGCAGTCCTTGGGAAAACAAATTAAAAGGGCACCCAAAACAAAAGCATCACTCCGTACCATGAAAGTGTTTTTCATTCTCACAAGCATGAAAGCGAAGGGGCCAAGAGTGGGAGTTTACAGCCAAGGACATGGAGCAGCTTCACAGCACCCTGTGATGGAGCCAGGATGAATCTCCCTGGAAGCCTTTACGAGGTTACTCTAATGTTTGTTTCAGACAGAATACTCATCTGCTCTTCTGGTGGTATGGAGTGTGACAGCATAACATGGAAAAGTCATGGACTAATTTAGCTCGATCTTCAAAACTGAGCTAAAATAATCCATTCAAAAACATACCTGCAATAGCACTGTGGGTATTACACCAGTCTAAAAGAAAAAAAATCATTAGCCACAGAGGGAAGGAATTAAAGATGTAGAGAATGAGAACAGGGAAGTCTTAGGGTGCCAATTGTAAAGCATGTAAAATTTACAGTTCAGACTTCCTTCATTACTGTGAGCACCCTTTAACCCTAAAAAATGTGAAGTAACATAAATTATCTCAACCCACATTCACTGAAGTTTGGGCAACAGTATGTACACTTGCCTTGGATGTGACTCAGAACATGCATGTATACATTTAGTGCAGCAATGATGAACAGTAAATTAAGATGCAGTATTTGGATTGAGAGTCATTGGCTTTAGAGTGAAAATAAATTGGTAAGATTGAAAAGCTCAGTAAAAGAAGGCTACTGGGTATGCATGGAGGAAATGGAGCAGTTGGAGGATTGGGAGGAATCCCCACAAGTGAATAAACACAGCATCCTCTAAGAAGGAAAAGACAGAGAAGATGGATGCTGAGGAAAGCACAGGAAGGAGGTCTTCCCAAATATTGCAGTCCTTGCAGAAGTCATCTACCCATCATAAGAGCAAGAAAGAAGCTTTGAGGAAGAAGGTAAGGCATACCAACAAGCCATAGAGACTGTACGCAAAAGATGTAGCAAGACAGAAAGGTGGAGGTGCTAGACAAAAGAAAGCAAGACACTGTTGGATTCCTGCACTATCTCTAGACTGTTCTCAGTGTATGTACATACAACCCTGTAAACACACCTTTGGGGCACAAGGTTTTCAGCTTGGCCATGGAGTATTTCAGCCCATACGCTTGCCCTTCTCCCCAGGTTCCCATAGCTTTGAAAAGCTCTAATTAAACATTGGCATGAGCCTGGCACAAAGCAGGTGACAGTTTTAGCAGGTTAGTTCACACGGCTTCACAAGACTAGGAGGAACCTTCTCCAATCTTAACACCGTTTCTCAACTCCCTAAACGCTATGGGATCCCAGGTGTTGTGCTGCCAGCACTCTCTTTGTTGCACCTCGTACCCACTGCCCTTCCCGCAGCAGGAGCAGCCAAGCCCTGTGGTTGAGCAAACGATGGAGGCAGGCAAGAAGAGCAACCACTGCATGTGCAGCAGCCAATGTCCAGAATTTGGTGCATGAAATGACATTATTCCCTAAATATGTGATGTAATCACATCAGCATGTATCTGACTGCCAGAATCTCATCCAGTTCTTACAGGTCTTAATGTTGTCAGCACTGGATGCCAGCTTACAGTTGCTGTGATAAATGCCCAAGGAAGGACTTCTGATAAGGTAGTGGTATTCACCCACCAGAAGTGGGAAAGAGGCTTTCTAGCTTTTAGACTGCAGTTATTGCTTCACCCTTGTTTACCCTATTCTTTCTTGTCAGTTGAATAGGAATTTAAAAGCAGAACTGAATTTTTTTTATATATAAACATTTGTGGTAAGCACTGAGCCACAACAGTGTCGCAACCAAAACACAGTTGCTCAACGGCACCTGTTAGTGCAATTACTTTGACATAAAATGTGTTCTTTACTGTTGTCTAGAGGGAAAACCAGCAACAGGCTGTTACCCTGCAGCTCCAGCTGGCAACAAAATTTGTTACCTTGATCTTGCATAATTTTGCAGATGAAAATAACATAATTCCAGTGATCAAACTTGTTTTTCACTTTTTACCAAGTGCAAGCTATACCCTGCAACTAGATAACCTTGAGAAACAAGACTAAACCACACTGCTTATTTACAGATAAATATTTTCATGGGACCTGTATTTATATGCATCAAGGAAAGCACACCTGAGGGCATATTTTCCCTTTATTTTTCTCCATGGCTGAGTTAGTGTTACAAAGAAGGCAGTGTCTCAACAACAGTCATCTATTTTTTTGTATATTCTCACAAATCCTTCCACAGTCCTAAATAGGGGGAGGCTCCAAAGTAGTGGCTAAAGGCAAAATAGCAACAATATAATTAAGATCTGATCAGAACTTCTGTGATGTTTCTCCTAAAACAACTGTCCTTATAGAGCGCACAGTGCAGATGTTACCCATACATTTAGCGTTAAGGGTTTTTACGGTTGTTAAAGACTATTTCAAAGAAGTATGTTAAAGATAACTGAAGTGAGCAAGAGCAAGCTGGGGAGATTCTAGTTCACCATAACAGGACACGTACTCCTGGTGGGAAAGGTGTACAGTTTCATAAACTTAAAAAAAGATGAAACTGCATTAGCCAGTGTGGAAGGTCAGAGAGACATATCTTCTTAACAGGTCTACAGGGAGTCTGATCCATAGGTCCCTGGGGAACCATGTGAAGTTTGGACATTTCCTGACAGTGGGCCCTTGGAGCATATTTTTGTACATCTATGTGCAAGATGCAACACAGGGAAATAGTATGGCAGGCATGGGCTGTCCAAGGCCTTCTGGAGGGCCCAGGATTGGCATAGCTCTCTATCTTTTATGCAGAGCTATAGTACAAATACAAAAATTTGGCTCTGAAGGTGTCTAAACAGTTTTGACACCATTATGGAAATGCAGAGTGCCTTACAGACAAGTCTATACAGTCATGCTAAAGCCAACTTTGTTGGAATAAAAAGGCAGAAAAAAGTTGGGAAGCAAGCAGATGGAAGGACAGAAAAATTCAACTATCTGTGAAATGAAAGAGCATGAGATATTTGCTAAAGTTATCATGAACAGTTTTCATTATCAAGATATGAATTCAGGCTGATGGATCAAATACTGAGCATCAATACTCAGCATAAGCATGGATTGAGGGCTCCTCTCACAGAACATGCTCAATGGCCTGCAGGATAAGGTCTCATTTTATGAGTTATGAGGGAGTGGGGTCTGCAGAGAAAGGGCTCATCCCACAATTTAATGAAGGTGCTGGGAGCTGGGAAAATTTACATTGCACCCCACAGAGCCAAGGAAAACAGTGGGAAAGTGGGGCCCTGTAACAGACATAAAGGGGGCTCAAGAAGAAATGGAATTTGAGAAACCTGAAAGTGGACCCACAAACCTATGTTTAGCATCTATTCACAGCAATGAGTAGCAGACTGGGAAAGGTCTCTAAGCTTGTTGTTCATTTTTCTATTTTTATATGTTCTTTTTACCTTTAAAACTGGAAAAGAAAGAATCTCAGAAAATGAGCAAAAGAACACAAAAGGACACCTGGGGGAAAAAGGTTGTTCTTTATAACTTGCAATGCTAACATTGTATAACAACAGAAGGAATAAATGTCAAAAAAACATTGTGTAGAGTGCTGGCAAAAGGGCATTACTCATAGCCTGATATAAACAACTAACAACTCCCATCTGGCAACAAAAGTCTTTGCAAAGGGAAATACACTGAAACTCCTGCCGTTGATAACAGAGGCCTGTTATGGGAAATGCCTGCAGGATCCAACTGTGATTGCAGCAGAGGGAAGGGAAATGACATGCTCATGTCCAAAATAGCTTGAAGTCCGACAGCATTTGAGGCACTTCAAGATAGCACACATTCAGAAGTGAAAAGCAAGTAAAAGTGTACAGTGGGTACAGAGAAGTTCAGGCAGCTCAGCTCCTTGCCCCTGATGGTTTCATGATGGATCATCCATGTTACCATCAGCCCTAACATCCCATTTGCCAGGCAGCAGTGGTTCAAACTGTAAAATATAGATGAAACTCTTTGGGAAAAGAAAAACAGAAACTTAATATAAATGAAGAATTTTTGATAATTCCAGAGAAGAAACTGTCATTCATATAGAGCTTAAGCCAGAGCCCACCAAAGCCAAAAAGAGCCTTGCTGTGAGATTCAGTGGGCTTTGGCTCATGTCCATAGGCTAAACGCTTTCTCTGGCAAGTCTACAGAGTGATTCAGCCCCAAACCACTCAGCACAGCCAAATTCAAAAGCCCTATTCATATTCTAAAAAAGGCAACTGGACATCATTCCATGGTCCCAGTTGCACAATTGTCTTCAAACAGGTGGCAGAAACAACATCCGCCACCAGCCAGAAAATCAAAGAGAAAGTCAGGAGCCTGTGCTAGAGCAAGATTTTACATGTAACACTCGTACTGTGGAACCAATTTAACATTTTCCATTGAGATTACTGTTCTTAAAACCACTGAAAGCACTGGTCAGGCTTTTCCTTTTTTCTTCTTTTTTTTTTTTTTCTTTTTTTGCTAATTTCACTGTAGAATTCATATATTCATCTGCTCTTACAGGAAATCACATTAGCATGTGGAACTGAAACAGCAAACAGTAGCAGGCATGGTAAGATACTTGAGGGGCTTTCCATTATTGCAGGAAGCAAGATACCTAGAAATTAAATTTGCATTTTTCGATAAAAGTATTAGTATTAGTATTTTGGAAAAAGGAAATTGGAGAAGAGTACATCTCACAGAACAGGAATTTCTGGTGGGAAGAGAGCAGCTATTTTTACAGATTACCCAGGAAGGATGCAAATCAGTAGGAATAAAGATACATTATTGGGCCTACCTTTTGTAAATAGAGCTTTTCAAAAGCTCATAGTTTCCAGGCTTAATAAGACTAATATCCTAAACAAAGGGTAGTGGTCATCAGCTCAACGTTCAGCTGGAGACTGGTGACAAGTGGTGCCCCTCAGGAGTCCATGTTGAAAACAGTACTATTAAATATCTTCATCAATGACATTGTGAAATCAAGTGCACCCTCAGCAAGTTTGCAGATGACACCAAGCTGACCAGTGCAGTTGGCATGCCTGAGGGATGGGATGCCATCTGGAAGGATGTGTAGAAGCTTAAGAAGTGGGCCCATGCAAGCCCCATGAGGTTCAACAAGGCCAAGTGCAAGGTCCTGCACCTGAGTTCGGGCACCCCTGGTATCAATACAAACTGGGGAATGAAAGGATTGAGAGAAGCCCTGCAGAGAAGGACTTGGGGGTACTGGTGGATGAAAGATTGGACATGAGCTGGCAATGTGCTCTTGCACTCAGAAGGCAAATCATATGTTGGGCTGTATCAAAAGGGGCATGGCCAGCAGGCCAAGGGAGGTGATTCTGCCCCTCTGCTCTGGTGAGATCCCACCCGGAGTCCTGTGTCCAGCTCTGGAGCCCTCAGTATGGGAAAGACATGGACCTGTTGGAGATGATCCAGAGGAGGCCACTGAGATGATCAGAGGGATGGAATATCTCTCCTGTGAGGACAGGCTGAGAGAGTCAGGGTTGTTCAGCTTGAAGAAGAGAAGGCTCCACGGAAATCTTATGGAAACCTTTCAGTATTTAAAGGGAGCTTACAAGAAAAATTGGGACAGACATTTTAGCAGGGCCTGTTGTGACAGGTAAGGGGTAATGGTTTTAAACTAAAGGAGGGGAGATTCAGACTAGATATAAGGAAGAAATTTTTTACAATGAGGGTGTTAAAACACCAGAATAGGTTGCCCAGAGAGGTGGTAGATGCCCCATCTCTGGAAACATTCCAGGCCAGGCTGGATGGGGCTCTGAGCAACCTGATCTAGTTGAAGATGTCCCTGCTCATTGCAGGGGGGTTATACTAGACGACCTTTGAAGGTCACTTCTAACCCAAACTGTTCTAAATCCCAAATTACACCAAAATGAGCATCCACACTCTGGGGAAGAATGCAGCAAGAATGGAAGGAAGCAGCAAGTCAGTCACCCAAACCTCTGCCAAGGTTTTCCACTCTAAGTAAGAGAAGGTTGCATTGTATGCAAGCAGCACCAGCTTATGACGTGAAGAGCTTAAAATGCAAATAATAAATCCCATGCTTTGCAATACCCAATCAGAAGATGCTTTAATGATTATTTAGTTTTATAGCTGGACCAAGTACTTGTGATGAATTTGTTTTTGTCTCCCCACAACTCCAAGGGAATTTAAGGGGAAAAAAAAAAAAGTAATAAAGGTTTTACCTATCTGATAAGAGGAGAGACTAAAAAGTGATAGGAAAACATTTAAATAATGACTATTGACTTTTCCATTTTGACATTTTTAAAACTGAAAAGACTGTTTGAAAGAGGTGAAATGGTTATGTCAGTATTTTTCTAAATGAAATTTTTACTTCTCCTTTCAAAATATCATTTTTTTTGCTTTAAAACAATCCAGCTGGCAAGAAAAAAGGTGTTGAAGATCCCACAAATTTAATAAAAGGTTTTGAATTTAGCTTCATATTTGAAGCTTCTCTTCTGCTTGACTCAAACTCTTCACTCCTCACACTCCCCTTTAGCTTTTCAGATTTTGGCCAATGAAGAAAAACATCTATGATTTGCATTTTGTTTGTACAACAACATAGGGTGAGTCTGCAATATAGTGATGCTCTAAGAGGACGGGCAATATTTGGCAAGGGAAGAAGAGCTCCTTACGAGAATAATACTGCTGCTTTGTGCTTGTTGTAAACAGTTCATGCAGGGTCAGTGCCTGTAGTGCACCTCCAGTCCCTTAAGGCAATATTCTTTACCCATTTGTAACTGCTGAAAGTAGCTACAGGACAATACACTATCAGGCCCTGTGGGTCTGCATCATAATTAAATATTGGACGGTGCTGCAGCAAGAAGTTGTTCTAGAAATCTCTTGATGAGAGAAAGCAAATAAAACTACCTTTCCAAATAATGAGAAAGCCAGGTTTTCATCATTGGTAGAGAAATCCTGGCCATGCTTTAAATCATCAAAAGTTCCCCGAGACTTCAGTGAGAACAAGAATTTAAGAAAGTATGCACTAGCCTCCCTACAGACAATATATTTCCTTTTGTCTTGAATTTAATCTTGGGAGTTTTTTTTGCTTTTTTTTTCAGTCCTGGGCAAGGACAGAAGGAGGAAATCTCCTTTCTGTGGTAACAGGTGCATGTAGAAACTTGTTGAGGTGCATTCCTATTGGCATTTCTGAACTTCTGTAATTCCACTGTTCACATAGTTCTATCACTAAAATGTAAAGGATCGTATAAATATTCTCACTTACACTTTTTGTCATTTTTCACCAAGAAGAACATCTTGAAGAACTTGCCTTGTTCGATGAAAAAATCCAGAATTATTTGTGTGATAAACATTCATATTTAATAGAATTTACTACAACTCCTTCCAAAGGAGGAGGAAAAATAAGTAAAAAAGAAGACAGGCAAGGAAGGGAAAGGAAAATGTCACACAGCTGTGCTCCAAATACTCCCCACTCAAGCTCTTCTTCAGCTTGGTAGAAATGAAAACAATGGGGTTTCTTCCTTCTCTCATCCCACTTCCCTTCTCTCAGTTGGGAGGAGAACAGGCTAGCAGAAAGAATTCCCCTGGTGAACTGTAACCTGTGTTTAATAGTCTTGAGGCCAAATTATGCAACTGAATCAACATACTTTGATCTTTTATTGTCACTTTTCTATCTTTTCATCTCACATAAATCATTCAGCTTTCCTCTCTAAATTTCTCCCATTCCCCTGTAAACACACCCATTTGCAGTTTGCTGTGGTGTTCTGACCTTGTCTTCGAGATCCCACCAACCTGTCAAAAGGTGCATCAACCTTACCAAGGAAGGCCAAGGGCAGTTGTGCAGGTTTGCTTTCCCAGGCAACTCTAGACATACAAGAAATTTATAACTGAGAAGTTTCAACATGTTGTAAGAATGTAAATATGCTGTATATAGTACATAGTAATATGTCCTAACAGGAACACTTGCAAAAATTTTGGCAAACAATCAAACAGTATTAAAAAGCTGTCTTTCCTCAATCCACATTGTAATGTTTTCAGTTTCTTATTGTTAATTTAAATGAATACATGAAATAACAAGAGCTGAAAGGAAAAGGTATACCGCAGAGCTTCCCCAGTCACGAGCTAAATCTGTAGGTAATTAATTATTACCAGGCATATGGCTATGATATGCCACATCTCTGCTGTTTTCTAGTCAGATATAGTTAAAGTATATTGTTAAAATACACTAAAACTACACTAAAGTTGCAGATTCAGCATGCAAAAGTTTGAAAATTCCAGAATGAAAGCTGCTTGGGCAACATCAATCCAGCCCACTTACGTGATACACCGAGATACAGTCTTAATTTTATAACCAGACACAACTTGTTCCTGCAAAGATGGACCTAAGTGCTTAAGTTTACCATTTAAAAAGTCAGTGAGATTAAATACATGCACAAATCTTTGAAAAGGTAAGGCATAACCTTCTGTTGGAAATACAGGGGATATGTGTGGACATAGATGGCATCTTCTTTTTCCATCTAGATACTACAAGGGTTAAGTGCAGTCTGCAGCACCTTGCAGATTAATTATCAACCACACACTAAGTTTTTTCATTTCTTTCCTCCTTTCTTCCTTCTTCTAGCTGACAGCTGGTAGGTTTACTTGTTCTCACTTCAAGAGTGCCTACATTTTGCTGGTAATAAATCCTCTCAAAGAATTCTGCTTGAAGTTCCTTGCAGCACAGAGATTCTTCCAATCAATCCCACTTCTTCTGGCAGGGAGTCACAAGATTTCTAGCAACCCATATTGAGTGGATCAGGGCAATGGCAGTACCCTTGAAGACTTCTCCTGGACAGGGCAGGTCTGCACTGGAGCGCTTGGAGCTCAAAGCCAAACACCATGTGTTTCCAGAAGAAACTCTGACCTGGTGGCACAAAGGTGCACTACTGCACTGGTGAGAAAAGGCATTCAGAATTATTTGGGGAAAAAAAAATCAAAAACAAACAAACAAAAACAACACCTGAGTGGTGGCTTGTTGCTTTTTGTTGTGTTTTGTGTTTTGCTTTGTTTTTCTTTTTTTCTTTCTTTTTTTCCCCTGGGGTCTAGAAATTATGCTTTTCTGATTTTTTTTTTCTCTGGAAACCACCTAAATGCATTGTTTTTGAAGAAGACTATCAAGTACTTTGTGGACTTCAGTAGATAAGACACTGTAATATAGTCGCTCATAGATTTGCTGGTGTAAGTAGGCTAAATTTCCACAGACGCTGCACTGGGAGAAACCCTTTGAAGTCAGTCCTACAGCAGATGTTGAATCTCACTCCTGAGAGAGAGGAAACATCTATCAAATGCCATGCACCTCTGACAGATTCTGGCTGGGAGACAAAACTCAAAATGAATGTAGAGAATAGGGCCTGATCCATTGAGGCAAATCTGTGCATATCTTAGGAAACTATCATTATTTAAGGTATTTTTATTAAAAAAAAAAAAAAAAAGCTAAAGTAAAATAAGCATCAAAAGCTTATGAAGGATCAAACAACTCACTGGTCTTATAATCCAATTATTAATATAACAGCTTCAGTGATTCAAAGAAACACCATGCTAGTGAAACCTGCAGTGGAATGAAATGGAGCTTGGAATGAGCTCAGGCTGCAGTCCAGAAAGCTGAGAAGGTTTCACTAAAAAGACCTCAAGAGACCATAGTCATGTCAGCCAGAAAAGAGAGTGGACTCATCCTGTGTGTCACTTCAGCAACCTCAGATGTCAAAAGAATCACTTAACAGATTATAAAAGCTAAAGATGTATGGTTGAGAGGACTGATAAAAATGCAAATTGAAATGGCCAAAAATTCAGAAAGTCTGAGCAATGGAAAAGAACACAGAAAACCATTCAGACAGGAGGTTAGAAAGCATGACTCAGGAGAATGATGAATGCTAACGCACTTTTGAAAAATGTGAGGCAAATACTTCTACAGAACTGGACAGAAGTGAGGTTAAAAGAGCCAATGCAGAGATGAGGGAAAAGAATGCCTAAAAATGAGCAGCAAAGCAAATCCACTGCTGGTAGCTGAAATGTGAAGAAGTGAGAGCAACTGTAACCTGGTTTAGTATATCAGGACTGGGATCGCTCAGGAGATGAACACATCTCATCACCACAGACATACACTGTCTGTTACAAAACATTAAAACATATCATAAATAGAATAACGAAATTCCATACCCAGGGTCCCACTAGGTGTTAAATAATCATTTGGCACAGCATACAAAGAAATAGCACTGGTTAACAAGAAAAACAGCTTACCTTCTTATCAGCCTCAGCACACATTATGTAGACACACAGACTTGGGCATGGACAAATTCAGTATTGGCTAGCACATTACACCGTTACGATTCTTTGCCAAGAACTACATTTTCAAAATAACCTACTAATTGTATATCAGTTGATTTGGGATCCCAGATACTAGGCACTTAAGTGTTTACCGTCAGCAGTGTTCTGCACTTAACTGTCTCCCTACTGAAGCTCCTGTTCTCAACAACATGTCCAGTTCCCAAAAAAAGAATTGCTTGCAGAGACCATTGGCTTTTGCTGTCACTGTGGCCATTCAGCCTCTTGCTCAGCAAGGGTCTTGGAGCCTCAGGTTTGAGACATTAATGTAGTAACCTAAAATTAGTAAAGAACTGAAATTTGGTATGAATAATTTGTCTTCAGGGAGCTTAGCTTAACCCATGGCATATTCCACCCCTTCTGCCTATTCCCTACCAAACCTGAGCCCAAAAGAAAAATAAAACACATTTTTGAAAACTATTAGTAGGAATAAAGTCCCACATCAGAGATTATTCTAATTAAATTGTAGGAGAGCTGGTTCCCTGTTAAGGGCATTGACCAAGCAATCAGCAGTAAGCAGGCAGAATGCTCAATAACTGAGAAACAGTAAAACTTTGTAAATCACCCAAATCAAGCCAGAAGCTGCTTTATTAGAAGATCTAAAGGGAATCAAACTACATTTTGTGTAGTTGAAACTCAAAGAATCAGAGCTAAGAAACACAATGCCTTAGAAAGCCATGTGCTTGGGAAATATTTATCCCACTGAGCTCCTGGCATTGCAGGGCTGAGACCTAAATTTGTGTTTAAATTTTACACTCTAACTCTTAGAAAATAAGTTTAGACAAGTTGTCAGAAAGGTTGGGCTAGTTTTATACGTTTCACAGAATCACAGAATCACAGAATGTCAGGGATTGGAAGGGACCTCGAAAGATCATCTAGTCCAATCCCCCTGCCGGAGCAGGAACACCTAGATGAGGTTACACAGGAAGGCGTCCAGGCAGGTTTTGAATGTCTACAGAGTAGGAGACTCCACAACCTCCCTGGGCAGCCTGTTCCAGTGCTCTGTCACCCTCACTGAGAAGAAGTTTCTTCTCAAATTTAAGTGGAACCTTTTGTGTTCCAGTCTGTACCCATACTTTCAGTACTTAAGCTCTCTCTGTCCTTATAGCAGATACATCTAGACACACACACACATAAAACCCCGCATGACATGACAGTCAAAGATTTATTTTTATTTTTTTTTTTAACTGTGGAGTAAGGACTTCTGTTATAATCCACTTGAGGTTTTGGGAGAGGAGTACATGCGTGGTTAATATTTTGCCTGACCAATTGCAAAGAACTAATAAAAGTAAAAGCTGTGCAGCTGCCCCTTCTAATCTGAGAACAAATCACAAAGGCAGGTACAAACAAAAGGCAGGTGAGATCTCAGCTGAACGATTAGGAGGAGGACAAACAAGGAAAAAAAATCCACCCAACCTTTTTGACAAAATTTAATCAGAAAAGCAGTTTAGAAAGGGGCCGCAAATCTACTGAAAACAAAGTTTCAAATAGCAAACACCAATAAAAGTACAATATAAATAATAGCCTCGAGGCCAAAGTCTAGAGATTAGCAGAGCAATCAAAAAGAGTCAGAAACAAATAATCATAAGGCTGTGAAGCAGTCTATCAAGCAAACAGCTCTCAAAACCTTATTTAGAAAATAAACTCTGTGAAAGCAGTGGTCAAAGGCTGACTGGTAGAGTCAATTTATCCAGCCGGGCTGGGATTTCTTAGTGAGTGTCAATGCAATGAAACAAAAAGGCTTTTCCTAAAAAGCAACAATGCATTGTCAGGATAAGGGATCATAACGAACAGATCAGAACTTTGCTGTCATAATCTTAGTATTAAGTAGAGCTGTTCTGACTTGACACTTAAAGTTTTGGTGACATTGACTTATCCTTATTCTCAGGAAATATATTAGAGTTGTACTGTGGGATGTACTATATATTAGCCTAAGTGACAATAATCAATACACCTTTGGCATACAGTCAATGGAAATACACACAGAGATTCAGCAGCCTTGCCTTGACTATGGATCTGGGTAGCTATTTGAGACAAAGTATGCAAAATGTCCCTTTAGAAATCTTTTGCCCCCGCCTGAATTGATGAGATTTCAGAGGCTACTGCAGCTTTCAGGCAATCGTGGACTTCTGTTCTGGAGATAAAAGTGTCACAACATGACTATTTGGTCATAAATGACGCTGGCCCTGCCTGCAAGATCATAATACCCAGGACAGTATTATTTCAGAATTAGCTAGCCCTTGAATCTGGACAGCTGGCAAGTTGAATTTTATAATGGTGCATGAATATTCCACAATTTAACTAACAAAAGTAAGAATTTATTTCTCCAAACAATAAAAGACAGACCTGACTTCTGATTCCCAAAATACTTGTTCTGGTAAATTTGGCTTTCGCCACTTACTCATTTCAAATCTTGCATAGCACCTTCTCTGCTGTTGCCGCATTTGGCAGTGGCAAGCCCCAAGCCTGCAAAGTCTGGTGACAAATTGTGGCACTGAGTTAGCAGAACTAATGATGTGCATGAACATAAGTGCACATCTAATCAAGTATTTACAGGATCAGATCCCATTATAATATTATTAACGCAGGATCATTTAACAGAGAGACCAGAAACTTTTCTTTGTGTTCAAGGAATAAAACCCCTACTGTTCCAAAGCTCCTGAACAAATAGGGGTTCATATTAGTCTGAGTCCACTGTCTATTTTGGATCTTTGTCATTTACTCTGCCCCACATTTAGACCTGGAGCAGCTGAGAGAAAAGTCTGGATGTGTTTATTTTTTTTATTTCCCATGGACCTGAGCCACAAGATAGTCCTTCCTGAAAGGAAACTAACCCTGATTGCATGACTGATAGGATTGTAGTAAAAATAAATAAATAAATAAATAAATAAATAAATAAATAAATAAATAAATAAAAAGCTCATTTTAAAGTTTACCCAAGAGCAGCGTCTCTTCAAGCAGCGTGACCCTGTGGCTTCATTTAACATTTCTAGGACAGAGCCTGCAAGGTTAATGTGTTAAGACAGTAAAAACTTTCCCTTTGCCTCGGGCACATCACTTCTATTCAGCAAGGCAAATAATACCCCACCTACAGCAGCCTGCCCAGAAGCCCAAAGGCTGCACAGCAACAAGCCTCCGTTTCTTCCCCGCCTCCTTGAGACTGACATTGCCCGGGCGCTGAATAGCCTGGTGAGAAGAGTTCAATGCAGGGTTTGCACTTTCCCAGCCATTAGCCAGCTGCCACCGCATTTCATTATCTTAGAGGGTGCTTTTATACATCAAAGGCGCTTCCAAACAGTGTGATGAAGTGGAAGTAACCAAGCTCGGTCCTACGTTGCAAGTCGCAGTATTATTTATTGTCGTTATTTTTTGGGGGGCCCATCTCATGCCATCTGGCCTGCTAACTGTAAAGGCTTGGTGATGGAAAAAGGACTCAACACACCCCTCTCGGTTTCTTGGAGTGAATCCTGCTGAACAACTAGGCCTTGGAGCAACTGCCTGTTGTTATCGGGACTCTCTATTGTTTTGCACAAGGAGCCCTCTAAAAAGCAAGGGGCAAAAAACAAAGGTAGCGCACAGGATCTCATGTGAAAACAAAGTAAGCAGAGCATGAAAAGCAGCACTGAGATGGCTTTTTCTTTGCTTTCTTTCTGACGCAGCCAAGAAATAAAGAGTTGAAAAAGGTTTTCTTTCAGTCTTCTAAAGAAGCTGCCTGTGAACAAGCCAAGGTAGTGGGTTTTGCATAAGACTGCCTCAGATCACTGTTCAGCTGTTTTAACTTACTTCGGCTTTTGTCTTATTATGGCTTTCTTTTAATGACAAAAGCCCATATGGCTGGTGATTTATTGTCCTTCTCCAGAGTTTGAAACCTGTTTTCCATGACTGGATATCTCTAACTGATACATGCATAAAATCTTGAGAATTACATTAAAGGTGAAAAAAAGCAAGAACTTGCTTTGTGTCACAGACTGCTAATGAGTGCCTTAAAGAGGAGTTGTCAGTGGAACTGTGATTAAGTTGCATTCTTATATGGTGGCTGTTTTACAGACCAGGGAATGAGCTACAACACATTTCTACCTTTGCTGTTCCTGCCTGCCACCAGAACACCCTGTTGCCAGAAAAATAAACTCAACGAGAAATGCTCATACTTCCATACTGTCATTTTACGGCATAGATATTTTGGCTAATAATTTATTTTACTTTCATTTAGCCATTAACTTGAGGCTTTAAAACAATAGTAATTTGAGCGTGAATGAGACAGGGCAATTGACTGTGCCATGTCAAGGTAGTATGGCTTGAAAAATGTCCCAGACATGCAGGGCATCACTTGCAAAACACTGTTTCTCTTTTTTACAAAATCACAACATTGTTTTGCATTTTTGATTGCTTGCTATGAAAATAAATATTCGCTATGGTGAATCCTGCTCTATGAGGCCCTAATTCTGTAAACCAAGTCACGTAGGTAAAGCTTTTGCTCATACAGATTCCAAAGGTAAGTGTACATGAAAAAGAATTTGCAGCACCCGGGTCAAATTTGGCAGACTTTAGTAGGCCTGATTAACTTAATTGGAGATTGCCGTGAACAGGGGCCGAGACAGTACAAGACAAGACAGTACAATTTTGTCCCGAAATCTTTTTCTGTTCTGTGCTCACTGCAGCTAACTTGTAGCTGTGAACTATCTCCCTGTAAGCTAGCAATTAGATTGCTATTCGAGATCGACTTGGAAATAGTAGTCAGAGAAGTCAAGCTACTGGCAGCCAACATCAAAAATAAAAATCCCTGGCCTTGACTGTTCTTAACACAAAAGCCCTTTTCCTGCTGTTTTTGAATGAACGAACAAATGAGAGCCAGCAAATGATATAGCAGACACTTTCTTCTGAAAAGATAAAGCAAATTTGTTTTATTTCTATATACAATCTGCTGCTCAAGCACAAAGACAGGAAGCAATATTGGGAAATTCTTAAAAATATGATTTACACTGGATAGAGTCTCTTCCTTCTCCTTTATATCACTTGAAACAAATAGTGAGCAAAGAATTTCCTGAACTTTTGCAATTTGCTTGGAAAATACGTTCTCCCTTCCTCGTTACCACATTGTGAAGAAAGCATTTATTTCTAGCAGTAGGTTTGAAATTTCACTTAAAATAAAACTACATCTTACACACTCTGTCTCTACTCCTGCCATCCTGACTTTCTTTGTACTGAGACTGAACTGTTGCTGAGACACCACTCCATTTTCAAGCTGCACACAGACAATCTTCCCCATTTTAGAACACGGCAGGCTTCCCTTCTTGGTTAACCAACCTCGTGTCAGGCAGATGGAGGGAACAGACACAAATAAAGAAGTTCTTTGCCCAGTTTTAGAAATATGAGCAAGTCAGATGTATCCAATAAGTCTCCACCAGACAGATTTGTGAAGTATCCCAAACAAGCTACCCACGGGAGATCCAAGGCTTGTGGGACAGACATTTTTATGTGGATGTACTAGGGGAGTTGCTCAAAAGCGATATGGTCAATGCAAGCATGTTTCCCATCTGTGTAACACAACAGGATAGCACCTCTTGTCAATTTGATGAGCATTTATTCCCCATTTGGGACCAAATTTGTAAAACAGGGTCCCTTGATAGGCTGGACAGGCAGTGTTTTACCCCATTAGCCCCACAAGCTGTTGTTTGGGTTGTGGCACCTGGACAAAATCCCACCTCAGGGAGGCAGGGTGCAGTGTTTTCTGCAGAGATGGGGAGCCAGCACGGCCCCTCTCTATAAGGTTTAGAGGAGGAAAACACAGCTGAGTAGCACAAAGCTGGAGGGTGTAGGGCACTGAGCAGCACAAGCAGCACGAGGAGCAGAGGGAAAGGCTCCAGGAGGAGCTTGTGCTCTGGAGAGGCAAGAGCTCGGTCTTGGCAGCACATTTGTCTGGGAGGAGAGGCTAATTCCACCCTCTGATAAAGCAGATTAGGGAAAAATTCACTGAATTAGCCTTCAGGCTCAGTTCCTCACCTGATGAAAGCAGGACTGGCTTTCATTGTCTGGCAGCAGCGGAGCAGCAGCTGAGGACGTGGCCCCGGGAGTGGAGCAGCAGCTGAGGACGTGGCCCCCAGGGCTCTGTGCCCTCCTGCGGGCTCCCCCCTGGAAGCGAAGCTCTCAGACCCTCGCTGCAGGCAGGTGCACACTGAGGGACAGATTGCAGCTTGCCCAAACGCAGCTACCCCGGAGAGCGGGGTCCTCTCCAGCCCCCACCACCCCCTTGCCATCCCACGTTCCTGTCATATGGAGGCTTTTCCTTGCCAGCTGGTTTGGAGCAACTCAGTCTGCTCCTGTGGCATGGCTCTGGCGTGGATCTGGAGCCTGGATCTGGTATTTCCTTGCTGTTATCAGGAAAACAGGGAGGAATTATTATAGAAAGAGAAAAAGCAAACAGCAAAAAACAAATCGCAAAGTTACGTGTATCTCTTCCCTTCCAGGAGAAAGGGGTAAGGTGGAAACACGCCGAGGCTCTCAGGCTTGCCTGTCAAACCATTCAGCAGCCCTGGCTGAGACCTGGGCAACCAGGTCCTAAATCTGATGGTCAGAGGGAAAAGAGAGCTCAAATGACGCATCCCATCCACCAAAATAATGATAAAAGTAGGCTCCCATGTGAAAACATATTTCCTTTGCACTGGGATATCTTTAAATATCATGACAGCAACGACTAGAGATAATAATAGTTCTCACTTTGTTTCAGATGTGGTAAACTAGGAGCAGCTTTCTTTAGCTTTGGATTTCATTGAAGGTCACTGTGAATACGAATCTCTCTTCTGAGCTACTCAGCTATTTCCACGTAGCGTCACTATCTGGACAACCTTCCTAACACATCCACAGCTAACGAGCAATGACAATAAGTTATGAGGCACAATTCAAGGAAACAAAAAACAAAAATGGAAGGATGTGAATTCTATGGAGCACACAAAGAAAAATGGGTGGGATGCTAATTTCCTCAAATTGTGTATCAACTTCATAAGTTCACCACAAATTATCCCCCATGAAAGGAGGAGGGTATCATCTCACATCCCACCTTTGTGTTCTTTTTCCAGCTCTCCATTGTGGAACCAGATCTCTGCTGCTTTTGCTTGAAGAACTGTAATTTTTTACATGTTTTTGAAACATAAAGTGCAGTTGTTGAAATGATGCAGCACTGGTCTTGAAGCTCAGAAAATCAACAGATGACTTCAAAATATCTGAAAAAAGAAATCACAATGCAGACTTGCACTAACTTATGCTCAAATGATAGTGCTTAGACTATCTATAGCAAGAGAGTAAATTAAGGATGAATTACAATATCTTGAAAACAAAACAGGTCTTCCATACAAAATCTTGCATCAGCTTTCATTTAGGATGTCTGCATTTCTGAATGAGATATTTTTAAATCTGCTTTTAGCATTCTGTCACTTTATTGTCTCTTTTTTCCCTGTCATTTTTTGTAACTTTACTTAAGAAATGCAATTTTAATCCAGATGTTTAGTTTCTACATTATCATTTACATCTTCTGCTTTCATTAAGGTACATGTACTGGTTAAAAATGCTGTTGCACTGATATACTGTGTGCAGTACACAGTATACCAAATGAGTATTTGTTTTTAATACTTTGCAGGTCTCAGTCATTAAGCTAACAGAACCTTTTTAAAATAATATAGTATTAAGGAAGGAAGGAATCTATTTTAAGAAAATAATTTATTCTCTGCTATCAAAAGGTTTGAAACATCGGTAAAATGCAGGCTTACCAGGACACAATGAGAAGTGACTCCGTGTAAAAATACTGTTTATGGACCAAATTTGTCTATCTTTTGCTTCACAAACATGGACTTGCAAGACAAAACAAATATGTTATAGCTATAAGATGGCATTCAAGAAAACACTTATGTGTTTAAGAGACACTTGAATTTATGTTACCGCAGGATAGACTAATTAAATACCACCTCACTGTTACAGCAAAGAACATATTTGTTTATTTTTCTACATGAAACAGACAGTTTCTCCAGACCAGGAAGAGCTGCAAATAGATATAACAAGGATGGGTTTGCGTTGAAAGACAAAATAGCAAACTTATTGTATAATATTTCAAGACAAAGCAAAATAAAGGAAATAATTTTTCCATTGTTGAAATTTCACAAAATAGATGCAAATTCAGAGTTAATCAAATCTAGAAACAAATTAAACTGAAAGAGGATGCTCTGTACCAAAGAAAATTTTAATTGACAATGTTAAACAGATAGCTGGGCTCTGCTGGGAATACGTACCTTGGTTTCATCTGATTGACCTCATATCATTGTCGTGGCACATAACTACACCTGACAGGTCATTGATTTGGCAGTATGTAAAGTGGATCCTTGAGGAAATAGCTTGGCAGAGAGCAGCTTCCCATATTTTTCACTTTCCCACAGAAAAAAATCAGGTCCCTATGGTAGTACTCATCACATATAGAGAGGAAAGAAAAATAACACTCTTACAAAAGGCTTTATACATTGAAAAGATGGTTAGCAACAGCTTCACATGTCAATTAGCAGATTTCAGGGCTCCGATTGCAAAAAAAAATGACAGAATAATATTGATTTCACATTTCAGAATGAAAAAAGCAATACATATTTTTCTGTTTTCAGCCCAGCGTTCAACCCAGAACTCCAATAATCTTAACACTTTTCATGCTTAGCCGTCGATAATTTTGCCAGAAGTATTCAGCACACACACGTGCACAATAACAAAACCACATTAGAATGCTGTTTATTCTGCTGCCACAAAAGCAATTTTACTCTATTTTGTGCCACCAAATGTACCACAATGTTTTCATCACCAAGTTAAAGGGAGTATGCCTAATGGCTTATACAGTCCTACTGCACAAGAACCCTATTCAAACATTTGCTCAAGCCATGCATGGCTTTAGTCATATGCACAATAGCCTACAGACAAAAGGCACAAGAGACAAGAAGGGCTTTATGTATCAAACTGAAAGTACCATTTCCCTGTGCTAATACTATGTAAACAACTGAGAGCTGCAGGATATCACAGTAACATGATTTTTTGTGAGAAAGAAAGATTAATTGAGATATAAAAATTACAGTACCTGTGTCTGGAGGGAACAATCACATAAACAAAAAATGATGAGAGAAAAAACATCGATTTAGATGCCAACATGAAAAGGAAAAAAAAAAAAAACAAACTACACAACAACAACAACAGAAAACCACTACAAAAGCCCCATGTTGTTTACAATAAACTAAATTCTATTACTTTAACATAGATTAATCTATTAGTTGGGATATGAAAGAGCCACCTTTTTGTTTCTTTATTAGATAGGCAGACATGCTCACAATTTCAGGAAGATACACAAATAGATAAAACATCACTATATATTGAAACAAGAGTGTTCGGTGATATCATACTTCAGTGCCCAATACCTGCATAAAGCCTTATGCACTAACATGGGGCTACTGCTCTGGAGTCAGCACCACCCATAAGGTGTCACCCCAAGAGTAAGGAGAGGGAAATCATTAGTTAAAATCATCAGTTGATGTAAACTGACAGGACATTCCCCCCCCCACCTTCACAGTAGCCAAAGCTACATTTCCCAGTAGCAGACAGATGACTACAAAAACAGGAGTGAAATCAGAGTAACCTGACCATATTCATCAACTGGACAAACCACTCTTCTATGAATCTAGAGGGCAGGTCACAGTCAACAGGGTTCTCTCAAATCAGATGCCTACTCAGTAACACAGGGCTGGTTTGGGGATAAACTTTGCCATTTTCTAAGCAAAAAGTAAAGTACCCATAGGAGATGAAGTCCTGTGGATTAAATTATTGTTTCCAGCAAGAAGATAATGTTCTTCTTCTGCATGGTTCAATTATTCAAGAGTGCCAATAAAATTAAATGTTTAGAACAGCCCAATCTTTGAATCTTGTTGATACAAAATGTTGCCTGTAGATTCTGAAGTATTGTAAGAATGAGATCAGTACCAGTATTCTCACTTTCAAATGGAAATCAAGATATCAGGGCAAGGGAACTGAACTTCCCCAGTTCCTCAGCAACCTGAAAATGAACCAAATGCTTTGTAGACCAAAACTTTCTGAGTCTAGGTATCATACAAGAATGTGTCATCTCCCTTAACACCATACTGGGACCCCAGCTGACAAAGACCTCTCTATGGCAAACAGCTGCATAATTCTACAAAGCAGTGCAAAATGGAAGTTCATTCCACAGTGGAAAAAAAAAAAAATAAATCAATTTATAGAAACAGAAACTTTCATGGGAATGGCTTACTTTTGATAAAATATTCAGAAAAAAAATGTTTTCTCAGATCTAGAATAAAATTTTGATTCAAAATGAATGAGAGAGTTCCCTAAAATAGCTTCATAGTTTGAATCCCCCATGTACAGTGTGAGCATTTGCCAATTAATATTTCATACTCAGGCAGTTTTCACACAGGCCTAGAAGACAGACTGGTGATGTGAAGTTAATGGAAGAGAGGCTTCAGCTTAAGCTTTCTGCCTCCCGTTGAAAGCCTCATCACCAGGTTATTAACTGTTCTGGTGTAGTTGTATCTGGTCTGTGTGTGGCCCACAGCTTCAGTGCCAGGAGGACTTAATTTGTGAGGTGATATTTTAAAATATTCTTCCAAGTGTTAATGCTGGGTGATCTGGACTTATCCATTGCACGGGAATAAGAAAGTCAACAAAATCCTTCCTCCCAAAACAAAAACCCAAAGAACCAAGGAAACACGCACAAAAAAAGTCATAATCTCTTGTTGGGTAGCAGACTAGAGCACGATGCACCCTTAGGAGGAGGCAGAGCTGCTGATCTGTCAGTTAGATACGAACACTGCCCTTTGCAGAGTGTTTTGCAGGATAGCTATCTGGCTGCTGCACACACAGATACACCCTCTTCTAAGGGAACACAACTATTCCTACACAGTGCATTTTTTGCTTCTCATATCTTATACATGTTGCTACAAAACCTGAGCCTTGTTAAGAGATTAGCTCTGTTTACCACTTCATGGAGTGTGCTTTACTGTCAACACACTGTCCGTCCCTGTGCACTAACGTTTCTAAAATTAAACAAAAAACTTAATATATGTGAAGTGACAGTACCTACAGATTAACTACATGCTCAGGCATTTAAAATACTAGAAACTAATTGGCAATATTACCTTTAAGATACTCCCTGCAGTCTGTACTCTCAGTGGGGTTGTGTCTGCAATGCACTTATGGTCACACCAGAGTCACCCAGAAAGCCTGTCAGCCCCCAGAGCCTGCCCTACCCATTGTGCTATTTTCCTTTTTCCTGTTTCCAATTGGGAACAATTGATCAGCAGTGCCCTGGCCACCTGATATCAGGAACAGACATGAAGCAAAGGAGGAAAACTTTGCCAGGACTCCAGATTTCTGCTTTCCTCATGTGCCACTTTGAGCACAGGTTGTATTGCATCAGGACTGACCCTTGGATGAGCCTCATACTACCATTTACAGGATATAAACCTACATATAATGTTTGGATAAGGCAAATTGAAGCATATTAAAGCTTGAAATTAAGGTTTTGACCTTCTCTTAACATTTGTGACAATATACTCAGATACAAGATAATAGGCAGCTCCTTTATTTACTGTCATATAAGGCAAGCAGGTATATTAACCTTAAGTTTGCTCTTTTAATACAGATGGAAACAAATCACTTACTAATCAATTAAATTTCCCATTAGCTTTTAACACTAAGCTCTGTGGAGTGACAGTACAGTCTCTCTGAAAGTCAGGAATGAAACTATCATAAGCTTTACTGAACTGATCATTGGGTTATAAGAACTATGAAGGACATGAAGAAGTAGTTTTTCATTTTCTTCAGGGATTTAGAGAAAATCATGAGAACACAGGTGAAATTGCAACTGAGGTTTTATTGTTGAGATTTGTTTTTCCCTTTTGTTTGCAAAAGAAAAAATAAACCACTTTAAAATCTCTTTAAGAGATACCAAAAGCTTTGCAAATTTGGATTAACTTGAGTGAATGACTTTGACAGGCTGAAATGAGGAAAAAATCAGAAACATAGGAACCTTTGCTTTCCACATTTCTACCATGTAGGATACTTATTTTAGGATGTTTTCGTTCAGAAAGCTGCTAAAGTTTTTTACAAACAGCAAGAATTTTAGTGGATTTTGCTTTTGGGCAATTTGAAAACTTTTTTTCCATGGTGTGGTTTGACCCCTAAATATATAATTTCCATAAAATTGATTCTTTAGATTACTTATTATTACATGACTCTTGTGTAACCCTGAGACATCAGAAAGTTCATGTTTGCTATGAACCTAAAGCAGGAGAAGAATGCACAAAGCTGGTTGCTCTCTCTGGCATTCACACTTCTCTTGATGGTTCTTTACTGCTACCCGAAGTGGTGTGAAACTATGAAGTTGTCCATAGAAGGAGCTTTTTACTAAGCCTGGGCTCTCTGATGATGCAAATCTGATGTAATATTTGTGGCATTGCTCCCCAGGGCTGCTCCCAGGCACATTTTCTGCGGGAAGAGCCACAAAAGTCATGAGATTATGACCTCTAAGAGGACAAAGCTGCTTCTTTCACCACCGAGATGGCAGTGCACAAGCTTTCAGGTCTCTGAAGTCTCTCTAGTCAAATACATCAAACTCTTTCAGTGTTGCAGTTTAAGCCCACTTTTAAATGGCTGCATCCACTGTTACAGCTGCAGGACAAAAACATGCGCCAAAATGGGCAAAAATGACTATTTTGTGTCAAGGAGCATGGACAGGGAAGGATGTCCAGGGCCTCTACTTCAGCCCCCTTCCCCTCCCTGTGTTGCAGGAACCATATCATATAGCCCCTTTCACAAAAAGTGATGGAAATCTCTATGGATCTTTCATTTAAGTAAAATAATAAAAATAAATATTCCTGGCAAAGAAAATGAGATGATCTCTGAGCCACCAAAAGGCCTAAACAAAAAGTTGACATTCAACCTAACCTCAGCTGTAAGCTTCCAAAATTATCTGCTTCCCAATCATGACAATAACATGCAAGGAGAACTACCATATGCTTATTAGTGCAGTGTCTGCAGGACTGAACTCAGGGATCACTTCCACTGATCTGACTGGCTTACAAAAATGCCCAGGTTACGAGAACTCGGATTTGTTCAATAGTGTAAAAAAGTGGCCAGTCCAGGTGGAAGACAAAAGCTTCTCATTCATTTAGGCTTCCTGTCTGAATTTGTGTTTAAGCAAAAATAAATGAAATATTAGTTCTGTAACTGCTGAAATAAGAGATACACAAGACAGTCAAGACGGCTGGATAACCTATGTTTCTCTCCTGTCCGCTGCAGCAGACCATACTACCATGTTTTTGTCAACATACGCAAAATGCTACTGCTTTTCAATCACGTCTACTGAGCTTCTATGCTCCTTACGTAGGGGACCCTCTCCTCCTAGCAGCTAGAGCCCAACCTTGTTTTTTATTTCTTGTCACTAATGTACTTATGAAAATAAAAGATAATCAAGCTTCTGTCGTTCAGTACTGTGGTGCCTCCTGAAATATTGTACTCAACACAGAGAGGGCCAAAAGCCACAAGAAATCCAATGCAGGTAAAGTAATTTGCCACTATGAAGTGGCAAATTATGCTCTGCACTTGTGAGATGCATTTGGGACTCTAATACTTATTTAAACATGCATTGAAACAACTGTCCCTTGTAGACATGCACCCACCTTCCCTATATAAACTCTTGGCATGTTTTTGTTTCCCTTTTGTATTTACCTTATCATCTGTTTACTAAACTGTGAGGTCAAAATGATAACACAACCTAAGCAAAAAAAAACAACCAAACAAAAAAAAACAGGCAACAAAGCAATGAAAATATTATTTTTGTAAGGTAACAACAGTATCAAATAAGCAGAAAAAGGGCACAGTTTATAGGTATATATAGATTAATCATGAAACTTTTTTAAAGAATCAGAGCTGAAAACAACTTTAGTGATCCTTGAAAGCAAGGGAAGTATGTCTAAATGTGTATGCATCATTGATGTTAATTGGAGGAGGATTCTTCCTCTCAAGAAAAGGTTGATCCCTAAATACTCTTATAAAATATTAAGATTTTTAGTTGGTTGGGTGGGTGGGTGGTTGTTTTGTTTTGGTTTGGTTTGGTTTGGTTTGGTTTTTTGTCAGGATAGCTGCACAAAGCACAGGTTGGGAAGAAGCTACAAAAAATACACACACCTTTAAGAACCTTAGACCCATATAGAAAGAAAGACTACCAAGACAACATGGTCTGGCCAGTTACTGCTCAGGGAATGCAGGGAAAAGTGAGAAAATGCCAAAAATACAGGACCTTACATATTTGTAACCTCAAAGTTTAAGGACAAATGAAAAAGGCTGATGATCTAATATTTTATTAACTGTTCTGTTGTTTCAGTCTCTCATATATCACAGGCCTACACATTTTATCCATTTTTTCTAATAACGAACTTACTAACTTACATTTTACTTAAATATACCTTCCAGAAAGTCACATGATCGTGATTTGCACACAGCAGGAAATGGAGCCCTTGGTTTATTTGGTGGGCTGCTCAAAGGATCAAACCCTCTTTGTGAAAAATGTGTAATCTACTTCCAAAAAATGCTTGGGCTCAGGCATTTCCCAAATTTCTCATTATCTCCTTCTCCATAAAGCTGTAGGATTCTTGGTCACCCAATAAATATTTGATGCTGGGAAGGTTCTTTCAGGCTTTTAAGCGGCTTCTCAGCCCTGTCCTTTTGATATGCTAACCAGGCTAGAGAGCTATGGTCCAACTGCCAGCATCTCTTTCAACCCTGATGTCATTCTGGTGGCACTGCTCTGCCCTCTCCCCAGTTTCTGAAGTCCACCACCATTGACACCAATGTGATAAGCAGTTTCCTTGCATCCGCCATGGCACGTTTCAAAGCAAAATCGCACGTTTCCTTCCCCCGACTGTTATACACACACCCAAAGGTCTCACTTTCTGCTTTAACACTGTGCTGTTAGCTGTTCCTCTTCCTCATCTGCCCAGCTGCAAATTCATCCCAGCCGCTGGACATTGTTTCCCGTTGCAGAGGCAGATGTCCTGTATTTAATACTCCTAAGTGAATGACTTTGAATATGTTTCAATAAGGTCAAATATAACATAAATGGACTGCTTATCAAGCAATATAGATCATTTGGTATCAGCATTTTATTGTCTTTGTTTTATACTCCCTCAAGCTGTGGCGTATAAGCATTTTAAAAACAGAGATTTTATATGAATTTTCAAAACACTAATGAAAATCCTTAATAGTGCTTTTACGGTGCTGGTCCCTGCAGAACTTGACTGAAAATATTGCCATTCAGTGATGAGTCTCCATTGACGGTCTTTCTGAGAACAGGCAGTTCTTCACCATTTATTGTACTCTATGATACATTACACAGTTCTTAACAAAGCTATTATGACTGGAAAAAAAATCCAAACAAATGAAAGCTCTGTATGTTAGAGCACCAAGGGACAAATCCTCTTCTCACTGACATCAAGTAGAGTTTGGGAATGTTCTCTGTTGAGTGCAGGAGCAAACTCAAACCAAAAAAACTAAATCACAGCTCACTCCTATATTGCCACTTGCACACATGAAATTCATTTGCAGCAATCAACAGCATCTTGCCCTCTAACCCAAGGTAACAATAATCTATTCTATGTTATCTGAATTACATTAGTCAACTGAGAAAGTTTTTAAGGATTTAACTAAAACAATCCATTAGCATTTACAAGTATAGACAGCAAGCCAAGACTGAATAGCAACTTACTTTGAAAAACAAAACAGAGCAAAACAAAATAACCCACAATTATTTGTTTCTAAGTGTATTAATTTACAAGTGGGATAAATTCACTCCACAAGCATATTAACAGATCATCATGCAAAAAGTATGATATTGCGGGGTTTTGCATAGTCACTGATTTTCCAAACATTTAGCTGAAAAGTGATGTTTAAATATCACTGTGCAAGGAAATTCACAGCACAAGAGAAAAACAAAGAGACCCCCTCCTACCATTTAAAGTAAAAACAAGTGAAAAACTTATGGGAAACAATGAAAGTTGATGGACTTGTGTGTTACTGTGAATATGAGCCCAGTGCCTGGTCCTTTTCACCATCACTGGTGCTAGAAGTTTTAGCTGGACAGATAAACAGGAGTAGGAGGCAGCCTTATTTACAACACATTAAACGAAAGATAAGGTGGAATTCAGTGCACCACCTAAAACAGGGACACCTCCAAGAGTCTATCTACTGCTCTCTGCTCCTTTAGTGAATTTGGCTGCCCTTCCCTGTCATGAGTAAGCATCTTCTGTGACATGAGACAGCCCCATTTCACAAGATGCTGACTCAATACAACCATCCTCCTGGTTACATGGAGAAAAAAGAAAACAAGCACCGCAGGAGATTAGCAGTCACCTAAAGTAAGAGAATATGTGGGTAGCCCCTATAACTTCCAAAACTTCTTTCACTATTTCATAATAATGATGTTAAGAAATGCCTAGTTTCCCCAGTTGCCCTTCTGGATTTTATAGCCCCAAAGCCTGGCAGCAGTGTACCCCTCTTGTGCAAAAATGGAGGTCTGTGAAGACAAAGATAGCGATCATCTGCAACTGTGTAAGAAAAATCAGCTTTAATCTTGTTCTGGCTCTTTATGGTTAACTGTCAACACCTTCACTAGTGCATTACAAAAAGTAAACAGGTATGTGATCTCTAGCTACTGCATAAAAGTAATGTCATGTTAGTCCCTTGAGATCTCCCAAGAAGCCAACAGTAGTACTGGGAAAAATACTCAAATGTCGAATGCAGTCTTTGCAAGACTACAGCGTACCACAGGCAGCACCTATAGCCCAGCAGGGTTTGACTCAGAAGAACAATCATGTTAAACTGGCAGAGACTCCCTTCACCCAGCACTTCCTCAGATGCAGAGAGAGTACGTCCCTTGCACTTTGGTAGCCACTATCAGATTATGTTTTTCTACTACTCAGGGCCTGCAAGACCACCTGAAAGAAGCAGAAACCCCATCCCTCTCTGTGATTCCTCAAAGTGTTTATTGCCAGCCTGATACTGCTGTGCAAACCCGGCGCAGCTGAGCTGGGGACAGCAGAGCTACAACCCCAACATCTACTGCCCAAGAATAGGAGTCCAGCTGAGTTCCCCCCACAGCAGAGGGCTGCTGCCTGGCAGCTGGAGAAAAACCAAACCACTCCAGTGTGCTTTACATGAAAACTCAGTGTAGCTAGCACTAAAAAACACAAATGTGTTTAGATCCTGTTAGATCACTCGTTTCTCAAGGAAGCTGCACTTAAAATGTCCAGTTTTATGCCCCACAAGCTTAAATTGATTAGCAATTACATTAATGTCAATCCAAAGTGAATCCAATGATTTCAAATGAGCCATTTTACTTTGACACTAAACAGCAGAATTTGGCCTCTTGTGTTGAGGAAGTGACTTTTGAGAACTGAGAGAAGCATGAGATAAGGACTGAAATAAATACTTATTTCTTCTTTATATCAATAAAAGAATACATATCAATTAGCATGTAGTACAAAATTCCCCAGGGAAAAGTGTGTGTGCCCGCAGGCACGGAGCACAGGAAGCTGCCATGGGATGAGCCAAACCCTGCAACTTCTCAGAAATAAATTGCCACCGTTCCAAATACTCAAGCACATGTTTCCAAAATTCAGGAAGCATATTGCTAAGGATTTCCTCTAAGCTACTGCAGTTGCAGTGGATTGCAAAATCAACATGTAAGCAGAGCAAGCTGTTCTTTATTTGAGGTATTAGGAGTTAATACTAAGGTTAAAGCACATTAAACAACATGTAGGACCATTCAGAAGGAGAACGTAAGATTCACCCAACTACATGGAGTCAGTGATATCTGAGCAAGCTCTCACTCTATATGAGGGAAAGAACCTAGTGATTATTCTAGAGTGCATCCCTTCTAACCCAGGACACGGAAATCAGTTTGAGGATTTTTCAATGAAAGGTCTGTTTCTCTTCACCGACCATCAGGAGAGACTAGCCGGGGTATCAAATTCATTTTCATCGGGGGCCACATCAACCTAACGGTTGCTTCAAAGGGCTGAATGTAATTTTAGGACAGTATAAATGTAACTACTCCTATACAGTCCTAAAATTACATTAGGCCCTTTGAAGGCAAAAGCTGATGTGGACCCCAATGAAAATGAGTTTGACACCCCTGGCCTAGGGAATATGTCTCAGACTCAGGTGTGGAGATGACTAGAGAGAGTTAATATTGTGAGAGAGAAGCCAAGAGGCCACAGAGAGGCATTCTCAACTGGATGCAAGGCACTAGGAAAAGAGGTGACAAGCCTCTCTGAAAGTATTTGCTCTACCTGTGGATCAGTATCTCCAGTTCCTGATAAAAATCAACAAAATTAATTTCAACTCAAATTGATGACACCTGTGTCAAGTTTAGTTGAGAAAAGGACATTTGTTCATGGCTTGAGCATTTTGTAATGAGATTTAACATGCCCCAACTTCAGACTTTCATTTGACTCTCTACTCTCCAGTTTCTCCAGTTCCCTCCTCTAATTGCCATTTCTCCAAAGGGAAGAACTTCAAGTAAAAAGCCTAAGTATAAGAATTCTTCCCATGTTTCCAGGAGGGAGGACACAGGATGCTTTCCTGCTTTGGGTCATGTCCACTACTTTTTGCATAAATATTATGCAATAATAATTGTTTAACCATACCAAGGTATTTGCAGAAGCTTCTCACACATTTTACATCACTCCAATCTTTTATTTCAGAGCAGTAAATTAGGTTCTTTCTATATTTGTATGGATGAACCTCTATGCACGTGCAGCATGTAAGTAATTGAACTGTTAAACATTTTAAGTAACTTGATTATTCTTGAGAACATAAGGCAGTGTGCAAACCCACCATGGGAATAGCCAAGCAACCACAATTACGTCTCCCTGAGTAATTTCCATTGAAAAGGGTTCTTTCTTTAGGAATGATTAGCCATAAAGGCCTTTTTGCAGTTCATATTACACCCCACCACCATCACTGATAGAATAACCACCTTCTCCATCAGTGCAGCTCCCGTGGCCGCTGACCTTATGTTATCTGCAGCTCAGGCTGGGTCCACACTGCCTGCAGCTCCATCTGGAAAGCAGGCTGCGGAGAAAATAATCACTTGAGAACCTAATTCCAGCAAATCAGCACTGCCCTTTATCTTGGACTTGAGCAATATATAGTAACAGTGGATGCAGTCCAACACATACCAAACTCAAGGACCCTGCAGATGAAGGATAGGATTATCCACTGAATTGTAAATGTGCAGCCAGTTTCCCAATGTACTGCTGCTGTGCTACATAATGAGCAGGTAACATGAACGCTGCAGAGCAGCGTCCCACGTTCCTGTAGGTGTCTTAAAAGCAGCTGTACAACGCTTGTAAGGTTTCTAGCAAGCATGCTTAGTTCACAAGCAAAATTTGCTAGGATTATTAGCAAAACGGACCTGGGGAAATGAGATTTAGAATAAATGGAAACTTTCAGTGCACATAAGAAATAGGTAAGCTAAAATTAAAAGCTTTGGGATATTTTCCCCTGTAAATTCTCTCATTTTTCTTCCAGGAAAACATATAAATGTGTACGTTACAGCCCATGTGATCAGGCACTCTCTCAAGAGCTATAAACAATGGGACTATGAGTCATTATTAGGCTGGAATCACATTCAGTTCTTTCCCACTGACTCACCATATGGATTATTTGTCTGGTCTTTTGCTCTCTCCACTCCCTTCTCCACAGCTCATACATGGCCTAATCCTTGAATTTCAGCACGAGTGTGTTTTTGTTTCGCACACCCCAGCTCCTGCAGCCAGGTGACAACAGCAGCCTGCAGGGTTCCCAAAAACGGGCATTGAGCTCACCACACCTCCAACAGCCTGAGCCTGCCGCGGCCCCAGCAGATGTGACAATAGCACCAGGCTCCCACCATGCCATGGGCATCGTGGTCTGACATGACGCAGATCTACCAACCCAAACAACTTCAGCTAATTTTGAGCAAGAATGAGAAGAGCCATTTCTGCCACCCCACCTACGGGGATGGTAATTTCTGGCAAAGTGGAGGAAATGGTGGGCTGGGATAGTTAGACATCTTAACTCACTGCAGCTAGGTCAGACCTAGCAATACATCAAAGCTTTCATCATTCATTTGAAAGGAAAACATAAAGCTAGTTCCTAGCTTTCACGGTCACAGAAAAAATGTGTTCAAGTTACGACTTCCAAATCTTCAAAGGTGGATTGTAAATAAAAGTGCTGACATTTATTGCTTTTAAGCAAATCACATACTGGAGTGTGACTCACGAACATTGGAACTGGCAAGCACCGAGGCAATCATGTTGAGAATGAGATCATGATGCAGTAGGTGTACAGCATTCTCTTTTCAGGCTATTCACTATCTCTATTCTACAGTAATAAAAAAGAAAGTTTCTTTTCAGTCAATAGTAAAGATTTTAATGCACCTTCCAGTGCCTATGGAAATAATGAAAAACACATTTCTGCTTCACTGAGAAAGCTTTTGATAGATACTTGATCTCATAAAATACTGAAGGGTGTATGACGTATTCATATGAATAAGTCAAGAGTCTTCCTGGTACTCATAACAGTAAAATTAGGAATGTGCAAAGGCTGAAGTCTTAGATTTTAAAAGTGCATATCACACTGGAACTCTAATCTTCCTTTTAATAATTGTAAACTGCTTACAAAAGGATGTTCCTGTAGATAGGGGGAGTGTACCAGAAGAAAAAGAAATCAACATATTTGTACTGCAGAATTAGTCATGGGGTTACATCAGTTTGATAATTCAGGAGACATTTTGTACACATATCAGCTTGGCTTGGAATTAAGTTCAACTTCAGTAAACTCTATGAACAGTGATTTGGAATTTGAATGAAGTGCACATATTTTTCTACTGAATAATTGCAGAAACTATCACTTTCAGTATTCAGAGTCAGAGTTATGCTGCTTATGATGCAGGACTTGTCAATTCTGCAAGCAACAAGCTTTGAAGATAGTCACAGGAACATTTGGATAAACAATCAAGCAGATATATTTCTTCAGCTGTCCTTCTGAAAAGTACTTAACGTATTTGTAACCTGTTTTTTCTCAGTTATATTACAAAAGCCTCACCCATGTTAAATATATCTAGACAACAAATAAAGTATGATAAATATCATCAAAATTTAGAGTCTGGTACCTTCGTCACATAGAAACAGAGCCTTTACAAACATGAAACTAAATTTATCATTTGCTTTAATGTCATCATGATTCAGACTGATACTGCCATTTCCACTGCCTTATTTTTTCCCTACCAATCTGAAGTCTATAAACAGAACGACCTTACACCGACTGCAGGCTGGGGAGTTGCATGATAAGCTGTAAATGACAAATTAAGCAGGCAGTTAGGGGTTAAAAAATATGTTGTTATAATATAAGATAAATTCAGGGGAGGAACTGAAAGGTTGTTTAATATCACTAGTATAATGTTATATCAACAGGTGTCCCACACAGGTAGCTTGATTTTATTTTGCAGCTATGATACAGAGCCTTTCATGCTTGTAAATGAATTTCTCATGTACACGCTATAGAAACCTGAACATTGCCAGGCAGAAGCAACTGTTCTGGTGCACCCATCTAGGGAAGGGTGCTAGGCTCAACCGAAATGGACCTCCTGCATTACAAAGTATTAGCATGAATACACAATTAAGATTAGCTTTATTTCATTCCAGACTGGTATTAAATTGATTAAAATATTACAAACATTCCTTTAGACAACTACAATTTGCTTTAAACCGCACAAGAAATCCTGAAAGTCTGCTCAACTGACGAGCAAACTGAGTTGAGCTGCAAATTCACATTCAGAAAACTGAAAGAGAAAAATAGGAATACATGTTCCTGTTAATACCAATGTATTAAGGTATAAAAAGTGAATGAGGATAATTTTCGCTGTCTGTGTGAATTTACAGTTGTCAGAACACCTGCAGTGACCCGTGAATTAAATCACAGCAAGCAGGGACTTCAGGATGACCCACTGAAAAAGACTAATAACTGTGTATGTATATATATTTACACAAGAAATTTATGCATGTGCCCCTCTGCATGTGCATATATCAATAAAACTTGGTTTAAAGTTCAGTGCATAGAAGGAATGCTGTCTTTCAATATTCTTAAAGTACAAGAAACTCATTAATTAACCTGTAGCCAGCAGACCTCCAAAGACACCAATCATTATATGTTCTTAGGTTACAAAAAGCAATAATAATTGCATTTTATAGAACATGGAACAGCAAGAGCACGCTGTTGGAATTTCTTAATTGCAGCCAATGTCAGCAGATGATACTGCTGGTATTAGGAATCTGTCTTAAAGCCCATCTCGGAGTTAGAAGTGGTATGTAAGACAGCTCCGTGTTATGGCCCTTTAGGTAAGCATTGCTGTCTTGAAATCTAACCATGAAAGCTGGGCAGCATCCCTGGTCTTCCCTCTGTTTCTTGAGCACTTCAGACACTGCTGCTTCTTGCATATATTCAAGGCTGCTCCAAGAACGATGAAGTTCTCTTCCCTTGTTTATCATTTTATTCAGTTATATAATCAGCACATAAAACAATCACGCTGGATTTCACTATGCCCCAGAGAAACTGCAAAGCTGGAGGCCATTTCCTGACATCCAAGAGGTAAAAGCATCATAAAAAGCTACGCTTCTTAAGAAAATTTTAAAAGGTTGTCGCCAGCCATGAGGAGATGCTGAGCGGTTGATCAGAGGAATCACAAGGTAAAAAACACTTCCCTCTGCAAAAATATACTTGACATTCCCTCAGCCTGGGATTTTTCTCATCCAGTATCATCACAGTCCTATTTTCCTTCCTCGGGTGTTGTCATGGGTCGTTTTCAGTGGAGAAAACCTCAAAACTTGAAGATGCAGCATTTTACTTGTTTTCCTTAGTGTCATTTCTCCTTGCCAGCTTTGCAGTCACAGAATCCCAATACTACAAGGGCAAATAAATAAATATCTGTTGTCATGCATGCAGCGTTACTGCTCGTGTGGATTTCTTCCCAGCAGCCGGGAGGAAATGTTACTCTTGTTTAGACAAAAACATCAAATGGTTAGGAAATAAGGAGTTAAGAAAAGCTGTATACAAGGTTCATGCTTGAGAAACACAAGGGCACAGAAGACTTAGCGACTAAGAAAATTCCACTGGACAGTAAGTTATAATAATTTAGATCTGTTCATTTATAGTAAGTCAGCCATTTTACTGTTGACCTACTTTGTATCAGCAATAATTTGTCACAGTGCATTCTCCAGCTGTTACAGAAAGAAAGGTTGAAACTATACATTAAGAGCATAGTGTCAAAGCAACTGATGTTAATTATACCCTGCAATTCCTATGTTGATGAAATTGTCACTGCTAACCATTAATACAGCATTTACTGTCTAAGCCCAGCTTGCTCTACCAACCCTTGAAAGCCACTGAATTAACATCCTGCTTCACAATGTTCACTTTATGCCACATTGGAATGTAAATCTGAAACATGTAAAAATAACCTCTGCTATTACACCAAGAATGTGTAAATACACATTCCTTTTTAGGAGAGCTGTTTATCTCCAGTCTATACATGTTTCACTCTTTAAACTAAAAACAGCTTTAATGTTCTTTAGTCAAGTGGCAGCTTTTGCCAATATAAACTATTTTCCCTAAAAAATTATGGCATCAAGTAGAGGAAACTTGGGAAAATGTAGAGTGCTACTTGATTTATGGAAATTCAGAAATAAGCTTAACACAGATACACAAAAATGCAGCAATGTTCTTCATTTTATTCACTGCTAACCTATGCAATAACAAGAGATATTCTCCCAGCATAAGTAAACAAGGTTAATTAGAAGGACACCTTATGCAGATTTAGTGTTCACGTTCACTGGCATCTGCTTAATTTGGTGACAGAAATGTTTACAAGCATTAGCACAAACCAACCACTCCAGGAGCGTTAACTGGATTCTTTATGGTTTGCACATCAGTAAACTGTTTTGTAAGGTCCTATTGCTGCAGTACAGGTCCCTTTGCTTCTAAATCATCTCTTAAATTACTGTTTTATCCATTTACATTGAAGGCAGGTGAGAGCATACAGGCTTACAATATTTACCCTTCAGAACTGGCATCGCTAGCTATAAAACAAAAGCACAACTTGAACTTCTGATCCAAGAATACTCTTCAGTGAGAAATAGAAGAGACTTTTTTACACTATGAACTGATTCAATAGGAGATCGTATGGAAATGACAAAAGTAGAAGCCGGTGATGATATTTTTACTTCAGAAGAGTGCCTCATGTAGCTTATTTCCAAATTCTCACGTAGACTGATCGAACAACCAAAAACAAGAAAATCCCACAGCATGATGAGGCCTGTCATACATATCTACTGGAAAATCTTTGCAGAGTCAGCAGAAAAGTAGAAAACTAAAATCAGCGTTATTAGTAATTGAATGCAAGTCCTTACATATCTATTCAGACCTAAGAAAAATCCTAAGATCTACAGGAGAAAAAAGATCATGGTCTGAATGACCACTTAAGCTAGATGTACATCTCCAGAATAAGCAGGAGAGAAAACAAAACAAAACACAGCTGCAAAGAGAACAGAACAGATATTCTTACAGGATACATATAACACAACTATCTATAGCAGCATCATTACGGAACATAAATACAGAAGTAAACTCAAGTGCATAGGATCTGATACCACACATAGCAGAGTGGGGGAAGATGCTGAGAAAAAGAAACATTTGCTCACCTGACATAAACTAGAAGACAATTGTACACTTTATAAAGAGATTCACTGAATTGTCAACAGGTCTCAGCAGACTGGTCTGTCAGTCTAAGAAGAGCTGTAACATTAAAGCAGTGTACAGCTGAGCCTGCCCTCAGAATACCACCAGAACAACAGGATTATTCAGTGCTTCACAAGGAAAAGTCCAGCTAATTTAACTGACGTGCACTGGGAAAGCAGGTCTTCAATGTGCTCTCTCATCTCTAATATTCGCATTAAAAGAAGAGCTTTGCTGGTTTCATAATGGCACCTTAAATGAAATTCAAAAGTGACAAGCATTTAGGGTAGTGCACTGTTTGTTCTGCCTGCACTAAAACATAGGATTGGCAACAGCTTCCTCTTACAGATTTACTCCATTTCTCTCAGGAGTCCTTCCTATGCCCTGCTGCCACAGTATGCTAAGTACTTTCTAAATCAGACAAGGGCACATTGTGTGCACACTGGAGTATATTTAAATTCCAGCTGGAAGCAATCCCAACTCTGAGGACACAGGTTGTACCAATTACTAGTTACAGCTGCACTTAAAAATTATGCCACGAATAAGAACAGCCTACCTTAAAAGGACTCAAATGTTAACTATCTAAGGGTGCAACGTTCGTTCTTGGTTCGGTTATAACATGCCAGCCTCGCAGATAAAATACTTGCTGCCTCGCAAATCTATGCTTAACTTATCAAAAAGAAAGCACCAAGAGCTGATGCTTTTACAATTTGCATGGCACATGTCCCAGACTAACTGTACAGCTACCCACTCTAGTGCTGTTCTTACTGTTCTAGATGATAGGCAGCACCACGATACACCGACCACAGCTCAGTCAGCAATGAGCTTCATTGAAGTTTAATATAGCTTTACAGGAAGCCAAGTCCAATGTTTTTCTTTCTATTTGGATACACTTATGCTGTCTGCAGACACGTAACGCAACAGAATTATCTTTGAGTACACCTACTGCTTGAATAAATCTCTTGCTTACGGACTTAATTTGAAAGCATCATCTTAAAAGTAGCAGAATTTTTAAGATATCAAGATTTGAACTTAAACTTTGACTCCACACGAGTAACACCTATACTTTAAAATAAGCTCATTCTGAAGCTTTGGTAATATATATATTATTATCAGATCCAGATACCAAGTGAACTCCTTGAAGTTCACTGCTTCAGAAGCACTTATGCTTCCACCAGTCTGTGTCAGAAAGTCATAGTACTAGAGAAGCCTTAGTAACACTTCAAAGTACTGAATGTTGACATACATATGCAGATGATGGTAAAAATATTTGCAAAACTGAACTTTCAAAAATACAGTGGGAAAGAAATTGGTAAAAAAAAGCTATAGTCCAGTCTTGTGTTTTGCTTGTATATAATGTTATATTACAGAAGATTAAGATTTGAACTGCAGATACAACACAATACTATCGCCACACCATAAAGGCTCGTAGTTGAGCAGGAGCTGCCACAACACACAGCAAGTCTGAAGCTCAGTTCTATCCACAGCTAGTAAGTTTAGCTGGCAAGGAATGATTTTTTTCCCTTCAGAGCAACAGCAGCAGTTGTTGTAACTGAAGTGACCAAGTTGGGTAAGGTCTTTTATTGAACACCCACAGATCAAAGCACACAGGAGATAAGGAACAGAAAGTTTTTGAGCTTTACTCCAGCACTTTAACAAGTGTAAATAAAGTGGTAAGGAATTTCTCTCACGTGTAACTAACTGCTGTGCTGTATACAAGTGACATTAGTGTGGTGCTTAAGTGAATCACATCTCCACAGCATTCATTAACTTTGAATACACATGTTAAGTACGGGCTTCTCACTTTGCCTCAACCAGCCTTTTAAGTTTGGGAAAAAAGATCCACATACCTTTTGTTGAATCCCATCTTAATGATTTCTAAAGTGAAAGTCTTGCATCTGAAGAACACAAAAGGCGAGCAACCTTTCTGTAGAGTGGTTAACCTGCTCTTAAAGCTAAGGGACACTTGTCCCAGAAACTCTTATTGAGCAGGGAATCCATCTGGGAGGAACTGAGAACTTGTGAGCAAGTAGGTCAAAATGGACATTTAGGTTTGCTATATCCTTCATCAGGAAGCCAAGTTTAATCCTCTGGATTTATTCAAGTCATCTTTGGTGGATGTTATTTCTGTACCTTTTCCTCATATCCTGGAATTATTGGCCCTGGAGTTATTTCCACATTGACTGATTTTAAAAAGTTTAAATTGACATGTACATCATTGTGTTTCCCTAAATTTCCCACGCGTTTATATACGAGGTCTTCGTTAATCCATGTCTGCACCAAGTGTTCCCTAATATCAGGGTGCCATTGATGTTCTTAAGCCTTTATAGTACCTATTTCATTTCTACTGTGAGACAAAAATAGTTTAACTGATCCTATGTAATCACGACAAGAGATTAATTAAAATGCCAAGATAGGAAACAATTTATTATAGAGAGAAGAAAAATTTCTCATCCAAAATATAGAAATCTGTACAACTTTGCCACAATCAATATACATGAACTGTACAAATTTACACCAGTTCATAATTTACCAAATAAAAGATGACTAACAAAGTTCACAAAATAGATGGTGGTTTGTGGAAAAGACTTTTACCCAATTAAGAACAAGGAAATTACAAACCAGACCTCCACTTTCTAAAAATAAGAAGTTTACTCAGTCTTAGAAAACTACAAGCTAGCAAATGTACAGATAGCTGGCTGGTGCTAACACCACAGTTCAGACAGTGTCTTTATATGGTCTTTTTAAAGCCTGTTGCCATGGCAGATTCTGATCACTTGCTATTTTGAGGCCAGTGTAAAGATCTGAACATTTCCCCAGGTCACACGTACTAATTTATGTACATTTATACATATTTGTAAGTGCTAGGTAAAAGTCTGAAAAATAAAATTTCCAGTACTATGGTGTTCATAACAATAAGCCTTGTTACTGAGCTGCCAAAAATGCTAACAATTAATAAATGTAATAGTGCAAATTTACTCCGCAAGACCTACTGCAGAGAATCACTTTATAAATACAGATTGGGGTTGAAAATTGGTGTAGAAATTAAGTAAGATGTCTTGGAGAAACTGACCCTTCCTCGATCTTCTTCAGTCCTTAGCAAGTTGCACTCATTTTGACTCACAGGCTATTAAATTACTGAAAGGTACTGTCCAAACTATGGCACTGTCACTTTAAAGTATACCACTCTAACGTGTGCCAGATCTTCACAGCTGTGACATGGTTTAAATTCCATAATCCATCATCCCCAGAGGTGCCCACCCAAAGTAAAAACCAAATTTATCCATCCATTTTAAGGTGATCCACAGACTATATCTTAACCTGATACAGTCATCATATTGTAGCTTTTGGAAGGGCTAGTTCTGCCCAAGAGAAGTTCCTCCTTACAGCTTATTCTGCTGTCTACCATTTGCATGTTGGTGTTATTTTGGCTACCTCCTGCTGGTGCAGCTTCATACAGCACACAGATCGAGCCATCCTCTCCAATACGATAGGACACTTCATACGGGTCAACCCATAGAGTGAGTTCGCTTGGCAGAAGCTGGAACAGTTCCTGACTGCTCAATCCAATCCGCTGTGCTGCCTGTCCAATGAGAGGATCCATTTTATGGTTGATCCGGATACATCGGTAACCTGATCCCTTGCATGGCTTTTCTGGGAACCAGTGATGTTTATAATGTTCTACAAAATAAAAAAAAAAATTATCCTCCTTAATTCTCTGTTCAAAAACATGCACAGTGATCATTGTTCTCTTGCGAATTTCACAGCTCAAGATGTTGAAAAGCTTACTACTTTACCATCAAGTGACCTGAAAAATCATTATAGTCTTTATTTTTGCTGATGATTCACGTAAGCGCAGAGTCCCTTGGGAAGTACTCGTGTACAAAGTAACTGTTTCATGCTACCATATACAGAGAACAATGTTTACCATCTGAAAAGAGTGAAATGCAACTTCCTGGCACTCAAACAAATATAAAAATACAGAAGGGATTACATACACAGCAGAAAAACTCAAGGGCTTCAAAACTCCACGAACCAGAGGGGAAAAAAAAAAGCACCTTTCCAGCTTTCTCTTGAGATCACACCCAAGTTTAGTTCCTCACATTCTTAAGAACACCCAAAAATAACTCGGGAAGGAGCTGGGCAGCATTTACCGACTGACTCAAGCTGTATTTCACCACTGCTCTTCCCAGCCTGTCTTCCAGGGCGAGGTACCAATGACTTCACTTACCTCGGGAATTTTATCCCACCCAAAACCTTATCGGTCTGAGGCTACTTATAGTCACTATCAAGCACACTGGGACACAGGTTCAGAACTGCAAAACGCACAGAGCAGCAAAGTAACTCTCATATTTGATCCTAACCGGGGTTGATGGGTGGCAACGAGATGTTTCCAGAAAAAAGGGGAACCGAAATTCATTGTCTACTACTGAATTTTACTCGACCAAAAAAAGCAACTTCGGAGCATCTTTCCTCGAGGAAACGGGGCGATTTGAGCACTTGGAGCAGAGCCCAAGTCCGGGCTGCTCCGAAAGCTTTGTCTTGGCTGCCTGCGCGACGCCCGAGCCCCTTTTGTTTACAGCCCGCTCCTGCCGCCCCCACCCGCCGGGGGCCGCCTCGGCACGGAGAAGCCCCGCTCGCCCCCCGCACCTGCCCCCACTGTAGCTCCTCGGAGCCGCCGTTCTTCCCCCCCCACCCCGTCTCCGGCCGCCTGCGGGGCGCGGCGCTGCCGGAGGTGCCGCCCGCAACCGCCGCCGGTGCAGGCAGGCGGCCCAGCGGCGAAGGGCACACCGCGGCTCCCTGGGCCGGAGGCGGGGAGCGGCTCCCGCCGCACCCGCGCCGCCCTCACCTGCCAGCAGCTCCTGCAGGCTCTGGCTGAAGGTCTGCAACTGCCGCTCGTTCATCAGCCCCTTGGTCCGCAGGAACTTGGAGATGAAGCCCACGGCCGCAGCGATCTCGCGTATCATGCTGGCCCGGGTGTACAGGGCGGGATGCATGGAGGCGGCGGCGGGCGGCAGCCAGCTCTCCGGGGCGGCCGGCGCTGGGACGGAACGGGGCGAGGCACGCGGAGCGGGACGGGGCGCGGGGGCGGCGCGGCTCTAACTGGGAGACGAGCGGGCAGCGCAGCCCAGATCACATCCCGGGGGCGGCAGCCTCCGCCTCCTCTTCCTGCGGCAGGGGGGCGGCGGCAGCAGCGGCGGCCGCAGCAGCGCACCCCGCATCTCCTGCTGCGAGGGGCGAAGGGAGCTGTCCCTCGGCCGCCGCTTCTTATAGCCCCGGCGGGCGGAAGTGGCGTCAGGGCGCTGGGGGGCGCGCCGCCGCCAATCGAGCGATCGCACCATTATGACGGCGGCGGCGAGGCGGGGCTGGCGGCGGGGGGGGTGACGTAATCGGTTGTAAACAAATAGAGCCGGGGCGGAAGAATGCGCGGGGTTCAGTGCAAGGGGCTGTGCAAGTGCTTTTGTGGTGTGGGGGGTGCCCGCTGGAGGGGCTGCGTGGGCAACGCAATGGGGAGAGTGCTGAGCGCCTGTGCGGTGCCTCTCCGCGGGAGGGCAGCGCCCACGGTCCGCGCCGTGGCGTCGGTAGGGTTGGAGTGCGCGGCGCGGAGCTGAGTCGCCTCCCTCCCTCCCTTACGCTCTGCCTGCGCGGGGTGCGTAACCGGGCGCGGCTGCCGTGCGTGGCGTCCGTGCGCTGTATCTGGGGAGAGCAGAGCCACGTCAGCGGTGGGGGCGGGGGGGCCTGGGCTGGGAGAAGCGAGAACGCGGAGGCGGCGACTGCGCTGCTTCCTCTGCTCCTCCGGTGCGTCCTGCCCCGCGTCGGCTCGGCGGCGGGCTTGGCAGAGCGCGGGGGCGTGCTCGGGCATGTCTCCCCACGCAAGGGCAGCTGCAGCCGGGATGCTTAAGAGTTCAGTTGTTATTTATCTCAGTAGCCAGCGGGGGTGGCGTAGCTTCTTCCCTTTTGCCTTCTTTCGGAGCCCCAGGGGATGTGCCAGTGCGGCCACTCCTGTACCCAGCACCCCGAGGGTCCTGAGCGTGGCTTTGTCCTCAACTTTGTTTACCGCAGCGATAAAAACACATTCGCATTGGGGTCTCCAGGCAGGGTCCTCTATGCAGAGCACAAGCCCTGTCCCTGGGCTGCTGGTGGGCCACGGAGCCCATGGGCACCAGCGAAGCAAACGGCAGGCTGGGCAGAAGGGGAAGTGTTTTCCAACAGGCCAAGCCTCAGCCCTGATTCTTTGACAACACCCCAAAAATACAGCTTCCAGTCTTTCATGCACACTGCTCAATGGCATATTCTCACTTGGGACAGGACTCCCAGGACAGACTGTACAACTATCTCAGCATTTTATGACTTGCTTTGAAAGGGGAAAAACCCTGGGTGGCAGGAGGACTGATGTATATTACTCAGCTGGCAGTGGTCAAGAAGAGTGTAAAGCCTGAAGCCTCCCAATGCCATGTCTCACTTTTCTTTTTTTTTTTTTTCTTCCAAAAAGTTTAGCTTCTTTGATAGAAAACTCATTCCTCCTGTACGGTATGTGCCCTGCCCCTATGCAAAGCTGCAAATGAGATATAGCCTGGTATTTATGTGTACAGTTCTTCCAGTCAAAGATCAGAAATCAGGCCATTAAAGGCACATTAATAACACACAATTAAATCCTAAGATTTCCTTTTCAGTAGAAATAATTCAATAATGAAATATATAAAAAAACCACGTGTGAAATAATTTGAATAAAAGATGAAAGTACTCAATTTTTGCTTGTCTGGTGTTCAAGATGTGCCTGAATAGTGCTTTTGGTCTTTTCTCTGCACTCAGGATCTCTTCTATCTTAGGCTGAGCCTCAAGGGATTCTCTCTTTGACTCTCTATACACAAGGGAGATCTGCAAAACACCTTCAAAAGATAATCCTGAGAGCTTAAACTTACAGATTTACTGCATGCTAAAAATGTTGGTGTGGGGTTTAGAGCACAGTCTTATCTATTTCCCCCCACACTAACTTCTGAATATTACATTAATGGTCATGGACTGCTCACCTTTCCTCTGAGAAGGGAAGAACTGCCAACCTGGCTCTCCTCTTGCTGCTCCATAGGTGCTAGCCGTCCTTTCTTTGTGCCTCCAGAGCATGTGTGAGGTGCATCCAGAGCTGTCATTTCTGCTCTGTTCATAAGTTGTAGATTCCTGTTCTCTTTCAAACCTTGAAGCAGCAGATGCTTCTCTCTCCCATCACAACAAGATCCGTCATCCTACTAGAAAATATCACTTCTCTTGGGAAAAATCAACATTATTCTCAGAGCATCTCAATTACACGAAAATAACTACTGGAAATACTTCAATTAAAAAAGTAGTATGTTTTCTATCTTTGCTTGGACTTGAGGTTTATCTGGGCCAGTTTTTCATCTCTTATTTACAGCCCAAGTCATATTATAGTTTGGGTTGGAAGGGAACTTCAAAGCTTATCTAGCCCAACCCCCCTGCAATGAGCAGGGACATCTTCAACTAGATCAGGTTGCTCAGAACCCCATCCAGCCTGAACCTTGAATGTTTGCAGGGATGGGACATCAAACACCTCTCTGGGCAACCTGTACCAGTGTTTCACCACCATCATTGTAAAAAATTTCTTCCTCATGTCTAGCCTGAATCTCCCCTCCTTTAGTTTAAAACATCTTATCATAACAGGCCCTGCTAAAAAGTCCCATCTTACTTATAGGCCCCTTTTAAGTACTGAAAAAAACACAATAAGGTCTCCCAAGAGCCTTTTCCAGGCTGAAAAACCCCAAATCTCTCAGCCTGTCCTCACAGGACACCTGTTCCATCCCTTTGATCACTTTGGCCTCTTCTGGCCCCTCTCCAACAGGTCCATGTCTTTCCTGTACTGAGGGCTCCAGAGCTGGACACAGGACTCCAGTGGGGTCTCACCAGAGCAGAGCAGAGGGGCAGAATCACCTCCTTCAACCTGCTGGCCATGCTCCTTTTGATGAAGCCCAAGATACAATTGGGCTGCAAGTGCACATTGCCAGCTCATGTCCAGTCTTTCATCCACCAGTACCCATGTCCTTCTCAGCAGGGCTGCTCTCAATCCATTCATCCCCCAGCCTGTACTGATACTGGGGGTTTCCCCAACTGAGGTGTAGGACCTTCCACTTGGCCTTTTTTAACTTCATGAAGTTCAGATGGGACCACTTCTTGAGCTTGTCTGGGTCCCTGTGGATGGCATCCCATCCCTCAGGCAAGTCAACTGCACCACTCAGCCTGGTGTCGTCTGCAAACTTGATGAAGGAACTAATAGGAACTCTCAAGTAGATAAGTGGTCTTACACAGTAGCAGCCCAAAGCATGAAGTTTAAAAAGCTCTCCTCAGCTTCCTACATCAGTAACTGTTATGGACAGCAAAGTTGTTAAGTTCAGATTTGAATCATCCCCCTTGAATTGTACTTTTAAGAACATAATGTGGCAGCATGGACTTCATGCCACAGTCAGAGAGGGAAATAAATTTAAAAGATTGTCCTTTTTTTTTTTTAAAGCGCTTGCTAGGCCATCAAAGAGTTTCCCTCAAATCTTCTGCAAAGTCAATAAATTCAGAGCGTTTTAGTAATCAAGAAGTTTTGATAGTTCCTACTGCTTTGAAACAATTACAGCATGTATAAAGAGGGTCTTGTCTATGGGAAAGGTAAATGGCTGTGCATACACATCCAGTCTACTAGTGAGGAATGAACTGCCTTGATGTTCTTACTGTGCAGCCAGCAACCAGTTCGAGTGTAACGCCAAGGCTCTGCAAGATGCCTACCAGGAAGAGCTCATCCCTAGTTGTGGGAGGGAACAAGGTCACGGCTGCTGCTGGTGAAGAGAACCATCTTGTTTTCCCAGTCTAGGCAAGTCCGCCTCCGTCTCAGTGCTGTGGTGGGATAGCAAAGGAGCTGCTGCCATTTCCTGCCTGTGAAATGCTCCAAAAGATCCTAATCTTTAAAGTATGCAGGCTCTTAGCAATGATGAAGACTTTAGCATATAGCTTACGGGATCAGGGAAAGTCAACTTTCCTTGATAGGACAGAACAATGGAGAACATCAGAGGAACTGGCGTAGCTTATCCTGTTGCTGCTTTGTACCCTTAGCTTCCTGCCAGTATGCTGGTTTGTTTCACTCATCTGCTGTTTTGTTCTGAACTTCTTTGCCACCTGTACATTTTGGGAAATATGGAGTAGATTTTACTTTCCCTGGCCAGGTCCCAGCTGTCTTCTCCTGCCTCTGCAGCTCCAGGTACAGAGGATTCAGTTTGGCTGGTCAATAGTGCAAGATACTCGCTGATACCTTAACGGCAGGGTGCGGAAGAAGATAAATGTAAACATTTAACAACTGCCTTATTCAGCTCATCTGATACTTTAAATGAAGCAGAGGCCCTAGGGAGAGAAAATAAAGAAGAAGAGTATGTGATCATGTAATTAAAGACTGGATCGTAATGAATATGCAGAGAAGGGTTGAATTAAGGTTGTACTGGCAACCCAGCTTCTGATATTTCCTAACTTTTAAGCAATACAATGCAACCTTTACAACACTTCTTTCATGTTGTTTTGGCAGGAACTGTTTCTCGCCATTGGTTTGAAGAGAGCCTAGCACTTTGTGAGTTCTGTCATAATGGAAATAAGTAATAGAAATACAGCTACTTTTATCTGTGCCACACACACACATACACACCCTGCAACTATTGCAACACACTCTTTTCCCAGCTTTTTCTGAAGGAAGCTACTGAGTGTTCCTTATGGCAAGTGGGAATATTCAAGAGTTCAAAGGAGAAGAATTAGAATTATTTTATTTTTTTTAAAATTGTTCCAGTCCTAGAATCTGAATTAACATATATTTGTTTATGAAAATAAGTACACCACATGTACAGCATGGATTTTTTTTTTTCCTGTTTGGGAAATTATTCCTGGCAGAATAAGAAAATGGAAGAAGGTGTGAAGGTGTTACAGGCTTTTTATGCAGTATCTTGTTAAAGCCTTTCAGTGTAGAAAAGCGTTAGGTTTATTCTCTTCCTATTCCAGTTAGTTCTAACTATGGTTTTGCACTGTTTGGCATTGACCTAATAAAGAATTAATAGTTGTGAAGTAATTGGCATTTGTTTCCAAAAAGCTGTATATTTGCCTTAAATTGGCACCTGTTAACTGAAGAGTACCGTTTGCCATACATAAAATACAGCAACAATCTATTCTATGTACAGAGTTTATTTTTAGTGTACATTGATGTTATTAAAATGCCGCATTATTTTTGTCATTTAGCAAGCATTTGAAAGTGTATAGCAAGAGGTTGCTGCTTTGTTTTTTGTTTCTGCAGAGGAAAGCTTACTATGGGATGCATAAAACATTTATTAATGTTTTTGCTCTCTGTAGTCCTTATTCTGAATATGTAGTTACAGCTGTAGAGACATTAAGTTGCTATTCCAGGAGGCAGATGTAACCCAGAGAGGCTGTAGCCAGCCCTGAGTGTCCACGCTGCTCCCCACAGGACCCCATGGCCTGGTTGTGAGTTCCCACCTTGTTCTGTAAAGTTTTCAAGCAGGCATCTCTCGAGCCATGGCAGTGATACTGAAGTCCTCCTTGGAAACACAACTTGCATTAAGATGGAGACAGATGCGGTTATCCCTCCTTGCTGCATGGTGAGTGCCCTTCAGTGCCTGACAAGGGGTTTCTTGAGCCTAATTTTTATTTTTCCCTAAAGCCAGTCCTTGAGAGCAGGCTGCCATTCATGTTATGTTGCCACAAGACATGTTTGGGCTTGAGCTCAGGCTCGCATGTGGGCTCAGAAATGTCTTATCCAGCCCACTTGTACAGTGGCACTCTGCAGTTTGGCAGGAATAAGAGCTCTTCAGCTCTGATAGTGAACCTTTCAACCCAGCATTATGACATTGAAAGTAACCACAGTGTTGTAGCAATGAGTGGTTTATCCTGAAAAAGTGTGGGGGTGAAGAAGTCAGTTGCATATTCTTCCAAAATGGAGAAGTCTTGCTTTTGAAAGCATAAGATGGACTGGTATGAGTCAGAGAAAGGGCAAAAGTCTGGTTTGTGACCACACTGGGAACCCCCCTTCTCCCTTCAACATGCTGATGCACGCACACACACTTTGCATTTGTAGACTGGTCTATCAGGCAGTTCATTCCTCAAACCATTTCTCACACAAGTGAAGTCCTTTTTAAGCAAGTGGGGTGAGTCCCATAAGCCAGAGCCCCATCCTACAGTACAGCAATAATCTAACAAATTTCTCTGCCACTGCAGGAGTCTTGAGAGGGGATGGAAAGATGAGGAGGGGCCAGGCAAAAGCTGTCAGCACTGGTTATAACTACAGCACGTTCTGCAAAAGTAATTTCAGGGAAACCAGCTCATGACATCCTAAAATGACAAACTCTGCTGCACTTACTCCATGCAGAAAAAGGCTTGCTCTGTGGGGGATAAGTTGGATTTCAAAGGGACCACTCACAGAGAAGAGATTTCTTATGGCGTGAGCCTCAGGTGGCAGAAACCAGGACAGATTCAACAGAAGGCTTTTCCTATGCTATTGCTTTGATTTCAGCAAACAGTGTGTGACAGCATGTACATGTAGCAGATAAAAAGCAAATTCAGAAAATACTATTCTGTTTTTGTTATAAAAATGATGTTTTTTTCAAGTGGGATAGTAGCAGGTGTGGCAGCACAGAGAGCACTTATTTTTAACAAAGCAATCATAATTTGGATTCAGTAACAAAAATATTAAGTAGACAATAGAAACGGATTATTTGCACGCTTGTCAATAGAGAGCTCCTCACAACACAGAGTTATACATAACCACTATTACACATCCATTTTTTAATTTCTACACACTTATGAATAAAACAGGAGAGACTAATATAGATGAGATAAACAACCAGACAGTGCAATCCTGCGTGGAAAAGTTATTAGCAGTAATATTAAAGTGAAAGGAGCTTTTAAGTGCAAAGAATGATTTAACCATTCTTTTTGTCATGCTCTGCAATCAAATGATGTAATCTCAAACTCCAAATTTGTACCTGTTATGTAGTTTTCCATAGTGCAGCTGGGATATGAGGGTTAATAAAGAGGTTTATAGTTCTGTGTTTCCCAGAGGTATTTTTGTGGGGTGTTTTGTTTTGTTTTGTTTTGTTTGTCTGGCCTGCAGTATCGCTTTAGGAAGGCCTGGAATCACTTTAGAATTCCCTAGTGCATGGTGTTTGTATATGGGCTCCTGCACTGCCAGAACAGCCCGTGTCAGTCACCACAGGGCTGTTGGTTCCACCATGGTCAGGCAGAGGGAGAACCAACAGAGGTGACCTGCTGGAAGGAGAATATCCTGACACCCAGTCAGGCATTTCAGAGATTCTTTGTGATGCTGAAGCAGCTTAAAGAATCAGAAGGAGGCCTAACATTTAGTCCCGTGTTTAATCCCACATTAAGTGGTGTTCTTGAAGGGTTGATTTCTAGGTTTGAAGGCTGTGTATGCCAAAGCAGGATCATCACCCTCAGCAGGGGTCACAGCAATGACAAGTAGTGTCCTGAGCAAAACCAAGAGTTGGCTTTTCTGGTGTTTATGCTGGTAGTTGAGGAGGCATGAAATCACTAGCGAGGAAACAAGCTTATAGCTAGAACAAGATTACCAACTGCTCCATTTAGGACAGCAAAAATCATGATGGATTATAATGTGGCCTTCCGCATAATGTTTGTCCACAGAATAGGTGTCTAAACATCCCATCCATCTAAACACATCTGAGCATATTTTTTACAAAGATATTTCCAGAGCAGAGCTCCATGCAGCGGAGAGTCCACCACTCTAACTATATTAGCCAAAACCCTCTTAGAATTAATTACAGATTTTGAGAAACCAGTATGCTGGTCCTGCAAGTATTCATTTTTCCTTAGTATTTGCAGATTATGTTATTTGATTTATGATGTAGTTAAAAAAATCTAGACAGATTTTTTTAAAAGTCTTTAAAATATCTGAGAAATAAACGTTTCATTTACTTTCCAGTTATGTCATAAAAATTTCTTAAGCAGCTTTATTTAGGTTTGTGATTTGGAAACTAGATAGATTTTCAAATGGATGGCTCCTTTGGACCAGTTATTAAGTACTAGCTACAAACTTCCAGCTGATCTGCCTGTCTCAAAAATACCTCAAAGCAGCAAAACATGGAGACATTGTAATGGTAACGCTGGAGATTTTAGGTGGGCCTGCACAGACTACAAAGGAGATTGCCCACTATTCACTTATTAAGAGAAAAGAAACAGTAAAACAGTGACCGTAATATGCAGATAGACACATACACCTACCTTGCAAACTCATAACATCCTTCTGCCAATGCTGGACATGATTTTTTTGGTTATAAATTAGGTGCTCCTGCATGTTTCATTCAGTGCAGTGTCTGGCTTTGGAGGACAAATTATTTCAGATTAACTGCTTTTTATTCTTTCATTGTGGTCGTCATATCTAAATCCTGCATATCAATGCAATAAATACACTGCTGCAAAAATGGGCACTTTTTTTCAGTTTTCCTAGCCAACACTTACCACAACTTATTCTCTTTCCCATTGTCATTTGTAGTGATGGCACTGCTCCTGTTACAGCTTTTTCTTCTCCTTGCAATGGTATTAACTCAGGCATTTTAATCAGTCTCAGACAGAAATTTAGCCTGTGAATTCTCAGGACAAAATTAATATAATTAGTTCTCTAGGACAGATTTGGCAGGCTGAGGGAACATCACATTGAAAGTCTGTATATTACTTCCCTTTGAGTACTGATAGATTTTCTGGATATAATCATGTAGAACAAAAATTTTTAAAAAATCACAGATACACAGTTTGTACTTGGTTGTGTAGCTGTATATATATTGCTGTTCAACTACATTTATGTGTGAACAGTTCAAACATGCTTGTGTGAAAATTCACCCCTTTAACGGGATTGTATTGCATGTTGCATGCCTAAAATTAATCTGTTTGCTTGGTCCTCATGCTGCTTGAACTGTTTCCCCAGAAGCTATGAACGAATCTGAACACTCAGTAACTTACTTTCCTAAATTCACTCATGTGAATAATTTCCCTGACTTTGATGAGATTATCCATATAATTGCAAATGAACAGGATGGTGATGTTAGGGCACATAACTCAAGACTTTGCATCTCAGAGCTCCCAATTAATGCTTTTTTTAATTTCCCAGACGTATGCCATAAACTGAGGACCTGTTTTGTCCTGTATTGCCTATAAATTGCCAATTCCTACCAAAAAAAAAAAAAAGAAGAAAAAAAAAGTTCCTGTTTTTTAATGGTACTATTTTTACAGAACTCAAGAGCTATCTGACTGTTAACACAAGGATCTTATATGAGCATGCTTGATAACACTGGAAAAGCGGGGAGAGGGGTGAAAATACAAACAGAGGCAGTAGTCTGCTTTTATCTCACAAAAAAAAATATAAAGACTTTTGTTTTCCTCTATTGTTTTTAAAGAATGTCAGAAAATACTAACTAAAACAAAAAACAAAATGTTGACAGCAGAAACATACACCTCTATGAGATTAGGCCATTAGTTCTGATTTAGATTAACCAGATATCTCTAATAGGCCTGTGATGAAAAACAAGAAGACCACAGCTTTTTAATTAAAAAAGGAAAGATGCACAGCATTTGTGAATCTAGAAAAGCACAGCCTTGTGACTTAAGTATTTTTGTCTTCTGCTTCCAACACCACCTTAAAGCAGAGACCATTTTTTCCCTCGTGTTTGTCTCTGATGCCTTTCCAGAGACAGAGGAACAAAAAGCTGCTTGATACCCTTCTTACAATAGAAAGGAGATGTGCCTGGCTGTGTGGGAGGAGCTGCTCGATTCTTCCATGTATTGCTGGGTACACATGCTTTGAGCGGCATTAAGTGTTCCTGGGAGCCAGGAACAGAGTGTTCCAGCAGGATCTAACACAGAGGCAAAGATAGAAAGCCATTTTCTTCACAACTACGCAATGCATTAATACAAGATCCCTAGCTTGCAGAGGATGAACCTACTGTTTCAGAACTTTTTCTTTCATTTTTTTTTCATCTTAATTCACTTTTACATTATTTGAGAGGACTCTCTGACTTTTTTTCAAACACAGTTTTATTTTAAATTCACTGCTTTGTGAAAGCCTGCTTATAAAACGTTACGTAAGAGATATAGCAGTTGCATGAAGCATCCCTTAAACATGTGCACGAAATATCTTTGCAGCAACATCGTCTTCACCTCAGGCTTTTGTGCCCCACAGTTCAGCTAGCAGTCAGTGCCGAGGGAACAAGTAGAAATACATATGAGATAACAGGAGAAAGGAGAGCTAAAGCCATGTGCATCTACACTGTGGAACAAGAACATGGTGCTGTGCTCCACCATAAGCAGGTGGAGCCCCATCAGCTGTCTCAGCCCTACTCTGATGCCACGTCATCGCAGCCAGCTCAGGGCCCGAAACTGCGCTATTTCATACCAAGAAACCCACATGTGTGAGGCTGAGGAGGGAATGTCTGCAGTGCATTCCTGTCCTCCGCGTAGACATGCCTTCATTGTTTCCACTCCGTTTTGTTACCCTGGAGCTGTGGGGTATTTCCTGCAGAGTCATCTCCTCCCACCAGCTCAGAGCTACAGTCTCACCCACCAGGCAGCATGGTTTTGTAGAGCCATGCCAGAGCTGGTGCTGCCAACACCCAAACACTTCTGTTTCACATTGGGAAAAATAAAAGGCAAAAACTACCAGAAACAAAAAACTTTGCCTTTCCCCCCCCACCCAGAAAATTCCAGATCTGTTCAAAGCTACCTGCAAGTGTGGGTGTGTATCCTCTGGATTTTCTATATTGATATCATAGTCTAAAAAAGTTCCTAGGAATGCCCAGGAGTGATCATAAGGGTTACTTGAGTTCCTACATTCCTAGAGGAAATGATCTGGCCATCAGTTTTGCAATTTCCTACTTTGTATCAAAGGCAAGTTCACTCGTTTATATAAAGATGGCTTAGAAGTAGCTGATATTTCCTGAAGGCTGGTCATCTTTTTCTTTCTTAAAGTAGTGGAATCTATGGTAAGAAACCTGGATTTTTCATGTACATATTTTAAATTACTAGTCTACAGTGGTGATTTCAACACAAAAGTCTCAGCATGATGCACCAAACCTTACTTTTCTTGCTTTGTTGATTTAACCTCAATATTTTAGCCAAAGACCAAAAGTATAACAAGGATGATCTTCAGTTGCTCGAGATTTGAAGAGTAGCTACAATCCTCAGACTAACACAACAGCTTGGAAAGCTCAGTACCTCAAAGAGTTTCGATGATGTAAAAAATTTCACTTTCTTGGGGTGCAGATGGAAATTTCATCTTTTGCTGCCTCACAGTGGATTTTATAACTGTGGATCTCATTTCACTTTGAATCTGATAATCTCAAATCACTTCAACCCTCTGTTTGTAAATGCCAGAAACTTGCTATACCTTCCCCACTCCAGCTATGAAGTAGCTACGTTGACCACAGATATACTTATGTCATCAGTGGAGATTTAGAGCAAAGATAATAGCAGTTTTTCCGTTCCTGATAAGGGCAAACACCATCCTCGGTGAAGACAGAGACATAAAAAATTACCTATAGTAAATAAAGGTATGGATGGTCACATGAAAATGCAATAGTGTTGCTCATTAACTTCAAAGATTGGAGACCAAGAAGATGTTTAATGGAGAGTGGAGGAGAATTTTACATGCACTCTTTTCTGAAGCAAATGAGACAAAGGCAGTGGGATGTTTTTGTTTTATAACTGCCATGAGTCCTCTCCAAGTATTTTTATGGTTATCATCAGTAACTTCTTCACTGATTATATAGCAATGCCACAAAGTCCTTGGAAAGAAGGTGACCAGCCTGTTTATCCGTACCTTCCTGTTCTGGGCACATAAGGTCCACACATTATTATGCACTAATATCAGGTGTTCTCTGGTGCATATAGTTCCCAAATTCAACAGGAGTTTTGACATGAACTTCAGTGGAAGGAAGGTAAAATTTTACAACATTTTTCACTGTACTGAATGATTTAGAAACCTTTTCTTTAAAATTTACCAAGCCAATTTTCTTTTCCTTCACCTGGCTTCTGACCTGTTCACTGACATTCATGCCTGTTGTTTTTCTCATTTTTAACTGACAAAGCATAAAATGTTGGAAAATGGATGTGTACCTTCTTGCCAATAGCAGAGTATGAGATCTAGGCACTGCGGAGAGGCAGAGTCCAGAAGATGGTTGTTAGGAACTGTATCTTCTCAGTGGCCTCTCAGCATGTAGCTCTAAGAAGTTCTAGGACTAGAGAACTTTGGTTACCCCATGCATGTGACGAAAGAGTTTAAAAGCTATCAAAATTACTGGCATACTGAAGGGTCATTTGAAAAGGAGTTAGACATATATATTATTGTAAGAGCAATTATTTTTATTTCTAGGATAGATGAATGAAGTATTTCTCCCTTGCAAATCAGTCAAAACAAACAGCAATGAATGTAATCCACTGCTAACTTGAATTACTTGACTGCCTCTACCAATATGAGAAGAGCTAAAACCCCTTTTTAAAAACCGATGCCAGCATAAAGTTTTGAATGGCATATTTTATTATAAAACCCAAGAAATGCTACACTTCAAAAAGCAGTAGATTACCACATGGATTACAGCAGTGATAAAACACAGTTCAACAGATACTTTCTTCAACAAGTCATAGAATCATTTAGGTTGGAAAAGAGCTTTAGATTCATTGAGTCCAGCTGTTACCTGGCACTGCCAAGTTCCATCACTAAACCATGTCCCTGAGTGCCACATCTACACGTCTTTTATACACCTCCAGGGATGTTGACTCCACCACTTCCCTGGGCAGCCTGTTCCAATGCCTGCCAGCCCTTTCAGTGAAGAAGTTTTTCCTAATATCAAATCTAAACCTCCTGTGGTGCAACTTGAGGCCATTTCCTCTCATCCTATCACTTGTTACTTGGGAGAAGAGACCAACACCCACCTCACCACAACCTCTTTTCATGTAGTTGTAGAGAGCAATAAGGTCTCCCCTCTGCCTCCTTTTCTCCAGGCTAAACAACCCTAGACATGCAAACAGGGAATTAAATTCTAAAGAAGTTTGAAAATGTTTTCAGTTAACAGACTTAAAAGTTTTACTATTAAATTGGGACCATTCAATTAACACAAATGAAGTCCTGCTCCATAAGAGGAATAAATCCACTTCTACTTTCAGTTTCATATGCACGGGTAGTACTTTGAAGAGAATGAAAGATATCCCCAGGAAAAAAAAAAAAAAAAAAGTAAACACTCTTCAGCTTGCCAGGACAGAAAGCAAAGACAATGTGTAACTGCAAGTAGTGAAGCATTTCAAATTTAGTTAGGTGTATCATTTGTACATCGTAGAGCTCAGATGAGCGGAGAGGAAAGGCAAGGCAAAGTGCTGGAGCAACGGAGGATCTGGGCTCTCAGCAGCAATCAAGTCCACCTTTCAGCTGATAATGTGGCTGTCTAAATATATCAGTGATTAGGGCTACCCTGCACAGATTAAAGTCACAGCTCTGTGTCTCCCATCTGAGATACAACAGTTGGCCTGACGACAGCACAAACATGAACTCTGTGACCTGTTTTTCCAAACTGTTTTTTAGATTGGGCTTTAAATATACTGGGTCACTGTCTGTAATCGTGGATTGCAACAAATGCAATCCCTTCTCCAAGGATGGCTTCCCTAAACTCCATAAATTGCACTAGGGTGGAGCAGGCTACATGATTAGGAGGTCATCTCTTCAATGGTTCAGATGCCTCTAAGTGTGCCACCTCATATTTTTAATTAAAAAAAAAAAAAACACAAAACCAAAAAAAACCAAAACAGCAAAAAATTGTGCATAAAGCATCAACGAAAGCTTTAAGCAAAAGCAAAAGATCAAGTTCAAGCATTTATATTTATCATTATGACAGCAATATGTAAGATATTCTGTTTTGTTATAATGCCATCTCTCTTATAAGGGGACCTCAGTTATCTGTCTTAAACATTTCAGGGGACAGAAAATGATTCTGTGGTACTGAACGAGCTGTTCTAATTGCTTGTCTGTCCAGAGCTGAATTTAAGGCATTGCTGCCGCGACAAACAGGAGTCCCTTTGCTCTCCCTCAGAAATCCCCAATATAATTATAGAAGATTCAATTCTTCCTGTATTTTTCCCTAGGCGATGACCTGCTTTGCCTGTATGGCAAAATCAACCCCGATTTTATCATCAAGAGGATAACAAAGTTGCCTTGTCTTTTTCAAAGAAATACAAGTGGGAATTTAAAAAAAAAAAAAAAAGAAAAAAAAAAAAAGACCTTATTTCACCATTTCAGTATGAAGAAGTTACACACAGGGGAGCCTTGAAACTTCTTTCATGTTCATACCCTTTAATTCAATTAAGGCCCTAAGCTAAAGCAAAGAGCTAGCAAGAGTCAGATACTATTGCTGCTGATAATGTAACTGCCAAAAAAATTAATGGCATATAAACAATTCAAGTAGCTGTTTTGTTATGAGCTTTCCCTTCTGAAGCAGGTTAGTTTGCCTAGTAGATGACAAAATTATGGATGAATTCCTGAATTACTTTCTTCAGTCTTTGATTTAAAATAGGCCACTGGATTTACGCACTTGAGGTGCAAAGAAGTATTTATATTTTCTAAATGGCCTTCTGTGATCTGAAGAGATCAATGGCATACATTTTACTTGCATTGCCTGCGTTTGGAGCCTAGGGGGAAAACAAAAGCACAAATAATGGATTGATTTAGATGGAATTTGAGATTATAGTCTAAGGATTTCATACACATTTTGCGGACGTGTGAGAGGTCATGTAGAGACCCAGCCACATGGGATTTTTATATGGTCAAAGCATTGGCTGCCAAATGTATGACTTTAAAAAAAGAATTGAATTTAGGCTTAAAATTATTAATGTAGTTACAGAGAAGCATCATTGGCCTGATCCTGAGCCCTACAGAGTGAATAATAAAAAACAGGCAACAGGAAAGCAAAAAAATATTTTGCTAAATTAAAAAATATAAAAGAGCAGTCATGGTGAATGCTTTTACACTGACACGTTTTCATGTATTATCAAACAAAGAACTCACAAATACTTATTCTCACCCAGAGTATAAAAAAAAATGCATAAAATGAAAAAATGCTCAGAAAAATATGTCTAAAAAATCCTGTCCCCTGAAATCCATGCAAATACCTAAATCGGCTGAAAATACATGGAGAAGTAGATTCCATGGTCAAGGAAAGATACTGAAATAATGGACAGTGTATATTTGGGGAGCTGTATTTTTCTGAGGCTTGTTGTTTAATTAAATAATGACAAAAAAAGAGAACCGTGGACAAAGTTGGCTGTACACATTTGGGATGACTGGACTGGAAAAGGCATCAAATTCTCACGTCCTAACAGGAGAAGTCACGTAGCAGCTGTAGCTCAAGTACCTACATACAAATCCTCTCTCACAACAGGGATTTTAAAAAGAACACAGCTTTATCTGCTCTCACTTTCGGCTCTTGAATACTGCTTTGGATCAAACTGATCAGAGACAGTGGCAAGCTGGTTTGCTTGTCATCTTCTCCCAGAAATTCACAGAGTATCTCAAAATAAGGGTGAGGTGAGAGGGAAGAACCTTCTGCCTATACAATCCATGTGAATGCCCAACATCCAATTTTGGTAGGACCTTCTCAGAAAACCAGTGTCCTGTGGACTTGGCTTTGGGTCCTGTAGCTTATGTGAATTTCTCCTGTAGGAGTGTTGTATGAGAAATAATTCTTCTCTAGTGAAAAAGCTGCCTCTTGGACTTGCACTGCACCTCCTCAGGATGTCCATGCTGCCTGACCTCATTAATCCTGTTTTTCATGGTCACTGTACTGTGCAGTTATTCCATTAACATATTGTACTGTTGCCTGAGGCTGCTCTAATGTATGCTCGATTCTATATTCGCCTAATTTATTTAGGCATTTGTAGTGCATTGACCACTGTAGGGTCTCTCTTTCTATGGGGAGATGAGGAGAGCATATGGCATGGAACTGTGAGCTGTTGACTGTGCTCCTGGGAAGCCCTGTAAAAGGGCACACATACCCCAACACTGCAGTTCCACACACCAGCTCAATTAAAATCAAAAAATAATAAAAAAAATGCAACAATTTTCCACGTAGGGAGGGCTTTATATACAGTTATGCCTATACAAACTGTGCACTGGAGGAAGGGAAGGGAGAATGTGCCTATGGTCTATAATAGGTGTTTAAACCCCTTGACAAATTTGGGATCCAACTCAAAGAGTAGATATTACAGAGCTCAGAAGCAAATCACATTATATGGCAATGCAGGGAGCAGCACACAGTTCACTCTGTACATTCCAGTTTCTGTCATTTTTAGAGGGAACAATAGAACTGACTGGATTCAGCAAACAAAGTAAAAACTGTGACAAGGCGTTAATAGAAATATAGCTTCTTTCCATGAGATCATCTCTTCTGCATTTTACATATATACATACATTTCCTTGCTTGGAAATAAAGGTCATAATTCCTTTATCCTTTTTGCTCCCTAAATATATATATGGCCTCTTTCTTTAGGAATACAAAAAAGCACAAGATGCCAACTGACAGAACCTAAAAAGTATAAGAATGCTTTATTTTAATTACACTTAGGTTAAATAGTTGTTGGTGCAAGTTGTGAATCAAATACAAATTATTTTCTTTTGCAAGAATATATAAGCATCATCAACTATTGAAAAACATTTTTTAATATTAAATTACCTCACATCCAATCCTTATTAGCGTCTTAGTGTTGTTATTAACTGTATTTAGTTGAACAAAAGTGGAGAGAAAGCCTAATATGTTAATGTTTTGTTCTTTTATCATCAATGTTTAAATTGTATCCCATGTCTAATGGATAGTCAGCAGAGGGTATCTGTAGTGCATTCTGCATTGTTTTCCTTATGTTAAGAAAAATACTATAGATTTTTGATGACATTATTGAGAAATGGCTCATGATTTTGGGTGCCAGAACTGAGACCCTTTATCTTTAGCAGATGTACCTCCAGTTACTGCGAATACAGTTCATATGCTAAAGGGCAGTAACAGTGAGAATGAGAAACTAATTCACTCCAAATCTAGGAAAGTTAAAGATCAGGCAGTCTGCCTTTTGTTTAAGCATTAAAACATCCACTCATCTTCAAGGTAAGCCAGGACAACGTGCTCAAAATAATGAAAAGCCAGCCCGAGCTTGAACTAAGAACCTATCACCCCTCTGTCCCTGTCTTTACATGTGCAGTTGCTGTAGACACAAAGAAGATGAGGGAGCAGTTACCAGTTCGCAGCTCTGCCTTGGCCATTTGTCCCTCAATAACGGCAAGGAACAAGGCAATTGGGAGAACAGAGCTGAGTGCTGCTAGAAGGGTAAGAATACCCTGAAAGGCACGAAAGCTTGTTCAAATTGCTTTATGGCAACAAAATAGCCTTTGAAATCATTTGAATTACAAACAGTGAAAGTTTATTGTTAAACCAGTTATTGTTTCTGAGCCACGGGGGGCATCTGAACAGGGAGTTAAGGGTTGGAGCCAGATGGGGGAGGAAGGAGTTTCTTACCAGTGTGTTGCCTGTGTGGCATCTCAGGCAGCACAAAGAGCAGATGTTTGCTGGGGGAAGGAGACCCCTTACCTGTGTAGTACCTATTTAGTTACCAGCACTGGTCAGCCTGGTCCTGGGTGCTGCTAGGCTGCAAGGGCGGGGGGGACACTTTAGAAATCTGAAAGAAGGGAAGTAGAAGTATTTACTTTCCTCCTTAGGTCCCTAAGAAAGATGGGAACAGACTTTTTAATAGGGCCTATTAAAATAAGAAAAGGGGTAGTGGTTTTAAACTAAAGGAGGGGAGATTCAAGCTAGACATGAGGAAGAAATTTTTTACACCGAGGGTGATGAAACACTGGCACAGGTTGCCCAAAGAGGTGGTAGATGCCCCATCCCTGGAGACATTCCAGGCCAGGCTGGACGGGGCTCTGAGCAACCTGATCTAGTTGAAGATGTCCCTGCTCATTGCAGGGGGTTGGACTAGATGAGCTTTGAAGGTCCCTTCCAATCCAAACTATTCTATGGTCATGTGATTTTATTTTCATCTACAGTATCACAGATAACTTTAACCTCCCATATGATTCTGACTTCAGTTGTAGGTGGAGCTTCTGAAGGTGAGGAAATAACAAGAAAGTGTTGAAAGTCTAAAAGTGGTGTTTACACCATGTATGTCCCTAGGGAACTGAGTTCATCTTCTCATAGTTGTAAAATCTAGGAGTCTCCACAAGTAGGTATGTGCACACCACGGTGTTGTGTGGCCCCTACACCATAAGGTCGTATGGATATAGTTTTGCTGGAGAGCTGGTCATTCCCACTGATTCAAGTAAAGAGAGAAACCATCCTCTTGGAGAGAAGTCCCAGATTACAGGAAGAATGCAAAAACTAAGCTCTTGCCAATATAGTGTACAAAGAAAAGGAGTGCAAAAACTGCTTTACATTATAGCTCCCCTAACACTCCTGACCAGATCTCTAGAACAAATCAGCCAGCCCATCATCCCATCTGCAATTCCAACCTCAGACAGATTCTGGGTTATCAGAGAATTCAAATATGGCCACTTGTCCCACCAATAGAAACTTATCAGTGGTAAGACCCTGACTTTAACTGGTGCATTCTTGGAACAGGAAAATGTATTTATTAAGAAACTGATGTCAAGAAGTGTCATGAGCACTGGCTGACCCAAGCAAAAAACTACAATTCCCATATCTGAATAACTGCAGTATGTTTCTGCTGAGGGGACGCTGCGGGGATACATCATGAATAAAATTATGACTTATTTCAGCAAGACCTCCTGCCTCCAAACAGCTGAAAGCACATTATCAGGGCAACAGGCAACAACTTCAGCTCCAGATAAGATTTATTCTATAAAGAAATGAACTTTGTGATGAAACATGGGAAAACCTGTATAACTGCATACGTTGCACAAAGTAAATTAACAATTTATAGCTCATTCACATAATGCAGTTGCTCGCAGTAGATCACTGAAGCTTTAAGAAGACACTATTTTCACTCTACTTACAAAAAACAGTTGTTATCAGAGGCCTGAAGGAAATTGTAGGTGTTAGCTAGCCTAACCGTTGTGGATTTGACTGCCAGTTTTGTATCAGATTGAGATTGTGCATGCTTGCATGCACAGCTGAGTGTCAAACTCCTTACATGCACTGCAGCTCAACTGGGTCACGTTAACAACATGTTCAGAAGGGTGTCTTTAGGTGTTCTCCCAGCCAAACCAACTGTAATCAAAGCCCTTCCTCAGCCTCATCCTCAGTAACAAAAATACACCTGTACTTTCCTCTTACCCTCAGTGTTGTCAGAGCTCTGACTTGATGGTCTGAGATAAAATGTGTATGTGCATGTTCACTTGCAAAACAATACCATCTCCTGCTTCATGGATGTCAGGGTGTTTGTCTCTGGAAATCTGAGTTACTGATTTCCTCCTTGAGCTTTGTGGAGGTGTCTCACAGTGCGAATTGGGGTGAGTGATACTGCATGCAACAAATACATGCCCAAACCAGTGAAATATTTGCAGACACCAGTATGCCTATGCTCAAAATGTACGAACTTATGACAAGTTCTTTCTCTATTTACATGGACTTTTTTTCCTTCTCTTTCACCTGAAGTTAAGTGGTACCAGTGTAAAAGAGCTGTGTGCATGGTGGAACTTAATTCAGAAATAAAGCATTTGACTAGTTCCATGTCATGGTATTATTTTGCGAGGTATTTAAATTACTGAATGATTATATAGGAATTTAGGCATTCATACAGTTTTTGCCAAAATGAATTTCGTATTCTTTTCTATCTCTTACATTCAGTACATAAAATAATTTCTGACCTACATAAATGGCATACAAAACTCTCCCCCGCCTTTTCCAAAGTTTAATCCAACAATCAAAAATGACAACACCATAGATAAGCACAAATGTCAGCCAGCTGCACACTAGCACAGACATGTTTCATGGAGGAGGTGGTAACAGCTCACACTTTTTTACAGAAAGAAGGCTGATGTAGAGTCATGTTTGCTTTCCAATATATATGTTCTTAAAAAACTGTATTGCTCAGTTAAAAACAAAATAAAACAACTGCTGCTAACATGAAGACAGGCTTCAAGTGATCCTTCAGTTTCCGAGATATCTTGAAATAATGCAGGCACATGCACGCACATGTGCTCTCATATGCAGGGGTAAACTTTTTAAATACTTGTGTACTTTCCTAGTGCTCAAGTGCTCTTGTTGCAAAGTTCCTTCACTAAGACGGAATGAATATTTCAAGTCAAATGAAGTGATTTTTCTTCAGCTAGACTGAAACTATCCCCTCAGAGCCCAAGCACAGGGAAAGCATGGAAAGTGAAAAAACAGGGACTGCTCTTTGGAGAGAGAGTGGCTGGCTTCCAAGGGCACAAAGAACGTACATGTCGGAGCAGCTGCAAGTGCTTGAACTGGGATCCAAGCACACAACCACAGCCCTCATGGTGATTAAGGAATAAGTTAATGCTCTGTAGAAAGATCTGTTATTTATAACGTGCGGTGCTCAGCACTGTACAACCAAGAAGGGAAGCACCAACTCGGCTCCTTTTCTCCAACCTTAAATTTATCAGCGGCTCTCGGATCATTCCCAGCACACAGTGCACTTGAAGCTCAAGCACCTGGTTATACCAGCTTTCTTAATCATGCATTTAAAAATGTATTCCTCCTCTGATTTTATACTTTCAAAACAGTTCAGCTATCACCTGATTACAGTTTACGCACAACCCTAATCAACATATTACAGTTTGGGAACTGCTGTGCCATATCATTCCAGTAAAAGGAAACAAGCTGTTCCTGTGATGCACCTGATTGCCTGTTCACACGACAAAGTTAAACCCTTTTTAAAAAAATATAAAGTATTTAAAGTATTAAACACTTTTGAACTGTGCAACCGTATGAGGTTAAGCCTTTCCCACCCCCTGCATAATGCCGCTCACATTATGCCTCTGGAAACCTGTCCAGGTGTGCTTCCCACTGCCTGGAATCATGGGGTTGGTAGAGACAGGATCTTGAAACCGCTGACACTGGCTTTCAATACACTCCTTATTTCCAAGTAAATATTCTGCAAGCGTGTGATTTTTTGGCACTACTATAACTATTGTGGCATTGCCCTGAAGGACAGACTAACCCAGTTTAGAATAAGTGCATTTAATAGTGCAGAGCTCTATAGCCTGTCTAGTAGGACTTTAACCATGGTTTTGTAAATGATTTCAAAACCAAGTTACGAATCAAAGTGAATTTTTGGTTGACTGTTTTTTTAAATAATAGTTTGAAGGTTGTTTTGCAGGTTTTTGTTTCTGCAACATGTACAAGTTCACCTAACTGTAAGCATGTTTGTGAAGGTATCAAATGTAATTTTTGCTTTTGAATCCGAACATAAGTTACTGTTTTAAGAAAGATTTTTTACATTGAGCTTGCTTAAAATATGTGCATTCAAGAGCAAGCCAGACTGGCTGACTGACCTTCGTTCCTTCCCTCCCACCCACACACAGAAACCCATATACTATGGCCGGATTTCATAAATGCTGTTCCAGGGGGAGTTCATTTCAACTTCTTCAGTTTGTGTCCAGTACGTTTGTTGTGCTTTATGTCAATGGTTATGTGCTACTGTTTAATGGAAAGCACTTTGTTGTTACTTTATGTACGAGTAATGAAACATGCCTTAAGTATGTACATTAATATGTCAGTGTTTTTAACATAGTAACAAAATAATTTTATTCAGCAAGAATATAGCCTGAAATTATTCAACATGGACAAAAATACCCTAATAAAGTTGTCAAAGGGTTTCATAATGAAACCAAAAGCATGTCCAGTTTGGAATTTCTTCCATGACCATCATTTGGACTGGGCATGGTGTAAGGTTCATATGCTTCTTTCAAAGATTCTGCACTGTATTTTAGATACATGTCGTGTGAGCCATTGCATAACCAAATGATGGGAAAATTGTGCTTTTACAGTCCAAGAAAAATATAGTGATTTTGAAAAATGATGAGACCAAGACCCCAAAAATTGACCCAGGCTCAGTGTCCAAGTACAGTGTTGAGACCCAGCATACTGCTTCTTGCTGGACCCAGATTTTCCTTCCTTCCTGTTCCTGGTGAATGACAGATAGAAAGTTTTTTGGCAGCTAAGATACAGCCATTAAATATTGTGTTTGTCACAGTAATCTTTTTCTCAACTGTTTTGTTCTGGTGCTAATGTTCCTTCAACTCCCACATTAATCCTGCATTTTTGTTTCACATCTGGTGAGGGAATGATGAGGTAACCCTGAATAACATACAAATATGAGTTCATATTAGCACACCACTATCTTTTTTGCCCATCAATATTCTTTAAAACAGAAAAATATTCTTTCTTTGTTAGCACGGTAATCTACAAAAACATAAGAATGTACTAATATTGCCATTATTTGGATTACATAAAGAATTCAGAAAAAAATATGAAATTGTCTTGTGTATGCAAGATACAAACTAAATTTTTATTCTTTTTGACTGACTGGCTTTCTATATCTTCTTTCAATGGGACTTCTAAGGACTATTAGAAAACTATTCAGAGCCACTACAAATGCAGAATAGACTAGGCCAGTAAGTCAAGGGAAAATACATTTTTTCTCTTGGAAGACTCACCTTTGATGTAACTAAATTGGCCTAAGTACAGCCCTGACAATTTTAAGTGTTTCTCTTCCTAAGTGAGCATGAAGGCTTTGTCTCCATCTGCAAAAACAACTAAGTGGCTATTGCACTGAGCTCTGGTGTTTGAGAGACTCTCAAATACTTGCTGATGGTTATGGAGACAATAAATAAGACTTTGTTTTCCGAGTATATTTGTATTTTTAAGGGAGAACCAGTCCTCAGCAGACAGGAGTCTAGACCAGAGAAACAGCATTAAGTAGCCCACCATCTGACAAAGCAGATAGTGTAGGCATAGCCCTGCTCAGATCAGTCAGACAAAGCTTCACAAAATCCTAATTTTGCCCCATCAGCAATATTAATGTCAGGAGACAGACAGCAGAAAGGTGGTACACAGGTTGAAACAGGGTCAATCAAAGGTGGAGAGACACAAGAGGAAGTGCATAGCTGCTATCACTTCTGGAAGATAAGGTTATCTGAAATATTGCATTTTCAGGTGTTTACAGATGCATCTTACTATTTGGTTCAAATATTTACTGGACCTCATCAAATAATCAAGCAAGTGGGATTTATTATTGTTGTTTCCAAAGCTGATTACAGACGACAGATATTGCTTGCTAATCTTTTCCCATTCCTTGATTATACATTTAGAATGTATGCTCTTGCATCTCTTTTGAGAGCACAGATGTTAAAACCACAGGACATCAGTTTAATCCTCAGGTACTGTCACAGCTATGGATCCAGCTGGTTTTATTCCAGGTAAAGTGCAGCCAACTGCAATATGCCTACTTATAAAACCATAATTGGGGTAACCATCATCTAAGCAAATAATGTTTTAGCTGACCCATGCACAAAATAAATCCCTCTCCTTTAGATATTAAGCTTGTAGTCTCTTATCACCTTACATGATGGGAGGTAGGGACAGTTCAGGAGTTTGTCCAGTTTTTGTAGCAGAGCAGAAAATGGAGAGCTCATCTGACTTGAATACAGACAGATTTTGACCCTGGCTGCAGGAAAACACAGCTATTGCCAGAGTTGCAGATGACTCTATTACTTTAGCTGTGAACCCCATAGAGGAAAAGAAAAACAAATAAAAATCTCCTGAATTAGATAGAAAGTTTCAGCCCCCAAGCTGCAGTAAGACTCAACTGTGTGAAGCAGACAGTTTGATCTAGTGATAGAGAGCAACTCGTAAGAGAGCAAATGAGGAATGCAGGCACATAGAAGCGTTTGCTTCAGTTTGGAAAGGAAACCTAAAGTACATGCTTCACCAGTTCAAGCCTTTAAAGGAAATATATATAGTTCATGTCTGCAAGTGGGTAGCACATTTAAAAGTATTTCTTAAAATAACAAGGGGGAAGTAGTTGTTAAATTGATTGTTCATTAATTAAGAGAACTCTGGAAAGAAAAGTATTCACTGAAGAAGTAGTTAAAAATACAAGCTAAATAATTTTTGGAACGTGAATTATTTCATGTTTAAAAGTAGCTCATTAAAGAGATGATGAGCTGTATTAGACCATCCCAGATACAACACTGCAAAATTCACAAACAGAGTAAAGATTTACTGTGCTGCGCACCTGAGGATGTGCATCAGCCGGCAGCACGTGTGAGCACCCTTTATTTACTTTCTACTCCCACAGGTGTTCACAGAGTATTGTTCCCACATCAGCAGGCAGAAAGAGCTGAAAGCACCCCAAACACTCCTGTGAGCTCATATTTCTGCATAAACACAAGCCACACACGCGTGCCCGCCATGCAGGTGCACGCCTGCCTGTGCACGCAGCCGTGTTTGGCGCTGGTTTGATTTATCATCACAAAGCGGCTCATGATAGTGTAAGGTTTGAGGTGTGGATTCGGTACCTCAGGTACTCAAACAAGGGCTCCTTTCTTCACAGTCTTTCCGGTAGCAGAGCCATCCGGCTGCCACGGCCAGGGCAGCAGCCCTGTGCAAACACCCGGTTATGAACATCACATAGCCTGAGCGTTAGTCATGGCACATCGCAGGCTAGCATGTGTTCACACAAATAGTATGAAAGTCCACAAATACATAAAAACCCTGTCAGCTGGTCTCAAGAGAAAGTATCCAAACAGGAAAATGCATTTACCATGGGAAAGGAAGGACTGCAGGGCAGTTGCCAAGATTCATCTGGCCTCCAGTGGTGCTATCTGCCATCGCCAAACCCTCCCTGCTGAGCAGACCTATGGAAAGGCTGGTACAGAAGCCACTCATGCTACAACCTAGTCCAGTGTCCACTTGGATGGAGTTATGGGCTACACACAGGGCCTTGCCTCAAGAAATTCCCACAGGGCCAGATCAGAGAAGAAGGGGATGTTTCCACTCAGTTTTCCCTATATTGTTCATTGTGCAGAGGCAGCATTGTACACTTGTTCCATGCAGTCACCACCTGAACCCTGAACACTTTTTTCCTGGTTTCCTCAGTCCCATCTGCATTGCTCTGTATCCTTTCCAACATGGGTCACTTTTAGTCTTTCATGGACAATTCCACACCAAAAAGAAACTTGGATTTCTTGTTGAGTTGCTGAAGTCCCCCAGCTTTACTTCTTCCTCTACGATAAATCAACCACCCCTGAAGACCCTGGAGCAAAAAGTGCATACCCAAGAAATACAAAAGTACAGAATGGTTTGGGTTAGAAGAGACCTTAAAGGTCACCCAGTCCAAGCCCCTCCTGTGGGCAGAGACACCTTCCACTAGACAAGGTTGGTCAAAACCCCATCCAGCCTGGCCTTGAACGCTCCCAGGGTTATAGCATCCATAGCTTCTCTGGGCAGCCTGTTGCAGTGTCTCACCACCGTCATCACAAAACATTTCTTGTGTCCGAACTAAATCTACCCTCTTCCAGTTTATAACTGTGACCCCTTGTCCTGTTACCACGGACCTTGGTAAAAAGCCTCTCTCCTTCTTTCTTAGAAGCCCCTTTTATATATTGAAAAGGCACAATAAGGTCTCTCCAGAGCTTTCTCTTCTCCAGGGATGACCCCAAACAACATGCAAGAGCTTGCACTTGACATTATTGAACTTCATTATGTTCACATAGACCCACTGCTCCAGCCTGAAAAGGTACATTACAACCTTTTGTTGCTGAAGGGTGTTTGCTAGCTAAGATTTCTCCTAAGAAAGGTAAAGAATGTACAAACCAATAACATAAAATAGTTTACAAAAGACAATTTACTAGAGCAGCAAGCCGTTGGAGGCCTTTCACCAGCCACCATGACTCATTTCTAAACAAGCTGATGAAATGATTCATCCTGCAGGAGAGTCATGTTTACACTGCATTTGTCACACTTCCAGCCCCAAAGCATTTGGTACAATGGCTTTTCTCATCCCAAGGGGCACCACCTGTCCAGACAAGGAGCAATACAAGTTCTTTCACACTTGCAGGCTTGACAGTAAGCAGACTGACACTACAAGGTGGATGGATAAAAATGAATTAAAAGAATGTCCTTTTGCAGCTGCTTTAGGTGATGGCAGGAGGAGGAGGAGGAAGAAGGAAGAGCTAACTGGGCTTGCTCCTGTGTTTGCATTAAGCTGAGCCTTTTGTCTTTACACTTCACAGCTCACTGTGAGGCCATTCCACTTAAATTTAGAAAGGCATCATCCAACAGATATTAGTCAGTCATGGAGGCATTTAATCATTAGTACCAATACCACAGCTGGGAGATCTATAGCCAAAGGGTCAATGTTTCAGACATATGTCTGTTTTTCAAAAGATGCAGAGATACTTCCTGTTTTATCTCTTTGGATTAAAAAGAAAAAAAAAAAAAAAGTATCTGCAGAAACAAAGCTAAAATTACTTAAAGCTTTACCAGCATTGATTTGATATGGTTTTAAAATATTCCTGTGTTTTATTCAGGATCAATAGAGAAACATATTTCATGTAACTTTTCTGGGTATATTACTTCAGAGCAGGAGCAGGGAAGAATGATTGCATGCTCAACTGTATCAAAATCACATTGTTTCAGCAAACATCATTTAATTTTCTGACCTTTCAATCTCTCTGACCTATTTCTGAGAAGCTTATTGCTGTTGTCAGGTCAGAACTTGTTTCAAAGAGCCAAGTGTCAACTTTCCACTTACAGATTATGCTGGCAGGAGTCTGTCTGCTTACATAGGATATGTCTTTGTCCTTGACCTGCATTATTTCCATAGTTCTCTAGTGCAGAAACAAGGAATTAGCCTTTCAACACAATTTATAGATGACATTGATCAGTGGGATAAAAATCCACAGATTATTAGTTCTGCCTTCTTTAGAAGTTAATGAGAAAATCAACCTTCCCTTTACTGAAATGGACAACATGAATGTTTTCTGGGAAACAGATGAGATGCCCCATTTAAAAAATGATACATAAAATGAAGTTCCCAAAAACCTGTAACAATTATAAGGCTCAAAAAGCAGGTTGGAAAATCAAAGGTCCCTGGAGTTCTCCTTACACCCAAGCCTATTTTGTTAGAAAATGCTAAAACATCATTGAAGACAGTCAAGAAAACCACTCAGTTTTATGGTGTGTTGTGGTAATTTAATCTTTAGCCTGCATGGAATATTATACAGGAAAACCACATTTGTAGAGCTTACCTCTTAAATGGGAGCACAATTGTAAATACTTGAAACTTATTTCAAATGGCAAGAGAGATAGTGGTGTAGGCACAGGTAAAGCCATATGGCATGTACCCATATTTTTAGAGAGCACAAATACAGTTACATGTTACATACATCACAACACCAACATCACTCCCCCCAACCCAAAAAACAAACAAAAAAACAAACAAAACCACACACAAATCCAACCAACCAACCAAAATTAAACAAAAACTAGGAAGTTTGGTGCTAGCTAAGCCATTGCTTTCCAGAGTGAGCTCTGCATTTTCATGAACATCAAGTTCTCTTGAGAAGTGCCTCAATTTGGATCCCAGAAATGGAGGCACTTCTCAAGTTACAGATGTTATTGACACACAAACCATGTATAATTCCATGTATTGCATATATTTCTTCCCCCTTAGGCCAAGCACATTGCTGTAGATGTGTTGTCATTTACTAAAATAGTTACAATGTGATATGTGAATCAGGAAAGTAAATTGTTTCATTCAAAACAATTTCCTATTAGAGATATATCTGCCAAAGTTATAAATGCTACTGGCAAGCAGTTGAAGTCACCTAAATAAATACAATGGTAATGTATGGGAAAAACAGAGCATTGGTCAGTTTTGCTTGTGGTTCTACATTTGGGTTTACTTATATCATTTTTCTGCATCAAGCCAAATAAAAGTGTTGTCGTTGGAATTCATACTCTTCAAACCTGGAAGTGGAGGAGCTGCTTTTCTGTGATTACTTCTGAGGGGAATCTTAAAAAATAAGATGCTGCAGAGCCATTGTGTAGCATCATGGTATTCCAGAGACCACAGACCAGGGCAGAAGAGACAATGGATTTATCTGAGGTTCAGCTGTACATCTCTCTGTAATATGGCATTAGTCTTAGATGTAGGAGTGAGACAGTGCACAGATGCGAAGAAAAAGCTGTTATTCTCTTCCAAAATGGCAATCTGTCCTGTCACTATTTTGCTTTCAGCTTCCCTCGGTTCCTTCTTCCTTGTACACATATTTTTTTCACTGTTAGGCTTCAGTGCAGATTCTGCTTAACCTGAGTTCACTAAGAATGTTGTGTCAAGTCAGCTCTTTCAGCTTTCATGTTTTTGGCCACTGAGATCAGCAGATCAGTTTCATTTTATTTCCCCCAACAGATATTTAATTTACAATGGAGACCTAAAGCTCTCATTTCTGAGGGACATCCTTGCAAAGACAGTTGCTGTCTGACACAGCTGTTACAGGACACCAAGGAAATTATGTCATGAAAATAATACTGCCACCCCTGGGTATACAACATATCTATCATTCACGCAGTGTTACAAGGATGATGGAATGGCACGAGGGGGTAATTTTAAAGTCCACCTACACTGTAAAAACATGCCCTCTTCAGAACGTAGGGACCATCTGCATCTGTGTGCCTTGTGGCAGGTTTGGATGGGGAAGAGAGCACTGAAAACAGTAAAACAGAAGAATAATAGCCCTCTTTAAAAAAAGGACATTATACCCCATATGGCAATGGATTATTACACTGCCATCACTGGAGGCCCTCTCTGCTCTGTTTGTTCTGAAGTCACCTACAGAGAGCAGAGAAAGGGCTGGCTTAGCAAAGCGTGGTATGTTCTGTTATCTCTTGGGACCATTACTAATCTTCACATAATTTCAACTGCAAGGCATCCCTCAGTGGAAAGAGGGCATGGAGCTGCAACAGACAAAGGGAAGAAGGATCACCAGCACAAAAATGTGTCAGCAAAACAAGAAATGAAACAGGATCAAGAGGCAGGTAAACCATGAAAGGAGAGAAGTATTAGATGAGAAGACAGGTTGCAAAAATAGGCACAAGAAAACAAACACAATTTTACACAGGAGTACAGGGTTCATAACAACCCAGAAGGCCCCAGTTCTTCTGGCACCTCTTCGATGATAGTGGGACTAACCACTGGGTCACATCAGTGCTGAGCTGCAAATAGTCTTCTCACACCAACTTCTAATCACTGACACCTCAAATTCAGAATAGCATAAGAGCAGCAAGAGGTCTATGTTTCATACTGTGGCCATACAAGGACTTAATCACCTTCCTCTGGTGAATTTACAGAGCAGCTGCTCTATAATGCCCCAGTGCTTAAGTATGAATAATGTGTTTTTAGGAACACTGCTCAGTATTGAGGAGGATTACCATCCATGTCCCTAGCTGCGAACACCAGGAGGTGAAAGAGCTATTGTTTGACCTTTGTTGTAGAAGAGAGAAAATTTTGGCAAGAAAAGTGTGATTATTTGTTTGTCCCATTTTATAGCCTACACAACACTTTCCTAGCTTGTGCAGCTGTGTTTGACCATAAGAGAGAGGACCTCTCAGACTTTATTCTAGTACTTTTCAAATGTAAGAGAATGTGATGTTGGTCTCCCTAGTGCAAATACATGTCTAAAAAAGATTGATTTTCTGTCTTTTTTTTTTTTTTCCCTTGTAAGTGACCCATTTAACAAAACTATTAGGCAATATGTTCATATACCCTTTTTCCCTGTTCTGGTTATCATTGCTTAGAATCCTGAGAATTGGGAATTACTTTTGTCAGTTTAGGAAAGGAGGGTAAGTCTTACATGTAAAAACCAACCTGGAGAGAAAAAACTTTTCCCTACATACTCCCTGATGTTTTACATTTACCCTAAAAAAAGGTCAGCACCCCCTTAGGGCTGGAAGAAGGCAGCTTCAGGGCCTGGAGGTTGTTCTTTTGGTGGCAAGAAATAAGAAAGATCTACCTAAATGTTTATGAGTTCTGAGTTGCCATTTTGTTGGAGATATTACAATGACATGAAATACATTGAGGATTTTTCTCTCTTTGTTGTGCTGTGTTTCATACTATGCTAACAAATACTATGTAGGAAAACAAACCAGGAACCTTTTAGTTTTGTGCATAGAAAAGCCTTCTATGGCCTTCAGAAAACTAGACAAAGGGAAGTCAAAAAATTAGCATCCATCAAAAATATATCTTGTCTTTATTTCAGATTTGGAAGGACCAGTACCATCCCAAACTCAGAACACAGAGATATTGTTTCCAAAATACTCTAACAGCTTTAGTAGTGATATTACCAGTAGATAAAACAGGGCACTGAGAAACAAGGTCAATCAGCATTTAGAACAGCAGAGTAGAAAGTATGTAAACTCTTGGGAACATCCTATCTTGAATTTCAAAAAAACAAGCGTTTTGAAAGCCATGTTTAAGACATCTTAACTGAGCCTGACTTTTGGAAAATATGGGTCCCTGAAAATAAGTCCTTCTGAATGACTTGTAACACAGCACTCATTTTGAGAGTTAAAGTTGCCCTTTCTCTACTCACGGTATCTAAACTCTGTAATATTGTAAAGCACTTCATTTTTTTATGTTGCAAAATAATTACTGAAGTAAGCTTTGCAGTCTCTTAGTCACAAGTTGTCTACAATTTCCAAAAGAAATCGAGGGTAATAAAACTATTTGCAGGAGGATGAGTTGCAGGAGAAGGTTTTAAATTAGAAGGGTCAGTAACATCTTAACAATTTTTATGCTACATTAAGCCAGAAAATTATTTTTGTGCTTGTCATGGTTAACTTATACAGAAATCTTCAATGCATATCTAACATAATAATAATTTTTTAAAAGCTTTAAAAATATGGCTAAAATGAAAGATTTAATGATCAGCCATTATTAATCATTTTAACTTCAAATTTGGTGTTTTGAGATTGTAAAAAGTTAATATAGTGACATTTTCTGTCTGTGAGTGTTGCCAAGGAGAGCAAAGATCTGGTCTCTGTTTGTGCATGAAGAAAATAAGGAGTTATACCTGCAAGCAGTCATGCCTGTGCATTATGGAACAGGCTCATGGTCATGACAAAGAATTTGCGGTTTAAGCATCCTGAGATACACATGAAACACAACCAGGTAGTAACTACCATAAACAGCTTAGAACAAGAACTGTTTGCTTTACAGAAGAGAGAAGAGGAAGCTGAGATGCCAGACACTGGTCTCATAATTTGAACCTCAAAAGACATTTAGTGCCTCAGACTTCACTTTAGTCAGAATGCCACAGCTAACACCTCTGCTCTAAATGAACGTGTCTGGGTCTTTCTAACACCTCCCCTTTTTAGGTCACCCAAATGACTTTGTCTGTAGTACCATGCTGCTCACTGAAAAGGAAGAGTGGTATTTTAATAGCTGGGTGATCTACATGATGTGTCAGTTCCATGTAGAAACTCCCCTGAAGAATTTCCCCAACCAAGTATTAGTCAGAACCAAACAAAATGTTTTGTAAACAGCAATGGTCCAAGCTAAACCTGGTTCTGTTGTCAGCCATCTGGATCAAGTGAGGACCATTATATTTGCTGTCCTTTCTTGCTTGCTTGCAATAAATAAATAAATAAATAAAAAATGACACAACATGTGGGCTGGCTTATGTCAGTGCAGCTGTGTATAGGAGGATCACGGAAAATATCAGTTCCAGCCTGTTGTCACATTGTCACTCTACATTATGGATTGAATCTATGACTGGTGGTATCTTGCCATAACTTCAGTGATTTTGACAGAGCTATGATGATCTATGCCATGGGGAATCTGATTTGTTGGACTGTCATGGGCAAAATAATGTTTTCTGTCCATTATCCATGTATGTACACAAACAAAATAAATAATTAAAAAAAAAAAAAAGAAAGAAAAAAAAACCCCACACATATGAAACTTCACATGATCTAATTTGGATTCAATTTAGAAACACTTCTCTCCTCTTTAAATACGTATGGAGGATATTTTCCCTGTCTCCAAGCGTTCTCCAAACAGACAGGAGCTGCCTCATCTTGCGCTCAAACTTGCATGGATGACAGTCTTACCGTGATTGATCACCCTAGGGTCACACATGAAACAAAAGCTATAGAAGCATTTGTTCATGCAATGACACAAATCCACATTCTTTTTTATCTTCCTGACCTTTAAGTGTTCTCATTTCCTTCATTAGGAACCTTTATCTGAGATCACATCTTTTACTTTACAAAGTCTAACTGAGAGACTTTTTTCCCTTCTATTATGTTAGTTATCCTTTCTCCTCTACTATTACTCAGAAAGTGTATAAATAAAAATCACACTTCCCAAATAATATACAACAAAGAAAAATAACAGATTTCTCACTTAGTCATTGAATTATTTGCCTTCTTCAAACTGTCAACAGCTTCTTGATGGAAATATTCTGTGATTCATTTCTTCCTTGTCAACCCAGGGAATGACTGCCCTGCTCTCTTTTACCTTAAGATGCAAAGCTCCCTTGTTTATTTAGAGGGGCTGGTTGGCTGGTTTGGTTTTGGATACTGTGCCACTCAAATACATTTATGAGCATATGATGTGTTCAGTTCTATGAAGCAAAGAAGCATGAAGTTCAATGATTTAAAGTATTCCACTTGAGGTCAGCCAGGGCTTGCAGAGTTTCACAGATGATGTCAGTGTATGCCCCTGACCTGAGCCTTGGTACAGATGCATCCCTGCACTTTCAGTAGTTATGCCAAGCATTCAAGCTCAGAAATCCCTCCTTTTGCAAATATGTGTGCGCAACTCTACCCATTTGAGTGGAGCTTTACTCACACTTAATGAAGTTCTAAAGGTATGAATTTTCAAATGCTTTATATGCTTCAAGAACTATCCACTTGGATTAACTAATTAGCACTGAGCTCTTTGGTGATGACTAGATCTTCACAGATTTCTGCATGCTGTCGTTTGTTTGCAGTTGTCTAGTGTCAATAACATTCAGGATAAATCATTTGCCTGTAAGTATTTTTATGCCTGCTTATATCCAGCTCCTGTAGATCAGTCATTATGAGCAAATTACAGTCTTTGCTTTGGACTGGAGAAGTCTGTGTCTGCCCCTGACAGTTCTTCCTGAGAACCAACCCAAAAATTTCCCTTAGATACAATCAGACAACTATTTCCCTGAAATCTGTATGGGAAAGACTCATTGGAGATTTGTTTTATGAAAGAAGATATGCACAATCTCCCTTAACAACAAATGGATTTTTCTGTTATAATCTACTGAAAAAAAAAAGCACATTTCCTATAATAAGGGGAAAATGCAATCTAATTTTCCTAAGTACTACTTAGTTGCTTGTTGATTTTTTCAATAGGAATGAGGATAACAGCAGCCTACAGCAGCACACACCTAATAAAGACTGCTGTAGTGCTAGGATGTCTCTCCAGCTGCTGCTTTATTGAATTCTCTCTTTACAAGGCCTATTATCCATGCATCATACTTCTTGTTTCCTCTTCTTCACCAGCATCTTCCCTCCCGCAGGTGGCCACTGCTGGCCCTGAATTGAAATTTTCTTGTGCAATAGACCCTGTAACCTCTCCTTTAAACTGTACAACCTCCATTCAGTTTGCAATATACTAAGAAATACTGCTCTGCCTTTCAATTATTGTGCCTTCAGCATTATATCTGGTCATTATTTTTCTCCTTTTTTCTCTTTGTTGCCCCTTTAAAATGAGAAAGTGGTGTCTCTGATCATTGCAGAGGTAATCAGGATAATCAAAGGCAGTTCCTATAGGCTGCAAGGATAAACTTTAGAAAAGCAGAGCACTTAAAAGTAGAAGTCTTGGATTAGATAGTTTTAGACATGTTTGGATAGATGCTTCTAAGCATGTGTCTTCAAACGAGATACAGATTTCAAAAGAGCCTTCAGGCCTCGTGTTTTTAACACTAGTTCGAACCTGGTAAGACACAAAATATAATATAGCCTTATAATGTTAAGTATGGCAGTACTCAAGCTCTTTAGATGGAAAACCAGAAAATATAGTGCACGTTCAGGGGCAGCTGTTGCTATATTTTTGTTTTGCAAGAATTTAATGTGTTGAGACACTATATCTAGTCCACAGGTAGGGAAAGTATGTGGTCTGGCTGCTGGGCAATATTTGCCCTCAGATGACAATTGTTTTTCTTTACAGAATTTTATGGACCAAGTCCCATTGCCTAATTAATTAGTATAACTAAATAAGAACACTCTTGCATTTTGCAGTCTTCTTCATTTAAAGAACTGTTACATTTTGAAAGGATATATGTTACAGTTAACCAATTTTCTAGATACTTAAGGAAAAACGTGCAGAACATATGTAACAATACATACATTGACTCTTTGGTTTAGTTTGAAATATGTCTAATCTGCCTTTCGAACTATCCATTCTCATACCAAAAAAAAAGAAGTAAGAAAAATCAGGGATCACCTCTAAACCAATCTTCAAATGGCACCTATCATATTCCATCAAATCAAAAGTCCAGAATTACAAGATTTTGATTAATATAGACATGAATGAGAGAAAATATTTTAATTTGGGACTTTCATTTGCAAAACTCAGATGCAAATGGAATAGAGCCCTGGAGTGATTGCTCCAGCTGTGGTTCACAGATGCAATGCTGAACTGACTGCTTTGCAGTAGCCCAGCAGTGAGCCTTGCACAGAACTCCTCTATTTGTACTGACCAGCCACAGGAACGTTTGGATGATGCAACATCTCTCTGACAGCTTATTTTTGTACCCTGACCATCACAAAAAGAAGGGGTATGACAAAGGTGTCGTCTCACTCCAGCATAATCTAATGGTTAGCCATCTTCTTTGGGTCAGCAGATAGATACACTGCCTGTCTTTCAGCTCTGGTTCTAAGAGAAGCAGACTGACAGTATGTGCACCTTCAGCAATGGTCCTCACAAGGCCCTGAGCATCTTTGAGACTGAATGGACACAAAAGTGAATACGTACAAACTTGGCTCACTTGACTGGAGACAGTGGCTCACTATCCTCTTTTTGCCATCCTCTGCATGAAGCCCATGCTGCAAGACTCTGAGCCCAGAAGAATCTGTTTCCCTGTCCTTGCTCTTTCCCACCATCCTCCCTTCCAAAATTAGTTAATACATTTTGCTCAGAATTGCCAAAATAAAATAGTAACATCTAAACTAAGACCTAAAATCAATACTTCCAAATCAGAAAGAGGCAGCATGAAAAGTTAAATTGCAAAACCAAGAATATATTGCCACACATTGCTTCAGTATGATGGCTGCTTTGGCAACGACACTGCTTATATATTAAACAAATTTTGAGCGAGTCTGGGGACCCCAGTTATGACTGAGATCTCATTGTGCTAATTTTTATCAGTGCAGAAAAAAAGATAATTATTTTATTCAGATGCTGCAAATCCCATAGTTACATACAAATCCATGTCTGAAATATAGTACAAGAGATGCTATATATGAGGACAGATTTTGTCAAACTACTGTTTTCCAAGATATACATTAGATTAATATGTTAGACTGACATTTTAGCATGCTGAAGATCATGAGACGTGTTTTATGGTGCATTAAAATCTCATAATAACAATTTCAGAGAGTTAGCATAATATATTATTCAGAGTTAAATGCTGCCTTGAATGATAAGGGCTAACATGCCATCAGGCTATAATAAACTACAGCTTTGAAATATCAATTTTCATTTGTCAGTGAGGTCATTTACAGAGCTAAAGCAAGAACATAATGATGTATTTTTTTGCTATCTAGGAGAAAAAAAACTGTACTTTTCCAACATCCAGAAAATACAGACATACTTGGATAAAGCAATTATTAAATCATGTAACCTTTCATACAAAACAAATTATCATGGATTTAGTTATAAAACTGAAAGTAAATACATTCTGGTTTCTTATATTGAATGTAAGTAAACGTATTTAAACTCTTGGGAAAATACTGTACTGAGGCGCAAATGTATTACTCCAACTGGGGTTTTGACAAATTGTATCTGTTTATCTGATATTTAACTGACACAGTAAAGACAAGCAACCTTACAGCACTCCTCTACAACTTCACCCCAAAGAGGGATTCATCATCATGAGTTACTTAAAGCTGCATGTTGCCCTTAATCCACATATGAAATACTGTATTTTAAGGCCTTTAAGCTGATAAAAGGGTGCGTTCATACAGTTAATGGGGTGGAAAAGAGGGCAGCTGATATAAGAGATGGTGGAATGGGCACTAGATTAAAAAGTACCTTCATCCTCAAATCTCACTGTAACCTCCTCCATCCTCATGTGCATGGAGAGCCACAGGAGTTGTGTCCACCACTCTGGAGACCTTTAGGCTACCTTCACCTGATTTGATGGCTGAAACTTCAGTGTGCCCTTCCTTCAAAAAACACATGGCCAGGAAAGGCAACAGGCCACCAGGAATGTGTCTAAGCTGCCATGTGTATGTGTGCCATGGGCATCCCAGAGCTCTGGTCACCCGATTTCCCAGGCTGATGATGTCTTTTTATTTGGCAATGAACTTTTGGCAGGAAACAGCTTATGCACATGCAGTTCCTCCTCTGCCTCCAGCACAGATACGTGGTGAGGACACCAAAGCCTCTGGACATAAGCCACAGCCCAGAAATGGGACATGGACTTGTGCACCAGTGCTAAAGCCATTGCTATGGGAATACAGCATGTCGAGGATAACTCTGGTACAAGGAGGTTTAGCTTCACCTCCCACAATGTGCTGAGAGAGACACAAACCATTGGTCTAGGAACATACATTGTTATATTGCCCAGAAAACTTCAGAAATTCCTCTCCATCACGGTGTTATGTGCTTACATGGTCATAGAGGACAGTTAGTACAGAGGTGCTCCTGAAAACTCTGCTGTAGAAGCTGTGGAGAAACCCCTCCTGGGCACAACGGGTCTGCACCCTTAGAGAAAGAGGAGCAATGAGGCTCCCTAACCATAGCAGCACTTGACCCAGATCAAACCAGTGAATCTAAGCAATGTATGCCTGGATGTGAGCTGGTACAAACAGTCCTTTATCCACTGTCCTCTGTGACTTCTTCTGCGTTAGGACTAAAGTGTTATTTATACTGTAATCTTTAATCACAACAGCAGGCAGATCAGGCCTATAGCAGTTATTTAAATGGGTTTCGGGGCTTACCGCTTTCGAGTTTGCTGTTAAAACCCCCCCAATTTGTGAAGTGTGCATCTGAATAAGAACATCATGCTATCCTGTTCAGCTAACTATATGAGGCAGTCTATGTATGTCACAGTCGGTGTTGACTTTGTAAAGTAATTTTACAAAGCTCTCAACTGACAGGAAGCAGTCTACTGTGTGTGCACAAAGTTCAGTCATTTAAATAAATAGGCCACAGTCGCAGTGGAAGCCCAAAACACAGCAGAGCCTCTATCGTGACTTTTGATAGCATGTTAGTTTTAAATTCAGCAACAAAGAGAGGCATGTTTTGCACCAAATCTCATTTAATTCTGGAGTCAGGGTAATTGTTCACCAGCTACTTTATCCATGACATTCATTGTTACCACCAAAGCTTCCTCTGCACCAAGGTTTCCTTGGAATTCCTCCTCTTTCAGTCATGAATAGGAGCATTCCTCTCTCCTCTCCTCTCCTCTCCTCTCCTCTCCTCTCCTCTCCTCTCCTCTCCTCTCCTCTCCTCTCCTCTCCTCTCCTCTCCTCTCCTCTCCTCTCCTCTCCTCTCCTCTCCTCTCCTCTCCTCTCCTCTCCTCTCCTCTCCTCTCCTCTCCTCTCCTCTCCTCTCCTCTCCTCTCCTCTCCTCTCCTCTCCTCTCCTCTCCTCTCCTCTCCTCTCCTCTCCTCTCCTCTCCTCTCCTCTCCTCTCCTCTCCTCTCCTCTCCTCTCCTCTCCTCTCCTCTCCCCTCCCCTCCCCTCCCCTCCCCTCCCCTCCCCTCCCCTCCCCTCCCCTCCCCTCCCCTCCCCTCCCCTCCCCTCTCCTCTCCTCTCCTCTCCTCTCCTCCCCTCCCCTCGCCTCGCCTCGCCTCGCGTCCCCTCCCCTCCCCTCCCCTCCCCTCCCCTCCCCTCTCCTCCCCTCCCCTCTCCTCTCCTCCCCTCCCCTCTCCTCTCCTCCCCTCCCCTCCCCCCCCGCCTTCCCTTCCCTTTTCCTTTTCCCTTTCCTTTTCCTTTTCCTTTTCCTTTTCCTTTTCCTTTTCCTTTTCCTTTTCCTTTTCCTTTTCCTTTTCCTTTTCCTTTTCCTTTTCCTTTTCCTTTTCCTTTTCCTTTTCCTTTTCCTTTTCCTTTTCCTTTTCCTTTTTTAATTTCAGCTGTGATATATAAGAGAGAGGAAGGGCAGATTTAATATTTCAAATAGAAGATAATGCTAGGCTTTTCTTATGGTTTTTATCTCGAAGTGTAATTGCATGTGCCAGTCACTGTTCACGTCCCTCTGTGGAGGTGACAAGCAGGCCTGCAACAGTAGGGCAAGTTTAAATTAGTATTTAAAAGATATTTTCTTTCTGTACATTTAACCTTTCCTACCTATTTTCTTCTTCCCGCATTCTTCTCATACACACTAACATTGCTGTTCCTTTATTTATTTATTTATTTATTTATTTTATTTCTTGTCACTGGCCTTATTAGCAATGTAGCAGAATAAGACAGTGATGGGCCTGTATAGAATAAAAGGATGTTGTCAGGCGGATGTCAGGTCAAATTGGACTTTGAGGAAAAAAATCAAACAGCCTCCTTTCAAAATGATTGATGCCTTTCCCAGCTTTAGCTTAATAATTTTGTGCATTCTTATCAACAGCTCTGGGTCTGCTGCTGTGAAATTTCCAACACTACTCTTGTCATCCCTGCTGAAGTGGATTGTCAAGATTTCCACTTGGTTTAGCCTAGTGCAGGGGACTGAGATTAAAACCCCTATAGTCAGGTCCTGTAAATTTCCTTCAGTGTTGCCAGCCTATGGGTGAAATATGCTGGGAGTGGGAAAAGTTAATACCACTATTCTGAATTTAGCTCTGGGTAAAAATTAAAGTCCCAGCTTTTAAAATACAAGGATAAAACTCAAATCCACAATTAGTTAAGTGAATGTCCCATTTTTCAATAGTGCTGAGAATTACTAGGTGTGCAGTGCGCTCAAGGACAAAAGGAAAGAAAAACCAGACACTTGGGTACAGACACTGGGAACCAAATTTTTGCCAGCATGGTCAGGTGGGAGCTTCACACCACCTCTGGGATAGTCCTTGGTATGAGCACCAGAGAAGTGACATCACACAGTTGGTTTTGATTCCACCACATTTGTTTTCAGACTCATTTGTCAACAACAAAAGAACAAAGTTCAGGTAAAATGCTAGGGTGTCATTTCTTACCAATAATGAACAAGACTAAAGACACCTCCTGCAGATTAATTACTGGTTGGAACCAGTTAATCACCTCAAGCCATTAACCCTAACTGTTATTAAGCTCTAGGATCTAAACCAAGTCCTCAATCATTGTGGCTGCTATTCACCCCTCCTATTTACAGACCCATCCCCCAATCTCTCCCCTGACTCCCACTCCAATAAATAAGGTAAAAATTGTATGTGGGAATTTGCATTATATGTGTGTAGAGAGATACAAGCCAGCTACACAGATAACAGTGGTCCATTTCTCACCTATTTCGGAGCAATATCTATTTCACAACACAAATATCTCAATGCAAGGTATTTGTGGGCATTGAAAACCTGACACATTCGTTAATCAGGATCCACCGATCCTTTCACAGGGTAATTTAGTTTATAATATAGCAGGAAACAAGAGGAAAGAGCAAGGAGAAAGGAGCTAGCAGGAAGGGAGAAAAGATGGGGGTAAAAAAACCACAGGAGATAAATCCTACCATTCAGGATTCTGAAGAGGAACCTATTCATAAAGTTCATTCTTGATGTATTCTGATAGGTTTTTGTTTCAGTTTATTTTATAACCCTATTGTACAGTAGGCATCCTGTCGTTTGCTTTAATCATCTGTTTCCATGACCTTCACCTTTATTGATTTGGCTTCTTCCTAAGTTTAATGCAGTCTCTGAGATCAAAGCCATTTTTCTCCAGAATGGGTTGGTTAACAGTAGATTTGCTTGTGAGAAGTAGAAATGATTTTGTTTAGTAAAAAAAAAAAATGATTTTTAGCATAGAACTTATGTTCTAAGTAAATAAAACCTCTTTGCAGAGATAAGCAATAGAAGGGGGATTCCAGCTCATAAACAGTCAGCCTTTTTTTTTAAAGTGTGAAAAAGTGTGTGAAATAAATAAAAGCAGCATTACTTGTAGCTTATTATTGAGTGCTATCAGATACTGCAGATTTGAAGAATAAGGTATACAGGATTTTATTTTCCCTTCCCAGATATTATTTTAATCAGGCTTATAGTTTCAATAGGTAGAGAATTGTACAATGTGAAGTCATTTTACCCAAGAGATACGGTAACATAACTCAGTATTTTGCAAGTGTCGCAGTTCGGATTATAAATCAAAGACAGAATTTACTGCAAGAGTATAATAAGACCAATCCCATTTTCCTTAACAATTTATAGCTCTGGTTTGGTTATACAGCTTATTTGCTTGGCTTCATTACTAAACTAAACTCCCTCCATCTTGATGATACTTTGTTCTCTAATGTCTACTGTCAACTTCAGTCACACTTTTTGATAAGAGAAGGACCCACTTGCTTCTTGCACGCAGTATATTAAACACTGTGGACTGCCTTTCCATAGTCACACACACATGGACTCGATTCTGCAGCCCCTTTACCTCACTTGAGACCATAATGAATTACCAGAGATAAACAGACTGAACCAAACCCACTGCAGTAAATGGAAAATTATCTGTTGACCTCTCAGGGCTCTGAACCATTCCTCCCCTGACAGCAGACATTCATTTCCTGCTCCCAGCCTCTGCCAGGGTAATAATAAATGTATTACTCAACTCAGCTCTAGCGCTTGGTAGCAAAATGAACCAGAGAGAACATGCAGTACAAATTAATATACCTCATTTTTTTTCCTCTACCCTACATATAACTCAGAAGGAAAAAAAAAGATGTAGAATTGTCATCATCTTAAAAAAATAATTGAAAAAGAAACTGCAGATAAATCTTCACTAACAATTTTTCTTAAATACTTAATTGCCATTATTTTTCCATTACGACAATATAATTTCTGGGTTTTTTTTTAAAAGAAAAAGAAACTCTTATGAATAAATTATACATTTATCTGATAAATATTTGAACCACGTATTGCTTTATGTTAAAATGCTACAGATTTACTGGAAGAAAAATCAAACAGCAGCTACAGAACCACAGCTTCCTGTTGATAACAAAACCTGAGCTCTACACACTCACAAATTAGCATCTGTTGTGTGGAGTTTCCCCTATAGTGCTTCAGCTGTGTTTTCCCTAGCTATTGTTTTTTTTCATCCCCAGGAGTTTTCTAAAATTCCTCTGAAACCAAACAATTGGGGAAAAAAATATTGAATGTTACTATGGTAACAAAAAAAAAAATAATAATACAATAGTCTTTTATTTAGAATGGAGTATTTTTCTCTACTGAGAAGCTGTATTGCATTATCTGTGACATTAATTAGCAGATATATCTTCGAAAAATAAATATCCTCCACAGAAACTACTTTAAGATAACATTAAGGTCAAATCATTATATGCTCAAAGATTAAAGCCAAAACTAAAAAATAACAACACAAAATCAATTACAATTGTATGTAGACTTTTTCACCCCCTCAAACACAAACTTAAAAGACTCTTTAATTACTGACTCAAATGTCATTTCTTGTACTCAAAAGCACAAGGGATGTTCTGGGTTAATGAGACCAATCCTCAGCATTTTCAGGCAAACACAGTGTATAAACCCAGTCGTTAAAATACCAGACTCCTTAAAACAGGTATGATTTTTGCAATGATAACTCCTGTAAAGAAGCTCTCCTAGAGCTTTATTTCTGTGATGTCTCAAAATTATCTTCCCATTTTCATTCAAGTGCATTTGTTGCAAGATCGTATCTATTCTTTTTTTTTTTTTCCTGAGCGTGTACTGTCCTTTATCATAAACAACTAACTTCTCTCTCTCTTTAGTGTCTAAAATACCCTCACATGTTCATACAGAGCAATATTTTCCCTACCCAGTCTTTGTTCCATGAATCTAAAGAGTTTGGTTTGCTCATCTTTATTTCCAAGATGTACTCCATTTATAGTCCTGCAGACTACAATCCTGTAGTTTTCTTCAGTTATTCCAATGTAATTTCATTCTCACTGAGCAGCAAACAACTCCAGAAGTGGTTTTACCTGGAGCTTGTTTGACGGGTCTAGTGCTTCTTTGCCGTGATTGGGAATTGCTCCCCAGATACATTTTGGAAAATATCATCATGCTATCCTTCTCTTAGGTTCTGTGTTTGAAAACACTATGCTAAACTATGCTGAAAAATAATATTATAGTATTTCAACTTTTAATGGAAATTAGGACTAAAAGAGACTTCTAAATTATCTAGTATTTGTCTCTTTCCTTTACAAGGCAGTATATTTCACCAAAATATCCCTACTAAGTCCAGTGACTTTTGTGAAACCCAATGTTTATGGTCATCAAAAGCCTCTATTTAGTCTAAAGTAAGGAACACAAAAAAGAAGGTATTTCTTTATTTAGCATGATGGTCACATTGTGGAGCACTTCAAAATACAGAACAACAAATCTAAGAAAAGTATTTGATTCTAATTTTTAGATGCTTGGTTCACTATATATTCCCTATGTGATACTCATGTCCATAACTGATGGATAAGACAGTTATTCACAAGCCCTTCAGTCCATAGGAAAATACATGTGAAATAAGAAGATGGAGACAGAAGACAAAAAAAGGGTGTTTTTGTGGTAAGCACTCAGTAGAAAGGATGGTGGCAGATTTTTTAACTGTCTTAATCATCTTACTTGCAAAGAAAGCAAGCAAATAAAGCCTTGGGAATAATGGTCTATAAACAGCTTGCTTTAAAAGTAATTGACAACTTCGATTGCTATGATACTTCAGTCTCAGGGGAAAGAATCTGAAATGCTTGCAGCATAGTGTTAAAAGCCCTTTTTCCTTGTTGACTGCAGGAGAGAGTCAAAATTATTTTATCCTGGTGTGGCACATAAATATATGTAAGTATAAATCAGGAACAGAACAAAATAAACCACTAGCTTTTAGAAACCTAAAGTAGATTTGATAAGAGTTTCCACCACAAAAAGCAAATTCTTTAAATCAAGTGTATGTTTACATCACTGCAAACATAAACAGTTTGACTGATACAGAGTTAGTTGATGTGGAGTTAGTTTGTGAATGTAGTTAGCATTTTTACTGATACATTTCTCCTTTGGTGCTGCAATTTTATACTTCTGCAAAAGCTACGGGATAAAGTATGGTCATTGACCACCCTTCAGTTTAAAAACACAGATCGGTAGCTCAATGTCACTTCAAAATAACATGGCGCTATGTGGGACAATAGATCCGTATATTTGCAGTTTAGAGTTCATCTAAGTGTGAAGCTAATGGCATTAGTGAAAGCCAGGCAAAGCATCAGCAAGCAAGTTGTAAGCTTTCCTCGCCTCAGTCAGGGTCTATTTCACCCCTGTTAACACAGAGCCTGACAGATGTGTCACTGCTGTGACAACAGTTTCTGATGCTCAACAAAGGGCCAAAGATGAGATGAAAGTCATTGTCTCTTGCTATCTCAACTAGGATTTGACTACAGCTATCTAGAGAGGAAATGTAAATGAATAGTGGCAAAGCATTTCTTGGCTATGGAAAGTGAAAGGATTGATCCAGAGCTCAAAAAATACAAACAGCTACTGCACCTTTGTATTCCGCCACTATGATATAATTAAACAAGTATCATAATATTTTAAAAATATCAGTGTCCTAACTATAAAACGCAACATTACAAATTAATGAAAAAAAGCAAATAGCAGTTCAAAGATGCAGAATAAGATGCGTCCAATACCTGATCAGATGACGTGCTGACATAAAGAGATGTCAGCAGAGCTGAATACATTTACCCCAGCAGCAGAGTTCACATACGAATACCACAGTAAACCACAGCTCACAACTGATGGTTGGAAAAGCCAAGGAGCCCCTGTGCCAGCCTCACCTGTGAAAGACATTGCGACAACTGGTAAAGAACCAACACCAACATTATGAAGAACGAAGTACGTGCACAGGAGCTCCCAGCAATCCCCCTGAGCCAGAGTACACTCCTGCCAGCTGATTGCTCTGGGCCACGGAAGAGCAGAGGTGTTGAAATTCTGTACAGATGCCCATCATACTGACCGAAAAATAGGGCCCTAAAGATGTATTTTAAAAGGTGCCTCACTGACTCAGTCAACTCTATCTGAATTTTAGAGCTTTTAGAGCACCTAACTCTATTAGGCTCCTATTCCAGCCTACAATTAAGAAAAACAACAACAACAACAAAAGACGTATTGCAATGCTTGGTGATGACTTAAATGTGTCATTATTAAAAAGAGCTGACTTTATAAGGCTGAACTATATTGTTTCTTCAAAAATTCAGGTTCTTCAATTTACCACCCCAAACCCAACTACAGCTACAAATAATTTCTTGTTATTTGGGTAATTACTGTTTTGAACATGCAAAGTTATAAAATTCTTCTACATCTACTTAGGGAGACAATAAAAGAAAGTTAAATTGATTATTTTGTTCTCTCTTGTCATCTGTTAACAAGCCTTGAACCAATTCATGCCACATACGGAATATTCCTGGGGTTGCATCAATATTCCTCTGAAAATGAATGCAGTCTCAGTTACACTTGCCATATACTGGTTTGTATTAGAATATTAATCACAGGAATAGGATTTTAATGTCAACCCAGACCTGCTTAATCTGTGCCTAGCTTATCCATATGTCTGGCCAGCTGAGAGGCTTAAGTGGTAACTAATCTAAACAACATATGTACCACTGATGTAGTCATCTAATTTCATATTAGTTAAAATGAAAAATGACCTTAGCAACTGTGTCATATGATGCAGGTCTGATTAGTATTCTGTGAAAACTAGAAATCATAGAATCATAGAATTGCTTAGGTTGGAAAAGACCTTTAGGATCATCAAGTCCAACCATTAACCTAGCTCTCTTAATTTAAACACTGATCTAGTTTGTTGGTTCTTCTTATTGTTTTATACTTACAGACTCCACCCAGGGTAGCAGAAGCATGTGGACAATCAAGGCACAGAAAGCTGAAAAAGCCTGGCTTTATTTACATCTATTTATATATATATATATACATATATATATTCTCCTACTGGGATATGCAAAAAGCACAATTAAATTGCAAAAGTGGTACAATTCTGCAACTCAATAATTTGTTTCTAGTAATGCGTAAGGCTTTGCTGAACACGAGAAAAATAACCCTAGGTCAACCGTAGAAGTGTACTAAGCGAGGAAATGCTCCTGATCAGAGGAGCGGCACACAGAGACCGTTTCCTGCTGTAGCATGTGCTGCTAAACACTAATCTATTCCCATGGAGATGAAAACTGAGGATGAAGGGCAAAGCCAATTCTGCCTAGATTTTGACCTATGGCTCTAGGGAGATTAGTCATTTTAAACAGGAAAAGCACCCAAACAATACTACTATTCAGTATCTTTTTTTTCTGTGTTTATGTGTAAAATCTTTCCTCGAACCAGAATAAAATCCTTAATCAGCACTTTACCTGTGAAAATTTCCCTCTTTCCCTGCTCCTACTCTTTGTACATACTTTAGTTTCCTGGTCCACAGTCTCATCCAGCCTTGGTATAAATCAGATTTCTGAGGGTGATAGGTCTGGTCTCCACAGGGACACATTCTTGTATTTCAAGATGCAAAGAGCATCTTGCTATGTAAGTGTAGTATTTGGAATACGTACTTAAAATTGTATTTAACCTGTTTACACCCACGGCATGAGACAGTTAACTGTTATTCCTATTACTCAGTTTTCTTATACCTAACATACACTACATCAATCCTATTATTTAAGACCAAGAGGGGAACAGAGAGGAGGATTCCAGTGTTTGTTGCATCTTTTTAGTTATACAGATCTGTATCCAATTTTTGTGGTGCATGGACAGGCACTTTATATAGTCTTCTCCCTGCCCTTCGAGTCTTTCTTGACAAAAAATGCCTCCAGAAACTGAGCTAGGGAGGACTATGGATCTGTTGCTTTAATAAGACAACAGACCTACTTACATTTGATATGATGAACCTCAGTTTACCTGCATGCAGAAACATTTGCCAGAGTGCTAGCCTTAAGTGCCACCCAAAACTCAGCACTGCCAAGGTACCAGCAGAAGCAGAAGCAGCCGAGAACTTCCCCTGCTTCTTCTGACTTGTTACCAAGTCTGGAGACATGGGTCAGCTGGACATACTGGTGCCCTACAAAATCTCATACAGGGCAAATGTTCCAGATGGGGCTCCCTGAGGCCTGTGTCCAAACCACAGCAATATTACTCATCGTTCTGAAGGCTCATGGGGATGTTTTGGGGAGCTGGTGGAAAGTATGCAAGTCATGGCATAGTACAACCCTATCTCAATGAGAACCTCAGTTGCTCACAGTCCTACCCCATAAATTCTTGTAATCTGCCAAAGGTGTAAGCTGCTGCTAAGGACCAGGTCAGGGAATAAATGCAAAGCTGTTCCACGTAAAGCCATAACAGATTAAGGTGAGCTATGGAAGACTGTTTCCTAATGGAAATGCCTCACATTTTTACACCCACCTCCTCCCCTCCCCCCCAAATCTTGAAAATGCCTTCTTCATTCTGCCTTAAGCTTTCTGGAAAGAAAATTAGATCAGCTCTGTGAAATTCAGAGTTTGTTGGTTAGCTGGAAGTAAAGATGAGCCAAAATCAAGCATGAAATTGAAAACTGGTCTTAGTGATAAGAAAATAAGCTGTCAGAGGCCTTTGATAGAATACATGACCTAACAGCCTTTCCATCTCTAATGTCATTGATTGAAGTGATCATTAGCAATTTTCTTAATTATGCATAACGTTTTTGGTTTCCTTTAGTCCTTGCTTTGTCCCCATGAAGTTCTTGCAGATCAATTTCATCTTTCCTTAGTTTATTGCTAGGTTTTAATATAAGAGATTAAAGATATAATTGCATGTGTGTAGAGCATCAGGCTCCAAATTTGCCTTCAATCCACATGAATCCACATGTATCTGCATTTTTTTGGTAGTATCTCCAACTTCACATCCACCAATTATATCATTCAATAACACAGCATTTGAAATGACACATTACTATAAATAACCTTATCGGCAAATGCAAAGGATGAGTGAACTGATCCTGCTAGATTCTTCTGACCTCAGTAGCTTGAAAGGATTCGACAGGTGTACGGTTCATAAATGTCCTTTTTACAGTCACTGATCAGAGAAGGCAAGGGCTGAGCAACCATGGCAAACAAGATGAGGGAGGACGATGTGGTGTAGAGATCCCCAAGCCAGCACTGACCTGAACCGCTTCCCTCATGCACCATGGCCGCCGATATTCAAAGCTATTATTCTTTGTACAAACTACAAGTCTCAAGCCAATGCTGCACTGCCTCACTTTCAGGGGTCTCTCCAGGCATCTGCTTCTGCCATGCCTCCTCTTCAAAAATTGCAAGGACAGGTGGGACAGAGGGCAGGAAGGATGGAAGGGCAACTAAATTCAGCTAAATACTTGGCTCAAGCATTAAGAAACAGTCTTTCCTAGAGAACAGGTAACATAAAGAGCATTCTTTTTAATGAATATATTTTTAAAAAATAATTAATTAACAAATAGTGTGGCGAAGTTTGCTATACCCAGCTTATAAATATCCATGGGTTTAACAGACTTTTGCACCAAGACCATCTTTTGTTATCCTTTATATAATATTAGTCCAGATAAAGCAATGGGACTTCTTCTGATCCACCTACTCAATTAAGCTTAATTTTAGATATGTTTTAGAACTGAATGCATTTTGGTCCTCAAAACCCCACAGGTAATATGTAGCATGGATCCCATTTGCCATGCTTTGTTTACCTAGAACAGCTGGTCTGCTATATAGGGATATTTTCTCTAAGGTAGATGTTAGTGATGAGCCACATGGTTTTTATAATTAAACAAGGTATAAATTAAATCCCTGTGTAGTCATCTCCCCATGAGATAAAAGACATTAACAGCCCTCCATCCACAGTTTAGAAAACTGTGAACAAGCACCTAAAATCAATGCACGTATCCTGGTACAAAGATTGTTCTGCTGCCTATATTTCTCCATACTACCCGCAGATTTACCTCTACTTTCAGGTGGAATTCCACTTTGTTACATCTTACTTTTCTTAGCACACTGATGAGTGTCAATGTTAAAATACGAGGATTTTCCACATACAAATCAAAAGCAACAGTAACATCTCTAAGGAGTTTCAGGGTCACTGCCACCTTGACATCTTTGAGGCTAAAATTCAGCTTGGACTAGACATTTTTGGAAAACATAAATTTAGGATTAATTTTTGAGATTATGGCTCACACATAGAATGTAAATTATTTACAATGTGTTCTAAAATGTGGTCAGCATTTGGATTTGCTTACCAGTATGTTCTCCACCTCGTTCTTTTCCCAAAAAATTAAATCTTTCTATTTGTGATTTGTAATCTCCCCATCTGTCAAAGAAATATGGTCTTCTATATAGCTAAGACTCAATCCATTCATTTCTTTGTAAATTAGGACAAGGGCTGTAAACTGGCATCTGCAGCTGACCTGAGTAGCTGGAAGACTTGTCTAAAGACCCATTACGTTCACACTGAGCCAGGCCATCAGATACGTGGTGTCAGCCTTCCACCTAACATGTTTTGCTCAGCTTTGGTGATTCCTTTTGGGAGGGTTATATTCATGGATGGATACAATGATGCCTTAAATTGGATGTATCCTAGACTTCTGTTCACTCTTACCTTGCCATTAGGAAAATGACATTGGCTGTTCAATCCAATTTCATCACCAGGTAAACACAAGTCCTTCGTCTTCCCAAGACTTTATCATGTGTTGAAAAATAGATATATACTTTCAAAGGGGAGGCTGAGATTATATTAAACCACCTTTTTTCCAGTTCACTGACCAGCATCACTTCAGTTTTGCTCACCTATTTTTCATCCAAATCATGTTCATCCTGCCATTTTCCTGATGTGAAGATATTTGTTTTAGCAAAATGCCTTCCCCATTCTCTTGCCAGCTAAGCCTGTAGCAGGCCATAATTTCCTCCACTCCAGGTTCCTAAATGGAGACTGTATTTTACCATATGTCCTCCTCATTTATTCTCTGATCTCCTCATTTTTTATCTGAACTTTTGGTTGATATTTTGAGCAATATTATTAAATATTAAACACCACAATGAAGGGTGTGACTTTCCTTTTCATGGCATTGCTCCCCTCTGAATACTGCTACTGTACCTGCAGTGGAAAAGAATTATTGTCCTTGGGCCACCTTAAGATACAACGTTAGTAATACAAAGATTTGAAAGTGTTTCCGGGTAAATATTTTAATTGTGCTGGATTGCACCAGGTATCAGGAATTTAAAAATACTTTTCTAAGGAAGGACCTCCTAGCCCTTCTAATTCTTCAAAGATCATCTGTCATAGTAAAACTGCACAGTTTTACATTTCAGGAACAAAGCATAAGTATTCCCAGAAAAAAATCTACATTTTAAAGTTCTGTTTACAGAGTGGCATCACCCTAGAGACCAGATGTAAAAATCAGAAAGATTTTGCTTAATGAAGATTCGTCTCCCTCCTCTTCTTGCATGTGTAAGGGCAAAACACATTAAGGACCTTGAACTGCAGAAATGTCTGCCTGTGCTGATGAGTAGAGGTCTTAAACACTTCAAGACTGGGATCTCAGAAGAAAACCTTTGGGGGAATCCCTTATTAACTTAGTATGACAGTATTTTCTGCTTGATCTACATTTGTACTTTTTTTTTTTTTTCCCTTTCTCTGTTGCCAGTAACGAAGGAAAATATAGATGATAATAAAGAAAATGGATGCTGGTACTATAATAAAGACAAAACTAGAAATGCTGTGGGAATGGCAGCTGTGACAAGAGGGTTTTAAAAATGCAATTGCCATGCTATAATTGCCTACTCATCTTTTCTTTTTTTTTTTTAACCTGGTCGTGAAAAGTACTAAAAAATTCCATCCATTCCATCATAAAGCAGAAATGGGATATGAGAAAATAAATGAAAATGAAAAACTAGCTTGCCACTCTTGAGTTAGCCTCTCATAGAAATAGATGTGTTCTCAGGTTCAACAAAGAGGAAGATAATGGGAAAGGGAAAAAAAACATTCTTTTTCATTGTGCTTCTTGGCATCAAAGCCCAAGTTTCTTGTCAAAGAAGAATAAGGATAGAGACTACCTATGAGAAAAACAGCAATCTCCCAGCATATTCAATATGCTTCTAAAATAAGACCCTTCCTACAAGCCACTCAGTACTGGCACATCACTCACAAATAGCCTGGGAGATGTCAATCATGCAGAACTCTAACATGGTGAAGGGAAAGTGTACAATTTGGTTGACCTGCCCCACTGAATCCCTGATAAGGTAAATCCATAGCAAACAATATTTTTCTCCACTTTTCAGAGAAAAACAAACAAACAAACAAAACCAACCAACCAAACAACAACAACAAAAACAAACAAAAAATGCAACCAAACAACAAAAAAAACCCCACAAAACCAACAGTAACATTGTTATCACTAGCCTACTTTATTAGACATCCCTGAAATCCATGATCTTTTACATTCAATTGTTTATTTGTACCTGAGACACATCAGTGATCTGTATTAAAACCTTTTTGTGGTTATTTGTCACTGAATAAAACACATTAATCAAGTTGGCTTATGAACCCTAGCTTCAAATGACTTTCTGAAAGAGTCTGGTATAGAGTCATAGATGCAGTTTAAGAGCCCACCTTAACACTGCTCACCTCAGTAACTGTGGAAGTCAAAACCCATACTTTAGTCTCATCGTGATCACTTACCCATTGACTGGCCTTGGGCAACTGATTATCTCATTTTCTTATGTTGTGCATCCTTGAAGGAAATAGCAAACAGCCAAACTTCAAAGTAAGCAGCTCAGCTCAATAAAACAAGAAATAAGTAAACCAAGTATTAAATGCTCCCATGCTCTACTGAGGTGTTGCTAAGCCTCCTTCTCAGTCTGTTCTGACACACACTAAACAGCACTTACCTTCACTATCTAACACACACCTGCTTAGCAATATTGCATCTTTATTATAATTTACAACTGGATCCTTTAGAAATGTTACTGAGAACAAACCTAATTGCTCATTAGTAGTAACAGAAAAAAAAGGCAATTTCATTTTCAAGGTTTTATTCATGCTATTTTATTTACTGAGACTTAAATGTATATCTGTATTAAAGCTTGGCACTCCAATTCCTACACACAGACGACTATGCAGAAAGAGATGGAATCTAAAATATTGCATCAGCTTGTTTGCTAAGAAGCAGAATGAAAGCCGTGAGAGACAGCTAGAGCAGTGGATTCCTGCCTCCCTCATTTCAGCAGCATTGGAGCAGCTGGGATTGAGCTGCCCTTGGAGAAACCTGTGTGAGCATGTGCTGTAAGACTAGGATTGTCAGAAGAAAAAAACAGAAACTGAACACACTCAGCACTAAAAGAAATTCAGAGACCACTCGTGAAATGGCACGTGCTGCTCTCTGCTGAATTTACTAGAGCCGTCCTACAAAAACACAGGCTGGGAAATCTGCCAAGTGAGGCTCAAAGAAAAGAAAGAAACTAAGAAAAAGGCTACCATGAAGTGTTTCGAATTTTACTTATAGTTAGTTTACGACTCACATGTTGCAAGTAGATATTGCAAATTATCCTACATAGGGAATAATCAAAGTCAGTAGGATTTTTTCCCAGCTTTTCAGACTAAAGGTTTTACATATTAGGAGTGCAGACTGTCAGATAATTCAGCACTTTTCTTTCATCAGCTCTTTTTCTCTTGATGCTCTGTTCCTCAGGCACATGTAGCCTAACGCGGGCTTTTTCTGCAAGGATACATCACACATGAACTGGTCAAATCTGTTATGGAAGATACGATTCTCCACAAAGGAACCAGAGCACCGAGACAAGGAAACTCAAAATTTTTCAGTCTCTTCCCATGAACACTTGAAAGTATAATTTAAACAGGTGTTGAACCAGAATTGAAATGGGTCAAAAAAAGATTCATGTAGTCTCATTGATAGTGGATATTGGAGAAACACGGATGTTTACAATGAGATACATGTTTAAGAGTGTTTCTGAATCAGAGGTGCATGGGAGTAGGTTCAAGAGTAAGTGAAATCACTGTCTTTTTTCAACCAGGGAAAAAAAAACAAGATTAGACAGCTGCCAAACCTGGATGGTATTAGAAGAAAGGCTATTTACATCTGATTAATAAACACTTCAGAATTCACTGAAGGAGCACTTGTCTACCTTTGGCTGCAGTCTGTTGTCCTTCATCAATCGTTTTGCATTTATTTTTTGATTCGGTTGAAGAAATTTCTGATTTCCTGTAATTTGGGAAAGCGCGCATCTTGCAAAGGATGACAAGCTTGATGGGAAAGACAGGATGCATTATTTATTTTCCTTCTTCCTCCCTGTCACTGTGATCTCAGGTCACATACATAACTGTCAGAAGATAATTCACAGGCTTCCCTGTGTTCAAACCTTCCAGCCACTGGGTCTTTCCCAACAGCCAGGGTAACTGCTGTCACCTTTACATCCATATTGTCTCACAAATGCCTCTCTACTTTTGTCACACTGTTCTCCATGTTTTCATAACCTTCCTCCTATTTCATTCACAATTTCGTACCTCCTGACCTGCCTTCCTTGTCAGTCCAGCCAAGATGCTACCTAGACCCTGCTTGGCTTCTTTTTCCAGTCTACCTAGGTGGCTCACATAAATGCGCAATCTTTTCCTTGGAAATCAACACAATGGCTTCACTCCTGTTGCATCACATGCAAACCTCTTGCTTTTAAATCTCCACAGAATTTATGTTACCTCCTGCCATTCCTGTGTTGAGACCCTTAACTTATTCTTTTCATACACCCTTCAAACATTTGTCCCACAAATCCTGGTGTGACTGAGGTGTGCCTGAAATGAGACCCCAGTTCTGGGACCGAGGTGGCTTTCCCTGTGCATGTCCCACCAAGGAACCCATTCCTTTCAACTCTCTCCTTATCCCTGCATGTCCATGTTTCACGTTTATCTCATAAGATACTTAGTAAATCAATTCATTGAAGAAAAGAAAGCACACAAAATAAAAATTAGACTGCTTTGTGGAAAAATCAGACTCATACTTTGATAAAATTTCTCCGAAAATCCTATAGAAGTTCCACTAAGCATTGTTCCACAAATGTGATAATCTCTTCAGCACAAGGATTGTTTCTTTTAGGTGATTATTACATACCACAGAAGTGTCAGCCTCTGTATAAACATAAATCAACAGCTTTACAAAACACAAATTATAGGTATTAGAGGAAGGAAAAGATGCAGCCTAAGTAATGGTCTAAAATTAAAGGGGTTTCAAATCAATTCAGTTTTACCTGGGTGTAAAATGCTCTATGTGCCTGGATAAGTTATTTCATGTTTCCATGGCTCTCCATAGAAGTATAACATTGGGTTTCCTTAGGATCACTCTTCTGCCATCTCTAACATTAGCACTGTAAATTCCTCGGGGCAGAGTCCCCCTTGCTACACATATAAATGATGCCTGCAGCGAAGAAACACCAAACTCATCTGGGCTTCTAGGTTTTAACATATTATAAACACTTCATTAAGAGTTTATTATTAATATAGCAGTGGTAATGCTGAAAAATGCTTTGCTTTCTTTTTTTCCCCCTTCTCTCACAAAGACACAGGCACACACATACTGTTCACACAGACTTTCTTTGGCTGCCATCACCACCACACACTGACCTTTGAAATATGGAAATAAAAGTGCTCAGAAATAAAGCTGGCAGCAACAGCAGCCTGACTGTCGTCATTTAGAATCTGAAACAAGTGGGGCCATAGTTTGCAAGCTGTCTTCATAATTACTTGAAGCAGTTGTCACTCTGGCTCTAGTTTGTTCATTACACCCCAAACAAACAGCTGATATTTGTTAAAGCACATAAGCCACTTTGTTGAGGCAGGGTTCTTTATTGTGAGGAACCCTGCAGCTGCGAGTCACATGCAGTTCATAGCATTTCCTGATTTCCTTTGCTTTATTTGCTTCCCTGCATTCCTGTTACAGCAATGTCTTTTTTACCAGACAGAAAAAGAGTTAAAAAAGAAATAAAAAAGTACAATAAGGTAAACATTAGCTAACATAAAACTTGATAGGCTTAAAGTTTATGACCCAAATCTGGTTCCCATTAAACAAATACTTTTGCTGTGGTAAAGAATGCTTAGCAATAAGAAAATCATGGGTGGAATCTGAGGCTGCTGCACTCCAGTGAAACAACAGACGCTTACAGTTCAGCACCTTCCCACAGCAGTAGCCTGAAGGGGAAGCGAATGGATGGCATCAGTCTGAGCCAAAACAGGAGGCTTCTGGGAAGGTCCTTTCTTTTCCTGAAAACTGAAGTTCTGGCAAGTGTTCATTGATGTTCCACACAAGAATGGTCAACTTGCTGATAGTTGTGGTCTTCTCTGAAGAACCACAGGGTGGTTGAATAGGAAAAGATCCCTTTTCAGTCTGCAGTTGGCAGGTCTCTGTGACTGCTGGTGGAGGTGAAGGAAGGAATGGAGAAGGTGTGTAGAAATCAGAGCTGATTTCATCTGAACTGTACGAGGGGAAAAAATCCTTTCTGATGAGATTTTTTTCAAGCCTCTGGCAACATGAGTTTGAAAGAATAAAGACAATAAATGAGCTCAGTAAGCCAAAGAAGTTGACACAGTCTTATACAAGACTGAACAGTTAAGTAAGCTCTAGATGTGTAAGCAGAGATCTCAGCCTAATCAGCTTCACAGCAACAATCCCTGAAAGAAATAATGTAATTGCTTTAAAATAAAGATTCAGAAGAGAAAAGCAATGGAAATATTTGAAATGTAGTGTGTTTGATTTTGATAGCATCCCTTATTTCCTTTCATATTACTTGCTGGGAATTTTTACATGTGAAAAACCCTGTTTGGCAATATTTCAGGTTATATGAAAGATGTTATTGGCTGTCCTTGTTGGAGGGGAGGAATCAGCTGAGGTGTTGTTACTGCAGCTGTTTGAAATGTGCTTAAGGCAAACATTCAAGGTGAGAAAAGACCAGTCATGGGAAAAAAATAACATTTATTTCTGTCCTCTTCAGTTGTAGCTCCAAGCTCATTGCTGTGGAAACATGACCCAGCACATTGTCTTGTCTGACATCTGCGCATCCAGCAAACTATATCAGTGCTAAGCTTTTATCTACACAGCAACTGACAAAAAATATACTCCTAGTGTCCTTATCAGTTTTCCCATTAAACATGAGGGAAAGGGAAAGGGAAAGGGAAGGGAAGGGAAGGGAAGGGAAGGGAAGGAAGGGAAGGGAAGGGAAGGGAAGGGAAGGGAAGGGAAGGAAGGGAAGGGAAGGGAAGGGAAGGGAAGGGAAGGAAGGGAAGGGAAGGGAAGGGAAGGGAAAGGAAAGGAAAGGAAAGGAAAGGAAAGGAAAGGAAAGGAAAGGAAAGGAAAGGAAAGGAAAGGAAAGGAAAGGAAAGGAAAGGAAAGGAAAGGAAAGGAAAGGAAAGGAAAGGAAAGGAAAGGAAAGGAAAGGAAAGGAAAGGAAAGGAAAGGAAAGGAAAGGAAAGGGAAAAGGAAAGGAAAGGGAAAAGGAAAGGAAAAGGAAAGGGAAAAGGAAAGGGAAAAGGAAAGGGAAAAGGAAAGGGAAAAGGAAAGGGGAAAAGGGGAAAGGAAAGGGGAAAGGAAAGAGGAAAGGAAAGAAAGGAAAGGAAAGGAAAGGAAAGGAAAGGAAAGGAAAGGAAAGGAAAGGAAAGGGAAAAGGAAAGGGAAAAGGAAAGGGAAAAGGAAAGGGAAAAGGAAAGGGGAAAAGGGGAAAGGAAAGGGGAAAGGAAAGGGGAAAGGAAAGGGGAAAGGAAGGAAGGAAGGAAAGGAAAGGAAAGGAAAGGAAGGAAGGAAAGGAAAGGAAAGGAAAGGAAAGGAAAGGAAAGGAAAGGAAAGGAAAGGAAAGGAAAGGAAAGGAAAGGAAAGGAAAGGAAAGGAAAGGAAAGGAAAGGAAAGGAAAGGAAAGGAAAGGAAAGGAAAGGAAAGGAAAGGAAAGGAAAGGAAAATGCCGTGCAGGGAGATACTGGTCCGTCTCCCAGGTGGAGATGGTGAGACCACGTATTATTTAAGAACTTCAGCAAGGGAAGGAGGTGAAGACTCATGGGTTCTTCTCTCAAGAAAGGGGTCAAAGCTCAATGGAATCAAAGTGAGTGAAGGTTGAAACCCATTACCTGAAGTTCACTCTTTTTCATTCAGTCACTTTCAGTCTTCTGCTGAAAATCTATAAAAAGGCAGTATGTAGAAAAAGTTCCCCTTTCATTATTCATAATTTAGGCCTTTAATTTCTCATGGTCTTTCCTACATAGTGGCATCTGTAGCTTGCTCTTGATAGACATAACCTTGTCTTTCTGATCTTGCCTGTGTCCAACTTTTATACTTTACATTTAAGAGGCCAAGTTAGACCTCTGTGATTTGCCAAGCACAGGAGAAACCAAGGGTCCAGAGAAAAAGGGAGTAGATGATCCAAAATCTCAGCACAGAGCATTTGTGAACCAGTCTCAGTTGAGGTATATTTATAATACATTCTTATAGGAGGAGCTAGAACTTCCCAGGTCACAGATCTCAGCTCTGATATGTATTCTGGTAACTTCCTTACTCCATACTGAGATGAGCACCAATGTGTGAAATCACATCCTTCCATGTCTGCACTTTCGGGAGAAGGAAAGGGAAGCGTGAGACAAGAAGGGAATCTGAAAAGTGTACAACCGATTTCCAGTCTAAACCATCAGGGACAGGGCTGTAGGGAATGTCCTCATGTGTGCCTGCTCCACGGGCTGGACATAGTCACTGTGACTTTGTCTCTCTGACAGCATCAAGTCAATGTTTCCATGGGATATCTGCCAGTACAGTCAGGGACAAATTGCCTTTGTCCTGATGGTAGGTTGCTGTTATTCTGTCACAGCTGAAAGATTTTTTTCCACCTTTATATAGTTAAACCATGCTCAACACTAACCACACAGTAAGGATGAAGGACCTGCAGTAACATCATGTGACAAACTTGCAAAACTATTTTATTTGTTTGATGATTCACTTCTAAATAGAAGTGAATTGTTTGCCTGAAGGATGAGGTAGAAACATGGTGCTTCAGAATAGAATGCAAGTTGGATCATTATACAGGGCATGTGCCTCCACCTCCATTCATTCTGTGCTTCCTGGTTTACCTGTATGCATGTATGCATAAATAAAGCAAGTTTTGTTAGAGCTTTGGCAAGCCTGTTTTTCCTAACAGAACCTTTTCATATTATTTTCCTGGCATTCCTGTCAGGAAATGCACTCACTGAAAGGTAACAATGTTTATAAGGAAAGGGTGACAGCAGACTAGCAGTCTCACAATATACTTCTCCAAACATGCCTTTCAATGACCAGAAAACTTTTTATGCTGGAAAATTTTAAAAGCAGAGGATGCAGCTGACAAATATCAGAGACAATATGCCAGTGTAAAGGACTGCCAGAGCAGAGAGGTACTGGGCATCAATCTGATGATGGAGCTGAATCTTCTATAGAAAGTTTAAGACTGATTGATAAAAAACTCTGAGGCAGTACTACAATGGTATAGAGAGATATATTAAAAGGTAATGCTGAGCACTGTAAAAGGCTGTATATCTCAACTGGGAAGTAATCTTACTGGTACAGGCTGTCAAATTTCCTTTCAGGAGGTGTTTCCTTTGTCTCACCAAACAGAAATCTGTGCAGACTGAGGCAAGCACCATCAAGCCTGTTGCTACTGCTAGATGGACTTGGGTTAGTCAAAACTCAAAGTGGAAAGCATCTTAATAAAACAGCAATGCAACCAGCATGTATTGAACTCTTAGTATCTGGTTTGATATACCACAAAATACATTTTAGGAGGCCAAGTTGGAAAAGCGAATATGTAACAAGGGATTTTTTTTCCTCCTTTTCTCACTTTCCTTCCGCTTCCTGAATGTATTCTGTTATTTAAATATTCTACAAGATATGCAGCATTCTCCCTCAATTTAAACTCTGGTGAAAGAGCATTAGAAAAAGTGACAAGACTATCATTCAAAGGAGAGGGTCACACTGGTGGCTTGTTACTTCATTTTCATGACAAAGATTGCATCTGACATTTAATACCCAACATCTTTCAAGAAATATAGTGAAGTGCTCCACCATTTTGACCTTTTCTTGGCTCTTTATTTCTGATTGGCTGATCCATTCCACCCTTTCCTAAGCATTATAGCCCTATCAATCAAGGAAATAGAGATTACAGTCCACTGTGAAACAATACACATTTAAAAGAGGCACCATTAAGGTTTTTAGGCCCCACATCTTCTGTGGCTTAGAATTGTTACAAATGGATCACTAGAAACTATTTCCCTTTTTTAATTATTCTCCAGCCTCTTGCAACAAATTAAGAAAATAATAAAGTCTTCAGGATTGGCAAAGATATTATGGCCACAGCACATAACCCTATCCCTAGGCAACAGGTTGGCACGAGGAACAGATTTGGCACGACTAACCGAGGATGCTCATTGAGAGGCAGAGATTTTTGCTCATTTGCAGATCTACCTTGTGCAACAGCAGCTTTGTTTCTTTCTCTTGTTCTCAATGACTTTTTGCCCTGTCTGTGTATATTTTGGAGGGAGGGTAAGTGAAATCTAAATAACACTTTAAAAATATCTACCTGCAAAAAACATTAATCAGTAATACCTAGTTTTTCAGTGACACTGTTCAACTGCAGATCTCAAAGCACTTCCTAGAAGTCAAAAGGCATATTTTTAGGAATGCCCCATGTTTGATACAGAGGTCACTGTGGAGCCAGGAGTGTAATCCAGTGTTCCCTGTTCCCCATGCTGAGTGATCCTCCCTAGGAACCAAAATCATTACTGGGTAAAGACACACTTTTGAGCTTGTAGGAAGGTAACAGAAAAAAATGGGGAACACTACAGAGCACCATCTGCATGTCCTTTATTCAGTATTGCTGCATTTTCTCACAAAAGAAACAGTGATTCGTATACTACAATTCACAGCAATGACAAATAGATCAAGGAGTTTATAGCCACTAGTGACTGACTTCAGCTCTGAATTATGTCCTGCAGTGACCAAACTCTTAGCCACGTTACTGAAGATACAGTGAAGGACCACTGCAGTTGTCATATTATTAATGCAACAGCAGACAGTGAACAGTTAAAGCAGCTCAACAAACAAAATGGATTACATTCATACAAAAAAGAAAAGTAAAGAAGACACAAGATGGAAAAATAAGAACTTCAGGGAAGGTATTTTCAAAAATGTACAGGCAGCTATACAGACAGCCTGACTGAAAATCCATCTGAAATGGAAAGAAAAAAAAATAAACCCCATACTTTTCATTGTTGCTGACACAGAGTCAGTAGCATGTACATGCCATGGATTCAGTTTTGCTCTGATGTGTAATCATCTATTACCTATTGGACTCAAACAACTTGTGAGGTTTAAGGAAGCAGAGTAAGGTGTGTGAGCAAACTGCAGTATTGCACGGGAACTGGATGCAGTTATGATGAAGGGAGCACCAAGTGAGTGAAGGGGGAGTTATTTCTGTGCAGCACTCCCTATGTCTTTGCTAGTCTGGTAACACAATAGTCATAAACTCTCTCAGAAAATGCCAATACTGCTTGTTGTATCTGTTTTCCTTTTGAGCTAGGGTGAAGTCTCATTAAGAATTATTTTTAAAACTTCAGCTTTATTAGAAATCAAGTTCTTCAAAACTGATATTTTAATGGAAACTTATTGATTTGGATGAACTTTTCAGCAGGTAAAAAAAAAAAAAAAAAAAGACTTCAGGTTTTTATTATTCAAGAGGTCCAAGTGTTTCAAGAGTTCAATAACCACAGCACTGTGTGAGTAGGGCACTCAGCTGAGATATCTTGGAGATGTTAACTCAAGGATATTAGCCCTGGTCCAGAAGTAGAGTCCTGAACTCATATTATGGAGTACAAGGCTAATCCTTGGTGATGTGTTCTCCTCCACTTATCCTTCTCCACCACAAATAAACAACCAAACACCAAGAAATCAAACCCAGAAATAATTGTATAAAAACTTTATTTCATTCCTGTGAGAAATGGAAGGAAAAGCCAAATGTGCAAAAAATGTTATGGGATGAGAATCCTTAGCCCCATTTTGTAGAGGAGGAAATTGCAGCAGATGAGAAAAGCAGCTTTTCTAGAGCTGCAGTACAAACACCTGACAGATGGAGGGTTAAAAACTAGGAGCTTTTACTAATACTCACAGGGCTCATTTTTCTGGGGAATGTATTTACTGTCAGTCAGCCCAGTGTTTGCACCAGAGCTTTTCCCACAGAACATTTACACAGATAAACCTCCCGTTTCCCCTAGAGCTCCCTCTGTACCCCTCTGCCTGTGGTGGGAGTCCCTCTGGGAGCAGGATGTCAGGGGGATGTTCAGCTCCCAGCTCCAAGCAATGAGGACAGGGAGTAGACATGGTACTGGCGTACCCTCTTCAAGGTGTGCACATTGACAGGAACAAAAGGATGGCACCCTGGCTGGGATGTGACAGGACCTCAATGAGTGCTCTGACCAGGCCTGACTGATGAGGCTTGTGCAGGCTGCTGAAGTCCCCTCCAGCCTCTCTCACCGTGCTTTCTGCTACTCTCCTCTCTCCTAACATCTCAGAGAGTTGGGTTTGTTTTTTTTAATAAATTGCTTTACATTTCATTATTCCAGAAACACATATTCCTGGATATTTGTCTTGCTATCTACCAACTGGAGAACTACTCATACACTAGTATTGGCTCCTGCTCCTGTCCCCAGTTTGTAACTGGAGCTAACAGTCTCCAGTTTTCATGTCAGTTTTATGTTGATCTTCTCTGTCTCTCTGACTGCCACCTTCTTTCTCCCTCTTTGGCATCTGTGGTTTTCCTGCTTCTTCCAGCTTGAACTTGTGGTACTGGTGGCTGAAACCTGAAGAGACCCTGTCCTGACTGAAAGGTACTCCTTTGAAATTCGTTTGACCCAGGAATAACTGAGACATTTCAAAAAGTGTATTAATTGAGCAATGCTCTTACTCTGATCTGGAGTGAATTCTGAAGCTTTAAGAGGGATTGGTAATTAGCTGGAAAAGTGTGCTTGAAAGGCTCATCTTATGGACTAGCTTTGTTTTAAGTTGGTGATGTTAGGAAAACCTCTGCATGTTCTAGGCTTTGTTAAAAGCTCTGGGTTATTCACATTAACTTTGTATGAGCTACATATTGGCAAATATGGGCAGTTTAGGAAGTGCTTGCTTTGTTTCCAGAGTCTTTTGCTTAAACATTAGAAAGAAAAATATACTTAATTTGTATTTGATGAAAATTTTAAATGTTATTTGGAAAGTCTATTTGGTTGAGATTCTGATACATTCGGTGCTGCTGAACGGTACCTTATTCTCCATTCCTTTCAGTGCTACTGTGAGGCTATTGTTTCTCTCTGTTTTTTATGGAACCTTTTTATGCACGTTCTGTGCACAGAACAAATGTTCTGGTTGCTTACTCACTCTTCGAGGTGAGGGAAAACATCTTCTGAAGTTCCAAAAAACATCACAGCCTTCAAGTCCCAACCCTTTCTGTCTTCTGTTTCTTTTGTTACTTTTTGTCCAAGGGCTATCTTTTTATTATTACATTGCTTACTGTTCCCTAAGGTAATAATATCTTAGTCCTTCCCATGTAAAATCAGAAGAGATGTTAAAACCTCTCTTGAACTTCAGAAAGGTTCCTTTGTTGAATTAACATTCTACCCGAGTGATGCTTTAACTTTGTTTTCTGAGAAATATTTGTTTGTTCATTGTTACTTTTGTATTTTCTGTGCATTTGTATTTCTCTTTTTGGTTGAGTTGTTTTCTGTAGGTGGTTTTCAGAGTGCTTTTTTTCAGAGTGGGTAAACAATATAATCAATGTTGTGAGTGACATTCTTGTCATGAAAAGTTTTTTCTCAGAGGAAGGTTTATGTGGCCTTCAATGGAGATGGGGTTTAGTCTAACAGTGAGATGCAAGTTAGTCACAAACTTTGGTTAAAAATTTGGGTAATCTCTGTGGGAATTTATTCCGTATCTGGATCCCCTCAGCCAAGCATGTTTGTTACCAGCTCTCATCTGTTTCATTCTGTGTGTTTTGAACCACAGCTACAGCGAGCTCAGATATCCCAGAATTCACCCTGCAGCTAAGTTCAGGTCCATGATTCAGCTGTTTCAGGCCTTATGCTCCTTCCATCTTGGGCACCACAGCTCCTCGAGAAGTGTCCTGAGCAAGGGAAAGGCTTCTCATTGTGGAGCGACAGCATGCCTACCCAAACCCAGAGAAGGGTTGATGGAAGCCTTCCCCAAAACACTACACAGGAATAGATGCTGAACCTCCTCTGGTGACTCCAACAGCCACTACTAACCCAACATGCCCCAAAGGAGGAAGCTGCCTGAACTTTAAGGTGGTGGTCTCCGTAGTTTGGGTTTTGGTGGTTTGGGTTTTTTTCTTTTTCTTTTTTGTTTTTTGGTTTGTTTTGGGTTTTTTTTAACCACAACATAAGTTATGTGAAACACTATGGGACTTGATAACACTCAGCCTTCAGGCTCATGCCTGAGAATGCACCTAAGCATAAGTTATTGCACAATAATCCAGCCCTGTCTGGTCTTATTGCTTAATAAAATTAACATTGTGATATGAACCAAAATGTCTTCAAGTGAAATTGCAGTTTTTCAAGAGTTCAACTGAAAGGAAAAAACAAAACAAAACAAAACAAAAAACACCCACCCACCCAACCAACCAACCAAACAAAACCAAAAAAAACCAGCCAACCAAACAAAAAAAAACAGGGTTGTATCACTGAGGCAAAATATAACACTTTTTCATCTCAAGGTTTTATTTTTCCTTTTTACAAGCCAGCAACTTAGTTGCTTTTTGTTCTATAAGTAAAGTGAGATGCCTTTTATTACATACTATGAATTGTTTCATCATTCAGAAGCAAAGAAAAAAAACAGAAAGTTGCATGCGCTCCTGGATTTTATCTTTAATGAAAATACCTTTCCTCCTTTGTGTAATGCCAGTAGTAAAAGGAATAGTACAGTGCTCTGAAGAAAATACCTAGGAGACAGGAAGAAAATACCTAGGAGTGCTCTGAAGAAAATACCTAGGAGACAGGAACTTCTCTGTCACTCTCTTCTTAAAAATTTCCCAAAATTCTTCAGTGCTGTCTTGATGACAAACCAGGAGGCCTCTGCCCCTCTTACTTTAGATGTGTACAAATAATACACACCAGGAAACCCTAAGCCTAAGATTGCAGTGACAAGGAATGTGAGGAAGGCTGACTGAAGATGCAGACCCATGCAATATCAGTTAGACTGACAGGAACACTTGAGAATTAAAGGTGATAGAGCACTTGTGGCAGGCAGCTTATTTGTTCTTTAATGTCTGTAGCAATGTGTAAAAGCTGGTGTTTTACTAGAGAAGTCATCCTGTCACAGAGTCCAAGCATATGGCCTTCTGCAGCTCAAGAAATTCTATTGGCTACTCAGAGACAAGCCACAGATCAAGCAAATGTTTTTCCATATGTATAACTTGCAAGTGAAGTTACAGAACTTAATTTCTGTGCAACTTACATTTAGTTTTCTATCTTTGCCTATGCTGTGGAAAAGATGCAATTTATTCCTAGGCTAAAACTCAAAATGCATGTTCATAGTTTTGAGTGTTTTTATTTCTAGAATTGAATTATCCTCTCCCCCAGATGAATAATGATTACACTGCTCATACCAATTCTTGTCAAGACAGGAAGGTTGTTTAAAACCATCCATTTGATAGTTAATACACTAAGCCCATGAGTGGTGCCTTAGAGATTATTTTTCAAATTCACAAAAACCCCTTACAATAAAAAGTCTGAGTCTGAAAGCAGATATTTATTAAGGTAGGCCCAAGGAACCATAATACAGTAACTGCTGGGAAACCCAAAACAGAAAAGACACAGAGATCTAGAAGTACAACCGAATGAAACAATAAAAGCAAGGGTGTCCTTTTGTCAACCTCCTGTATGTGCTGGAAAGAAAAAAGATAATTTGAATCAAAATCAAAGACAGAGAAACTGCTGGGTCTGCTCTCTACATGCCTTTGAACTGGCCTAAGCATGCCCCAGTCTAGGCTGGAAAACATGCATGCACTGGTTTGAGGATTTCACAATTATGAAAACTAAGGAGCCTTTTGTTTGTATATTTTGTTTAGTTAAATGTAGCATGATACGCATCTTGTCAAAGAGGATTTGGAGAGCAAGTCTTTATGTACTTTTAAAAGGCAAGTAAACAGACAGAGAGACACTGGCTGGTTTATCTCCCCAGCCAACATACTAGGAAAGCAAACTTACTTTCTTCTAGGTACTACTTTTTAATTGGATTCTTTCCAGTGTAAGCTCTACAAGAATATTTTCATGTGGGCTTGCAAGACTTCCATAGATGGGTCCAGTAGAGGGTCTTGGTCACCATTTGTGGGAGATATCATGCTACAGAAGTCATCTTCTGTACATTCTCCTTTCTGCACTGTTAGTATCCACTCTCAGGCCTGGGGACAGAGGAACAACAGGGCAGTCAATGCAACTGTCCCAGAGTGCTAATATGAAGCGGATATAAAATGCACAGTTTGCACAATGGGGAAGAGTCCAACATGAATAGCTTAGAAAAAATCCAAAACCTTGGACAGAATGAGGAAAAGAATTGGGTCACTGACTCTAAGCCAGGAAAAATACACACAAGAGGAAATTAGAACAGCAGAAGTATTTCATATTAGCTCATCCAAAGATTTAACGTGCATGGGCAGCAGTATGTTCTGTCTTCTGGCAAACTATTATGGACAGGAAAGACTGTTAGGAATTTCTATGCCATCTCTACAATGTAACCAGTCCTACCCAACAAATCACATATGTAGCAGTAGACATATGATATGAAATATCCTTTAAGCCTGAAAGCCAAATTCTGGACTTACTCTAATGAGAAACAGCACAAAGCCTGCTTGTTAAGCCTTTTATACTATACACTACATATACATTGCGAGAATATTATCAAGGTTGAAAAGAAGGTCCCAACGATGTTATTCTCCTCATTGCACATGTGGATATTTAAAAGGTAACTTTTTTGCCTGTTAAAATCACTGACTCAGAGGCTGGAAGGAAGCCACTGTGGTTTCCAAGGCTTCATTTTTTTCAGAAGGTGGATGAAGTATAGGACATGATAAGTAACATCATCTAGAAGCCTTTCCCTGATGCATGAAGGGTAATTATTGGAAACAATCTGCATGGATTTACAAAAGGAAAATGTTGCCACCTACATTGAAAGACCATTTACCTTTATTTCAGTGAGGCCTTGAGATACTCTTCCATAGTGTCTTCATAGCTTAGGAGTGGGTGGACGCAAGGTTGGTGGACTGCTGGACTGTTTGGCTTGAAGGGTTGTACTCAATGGTCTGAAGTAAAGCTAGTGGCCAGTTATGAGTGTGTTCCTTGAGTCAATACTGAGGTAATATGTGTAACATCTCCAACAGCAACCCAAGTGATGTGAAGAAAGGCACATTTAGCAACCTCAAGCATGACACTAAACTGGAGGAAGCAGCTGAAACACTGGAAGGCAGGACTGTCAATCAAAGGGATCCAAAGTCTGGAGAAATGAGACAGTCATGAAACCGAACAAAGGCAAACACGGAGTCCTGCACCTGGGGTGGAATAACCTCATGTGACAACAGAGGTTGGGAACTGTTTGGTTGGATAGCAGCTCTGCAGAAAATATTCTGGAGGGTCATGGTGGACAAGTTGAACATGAATGAGCAGATTATTATTGCAGCTATGAAGGCTAATCATATATAGCAATAAGATAGCCAGCAACTCAAAGGCAGTGATTATTTCCCTTTACTTATCACTCATGACCTCTTACCGGGAATATTCTGTATGGTTTGGGACATTTCCATATAAGGCAAACTGGAGAGAGACTTCTGGAAGCACAACAAGAGAACCAAGGGTCTAAAGCATGGGAAAAGAGAGGCTAAAGGAAAAGGATTTATTTAGCTGCAGAAAAGAGGCCTGAAAGAGACCATCCTCTGCTGCCTAAACTGGATCATAGAAAGCAGTTCTCAGAGGTGCACAGTAAAAGACAAAATGCAGTGAGTGATCACACACTAGTGCTAGTATCTGTTGATCATGGGAATGCCCATGCTTTTCAAAAAAGCAACACTTATGAAGTGGTTCTAGCACTTCAAAGGCACTTTGAATTCACAACTCTTATCTTGCAGGAAATATTCTAACCCCTGAGCAACTCACCCCAGTTCAAAAGACACTTGCTCAGTTCACCCCAGATCAGTTTCTGAAACCTCTGTTGGAACAAGCCAATGTACAGGAAAAAAAGTAAGAATCATATGGCCAAGAGTGCAAGTAAGTAGGGACTGACTCTATAGTCAATTGATTAAGATATTGGAGGGAGTGAAAAAGAACTGGTGACAATAAGAAAAGGGGAATATCAGAAGATCACTGCTCCCCAGTATACACATTTAGAATGTGAGAATTATCAACTAAATGATCCAGAGAGAACAGAAAAATACCTAGGTCTTCTCTCCTAGTTGAGATAATTTTTCATCTGCTCCCCAGTCGATACGAAGGGGAAGAAATAATAGAGGAAAGAAATAACAAGAGAAATAAAGTGGGAATTTACATTGAAGAGACTGGAGAACTGAATTCTGTCCCTTTTTCAGCCATAGACTGTCTATGTGATACAAAGCCAGACACTCAAACCAACATTTCACAGTCAATGACCCATAACAGGAGTCCTATGCTTGACACCCTGAGATCTACTATGGAGAACACTGGTCCACTTCCAAGTATAACTGGAGCCAGTGGGAGCTGTGTTGTGAACATACAGATATTTAATGCTCCCAGGATCACTCACTGCACCCAGGACCAACTGTGTGGAGGACGTCTGCCCATATTGTTCAGCACAACTTCCAAAACAGCATGGACTTCTCCACAGTGTCTACTTGGACTAGTTCCTGGCCTGGCTTAACTCCTGTGCTCAGGAATTGTCAAAGAGTAACTGGCATGAGCCAAAACCATGTCAGGAACTGTTCTAACAACTTGGAACAAGGTTTGAGTGATCGCCAGAGCATAAGGCTACAAGGGGAACAATGAGAAAATAAGATATTGAATAAACAGTTGTGATGCATTTGCTGCCCTCCTCACTTAGTAAACATAGCTTTCCTGTGCTACCCTTCCAAATTAATCCTTCAAATCTTCCCTCTTTCCTTTATTTTCTGAGCTGTTGAGTAGGTATGTGAGATAAGATCTCAGTGTGCTACTGATCAAAATCAGTAAGATCCCCCATTAATCTTCCTGCCTGTTTTCTTTATCTGTTGTAGCATTTTAAACTTCTATTCCAAACTCTTTGTGGAAGGCCTCACATCATCTCATATTTTATAGCACGAAATCCAGTCAGGACCCAAGCCAGGCTAGAACTTCTTTGTAATAAATAATAAAGATTGTCAAAAATGATAAGAATGTTTTTGAACAACTGAGTTTTTAAGACAGGTGTGTTGCTTTAAATTATTCAGTTCTTTAATTTACACTTGGATTTGCCTCTCAGTTCAGAAAGCCTCACCAAAATATTTTTAATGCTGATTTAGATCATCAAATAAGAAAAATCTTGTGCTTCCCTAGTTCAGGGGATCTAGGTTTGAATAGTGATTGAGGTATCTCTAAGATGTCTCTCATTTGTCTATTTTAGAAATGACGCCTTGGGGCAAAAGGAGAGGTCCAGAAACACTAGCTTCTTCAGGTCAGGCTAACAGACCTCAAGCCCTTATACTACCTTCAGTTTTTCCCAGAACATCTTCTTGGAGCTGGCACAGGCCCCAGTATGATGGACTACTTTATGACCATGTCACATGTCCTCTGTGCTAACCTGCACTGATTAAGCTGATAGATCAAACATATGTCAAATAAGGGGTGTCTTTTCTCTGCAAAAGCCATATTTTGACTGCAGCTGTAGACCTGTCAACACTCAGATATTGAGCATCCTTACTCCTCTTCCACAATTCCACATACCAACTAGAAGGCCTGAGAGACCAAGCACAGAGATCCCCAATGCCTGGTGTACCACACTGAAAGTCAGAAATGCCCCACTCTGAAAGAAGAATCTTGCATGTGGATGGCATGATGGAAAATCCTTCTGTCATGAAAAAATGCCAGCTTTTTGCTGAAAGGAAATTTCAAAAAATGTTTTTGGGAAAATTGAAGTAAATCTTTACAAAATCTTAATCATCCAAGCTGCCAGCTGCTGGGGAGCCAAAGGCATACTAGGCCAAATATCTGGGGAGCTGTCGATTCAGAGGGGTTAGGAATGTATCAGCCTCAGAGGCTGTGTATACCAGGGAGCCCTTAAGCAGGAGAAATCAGGCAGAAAACATCAGCTTCTGTATCGTCAACGCTTTTTTTCACTAGAAAATACCTTTCAGCACATTTTTAACAGAATCTAATTCTCAGAAACCCTGACAGTGACACTATTAAGTCACCCTGATGCCGCCAGATGTGAACATCAGTCAGAGGATGGAGCTCAACTTCATAAAGGAAGAGGGAGCAGGACGTTGAGAGAATTCCCACGTCTCTAAGAAAGGAATATACCGATTCTAGGTCTCAAATGCTCTTTGCCGCTTATACTATAGCAGAGAAATCAGTTCTCAGCAGTAGATAAGGTTTTTTTTTTGCAGGGACTAAAAGGGACATGATAGAACAAAGCATGACTTCTCTATTCTATTTGGCAGCCCAAGCCAGAGTGGTCCCTTCCAGAAGGAGTGAAGCCAGCACCTCCTACAAGGTCAGAGGCACTTTGCAGATCATGCTGCACTGATCTGTGAGGTGGCCTCACTGCAGAAGTTTAGGGCATTCACAATTCAGGGTAGGGTTGAATGAATGGGTGCAGAGCATCTGAGTAACTGTAACTTTATTCAGATTATATCCTCTCGCTGAGCTTGTTGAGTTTCTATGTCCTTTTTTGCTTAATAGGAGTTCTCTTAATTTACATGTTGACTCAGAGCTGTCTTTAGGCATATGGACAGTGAGGGCCTGATAAAGACGACTGTAGTAGAATATTTTTTTCTAAGCCCAGACAGAGGCCAAACCACTTTTGTTGGAATCCTAGACCCACAGAGTCCAGACTTTGTTGTTATCGTAAACTGCCAAGACAGATTGCCTATGGCATTTCCTCAGTGGTATAGGACACAGATTTATCACATATGACCACAGTATGGACAAGTCCTTCAAGGCTTGGTCTCATCTTCCTTCCTTCTGTATGACCCTTTATCCCACTTTCTCTTTTCTCCCTGGCCCCTGATTCTCTCCAGATAACATCTTCTGAGAACTTCAAGAACTGATCTTTACCTCCATCTCACACTGTCTCTGCTCTTTCTATGGTTGCAATCCCTCTGAATTCACATTATCCCCTATTTTAGGCCAAAGGAAGGCCTGAAGCTCAAAAATCAATAGGGAAGTGCAAGCAAAGTAGCACAATCCAGACCTAGCCACAGGCAGCTGCTTTTATCTTCCTGAGATGAAATGTCATTTCTGTAACAAGTGCCTTTTCATTTGGAATCCATCTTTTCAATGATGAAATAATACTTCTGAAAGCACCACATCACAGAGGATGGTTTCTTGGGGATACAGTGATAATAAGCATAACAAGTGATGGGATAATCTCAGCAAGCATTTAGTAAGGTAGGAAGCACAATACCTATTCAACCTTTGATTAGGTAGAAAGCTTCAGACTGGGATTAAGACAAATCTTTAGCATCCATGACATTTCTAAAAAAGGCAGCCAGCTGCTAGAGGATATAAAGAGTTACCAGCAGAAAGTCAGAGACTCCAAAAGGCCCTGAACATTTTTTCTCCAAAAAGACTTATCCTGGACAAAATATTATTAATAGTATAAAATTAATTTTAATTATTTTCCTCAGAGTTAGTAGTTTCCCCTTTCCAAATCCAAGGCAAAAAGATCTCCGTTCTTTAAATCAATCAGATCTCACTCTTGGCCTTTCATCTTCCTGAAAGATCCAACAACAGTATTGCCATCCACAGACTTAAATTCTTTGAATTCAAGTGGCTTTGCCCCAACATGCATATAATCCCGCAGTTGTCATTAACAGGATGAGTCATAATAAGGACTTAAAATTTTGGAAAACCGAAATTCCATTTTCAACCCTTTCTTAAATAAATAGGAGGAACACAAACACAGCTAAAAATAAAAGGAATTTTAAAAAAAAAGAAAAAGTTTCACCATAAATGAGCAGCTCTGCTTCAGCTAACATCAAGCATTATGCTTCATTGTGGAGTCATGTAGCACACCTGGGTGACTAATTTTTCTTTTTAATTTGTGCAATTCCTGGGGAAAAAAAAAAAATACCTCATTATGTTCTGCAATACAGTAGCATTTCTGTAAGGTGCCCCAAAATACCTAATCATCACAATACTTTCATTTTATTTCACTAAAATGAACAGACAGGAACAGAACATATTTAGTTTTTGGCTTTTAAAAGAACAGTTGACATTCACAATCTAAAGTATTTCTATTATTTCAGCTAAGATGATTAATAGAAAACAACTGTTGTCTGGCAGACTGCATTTAAAACTGTGCTATTGAACACATCCCAAATTACTATGAAACAAGTAATGTACAAGAAATATACCATTATATACATTTCAGGCAGGAAAATATCTGCTAAAATTTAAGACAGGTAATCGTGTAAAGTTCAAAAAATACTGGCAGAAAATCCACCCATTTTGCTAAATCCACCACTTTGAAAATATAAATGCTTTTCTTTCACAGTAGAATAGATCTAAAAGTAAAATAAAAAATGCACTTAGCCTTTCTGCCTTTCTTGGTGTGCTGTGGAAAAAAAAAAAAATATATATATATATATATATATATATATATATATATGCTATGAGATTAAGTTTGGAAACCAAAGGGAAAACTGTTTAAATACTGGTTTAACCATCAGAAGGACAATTTAAAGATACAAATGAATATGATTGTGACCATTGTTCTTGGGTTCATGATTTCATTGGCCATGAAAACAATTTATACCAAAAGGAGACTGCAAGCACAATTTAAGCCTTCATTTAAAACCAGGTCTGGAGTGCCACAGATATGCCAGCTGCCCCTACACCAAAAAGGGGGGGCATTCTGTGAGTGAGGAATTGGGACAGGAGAGTGGCAAAGCAGAGGTGCTCAGTGCTGTGTTACACGCTCTGATTGCATCCAGCATCATGTATCTTAATTTTATCATTAGCACCTCTCTTGACCCCACAACCTCCTGCTCCCCGTACATAAAAACAAGAGAATGTGAAGAAAGGGCACAGCCCACTGCTCCCTGTGGGTCTGGGCAAGGCTGGTTCTGGGCAGACATGGCACCATGTGTATTCCAGATGCATCTAGGGACAACCAACATCATGGAGGCATGTCATGGGGCTGTGCTCAACATTATTATGTAAGAGAGACCTTCAGCTTCAAATACACAGCAATTGGCATGAATTTAAATGAGACGCTAAAGGGAATTAGCTGCAGAAAATTAATGCCAAGTGAGATGGTTCTAAACACAACGTGCCCAAACTCCTTGTCTGAAAAACAAAAAAGCCGAAAGTAGATATTCATAGTGTTAAATTGCAAGCTTGTGTACATGGTGTCTGAACTGAGCACATGCAAGTTGTCTACAGCCATCACACACAGGCTTGCACACGCTCACGTGCACACACGCAGACACACACGGAGTGGTGCAGTTCAAATGCAGATGTAAAAGCATTCTGCTCACTTTTCCCTCATCGCGCTTGTTAAATAGGTCAAAATAATGAAGGACATACATGAGAATGCATATGAACAGATGTGTGTGCCAGATTTAGAACAAGCATGTGAGTGTGAAGATAAAGCATGAGTCTGGATTACCATAAAACCAAACAAAAATGCAAAGAAATGCACATCAGATTTCACAATTTATTGTTTGACATTCCAGCCCAATAAGCTCATTCTTCTTTTTTTTTTTATGTGTAGTTAGAGACATTTCTAGATACCCTGTATCATATTTTCCCCATAGATATCATATTTTATTGATATTCTACTCAATCTAAATTTCAATTTATAGTGATACTTCTTTAACAAGAAAAGCAGTGTATACCACCACTAACATTAGTAAGGTAGTCTGTAAAAAAACTAGTTGCCCATAAATTAAGCAAAATTTCTAAGTGAAAAGTTTCTGTTGTTGCATTGCAATTAACGTGAAAAATAATGCACTGCCAGGGGCATGAGAGGCATAACCAGAATCACTAGGTATGGATACTGATTGACAAGCTATGGTAAAAAAGTTGTGCTTTGCATAGTTTTATAAGGAATTTAAGAGCTGGAATTTCAATTCATAAAATGGGAATTCTTAATTGGGATTACTTGCGGCAATTTTATGGCCCCAGATGTACTACTAGAGCATTAGAACTGACAGAGAAATATTCACCAAAATTAGTTGGATTTTCTTAGGTTTTTCCTGTTTACCATTTCTGAGCACGTTTTCCTAGCTACTCAGCATCCAAACATATTGGAAGAATATCACAGGACCAGAAGGGGCAAATGTTATGATTCATTAACAAAATATTGAATATGTGCATGCAAATTCCAAGTTTGCAGATGCATCACTCAAGAATCTTTGTGGGTAGGATTCATATGGATCTCTTAATGTTAAAGTTTAGTACCTGCCATTAGTCAGACAGATTGTGTGCTAAATACATGCTTAGATCAAATGATGCAGACAAATTCAGGTTTTTGAATTCACCATGTTACAGGACATGTAAGTACAAATAAAATAATGCTCTAGTATTTAAAAATAATTTAATTTCAGGTTTTTTGTCATTTTGGCAGAAGACAGAAGGAGTGGGTGAGATAGCATTTGATGACAGAATTGTTACCCAGATCTACACTTAAGCTACCTAAATAATTCATCTCCACACCAAGTATGTCTTTCTGAAAACTTACTGCATGTCTTCCCTCTGTGACAAACGTGTTACACATCGTTATTTCAATGTTAATTGCAGTGGAGACCAGATAGGGGAGCTCAGAGTGCCTACTGTGCAAGTGAAAATTGTTTGCCCTATTCAAAATCAATAGTGCTTGACGTGGTAAAGGCTAAATACCATGAAGAACAGTGAATGGCTTTCAGTCTTTAGTGCTGATAAACAAATTCATTGTTTCTATTGTTTATTTTTAGAATTAAAGCTAACCTATTCCTGTTAAACCAAGATATACGTCAATCAGTTGCTGTATGTAAAGGAAGAAACTATGTCAGTTAGATCCACAGTGGAAAATGACCAAAGAGTATTTAATCTATTTGGCCCTGAAAAGAAGTTATTCGTTGGACAGGAAAATTGTTGAGCAAGCGTAAGGAGCATATCTGAGTATTGTTCATGATTTTTCCACTGAAGCAAAGACAAAGAAGGGATTTTGAAATTTTTTTTATTGCAGTAGAGGTTTATACGGGATTGCTGAAAACAAAGTGCTAAGTAAGTGCTAGAGAGATGGGTCTCCTTTCATCTAGATACAGACAAGACCTGGAGAGCAACACTTCGTGCTTGCTGTCAGCTGTATAATGACAATAAACTGGATCTGCAAGCAGACTGAAATGAAAAAGTCACAGTCTTTGGTTTGCCACAACCCAAGGCTGGAGAGCCAAATGTAATACAGAACCCACAGTGAATGAGAGTGATGATCAGATGCCTCTGCCTTTCTGAAGGAAAAAATCATGTCTGTATTGCTTAAGAACTAAGCAAGAAAAAAAAAATTTTTGTTATTTTGGTCTGTCAGTTGTTGTCCAGTTACAAAACTGAGCGGGCACTAAATTTGTACAGCCCTGTAGGTAACTTTGGAAAGACACAAGACACATTTGGGAGGTATAAAACTAAATGAATTCACCACTTGAAGATGAGGACTGCCGTTTAGCAAACACTCATTTTTAATCAACCCTTGGATACTCCTATACCAGTATCCTTGTCCTGGTTTCCCCATTTCTTGAAGGGCTCCTGGAGCCTTTCTCTGCCCTTGCCCGTCAGCTCCTATTTTCTGTGCCAAAGTACACAGGTGAATACACAAACACAGACATGCCTCTTTTCCAAATCCTTTTCAATGAAATGTATTTCTTTCTAGTCATCCTAATAGACTACTAAATACCTTTTCTCCCACACACACCTCAAAACTTCCCATCTTTTTTCTGCATAACACCCTGATCAGTATCATCGCACAATCAAAATCTTTTGTCTATGGCTGGTTGTTGCTGGGGATGTTGGTTTAGGTGCTGGTTTGTCAACCAGGTTGCCATTTCTTTGTACACATGGGCTGCCATGTGAGTTGGTGATCATCCCCCCTTTGAATTTCTATCCTCTCTTAATGTGAAAGGCAGAGAAGTTAAATGATACTCAGAGCTGAAATGGAGGCTGCAACGTGCAGCAGCTGCACACAATAGAGATCCTAATAACAAATAGAAATCATAGAAATAACCGCATCTCATCATGGCTACAGTACAACAATAGGGAGCAATTCATTTTGAGATACATTAGGAGAATGCGAATAGCACTATTACAGTAGTGTGATACATACAGTTCCTACCCCAGCTGTGTTATGAAAACACCATCAGGTTTATGAAGCCCCTGTGAGGTGTTAGCTTATTTTCTCAGTGCAAAGGAAGAACTATCTCCAGATGTATTTGCCAGGGTTGTCCCCCCCCGATGAAAATATATTAGAAGAGGAAGGTTGTTTTTCAGTTTATGCATCAGGCACTACACATCTAAAGACAAAACCAACTAGTTTAACTGGGGCCAGAAGACAAAATCCAAAATCTGGATTTCAGAGAATGTGAAACTTGAAGTTCTAAAACCCCAGGAAATTCTGAATTCTGGGCAAGTCCCTTTTCAGTTTTCAGATGTGGGGATTTCACAGCAGCAGCAAGAAATTGCCAGTCCTATTATTTATGTGCACACTTCCCTCTGAGCTAGGATGGGCGCTTTTGGACTGAGCATGCATCCATCAGTTTTGGATTAAAACTAGGGGATTTTCCTAAATTACCACCAATATGCTATGTGTGTTCATAGGTGACTCCCATGAAGTCACTGCTTACTTTTAAACTACATACTGTGTTCAAGATTGTAATCAGAGTATTAGACTCCTGCCATTCCTGTCTTACAGGTCACTAGGAAGGTCTTTTACTTGCCCCCATACACTAACTTGTGTTATGAGTCTCATGTTTCATTACTGCTTACATATTTCATTTCAAATACTACAGGAACCCTTCAATACACGGTGTGTATTCCATAACATTACAGGACATTTCTTTTTAACTTTTCTTTTCCATCTGGAGAGCATTTTAAATAGGATTGTTTGTAATTTTGCTTTCAGTTTACAGATATCAAGACATCACGACACATGCACTTCATACTTCTCAACAAGTATTTTAATGGAAATAAACATGATATCCTGCAAGTGAAAGTTCTAGGAGAATGAGACAACACAGGACAGCTGTGTCTGGGATGAAAAACTTCTCAGGAAGGAATTCTTTCTGCAGCCTGACCTCTCCCTTAGCAATCTCTGGTCATCTCCCCTGTACTGGACCCCTTGAAGTGGCCAGAGCTTTAAACCCAGAGAACTCTTGCCCCAACTGAAACACAAAAATCTTAGGGGAGACTAATTTCTGTTCGCCAAACCTTCTGTGGGTAGCCTTTTGGCAGCCCCTCTCCAACTGGATCCCTAGGGGCTATCTTCCTCCTAACCATCATACTCCAATCCTAAACCTAGACATTCATTAAGCCTTAGACCAAGACCAAGCCACAGAAAACCATGAGTTGGTTTGGCAGCCTAATTGCTATTGTACTTCTAGGCAGATTTAAGTATTTTCTCTCTTCTAACTTCAGTCTCAACCATAACCCAGGCAATGACTAAGTTGCAAATTCTCCTCTGAGATGGTCTTCACCCGAGCTGCCCTTGGGGTGCAACACCTATGGTAGGCTTAAGCATAGAAGAGACATAAGGCCCAGGACTTCAGTTGTGTTGACATTGCAGAGAGGCTACCAAATAAAGGCTTGGACAACAAAAATTTGTGAAATTTTCTGTCTAGGTGGTCACCTGGAGTCTCAGACTGATGTTCAACCTAGGTTTAGGGTAAGAAGAGAGACAAAGCCAAGGGGTCTAATTGGAGTATGGTGCAAAAAGGCTGTCTAGGGGAAATTTAGGCAACAAAAGAATTATCTCATGATTTTTTGTTTGCTTGTTTTGGGTACAGCTAGTTTTGTCTGGGGTTAGGTCTATGGCTACTTCTAGGGAAGAGAGTAAGGAAAGATGCGAAACATTGTGATACAGTTGTGATGGAGTTGCAAAGAGGCTGTCAAGGGAAAATTTGAGCAACAAAAATAATTTTCTCATTTCATTTTGTCAATGGGAAGGGTGGTAAAGGCTTCAGCCACTTTTAAGCTTGCAGCTAGTGCAAGATGTGAGACAAAACCTAAGGGTACAGCTGGAGCAGTGGACTGTAGAGGGGCCACCTATGGAAGGTTTGGCCAAAGAAAGGGCCAAGGCTCCAGGTCCTCATGTAAAGCTCAGCCCCTCAGTTAGGGTTAGGGGTTAGGAGAAAGACAAAGACTCAGGTCCTGTTGTGGTGGTGTCAGAGAGAGGTTGCCAAGGGGAGAGCTTAGCTTCTTCCCTGAGAACTTTTCCACCTGGGCCATTGCTCAGGGTCTTGTGCTACCTCTCAGCCAAAAGAGAGGTTTAGTTTTTATATTATGCATTTAAAATGTGAAAATAAAATAAGAATAAAAAATGAAAGTGGCAAAAGACTCAGCAGATCTTAACAGAATACATCAAATTAACTATTTTTCTTCTTCAAGAGAAATATAAATCTTGCAGCAACTTTCATGTGGTTATAAAACAAAAACTACTTCTAAGGTAGCTGTACTATAGCTAGAGCTGGTAGCACACTTCGGGGTAGTTTCACTGACTAAGAAAGGATCAGGACTATCCTTGCAAGGGTCCATTTGAAGACCTCTCTTATAGGCAGCTCTCACTGGGGAAACTAACTTAAGGAGAATCACAGAATCACAGAATGTCAGGGATTGGAAGGGACCTCAAAAGATCATCTAGTCCAATCCTCATACTGGAGCAGGAACACCTAGATGAGGTTACACAGGAATGTGTCCAGGCGGGTTTTGAATGTCTCCAGAGAAGAAGACTCCACAACCTTCCTGGGCAGCCTGTTCCACTGTTCTGTTACCCTCACTGAGAAGAAGTTCCTTCTCATATTTAACTGGAACCTCCTGTGCTGCAGTTTGTATCCATTGCCCTTTGTCCTATCATTGGTTGTCGCAGAGAAGAGCCTGGCTCCATCATCGTGACACTCACCCTTTACATATTTATAAACATTAATGAGGTCAAAGAACTTCAGCCTCAAATGATTTTGCTCCTCGGGGGCTGAAAGTCAGCATTTTCACACTCAAGATGCCACCAGATGGGACAGATGTTGATGCGTTACAGAACTTGCTGCCACTGAACAGAGAAGGTCCCAGCCCTTTGTTCTCCTGGCAGCACCCACCTACCTACCACTCTCCAGTACTCCTTCTGCTGCCTCTCCAGTCCATTACTGAGTTGGACCAACTCAAGGACCTAGCAGAAGTGCAGCCCAGCAAAAAAAACGTGTAAAACTTTCTGCTGGATTAGTGAGTCAAATTGTATCACATGGATCAAAACAAGAGGCAAAGCTGGGGAGCAGGAGGGAGATTTGATGTCACAGCCACGACAGGAGGGAGGAAACGGAGAGAAGCACAGAGAGAAGGGCAGCATTGGGGAGCAGGACCATCGCTTGAGGATGTAGCAAACAATTTCAGCCACCTCGTCCAACTGCATGTTAGGGGTGGCCTGTGCCAGTCCAAGAACAGTCCTGCTCTTCCCCCAGCTCCAGAAGCCCCCTTCCCATGCCTCTGTCATTTCTGGGCCATTGTAGCCTCCTAACTCAGAAAAAGGGAATGGTTGTTTCCGACATGTTAGAGAGTGAGACAGCATAGTGCAAGGCTGGAGTAAAACCAGCATGTCGTGTGGAGGAGGACCTCATGGTGAGGCCCAGGATGCAAGACAGTGGCTGGTTTTGGTCAGCTCAGCACCACGGTACGTGAGGCCAGAGATCCCAACCCAGGAACTCCTGCAGCAGTCTGCTTACTACTCACACAGCTTCTTCCTCCCCAATCTGTCAGCTGGAGAGATGGCTAATTGCTGGGTCATTTTGCAGTCCTCTGGAAGAGCTGAGCTGCACAGTGACAGAAGAGGGAGATGAGGAGAAAGAGGAGTAAGAAAGTGAGCCTGCCTAAGTTTTAACCTGGTACAGAGTTGTGCTGGAACCGTGGAGCTAGAAACTGTTCTCAGATCCAGCAACACAGAATGAGGCAAAAGGTATTAATGATTTTGATGGTGAAGCTCCCACATTAACAGACTGGCTGCCTCCTGAACCACATTCTGTCTCTCTCCACAGCTCTCACCACCTGATCATTACAGCTTTGATGCCTTTCATTTGAAGTTGTTTACAAGGAATGATGATATTCAGACAGCATTATGTACTTCTTGTAGAGTATCTCAGCAGCTGTCACTTGGACAACTGTTAAAAAACTCAGGTTTACGGCATTTTGGAAGCAACCTTATCTAATAACAAATACATTAAAGGTGACTTAAATAGCTCGCGGTTCTCTGGAAAATCTGGGCTTGTAGTCATTTATCACATAAACTATGAATAGAGCCAAATGAACTGAAAGTCCTTCTGTTTTCCTTTTCCTTTATATATAGCTTTTTCCACTGGAAGAATACACTGCAGGCCCTTAATCACTTCTGCAATATCACAGAGTGTCAGTTTTATTTAGCAAAGTAATACATATTGCAGCAACAAGCCTATGTGAACACATTTACATTTTACTTTTCTGTTTAACTGGGTGGGTTTTTTTAATCCTGAGGGTTTCTTGATGGATGAAGATTTTTTTATCTGGAGGCTAATGCTGATTTTTTGGGTAGTGACCAGATAGCTCTACTGGAATGCATTTTTAAACTTATCTCTCTTTATGGAGGCTATTTTTTGTTTGGTAACAGCTGCTTATGCATTGTAGTGATTATCCTGTGCACTGAATCCTGCGGACAAAGATCACACTGATACGGAACTAAAAACTGTGTCATAACACATACATGTAAAGAGTTGATTACAGCTTCAGGGGAAGCAATTGTTTCGGTATTTCCTAGTGTTTCACTTCCTCTGTTTGCAATCTTGAATAACATCTCTGTTAATAGGGACTTTTCTAATATGATTTCCCAAATTTGCCTTTTCTATTAAATTAGGAGGTAGAGCAAATTGTACTGCATGCAGTGATCTCTTCTTCCCAATGTATATCACTCTCAGAGATGCAATCCTGTTTTTCAACCTACAAGCAGAGACTTCCACCACTTCGTCTATAGCACTAAGTATGTCACTGGGTATCCTGGCCGCAGGGTGAACTGTGCCTTTCCCTTCCCTTTGTCCATACCCTTGAGAGATGACAGGCTGAGTTTCCTTTACATCTTTAACTGTGGCAACCAGCACTTTAGACTGGATCTCTGGATGAATATATCACAGTCTCTGATGAAACCTTCCTTTTTTCTGGCTGACTGATGTGGCAGGGCCAGCTGTGTTTGCCACACAAAAGAAATTTTCTTTTTGCTGTCCCAGACCATCAGCAGCCTAGCACATGGAGAAAATCTGGGAACTGGAGCCACTCCTCTGCTGCATCAAAAGATCCCCAGACTCTCAAGTGTGGCTCCCAGGTCTCCACATGCACCAGTGACACTCTGGGACCTACACAGCTGCTCACCCTGCTCACAGGCCAGTTGGGGCTGCCCCGCTCTCTCCAGAAAAGAACTGAGATCCCACCAACTAACCAAACCTCATTTCCCCCAGTGCATCTCCCCACACCACGTAGCCCTTTCTCCTTTCAGTGCACTCTGCCTATAGATGTGACTACAAGCTGCTGCTTTAATCTACTCAACTTCTTACAGAGAAACCTATTAGTAATTCTGCTGCAGGGATGTGGCAAGCAAGGACAAAAAAGCCATGCAAACTTGGTACTCATTCACTTTGCTATTCCTCACCCACTATGGAAAACCCGGGTTTCAATCACCTCTATTATATGAAGCCTTCCAAGCTCTCCGTTACTTTTCTCCAGACTTTCTAAAATGAAATTTTCAACTGATAAGTGTTTTGATTTAATCCTTAGCCTTAGCAAGTAGCCTGTACAACTCTGCTTGGCACCTAGAATTAACATTTCCCCAGTCAATTGCTTGGCCATTGTTTAACTTTTTGACGTTATACCCAAAGATGCCTTATCTCCTTACCATTGTTTCACTTCCTCCTTGACAGTACTTGCAGTTCCTTTTGATTGAAGTCCATCTTGGCAGACAGAATTATATCCCAAGAGTGAAATGAGGCATGCAAACCAACACAACCAAACTGTTTAAGTTCCATATTCAGTCAGCAAAGAGAGCAAGACGCCTTTAGAGGTTTGTTGAAGGGTACCAAGTTCATCTTATTCAGGCATAACTAAAGGGCAGCGTAGTCCACCAAACCATATGTGAACTGGTTGGAAAATGGCAAGTGCTTCTGTCTAGTCCACTTGTGAAGCTGGGCAGTGAAAGGCACAGAGAATGGGTTGCCACTTTCCCCTTACCACACAGGATAATGTGGGGGCAGTAACTCAGGAGGCCTCTGCCCTAACTTCTGCCCTGCTTGCACATCATCTCCCATGCCTGACAGCAGTGCTTTAGTGGTAGGCTGCTGCATGGACCCCATGTAAAGGCAATTTTTTTACACTCCTGTGTAAGGAGATTTTCATCTCTTCTTTACAAGCCAGCCACCATGAAGCCAAACATGTAGGAGTCTTGCAGCCAACTGGAAAACACACAAAAGTGATCTTAGTTTTAGGCTAGCAACTAGGACACTCTTCGGGCTGATATGGATAACAGTCCACCTTGGCAGAAAAGCAGCTAAATCCTTTAACCTCAGGTTTCCTTTCTAAATACTAAAACAGTAAGTAAGACCGTTATACAAAAAACTCTACTGTCACCACTTCCTAAGGTGTGGTTTTCTATACTGCTGACCACACTTTGTCTCCTTTAGGCTTCCTTTGGGATCTTAGGAAGACTTTGTATGCCCATCTACACTTAGACCTGGATCACAGCAGGGCATACACAGGAAGACTGACTTCCATCTTTGCAGTGTGCACTTCACAGCACAAAGGGACAGCCACAATGAAGTGCCAAGGGAAGGAGGCAGGCACCTGATGAATTTGGGTGCCTACAGAGGTAGGCCGTCCATGGAAGTAGGCAGGCTGGATTACTGTCTAGACCTCAGCTGAGCTGCAGGTCACCATGAATACAAGGTTCAGGCAGACAGGATCACACCTATGTAATCCATAAAATATTGCAGCTATCTCCCTTGTCCTATGCATTTGGCAACCAAGGAAAGTTATTGTCTCAAAGTATGAGAAGTTACTCTCATAACCAATGCTGAATCTCTGTAGCTGGGTTTCTGAGGAGTGGAAAAAAGATTTTCATAAGCTGGTCTGTTTCCAGTTATCTTCCTGAGGCTGTCAGCCTGTGGTTTCCAGGCAGCTGCTGCTGCTGCTGCTTTTCCTTTGGTGGTATTTTTTAACCCAGCTATTTAAAATGTTTATGTACACTTACTTTGTGCAGGCTCTTAACATTTCTCCGAAGAACACAAGTATGAGGCAAGAAACGGTGATTTCTAACAGCTTCTATCTCTGCTAAACTTCTCTAAAATTGCATGCAAGCAAGAAAAGACACATCTCTAGCCCAAGGCCCTCTCCCTTCTGAACTTCAAAGCCTGTCATAAACAATAAAAGCATTAAGACTTTTTTAATGAAAAGGTGAGTGGCTCCTTTATAATTGAGAGTATAAGGCAATATGTATCTATGTTACCACATATACACAGAGGTTGTCAATATCCCCTGTAAAGCTTCAGATTTCTAAACTTTATTAAGTGAATTCAACAAAAGTTCAGCAGTAAAGCAATGAGTTATTAGTTGGTCAGTTATCTTTTAAGAGTGAAAGGAACTCTAAGAAAAGTCGAAGATCACTACAGTAGTGCAAGCAGAACTAAAAATAAACCACTAGGTCACAAACACTAAAATGCTGAGAGTAACTAGCCTGAGGTAGGCAGTGAGACGCAGAACACCAACTACTGTACATCAAACACACTAATAGCTGCAGAGAAGCTGTCCAATAAAATAGACCAGTGGCTCAGAGTCCGGGAGATTCAATCTGACACCATTCCAGGGATATCAGCATATGACTTCAAACACTGCATTAAGAGATAGAAAGCTTAATAGCTGCTTTCTGGTTTAGTACAATGCCTAGTGATAATATTCCTGAATTTAGAACTCATAAAATATCTGTCGCCTCCAGCAGCAATATCTCAGTACTTTACTGAGATCAAATCCTTTAGCGAAGTGTGTCAAATAGGTCAGAGGCATATAACAGTACATGAGAAGGGGCACCGCCTCCATAAAAGCATTTGTAAAATAAGTCATATATAAGGCCAGAAGAGATATATGGGAACACAGGTATTCATGACTTTCAAAGACATTTTCAAGCCTTCTAATTCTGCAGTCATATATTCTATCCAATACTTTCAGAAATTATAGTGAAAAATGGACTGGGAAACATAGACAGATGAGGAAAGCTCAGTAAACCTTCCAAGGATACAGGAAAAACAAAATAAAACAAAAACAAAACAAAAAAAAAAAAAAGAAACAAAAAACACAACAAACAAACAAAAAGCCATGGGTTGCCACTGGTTTGTATCTGCTACTTTGGCTTGGTGAAATGGTGGGTCAGGAAAGAGGGGCTCACCATCCAGCTCACTGAGACTGGCTATTTTGACTAGGGCACTTTCCTAGCAGAGCAAGCAAGCTGATTTCACTTCAAATTACTTTTTCCTTCAGGTGACAGTCCTATGCAGTAGCAAACAAGCAAATAAATCAAAATATTCCTTTATCTTGGACACCAAACCTTTGCCTAAAAAAAAATTGAGACTATTAACCTTTGGAGCCTGAGTGCCAGCTAGAAAGTATTTTTTCTGATTTAATTTGCTCTACTGCCCATCTTTGCATGAAAATTACTTAGGAGTTGAATATATACAGCAGTAATGGCCTTTGAAGTTCAGTCCTTAAAGGTATTAAGTTATGAAAAATCATTACCCTGAAAAAATGAGGACAATGGTCTTTACTTATTCATTCTGTATGTTCTGTCTAATAACTCAGGGCTAAATCTCACACAGCTGTGTTTGACTGAGGTCAAATGCAATAAAAGACTAATAATAAATAGTGAGTTGCTATAGGAGGATCCTAGCTGGTGGCCTTCTTGCATGAATAAACTGAAATCAAGTCTACACTTTGCACTAAACTTGGAGAATTTAGAAGTAGAAGGTTGAGAGATCTGTGGAGATTAATCTGTTATAATTCAACCATCTTCTATATTTTTAAACAAGACCCTACACAACAAGGTCACAAAGGACATTCCTCATTGTTCATTAAGCTACTATTTCCTTGTATATGGTACTGACAGGGTGGAGTACAATTATTTTCTGCAAAACAACTGAGAAAACTATTAGAATACAATAAAATTCAGATGTGTCTTCTTATCAGATCCTTCCTTCCCTAAGAGCTAAATATTTGTATTATAGCTGCATTATGTCAGATAATTTAATTTCAAGGACAAAATTCTACTCCTTATTATTCACTACGGATCTTGTCTCAAAGTAATCTCTTCTACCATCCTCATATTCTGTTCAGATTTGAAACTCTGGGGTATGCTCCGAGTTTTTTGTTACTCCATATACTAAACATGAAATGATGTTAGATCATCACTAGGTTAGCTGGCTCTGCTAGATTTAGGTCTATGCTAGGTTTATAGTTTTGCTTTGCCAGAACAGACCACAGCAGCAAAAAGTGGGACTAACTTCAGGCCAAAGCAAGACATGACATTGCTTAGGGTAGGAACCTTCATCCTTCTGCTTCGCTAGCCAGAAGAGTGACTGCTCTGGAAACAGGAGCTGGAACAGCCAGTTTCTGGCTCCCACCTGCACCTGCCAACCTGCTGCTCCCGAGGGCCAGGCAGAAGCAGTAACCACTTACACTAGACCTCTGATTTCGTTTTCCTCCTTGCATACATCCCAAACCCAACTCCTGCAAAACTCATAGACCCTTTCTCGCCATTTTCACATCTCTTATTTTGCTGTAACTTCCCTGTCTCCCCACCTCCCCAGCCCAGCTCCACTGACCTCTGCTGACTTTGCCAGGCCTGGCTCCACTGACTTCCCTCTAAGCCTGAGCTGGTCAGCCCAGATATAACATGGAGAGAAAAATTGATTCTAAGCTGTGGAGAAGATTTAAGATAGCCTTGGCTAGACTGACCCAGGTGATATGATCTATAAATGCAATCTGCACCTTTTCTATCCCAACAGTCACATGGATTCTGTGGAAAGGAATGCACAGATCTGAATCTGACCATTTAAACTTAAAACTTTTTTTTTTTTTTTTTAACTGAATCAATTTAACTATCAAGCTATTAATTACAGAGCTAACTCAGCCTGTATTTCCCAAGTTGCCGCACTGTGAGTGATGGTGGCATTGAAAAAGCAGTTAGTGGATTATGATCATACTCATTATGAGAAGTGTGGGCCAGGCCAGGTGATTTCAGTGAGGCATGGAAGGAGATGTGGCTTACTGGAAAGGATACATTCAAAATAATTATATGGATTTATGAAATTTCCAAGAAGTCAATTTAACAATTTTCTAAATTATTTTTATGAAAAGGTTAGTGATGGAAAGGTTTTAAAGTTTATTCAGTGTCTTTGTCTAATTTCTTTTCCTACAATTTATTATTTAGTGGCTTGTCTTGTTTCATTGCACACATCTTAAGCAATGAAGTTGCTGCCACTTCTCTTAGAGAAATATTCCATAACTTGCAATTTCTCACTTGTCAGGAAATTTTTTCACACCAGCTTGCATGTTTCCTGTATTAATTTTTTCCAGTTGTGCTAGCAGTAGCCTCATCTACTACTTTTAGCAAGAACAGCAGTGAGTGTTGTTGTTACTATTCTTATACTACTCCAGCAGCTATGGGATGCCCTCAAGTAGAAGGTGCGATATAACAAAGGTTCATCCTTCAAACTGGTAAAGCTAAGCATTTCTTTCAGAAGTGAATTAACATTTTGGCAATCTCATAAGAATTCATTTCACATGAAATTTTTCTTCTGTTATTCAGTGGCACGTAGTGCAGCAAATATTTGTATATTGAAATGCAAACATAGTGTATCTTTTATTTTTAAGACACTGGTGGGTTTGGGATTTCCTGAATACGTTCTGTTCATCTACAAGGTAAAGTCAGCCAGTGTCAGTTTATTCCTCCTTATGAAGTCCCAGTACTTTTTCTTCAGCATAAAATGGAGGTTCCGCTTTTTGGGTCAAGAATGAAGACCAGCTTCCCCTTCTGACTAATCCTTGGGCAATCTGATGAGTCTGGCACTCTGTGTAAAGTGTGGAAACTCAACTAAGAAAATCAGAGTTTACCAAGCCACAATGTAGCTGTAAGTGGTAAGGCTGGCAGTTGCATCCAAACTGTGATGAAGATGGCATCAGCTGTGAAAGGCATGATATTGCAAATGGTCAAAACTGAGCAATATCATTCCACCAGGAGTTCTATTATCTTAACAACATGCTTCCATTCTGAATTTTAAAATATGAAAAGTCTAAATTTTCTTTAAAACTAATGTTATGGAAAACTTGTCAAATTAAATTGTAACTTTTTTATTTGCTAAAGCCAAAATTTTTTTTGTCCTGAGTTAGTGTTTTTTTTATATTTTCTTGCTGTAATGCTGTGCTTTATAATGCTGTGTATTGATTTCAAAGTTTCATTTTAATTTCAAAACAAAAATCTAAATTGTTCCATATTTTAATCTATTTTATTGAAGTATGGACATGTCTCAATCCAAGGTTTTGCTTTCAGGGTAATAGCATTTCCCTACAGGTGCATACTGTATTGGAAAATTTCCAACTAGCTCTTTTTAATGCATAAGCCATTCTTCTTTATAAACTAAACAATTAAAGATCAACAGGAATAGAGCATGTTTGTTGTTTTCCTGAAGGAGGAATTTTGTTTAAATTGTCCATTGCTCAAGTATGTGATTCAGTGCCTAGAACTACAAATAACCTGGTTGATTTGTTTGCATAATTTGAACAGTTTGCCAATAACTTGGGTGTGAAGTATTAAAGAAACCCATTCACACCCCGTACGTGATAGAGTCATTAATCCTGATGGGTGTGTACTGTGCATTCTTTTTAAATATACAAGATGAAAAATCATGAATCCTTGAATAATATTTTTCAGGGAGCTTGTTTTGACCACACTTTCCATTGTGGAATTTAATCTTAAAAGTTTGTACCATGTGATGTGATTCAGAATTTAGCAAATGACTCTTAAGCAAAAGGTTTAAGGGTGTTTCTTTATCTGCTATTGTTAGTGGTTCAAAGCATAACAACTCTGAGCTGTGTGAGTCAGAATCCAAAAGCTAACCACAGAAATGTAGTGGCCAGTTGCTGTGTATGGAGATCTTCAATCTGGCTTGACTAAGAATTTTTACTGTATTTTTGCATTAAACCTTTACAAGGTTTGTGCTTTGGGAAATTGTATATCAAGCTTATACTGAAAGTCTAATCTCTCTTTTTCTTTTTTTCTTTTTCTTTTTCTTTCCCCCAGATATACATGGTGTTTTGAAAGAGGGCTGTGGAACTGCATCAAAGAGTAACTACTTATCTAGCTTCCATCTAGATGAGTGGCAGAGGAGACTGCAAATTTTGAAGGGAAACCATTAAGGCTGAAAGAAAAAGGGAAATGATTGTCAGAACAACGTGATACTATCCTAACATTAAATACTGCCAGTCATGGGAAAAAATCTAGTCAGTTCAGTCCGACTTTGATCACTGCATTTCTACAGAGGACCTGCCCCAACACTGCATGCAGAGTACAAGCCTGACTAGACTCCTTCAAAGGGAACCTTATGTAGGATGGAGCTTCCACTGCTGGGTTGCAATCACCTTCTGAATTACCTTACCCTAAGAGCATTCATTTGAAATAGTATGATTACAAGAAAAGTTGCTCCAGGAATACTGGGTTTCCTGGATTTTCCTAAGGGCAGATTTCTAAGATGAAACTGTAAAATAGTAGAAGTATATCAAGCAGTAAAAGATTATGGAAATTTTCACTGTCAAAAATAAACCACACGGTTTTTAAACTTTCACCTGGACTAGATTAATGTGAATGGAAATGGAGGGCAAATTCTTGTCTCCAATTCAGCAGGATGCTCACGTATGTTTAATCCCAAACACCTGATTCCTTCTAATTCAAACCTTAAAGCAGGAAGTATCAGCTGGTCCCTTCAAGACTGATTGTTACTGGTAACACTGCAAAACAGGCAGCTTTCATGTAATGTAAGTAGCACCAATCCATGAGAAATACCAGTGACTTTAAGTAAAGAGCTTGAGTGTTTTGATGCCCTGCTAACTCATGAAATTAAAATATGAGAGTATGGTCCATGGTGATACTGAGCATCCGCTTAAAATGGCACTGCAGTGTCAAATATCAGGAAGTTTACAGTCAAAAATGATAAGGAGATAAAGAGTGAATATTATAATTTGTAAATAATGTGGAAAATACGAATCAGTAACTTTAATATAAGAAAAACTGCAGAAGATACAGTGAAATCCAGAGAAAACCAAAGCCACAAGCAAAAAGGTCAGAGGAAATAACTAAACTGTATATGTGTGACCTTTTCTTCAGCGTGTGTTGGAAACAGTAAATTGTGTGTACCGGAGAAAACATAGAGCTAAGTATTAATTGAACAAGTCAGACAGAACTTTGGAAAACTCATGGGAGATGAAATGTATACATGTCTTGAAAAGAAACTGTAAAAATATCTAAGAAACCAATGAGAGATCAGAAGTCTCATGAAGAGGTAACACATCAAGATAAGAAGAGGTGATGTGCTACAAAGATGACCTGAGAGGAGGACAATAAAAGAAAACCCAAAGAAGTCACACGTTATCCCAAACCCACCAAGGCTCTAATGCACTGTTATGAGCCCAAGTCCTCTCTAGACATATGACACAGAGCCAGAGAGGATTGCTGACATACACCACTCACAAAGCTGAGGAAAACCTCATTTCAGTGCAGAAATCTATCTTTGAGGCTAAATTTCTTCTTAGCTCTGTCTCCAGAAAAAGACAAGAGTGTTCCAGTTTCAGTCTTTCCTTTACTATGTGGATGTCCAAAATAATATCAGTAGTGGTAGCTGCACCAGAGGAGCTCTCAGTTGGGTGTACTATGCTGATTTTATACAGTCTATTTTTCATTCTGTGATCACATCATGACTAAGTGAAGCCTTGTTTACAACAATCTTATTACAGTGTGAATTTTGGATGCCTGGCTTCATAGGGTGAAATTCATCTATCCATGTTAGGATGCCTAAAATGCAGATGCCTATCTCTATAGCTGGTAGAGGAACTATCAGAGATCTTCTCCAGTTACTTTTTCTGCAGCTACTACTATATTTAATAAAATTAAGAAAACTAGTAGTCTGGGTGTCTAACAAATGGTATATCATAATCTAGTACAATGGTACATCATAATGGAAGTTTCAGAGGCCTCCAGAAGGCAGTGGTACCTAATAGCAAGACAGTTTCTAGCCCAAATGTCATGAACTATGTGCTGAGCTTCATCAATAGCGAAAAAGGTTTAGAGAGATGCTTCAAAGAAATTCCGGAAGCAGTACAGTATTTTTTGTGATCACATATTGTGATGAGAAAGGTCCATGTTTTAATCCTTTCCCCACCTCTTTCCACTCTGGTGTTAAAAGGAAGAAGAAAAAAAAGTGGCAGAGAAGACAAGGGAGAGGGGGAAATACAGACTTAATACCAGAAAGTCTTTTTGAAGTATTTGTTCTCTTGATTAAGAGTTCTCAGTTTGGCAAGACCTAAATCAAGATAGATCAAAGAAGGTTCAAAATAAAGAGCAGATGAATGAAAATGTATGAGATGACAGAAGGAATAAACAATAATAACTGTGCATATGTTTAAGTCATCTGAAAGTGATTGCAGCAACGTGTAAAATATCCGGAAATAGACATTAAAATGGCGTCTTAATTCCCTAAGGGAGAAAAAAATCTGCTTAAATCTTAAATAAATCCTGTTTAAAATAAACTGCATCCATTCTCTCCTTTGCATTATGACTTCAGGAGCTTTCTCATCCTCTCTGTTTGGTTATGCATAATGTGGAAATCACTACTGCTCTTGCTCGGATATTCTGCCATGGAAGTGGGTTTCTGGAGGTAAATATACTGGCAACATAGCCAAAACAAGAACCTCCCCACCAGTTATAACTCATACGGAGAGGATGAAGAAGCAAGGACTTATACATGCCTTCTGTTTGCTGGCATTCATTTCCCTCCAGTTGAAAAGTTTGGGGTTTTTTTCCAAGAGAAGGTTGTGTGGAGAGTGTGATTAAAGCTATAAGGGAAATAATCCACACTGTGCTGCATGATGGCTTGAGGGTTGAAGAGAAGGCCAATGGAAACAGATGAAAAAGGAAATACAGGGCAAAACTCAGGAAGATAATAGGCAGCAGAAGACAAAACTAGATTAATAACATGATGGCATCAGTTTTGGTTTCCATTTTTCAAATTCTCTTTTTCTGATACCTATGGAAATAATCTAAAACAATCTAACAATGAGGCATATCTAAATAAGTTACCACAGATTTTAACTCAGGATCATATCTCAGGTTTTAAATAGCCCTGTATCTTATATTCATTTTCTTTCAGTTGAAAACCTCAATAATTAATTTGAAAGGGTACAACACTTACAAAACTATTTCCAATGGCTTTTATTAAAAGTAAGCTAGCTGTCTGCAGTACCATAACTTTGCACTGCGTGTATTTCCATTGTGACATTGTAAACACTTTTGAACAGCACCACCATAGTCATATTCTATCAAGATGACAGAATAATGGCCTTTTCTCTCATGAATTTTTTCAAGCATTCGGACTTTAGGAACCCTTGCACTAAGCAGTTTATAGCTAACAAGTGGAGATTCATTTTTGGCTCTGGTAATATCTAGCAGGCTATCATTATCAGTCACTAATGTCTTTCATGAAATGGATAAAAGGTCCGGGATATCACGCATGTGGCTCTCTTAAAATACCCCGAGGTTTCTTTTTTTTTTTTTTTTGGTTGTTGTCTGAGTGTGACAAAATGTGGCGGACAGGAGGGCACCACAGAATACTTTTGAATCATTTCACATATGTTGAACACAAGGTGTTTAAAGATAAGGCTGTGGAAATCAATGCATATCTAAAAATGCTTTTGCTTACCCTATGCAGATAGTGTGGCACATTTACTAATGTTACAATTCTACACAGACAGCTAAGTGAGATTATCCGATCCTATATTTACATTGCTGTAGTGCATAAGGAAGAGTACTAGATATGTTTGAAAACATGAGATGAAGATTTTGATGTGATGGCCAGTTTTACTTTCTGCAATCAAACAAGCAAAAGGGAATTGTAAGTGTGGAATATAGAACTCTCTGTATTGATGTATGATGCTTGATAAGGTACCATGTGCTTCCAAGCTAAAATATATCCTCCTTATCTCCTCATTTAGTCTCAGACAATGAGAAGCTCAAGAAACAAGTGATGGGGTACTATAGGCTGGCTGAAATTAGATTGTATCTCATGTTCTCTCTCCTCTTACTCTCATGTACTTCTAACCTAGTAATTTTTATAAAATGGAGGTGTGATCAGGAATCTGTTGCCTCCAGTAATGAATCATACCTTTTTGCTTACCCCATGTTGCTGGATGACCTTCAGTCCTCTCCAGTCTAAGATAAAAGAACTGGTGGCCTGAGACTGGCTGCAGATGTGAAGAGTCCTCACTAAGTAGCCAGCTAATCCCTTTTTTCATCTTTCTGCATACCCACAAGAGACAAACCTAATGATCAGTTGTAGGATAATGAAGTATGCTTTCATTTGTTGTCTATTCCTGGTAGATTAGAATGACTACTACAATATGAAGGTGCTTCTGATGATTAGCCCTATAGATAATCAAGCACAGGTACCCCAGCAGACCAGGAATGCAGCCAAATGAATCACAGACTCACAGAATCGACTGGGTTGGAAAAGACCTCAGAGATCATTGAGTCCAACCCTTGGTCCAACTCTAGTCCATTTATTAGATCATGGCTCTAAGTGCCATGTCCAATCTGAGTTTAAAAACCTCCAGGGACGGCGAGTCCACCACCTCCCTGGGCAGGCCATTCCAATGCCTGACCACTCTCTCTGTAAAGAATTTCTTTCTAATATCCAGCCTAAATTTCCCCTGGCAGAGTTTAAGCCCATGCCCCCTTGTCCTATTGCTGACTGCCTGGGAGAAGAGACCAATCCCCACCTGGCTATAACTTCCCTTCAGGTAGTTATAGAGAGTGATGAGGTCACCTCTAAGCCTCCTCTTCTCCAGACTAAACAACCCCAGCTCCCTCAGCCTCTCCCCATAGGTCTTATGCTCAAGTCCCTTCACCAGTCTTGTTGCTCTTCTCTGGACCCGCTCCAGCACTTCAATGTCTTTCCTGAACTGAGGGGCCCAGTACTGAACACAATACTCCAGGTGTGGCCTCACCAATGCAGAGTACAGGGGAAGGATCACTTCCCTTGTCCTGCTGACCACGCTATTTTTGATACAGGACAGGATACCATTGGCCTTCTTGGCCACCTGGACACACTGATGGCTCATGTTGAGCTTCCTGTCAATTAGTACCCCCAGGTCCCTTTCTGTCTGACTGCTCTCCAGCCACTCTGCGCCCAGCCTGTAGCACTGCAGGGGGTTGTTGTGACCAAAGTGCAGCACCCGGCACTTGGCCTTATTGAACTTCATCCCATTGGAATCAGCCCATTTTTCCAGTCTATCCAGATCCCTCTGCAGAGCCCTCCTGCCTTCCAGCAGGTCGAAGAAGTGTCTTCCCAGAGCTGGCAAGTAACCTAATGGCCAAAGCAACTGCACCTCAATTAAAGCAGTACTGGCTCTTATCTGTGAGTCTACCCAGCTATGATCACTAACTGTAACACCTTAACACTAATTTTCTACTTAGTCAGCCAGTCATCTGCAAGTTCTGAAAAGTCCTTTAAAGTCCTGCCTCTACTTGTCACATTCACAGAAATGCTCTTGGCCCTTCCAAGCTTTGCAAAGCTCCTTTTCCACCTGCTCCTTCATTCAACCTTCCCTTCCTTCCTGTCCTGCAATGCATCCAGAGCCTCCCAGGAGTGTCCCAACACCTCTTGGACTATTGCTTTTTCAGACAACTTCTGCCACCTCTTTGTACTGCCAACAGTGGAAAAGTGTCTGTTTCAGCCTGGTTTGTCAGGTCGAAGGAGGAGATAATTGGAAAAAGTAGTTTCTTGTTCAAACAACTCGTCACAATGCTTAGGAAAATAGGCCAAATACTGTTGTTTCCAAAGCTGATCACAGAGCTCCTACAGCCTTGAAACTGCAACAACCTAGTGTTTACCAATTACCTGTTTGCTATAAACGTGTTTCACTCACAGTTGCAGTCTCTTCACCTCAGCTCCATCCTCCCCTGCTCTTCTCACTGCCTTCTCCCCACCTGGTGCAGCATCTTGTCCTCAGCACCCTCAGGTTTTCCTTCTCGCTAGTTTGTCACCCTTACTAACCAAATTTCAGCCTCTCTGACAAAGAACAAACCTAAAGAGCCTCTCCAACCCCGTTGCAGCACAGGGGTCTCATCCTCCATTCGTGGCCATTCCGCTGTTCCTTCTTGCTCTGTCTGCCAACTCTGTGCACATGTGGGTCACAGCCACAGAGGAACATTCCTCTGGTAGAGGCTTGTCATTTGCCTGGTTCAGCCATTATAACTACAGCAGCACAATCAACCTACTGTAGCTGTGCTGGGAATTTCACCAGTTTCAACAAGCTCTTAGCTGGTCAGATCTTCAGGGCACAGACTGTCTGTTTGTACAGCACCTAGCACAGAGGAGCCCTCAGGAGTTGTAGGACCAAAAGTACTTGGCATTGGTAATTCCTTCAGATATATCAGTATAGGGCATTAAAAACAGCTTTCTAGGTTTCTGAATGTCTGAAGGGAGAAAATTATTTAATAAAAGGACTTCCCCTCTGGGTCAGCCTGTAAATAGGATAATTTCCATATTATTCTGTCAAAGAAAAAGGCCTCTTCTTGCAAGATGTATGCATATGTTTATGAGTAGTTTTCTTCCTTCTGTGGGACTAGTCACAATCATAAATTTAAAAATGAGTGAATGTCTCTTCAGCATCAGTATCCATGACACCTGATACGTATACGTTTAAAGACTGTATTAATAGTCTCAGCACTGCAGCCAAATCTTAAGTCCTACATGTTTATGTTAAATAGTTGTTTTTATTGGCTGAATTTTAATGAATGAATTCAAATACTAGGAGAGAAATAGGGGTTTGTGAGCTTTTTGAAACTGGAGAAGTATTTTGGAAATGTTATTTTACTGTTATAGTAGTCCCAAAATGTATCTGGGAGGATGCCAAGGTATTAACAGTGTTACTGAATATAAAGTAACCATGAAGAAGGCTAGACTTATATAGCTGAGAATGGTTTTGGAAGAAAAATGAACTTTTCAAGGTTGTATTCTGTCAGAAAGCATTTTTCCCCCAAAATTGTAATTTTAAGTGTCAAGACACCAGCATTATGTGTAAAGAGGAACCCATCAAGTACAGTGCATGCAGCTGTGAATACTAATGATGAATGAATGACCGTACACATAGCTAGTAAGTCTCACTGGACTCATTATGATGTTCCCTATTTGTAATAGTAAATCAAATTCTTTGTCCAAAAAGAGTCACCACTTGCCACTAAATGGAGTCATATGGTTGTTCCTTAGCCACATGGTATTGACTTCTGTTCGCTAACTGGCTGACCTACATTCAGGAGACATGCCTGAGAAAACCACTGCACTTAAATTCCGCAATGAAAATCAGCGAGAAAGCATTTTAAGAAGAAAGTGTGAGAGAGCAAGCTTATTCATAAAGAAATGTAAGACAGTTGAGATAATTTTTGCCAATTTCTACATCAAAAGAAAAGTGCCATATGTTTGATTAAATGGATGTAGAGGTCAAATTTTTAAACTATTGGCTTTTCCAACCTGTTTACAGAAACAAAGGAAGAGATTTGTCAGTTCAACCTTACATTCAATTTTCCCATCTTAAATAAGCAACTCACCAGCCCTCATTCTCTGCAACTTTATGGTCCCCTTTCCTCCCCTTTTTAACAAATGGCCCATAGGAGAAGTAATTCTCTTTTCTAAGGCTTGCTCCATGACATTACACTTCCCATACCTCAAGACTGTCTTCACATCACCAGCTCTGTGCACAGAAGTTACTGGGGTGCAATGATGATCTTGGACCTGAAACACATTTAAAATATCTCCAGGTAAAAAGCAATTTTGTCATTGCAATACCAATGCAAAACTGAAGTCTATAACCTGGACTACCAGTTAAAGTGCAATTCAAAACATGTAGCTGTCACACAACAGAAACCAGGGGCAACAAAATGTCAGGGTAGAAACTTGTCCGTTAAACATAACAACTAGGTAAATATGTCTTCGGAAGTGCTATAAATTGGAAGTAGAATGTCTATGTTTAATAAACATAGCATTGAGCTAGAATTTTAAATTTTAATTCTCAAATTATTCTTGTAGAATTCGCAAAAAAAAAAAAAAAAAATCACTGTCCTAACCCATGTATTGGAAACCTTTGAGTACTCTGAGACCAATAGTTTCCTCCCTAACTTGTACAGAAGGAAGAGCTGGTAATTGATAGAAAAGTAATGGTGCTAAATTTGAAAACTCTCTAGGTGTTTACCAATGGCTGATGTACAGACAGATGCATAGAAAAGACCGGACTGAGGCACCAGGCAGATGAGAGACATTTTACTGTCTTCCTGCAGAATACTGTAAACCATAAGTTTATTTTACTGCTCCCAGATTAAATATTCAGACTACTATGATGTATGTTTACTGAAATAACTGAAATAATTAGTAAGATACATACCAGAGTAGCTTAGAAATTCAGTAGAGCTGTAGCAGCTGAAGCCGTGTAGCACACTTTTAAAAATCTATCATGTGATATTTGCCATTATACAAAGTGGCTTCCCCTTGCCACCTATTATTGTAGGACTCCCTCTATTATTGTCTCCCGCTGTTTCTGATTCATACAGCAGTTTATTTCCTGGAAGATACCTCTTCTTTTGTGTTCTGAACATCTTTTTCAGTCTGACTACATTCTGCATCTGCTCCGCATCTCTGGCATAATATAGGTGTCCCCTTGAAAAGCTCTGTTTACTTCAATAACCCATTCCTTCTTATGTCGATGTACTTCCACTCTTTTTGAAATATCCACAAAAGTGGTGTGTTGCAAAAAGAAACCTTCCCAATGAGATTTCAAAGCCATTGGAAATATATCCAAATACAATGCAATTTTGTTTTTGTTTTAAACTCTGTATTCAAACTAAGAAAAATAAATTTTAAAAGTTTAAAAAACCTCCACCTCTTAGTTGTTTGTAAGCAGTTTGTTTCTAAGTGGATAACTGTGGTTCTGCATGCTGTTCCACCTCTATTCGCTAGTCCCAGGCTGTGTACTGTCTGTGCCAACCACATAAGATGGGAAAATTTGCTTGAACTGAAATTCGAATGTCTCACTTGCATACATATTTTTATATTTATTCCCATGTATTACATGTAGAATGAGAAGAAACTTTAACAAGGGTAAATAAAGCTGCTTCTGCCTTGTTTCAGAGACTCGTAGACAACACTACTGTTGAGATTTTAAATACTGACCTCTCAAGCCTTTCTCCAATATATCCATTCTCATTTCCACATTTTGAAGGATTCTGTAATCTTGTCTTATCCCTCTCAAAAGCTTTCTTCTGCTAGAGGATTTCCTTGTTTGTGTGGTGAGGTCCTGTAAAAAATATCTCTGGGTGTTTCTTTAGGGTAAATGAATTCCAGGGAACCAAACGGGGAGTGTTTCAGCTTGATGTCTTGTGGATCACATACACTGAACTGTGTAAGTCTATAAGATGTTACAAGTGATTCATCTTCTTGCATATTTTAATTTGCATTGTCTTTAAGACAAATGTTAAAATTAGTCGATTATACATACATAGTGGGTACTTGTATACTTTACACTTGGATGTAGTAGCAAGTGAAGCTGTAGTAGTTCTGGTAGTCAGGACTTCACACTCTGTTGAATTCTGTGGAAGTCTGCAGTTTGTTTCACTGCCCTCCTCCAAGTGACACACATATGCATATATATGTGTGTATATGTATTATATGTATCCTTAGAAACACTGCAAACTGCATTATGCATTTTGTTCAAAACAGATTCATACAGATTACAGGCCAGACACATGCTGGTCTAGACATAATCTCAGAAACAGTATTTTTCTTGCTGTTTCATTTTCTTGGAATTCTATAGGCAGAAACCCCGACAAAGAATGTGATAATGGAAAATGAAAGTTAGGTTGTTTTTCATTGTAAGATAGTTCCTATCATAAATAGCTCTGTTAACCACCTTAAGCGGTACTAGAATTTTTAAATAACCTATAATGGAGACCATACACTGTAAAAAGACTATAAACATATTAGCAATTGACTTCTTTACTGCATATACCACTAATGAAAGCCAATCAGGCATTCACACATTTTCCAATAATTAGCAGCTGTTATCTGGCAGACGCCATTTCCTATACATGCTGTTGCTCAGGGTTAGTATGAGAAAAGTTTGCTAAAGGCAGGACTATTTTTGTCCCAGCAACACTTATGTTGCTATGTGCTCTCAGATTACTGGGCAGATAGGCACACAATGAAGTCAAACAGCTGATCTGCAAAACTGAGAACACTGTGCGGTTTCCTTCACTGGCGCTTGTTTGTGTATAAATACGTACATGTGCACAAACTATGGGTAGTGAAAGGTTGTTTTTCTCTAGATATTCTTGTCAAAGAAAAAGGTCATATCCTGCATCCTGTTAAAACACAGTCAGAACCCCTTAGAAAACTCTGTGAAATCACTCTGTAAAGTCGTGCCTGTGACAGTTTGTACCTTGTTTCACTGTGCAATTTAAAGTTGATCTTAGTTAAGATAGAAGGACCATGTGCCAGTGCTGCTGCAAACATTGCTTCTTTCAGTCAGTTGATAATGGCAATGTTGAGAGCCTTTGATCATTGCCATCACCAGCTTTGCTGGTATCATTTTCAATTCAGGTCAGATTGGGTATTCTTCCAAGGTTATTGATAAAATCTAGCTGCTCCTTTCCTTTTCTTCAGCCATTATGCTAGGCACCTGGTGACATATAAGCCATGTTGTCCCTGAAGGATGTTTACAAGAAGCACCCAAACTTGAGCCCATTTATTTTATTAATGAATGTAGCACCCCTTAGGCAATGAAATCCATCAATAAACATGGTGGGCTCTAGAAAGGAGGCTGTAATACATAGATGCATTGACCTATACCATCAATATTTAGATCTGCAGCTTTTACTACAGCAAGCAGTATAAGAATCTCCACAAACAGTACACACAGAAATGACAAAATACCCTGTATTAGACCTTAATGTTAGTTTTCATGACCACATGCCTGCCTTATGACCGATTTGCTGCTTTAGCTACATACCACTAATGTGGATGTTCTACTTCCTGGCTCAGTTACAGCCACAGTTACAGAAAAAAATAATCTTTCTCTGTGTTTTCTTCTAATGTGAGGACCCTATGGCAGCAGGTGACTGTCATCTCCTTGCTGCTTTCCCCAAATCTTCTGCAGAGAGGGCAGGAAAATCTTGTGAATCACAGTGTGTTGGGAGCACAGTTTGTAGTGCTCTCACACAGTCGGGGCTGATGGAGACAATTGCCCTTTCATGTTCTGCTGGGATATTTGGGACAGTATAGGACACCAATATAATTGTTTTGCATTCTACTAGAGGCGGTTTTTATTGTGTGTGGGTTAAGGTAAGTTGTGTGGAGACACGTCAGGAGGGCATCTGAGGTACATAAGACTCCAAACCCAGCCAAAGTCTGTCCCACAGCATGTGAAGGAATGACCCATTAGTGTCCACATTTCTCCTATAGCCACCTTCCCAGTAGGAGCCTACCGGGCACTAGAAAACAGCAACACTGAACAACAGCTTTGCTTTCAGAGTATTTAGCACTCTGCTCACCATGTGCTGGCCTCATGTGACAATAGAGATGTCCCCATTCTGGGCACAGGGGTGGGGAAGGGTGTAAGCGCTGGCTCCACTCCTCTAATGGCAACAAGGATTCTTCAGTCTGGTACATTGTTCCCTTTCCAAATCTCTGTTAGAGGAATGAATACAACTATGGTCCCACTTTCTCCATAACCCTTTGGGGATGCATAGTTTGCCCATCTCTGCATTCATCCTCTGGATTAGACTGTCCTATTTTGTAATTGATCTAATTTGCTTTGAGCTTTGTGATGGATTTTTAAGATTTTTTTTTTCTTTCCAAAGATCTTACTTCAGAATGGATGGGTAATAATAAACTTTGGTCCTGTTGCAACACAGTGTTTCAATTTTCTTCCTGAAGATTAATGAGGTCAAATAAAATCAGGGAAAGAACACAAGTTTCAGGTTCTTTCTACCAGAGAAACTAATCCAAGCAATGACATATGACTTCATTCAGTGGGGCCCTTCATGTCACAACTAGATTCACCCTGGCAGGAGAGTCCCCTGATGAGATTCTTTACCGAAGAAGATGAGTGGGAGCCTCTGAGGGAAGAAGACACTAGTCTTCATTTCAAAGGCATGTACCTTGTTTTTTGGTAGTGTTGGGATGCATTAGTTCCCCGAATGGGACATATCTCACATATCTATTAAGACTGGAAATGCTATGATTTTATTGAGGGTGGGAAAGGGAAAAACCCAGCTTTGAAAATCTTCATTATTCAAACATATCTCTTGGGCATATTTTTTTTTTTTTAAAAAGTCTCAGTTCAAACTTGAAACAGGAGGGGAAATCCCTGAGAATAAAGAAAAGGGGAAACTGACATTTACTTAGGACTCTACAACTGAGCTAATTCTCAGGAAAATGCTATTCAAGTTGGAGGGCGATAGAGTTCAGCACCAGTTGCAGAAGATCAGTGAGGGCGGTTGCCTGGCTTGTATCTGTCTGCAAGTCCCTAACTTTCAGCATATTTTGGAAATTTTCTAATACACCCTTGAAGCTTCCTTTTTTCTCTTCCTACCCTGCCTTTCCTAGATTTTTAAATCCTCTTCAGTGCTGTTCATAGAAGTCAGCAACTGAAGACAGAAATTCCACCCTATGAAAACCACCTTTCCCTTCTGCAGTGTTAAACAAGCGCAGTGGGAGAAGCAATTATCAGAGACTTGCTACTGCAGTAAGCAAGTGTCAGTCAGTAGAAAAAATGAAAATATTATAAAGTAGAAAACAGATCACCAGAAGCAGATGAGCCTAGAGGAGAAAAATACCTCTTTGAACTAATACAGTCTTTAATTTCAGCAGTATCCAAGTGTGAAGGAAGGGTATGGTCTCTGACTGCCTTTTTAGTGTGTTTCAGTTAAAGTCTACACAGGTATGTACTAAATAAATACAGAACTTAGGTTAAAAACTGAAAAATCCCAAAGAGAAGAGATATATACATCTTATTTTAATGATTACACTTTGTATAAGCTTTTTCATTGGTTGGTGTCAGGTGAACTAGTGGTGGGCTAGAAGATTTCCCTGATAACCTGAATCTCAGAGGTGTTGGAAACAGGAAGAATTTTTCTACTCTGTAAGAAATTCTGGATGACTTTGAGGAATGAAGTAGTACAAATGGAAAGAAATTTAGCAGTAGAAGCTGTGGCCTTGGCGTACAGAGCAATCACCAGCTACCCAGACACCAGCACTGTTCTTTGGCAAATGAAGTTGTAGGAAGCATTAGGAAAAATTATGTTAGTTGGAACAGAAGTGGAGAAAAACAACCCACCTGGCTTTGAGGAGAGTTAGATAACTGTATGAAAGGGATTACATGATATGGTTGCCTGCAACAGCAGGGGCTTGTGTTCCAGGAAGCCCAGATCTGTTTGTGGAAATCAAAGTAAAAACAAGATCAAGAAGACAAGTGCTACTTAAGTAACTGAAAATACACCTTGCAGCAATATGTGAATTATGATGTTTGCAGTAGCCTGACAACTATTATTTGTTCAGCTTTTTCATGAAATCAGGAAGCAAGGACTTAGAGTATCTTCATTTTTATCTGTACACTGTAGCTTAGCCTCATTTTCTGTAATTACTGAGAAGCTTTACCAGCAGTGAATTAGAAGGTTTAGAAACAGGGCAGAGGGGTAAGAGAGGGATATTTGCTTGTCTTGTTGATAACTTGATAAAGCAAAAAAAGATACTTGTGAGATACGGTGGTAAAACCATCACCGACAGGCCTGAAATTATCTAGAAGCAGCGGGCACTGGCAAGGCAGACGTAACTCATTTATCGCAAAGCTATGAACTTTCAGGCATGATCCAGTGATAAGTCCGTGTTATCACAGCAGGTCTGCAAGGCATCTGCTGCAGAGGGGCGTACCGCCCTTCACAGTAAGTGCTGCCTGGCAATATACAGTCAGGTCTTGTGACATATATCCTCAAAAGGGATATACCAATTACCTTAATGGAAAGAAAACTGTTTGCATGCATGATTGAACTTTCCTGTTATCTGTATAAAGGGCCTAGGGAGTGTGAAATGACTCACAGGGCAGCTTCTCTTCTAAAAGACTGCTGAATAAGTTATTAGACAGGCAGCCACCCTCGGGCCAGTATGTTGGGCCGAGGCAGTAGGTAAGCACAGAAAGAATGAAGGAATGAAGTATGTGAGAAAGAAAGGGCAGTTGGTTGTACAATAGTGTCCCACCTCCAGGCAAATACATTTTCTGGTGTCTTAAATTTCTTCCTGTAGTAACAGACTGAGGGTTCTACTGAACTTTAAAGGCCTTCATTAGTTGCTAAGTTATGCTGAGACCAACCACAGTGCAGCTATTCAATAAAGATATTTCACTATTTTGTTACTAGACTGCTAGCATCTCCGTACCAGAAAGAAATAAAAAGACCCAAAGACCAAGCACAAATTGGAGTTGTTAATCTTTAAAGACAGATGACCTTTCTGATTATTCTGGGACAGACTTCTATCTCTCTGATACTAGTCAAGATTGGTATTTAGAAGAGTCACTCTTGTATAAATGAGAACTGTTTGATTATTTTCTCTAAATGACCATTTTTTTCATAACCATATCAAGCCACATGGAATTAGCTGGCATTTGTTCATTGTTGAGAATTTGCATCTCCTGCCCAAGTTTACTGACATAGGTGTGTGGCCATTCAAAAGCATTGAAGGGTTTGTGTTTGATACCCTGAAGCACCTGTGGGCAGCTGGGAGGTTACATCCATTTAAAAGGAGTATGACTGCAGCAAAAAAGAGATCTTTTCTTCAGCAGTTTTGTTCAAGTTGCAAAATAGAATGGGATACTCAACGATTTATTTTAAATTAAATAGTATGGCTCATGCTTGCACCATATCAGAATGGGTTTGATTTCAATGCGGTCTCTCTCCCAGTCCATGTATGCCTGGTCTAGGAAAAGCAACAACAGCATAAGGGAAATTATTATTTCTCTGCTGCACAACTTTCTGTCAGTCTCCATCAACATGAAAACAAAATTGTCATGCAGCATAAATAGGGTAATATGAAAAAATGGTCACTGAAAGTGGACTAAGTGGTGCTTTCAACATACAGGAAGATTCTGCTTTGATCGTATTTGCAGTTGTCAGTTAATAGATACCTGACAGAGAAAAACACACAGATTTCTCTCATCCTTCCTCCTTCCAAAGCTTTTCTATCCCATATTTGTTTTGTTGAAGTCTCATCAAGTTATAAACACCAGTTCAGGACTCTTTTTAATTACTGCCTAAGAACATGACTACAGTGCATCAGCAAAAGTTAGACTCATTTTAAAATTTTGTTTTCAAGCTTATTTGTGGTATGAGAGGGCTGTAGGATATGATAATGCCACCAAATTGAATTTCACCATGAGAACGTTTGCAAGGCAATTCAAATAATAAAAAATGCCTTATTCAATCCCCTGTGCACAGTATGAGTCTCCTCACTGTCACCTGGGATACAACCATGCAACTGTTTCCCTGGGTAGATACAAGCTAAATGTACCAGCCGCATAGAGTTGTCAGGTCCACAGCGAGTACTCCAATCTCCACTTTTTGGGGTAAACCAAGAATCAGGTAACCCTAAAAGGAAAGTAAGAGAGACTGGAAAACAATATGAAGTGATTAAATAGAATATACATCAATGATAAAAATCTATTCGTAATAATTATATTCAGCAGTAACTTCTATTGTCCTTCAGGGGTCCATATGGGCACTAATACTATTTAATCTCTTCATCAACAATATAGATAGTGGACTGAGTGCACCTGCAGTAAGTTTTCAGGTGACAGCAAGCTCAGTGGTGTGATTCATTCGCTGGAGGAAAGAGATGCCATAGGACAGGACCTTGACAGGCTTAAAGAATGGGCCCATACAACCTTCATGAAGTTCAGAAAAAGCCAAGTGCAAGTTTCTACACCTGGGATTGGGAAAACCCCTAGTATCAGTGCATACTGGGGGGATGAATGGATTGAGAGCAGCCCTGCGGAGAAGAACCTGGGGATACTGGTGGATGTAAGACGGGACATGAGCCGGCAATGTGAACTTCCAGCCCAGAAGGCAAATCATATGTTGGGCTGCATCAAAAGGAGTGTGGCCAGCAGATCGAGGGAGGTGATTCTGTTCCTCTACTCCACTCTGGTGGGACCCCACCTGGAGGCCCGTATCCAGATCTTGGGTCCCCAGTACAGGAAAGACATGGACCTGTTGTAGAGGGTCCAGAGAAGGGACATAAAAAATATTAAAGGGATGAAACATCTCTCCTATGAATAAAAGGTGAGAGAGCTGGGGTTGTTCCACCTAAAGAGAAGGCTCCAGGGAGATCTTACTGCAGCCTTTCAATATATAAAGGCTAATAAGAAAGGTGGAGAGGCTTTTTACCAAGATCTGTAGTGACAGGACAAGCGGCAACAGTTTTAAACTAAAAGAGGGTAGATTTAGATTGGACATAAGAAATTTTTTATTATATGGGTGGTGAAATATTAGAACAGATTGCCCAGATAAGCTGTGGATGCCCCATGATGGGAAGTGTTCAACGCCAGGTTGGAGGGGGCTTTGAGAAATCTGATCTAATGAAAGATGTCCCTGCTCAGGGCAGGGGGGGTGGACTAGATGATATTTAAAGGCCCCTTCCAACCCAAACCATTCTGTCATTCTATGATTCTATTAACACAAATTGTTTCAGGATCTTGGTCCCCTGTGTGACACCTGAAAGACAGGATGCTGTGTCTGACAAAATAGACCATAAGAAGGAAGTCCTTGTAAAATAACACGCTAGAAACTTATGAAAGTTTACCAGTGAAATTCAGTTCAGCTGTGTATCCAGCCATGCCTGAAGAAGACTTCTACTAATTATATTTTATTTATTATATTTATTTATTTTCCTGTAACTATGTTAGAAATCTAATTAATGTCAGCATGAGCTGAAGAGGTTTTCTTAAGAAACAGAACCTTTATTCAGTGTCTCAGTCTATTCAGTATTTCTACTGGAACTTATTTCTTTCTTCAAACATCATGGCTTTTTTTTTTATTCTTTTAGCACCTCCACTTTTTGACAGTAACCTCACTAGAAAGGCTATTGCTGCAGAACTTCCTGCTGAGGTCATATTAGGAAGCAATGGGAGTGTCACAGAGGAACAAGTTTTCATATTTTCAGTATCACCTTTCTCCTTTTAATTTCCTCTCTGTTTGTATGGGAGGAAGGGAAGAGTCCAGAATGCAGTGTCTAAAAGACTTACTAGATTATCTTCCTGCCATTCTCTGCTAATACAAGATGCTTCCCTGCATGGCATCAGCTAGTGTTTTGCCAAGTCATCAAAGTCCCAAGCAAACATTCCTCCCAGGAAGACTCATATCTCACTATTGCAAAGGCTTGTTTCATACTTAGCCAAAACAGTCCTTTTAAAGGTCTTCCGTATGGGTCTATCAAAAAGTAACACCCAAGCTATTTTCCTTCCTTGGAATTCAACAGCCTTCAGTTATACACTGGGTTTTTTGTGTGTGTGTGAGAAAGCAATTTGTTCTGTGAGCATTGTGAGCCATTGTTACAGCATATAGTTAATCCAGAAACTCAACAAATTTCAGCCTAAAAATTTCACAGTCGCTGAGGGTAACTAAAAAAGCTCTAAAGAACAGAAATGTGCAGGCAACCTTAGCTATTGGTTTTGTTATAAACTGCAGATAAAGTACTTATCAGCTTAACCGGAGTGAAGGGTTGTGAGAGTTTGTATTTGTGCAGACCTTTGAAGATAAAAGAATTGAAATTTGCTTTATAAATATATATGTGATGTCTAGGTAGATAAACAGTGGACAAGAGCCCCTAGGGCTAAGAAGCCACTATCTGAATTTGTAATGCAATAGCTGTTCATTACACAAGACAGGATTTCAGCAATATCCATTGGGGATTCTTTTTTTGTAGGCATTCCAGTTTAAGAGTATACATGACGTGTAAAGGCATGTATATGACATATATAAAGGCACAAATGTATATGCATGTACAGGCATTTCTACTGTTTATTTTCCAAATCTGTCTTTCCAAATAAAAGCAATACTAAAATGGAGCTAGTGTTAGCAGCCCATGTAATTTAGACTCAACAATATTTCAAGAATTCTTTAATTACGTTCAAACATTTCTTTTAAATTAATAAATTCAAATTTAAACTCAACATAAAACATGACAAGACATGGAAATACGCAATTACAATGTAAACAGCATAGGTTTCTTACGCATATTCTTTCTCATATAACTGAAGGGAAGATTAAATTATTTTTAAAATCAGTATAGTTAAATTTAATATTATTAACTCCATACTCCTTACTTTTTAGTAACTTTCTAGTAATCCTGATAAATATTTCATACAAAAAAAAAAAAAAAAAAAAAAAAGAAATCCAGGTCTTTATTTGAAAATTCTGTTAATTCTGTTACATTAGTTCCTGATAATATCATATTTAGAAGATAAGAGTCAGTTCCTCTTTGTAAGGGTCAGTCTTTCAAAAGTTAACACTTAGCAAGGCTACTTCCCTTCTTTTCAGCTACTACATGCCCAACACATTCCTTAATACTTTTCTCATTTTATTTTCGAATCAAAACAAAGAAGTTTAACATGGTCATTCCTGTAAAAGGAATGCATCTCTAACATTTTGAAGTTTAGTGTATGAGAGAAGAGCAGAAGCTCCTGGTTTGCATCAGTTCTGGATATCTGATAGGAAACTCCCGTCCATGACTCATACATGGTACAACATAAGCAATCAGCCCACGTGATAACTGTGAATATTGACTTGCAGGAACCAAGGAAGTATGGGGCTTTCCAGATCACTACTGCAATGTAAGCAACTTTTCAGAGAGATGAACTACTATTTTTGTGAATTCCGTTGCATCAAATCACAGACAGCACATGGATGGCAGACAGAAACACTTTAAGGAGCAGGAGTTTCTGGTGACTGCAGTGCAACGTGCAGACAGAGTATGAGTGAATTGGGAAAGTGTAAATACATTAGAAAAATGAAAAGATAGAGTGCAGCCAGTGACTTTAGGATTGCTTCAATGCCTTGGCCACAAACCATTGCTGTATCACAAACTATTACAGTTAGATTCATGCCCTCTTACAAACTCTCCATTGTAACTTTCTTCCCTTTGGAAATGGCCTCATCACTGTCAGGGTGTATTTATACCCACATTTACTTGTGCAAGTTAGACCAGAGATCCAGTGAAATATCATTTGAGGTAGGCAGGGTGCCCTCTGAATATCATAGAGTTGGCTGAAAAATTTATGGTGAAATAATTTCATGAGAAAATGCCAGTCCACCAAAAACAAAAGGTGTTATGCAAGGCTGTTGGCTTTGCAGCCTCCTGGCAAGTGTAAACAGGGTTGTTTCACAATAACACTAGGCAGGCCACTGAGCACCTGTGAGCCTCATGATAGGACTGCCTCAGGGACCTTAGGACTTCTGGAGGTTGTCATGAGCAGCTTTCCAGCCTTCTGCACCCCTTCCGATAGTAACAAAGCCCTGGGATCTCAATCCTTCCTGAAGTCTTGGCTTCCCCTGCAGGTGCAGGGAGCCTGCCAACCCTGAAAACTGATTCACGCCAAGGCTTGGAGGGCTGCCTCTCATGCTCATTGATCTTGGCTCCTACACGATGACAGGGCTCCTAACCTTCTGGCTGTCTTATTGACTTTTTTTTATAGCCAAGCCAAGTAAGAGGCGCAGTGCTTAGCTTTCCACGCTCACTTTCACGATGAGCTTGCTAAACCAGCTGATTTTATACATTTTTAGTTTTCCATATGTAGGCATCTTCATTATTCATTTAAAAATGGAACATTCTTGGTCAGCAGGCAAGGACTGCGGAGATGTTGCTGGTTTAGGCTTATCTTTATATGTATATCTGTAAAGCCACTGCAGTGGTAGAGCTTGTAAGGGCAAAATCAGCTGCTCTGCTCATCTAATCAAATCATCTCCTTCTGTGTGGGTGGCTCTACTAGTAAAAAGATGCTTCTGACAGAAAACATTACATCTGTATGATTCTCTTTTTGTAATGATATTTTAGGGATGAGCACTTTTTTAGGTCATAATATTGCTGTGCCAGCTAATCTCAGTATGCCAGTTAATCTTGATAAACACATGCCTTCTGCACACTGGCAAGACTTGAGTTAAGGGTTACCCCTCTCTTTTGTGGGAAGAAAAGCCATCAATACATGAAAAATGACACTTAACCAACTAAATATAATCTTAGTTGTAGGCTTCACTAGCAAGAAGCTCAGACGACACTACTGAGTGATATTACACCTTTTCTTTCTCCTTGGCACATAACTAACTTGCATCTGCAGTGGAGTTCAGGTCAGGGCAGCAGGGGGACAGCTGTTCCCCAGTTGTGTGACGGGGAGCATGTGCTGCAGTAGGCAGCCAGAATGGAAAAGGTGTATTCCCTAATCCCACTGAGTTCACCTGTGAATACAGCACATTTTCCTTCCCCGCTACAGCTGGAACCAAGGGAGCAGACTGAAATACATAATTATCCTTTTTATTTTAAGATTAAACCAGACAAAATTTGTTGTTTTTCAATTTAAAGGCAAACCAGAATGAGTTCTGAAAATTTCAGGAAGCTACCTATCTCCAATAGTCTTGTTTAGCACAAGCCTCACAGGTCTTCTGCGAGGTAACTGTGATAACTTATCATTACCACTCTATTTCAGATCGCTAAACAAAACAGTTAGCTTCATATTTCCTTATTGAGTGATTCTCTTTCAATACTTAAAATGGCCTGGTCAGACATCCAAAAGTAGTAACAGAATTCAAAATAAAAGAAGTCAAATAGAAAATAGCTAAGGTTGGTTGCAGGTGCTAGTTCTGCACCAGCTCTTCAAGTTATTGTATTTATTAACTTTAAAATCACATTTCCTATTTTTTCTATTTCTGTCTTCCCTTTTACTTAAGTGAAGAGTAACACAAAGAAGGTAGAAACCTTCACAGAAGCAGACAAAAGTTGTGTTGTGTTGTTCTTCACACAAAGGTGCTCAGAGGTACGCAGATCACGCTACTTTAAAACAGTAGCTACTGCTACATGCAGAGCAGGGTAAAATATTTTATCCAAATTATACATTACACTAAACTGGTTGTATTTTTCCTAATACTGTGCATGTAGGTCGTAAACTGAAACATGACATTGAAATCTGTGCCTGCCTTCTGCATTGTTTCATACAACATTTTCATTGGGGTTACTTGTACAGGTATTTCAGTCCCCTGTTCAGGATGAAAAGATGAGAAGTTCACAGGAATTGTGTTACCTCATGTAACTGGCCTCACACTACTTGAGTTCTTCGTTTTCTCTTTCATTTAGTTTCCTTACAGTTCATTTTATCAGATATATTTTCATCCAGGGATGATACAATAACAAATTTTTGATAGCTGTGAAAAACAAAATCAGCACTGATATTTTACAATACAGTCTGCTATTCCTAGATAATAATAGATTAATGACCATTAAATACATTTTCAAGAGCTCATTTTGTAGAATTCTTTGCAGGTGTCTGAGGTTTCCCTGTTTTCCTCATACCCATTGAAAAGGCTGAAATTTCACACACAATCTGTCTCTTTGAAAGCAGGATTGCAAATGAAAAACAGATTGTTTTTTTTCCATGTGAAAACTTTTCAGGATCAGTCAGTCAGTGGTTCCCTGGATCTGAGTGCACGCATAGAAGTCTCAGAAGAGCTGCACTCCACCAAGCTGCGCTGGGTTCTACCTTGCTCCTCTGCCAGAGGTGAGGGGTTTAGAGCCCCTAGAGCCTCCAAGCACAGATGACATGTGGGGGCCAGCTGGGATAAAGAAATGTGTGCTTTCTGCAGTAGCTGTTCCTGAAAAGCACCAGGAGACAGATAAAGCAAAGCCAGAGCTGGTTTATACTAACACAGAAGACAATTTCTGTGTGGTCTCCCCTTCCCCACTTGATGCCTTGTGGCCAAAGTACCCATTCTGGGGTGGTGCTTACACACCCACAGTGAAGTTGTTTTGATAGCTGAGTACCTGCTGTGTCTTAAGTGACATACTGCATTTATTTGAATGAGCACAATGTTTTCCTCCAACAGAGGAATGTTGTCAAGGTAGCATTCACTGAATTCTGACAGTTTCCTTATATTTTTTCAGTGCTAGTATTGCAGAGAAAGCTCACTTAAGCACTAACACTATGTTCAACACATGTTCAGTTCTTTCTAGGACTGCAGCTTGCCTGGTCAGGACTAGATACCTCTCTCCATTGATTTCAATCAGACCTTTGCCCAGACCTTGTTTGGAACAATAACATCAGGGAAAGGACAACCAATGGTTTTTCATGCATATCAAATAATGTTATAAGAATATTTTATGACAAATAAAAAGGTCCAGAGCAGATTAACCTCATGGACAGATTCTCCAACGTGAACACCACTGATAGTGGTGGAAAGCAGGAGACAGGCCACATAGAGGGGGACAGAACCAAGGCAGGTCAACATAGACGTGCACATCCTCAATGTTGCCCTCATTTCCACTAGTCAGAGGCTGACTGACTCTGACAGCATGAGATATAAAATTCTCTCTAATTTTTTTTGTGATAATTATAATAATTCTGAAAATTATTGCTATTTCTTTTTTTTACTTATTTTTTGCTAAACTCCTCTGTGACACCCTCTGCCAGCCAGTATTTACTTACAGATTTCAGAAAAAAAAAAAAGCATATCCTTTTGATTTACTGTCTTTCAATCTCACTGCAGGTTTCTCTGGTTTTGTCGTGCTGGACTGGGAGACAAAAAGCTTCAGTCCTGCCTTCTCACCTGCTCATCTGGAAGTTGGTGTGTTCCAGCTTGCAGCTAAGAGCCTGGACCACGGTCCACAGGGCACTTCCATCCAGCCTTACTTTTTCATGCCAGAGAGCAAGAAACAACTTGCGCATGCAGCAAACACAGCTGCACGCCTCCTCCTGTACCTGTGACACCCCAGCACAAACCATCAAATCCTTCCTACTACCAGCCTGTTAGAAAAGGTGAAGGGCAGTGGTTGCTGCTGAGTAGAAAGGGAGAGGAAAAGATGAATGAAATACTGATCTAACCTAAAGGCAGGATTTAATCCATGAGAGGCGGTGTGAAGTATGGAAAGTACGTTTCAACAGAGCACCAAGATAGAACATTCAGTAATTAGTTCATCTGAACTCATGTAAAATTCCCCATCTTCTCAGAAGAACTTTGTTTGAGACAGCCCTGACCTAACAAAAACAATGGGTGTTTGTGGGACATACTCCTCATACAGCAAAAATGTCAAGGCTCCTCATGCTGTCCAAGAATGATCAAAATAGACCAATATTTTGTCTCCCAAATTGCCGTCATGGTTTACATCTGACTCTGATATACTCTCAGAAATACACCAAGTCATAATAACCATCTTTTTGATGTTAATAATTTCCCAGTCTGATGTGAGATATTATGCTGACACATGTATCTGTCTTTCTGTTATGTATTAGGCAAAGTATTTTGTAAGAAAGAATGCTGCAGCAGGGAGAGCAGTGAATAATTCTCTAAACCTACTAGACTCCATTAATTTTAAATTTCTGTCATATAACCAATTGCTTGGCACTTATGTTAGCTTTCAATAAGTCATTTCAGCTAACTTAGGGGATTCTCTAGATTTTAAAGATGCTATGAAATTCCTGCTGAATACACATAGCCATTTTATAACTATCAAGCAAAATGGTTATAGATGGTTACTTTCAAAACCAGTAATTTACTGACTGCTCTGCTACTAAATCCCATAACTTGTCCCCCTAGAGTAGGTAATTTTGCATTAGTTTTTGATGTGCTTAGCATTACCTTGGCATTATTTTTCCTCATTTCCTATTTATGGAAATAAAAATAAATTGTCTGCAATTTTCTGAAGTGCAAGGAATCTGATACAATAAAACACTCTTACATTGAGTTTAATATAAGAAAAATATTTTTGTCAAATAAATGTAAGGAACTGCCTTGAGTTTTAACTGTATTGCTATTACTAAATTACACCCCCCACCGAGATGTATGTGATCTTGGGTGCCTTTCTCCTTTGGTTCTTTTGATGAAGGCCAGCTACTACTATACTGTCTTAAGTACACAGCTACATGCTTGACAGCAGTGAGGATTTTGTTATTAGTATCTCTTACCATTAGGATAAGAAAAGAATAGCTAATACTCTGCTGAACTCCAGAGTTTCACAGAGGACATGGCCAAAGGAGCTCTGTGATTAGCCATGGAAAGGCCACCCATACCCAGAGCCACTGACTGAGCCCCAGCAGCAGATATCAGAACGTAAATGCAGCTCCTTTGCAAGGCAAGGGTAAGATCCAGAAAAATGACAGCTATATGTAGCAAGACATCTAAAATCAGCTTTTATTATGAAGCAGCTCTGTGCACACCAAAGACAAAGAAAGACAAAAAAGCTGTTTAGTGTCATAAGTCAAAGGCAAAATTTTTCCATGGCAAGCAGGCAGATGTAGAAAGCATTGCTCGAAATCTTCCAACTTTATTCCTCCAGCAGCCTGAGCCCTAAGCGAAGTAAGTGCAGGCAGGGGAAGGGTTACTGCTTTCCCAGCTGTTCACACAAAGGGACACTTTGCACCTGTTCCCAGTGAATGAAAGTTTGCTTTGTGTAAAAGCAGTTCATCACCCCGGCGTTGGCGTCGGGGCGGTGGAGCAGGCAGAGCCCGGGCGCGTTCTGGCTGGAACCAGCGCGCTGCTGAGGAAGAGGGAGGCTGACGGGCAGGCCCGCTGCAATCAAGCTTCATTAGCTTCAACGTGTAAACATGCCCCCACCTGAAGGTTGATGTCACAGCAAATGCAAACAGCAGGGATGGTCAGCTAAGCGTAAGCAAGAGAATGTGGGGTTTTTTGCTTTTATCCCAGCTCTGTTTAGTTTACCATATTTGCTTAAGGCTGGTATAGTTTTCATGGCTACCAGTGAGCTATTATTCAGAAAAACCTGCTCTACACTGCCTCTGTATAATTAAAAAACAATGTACTCTATGCTCCCTTTGAAGTTCTCTTAGATCTACATGTCCTAAATCATGATTTATCTCAGACATTGCCACTAGGTATGTGCTTGGCCCTCAGCTGGGCTAAATGAATGCAGGTCTGTGGGATATCAGGGGAGCCACAGCAGTTCACACCGGCAGAGAGCATCTGGGCTGTCCTGGAAAAATCAGCTCTCAGGTGACACAGTCATGGCGAAAGCATGGACTATGGTCAGAGATGAGAAAACACAAGGATCTAGGCAAGTATTTCTATATCAAAAAAGAAAAAGAGAATTAAAACCAAAATCCCACAACTAAAATAGCAGCTTCTCCTTTTCTCATGTCAACTGGTGATCCAGCAGTCTAAATGCTTCTCCTCCTCAGCACAGGGGTCACAAACAGGGCACACAGGCCACCCGTCTGGGCCACTGCCACAGCAGCAGGATAGGCCCAGATTTCCTCTACATCTTTACCCCTCTGACCTTCAGAATATATCACCCTCCACCCCCTCTTTAATCCTGGGGTCTTTACTTTGGAGCTTATAATAAATCAATAGGCAGTAAAAGAAAATCCCTGTGGGAGCAGCAATTGTGGACCTATTATAAAAGCTTAAATTCCCCACCTGCCACTTGACCAGCAAAAAGCTTGGATTCCCCACTCCAGTCCAGATTATGTAAAACTATTCAAATCCTGAGTGACAGTATTTATGAAGACAGCTGTTGGGCTCTCCAACTGGGGGAGGCAGGGGCAAATGCTCTGGAGTTCAGTAAGAGCTGTCCTGCTATTCACCCTCCCAGAGATCCTTACAATGCTTTTTTTTTTGCTTTTTTTTTTGTCCAGGTGAAGGGAAATGAATACTCAACCAGAAAAATTAAAAATTCCCAACCCAAAAGTTCTCAGAAATGCCCTTTAGAAACAGATACTGTTTCAGAGACTGGTCTCCTCACACTCACTTCTCCCTCCCCTTTCCTCTCCCCACCATTTCTGAGTTGTGTTATTCCTCACAGAAAGTGGCAGAAGGTAGTGGGGTGAGATGCTTTGTGAACTGGTCATTTGTCAACAACAATCAGCTTGATACATTTCTGGGAAGAAGATTACGCTAGAAAGATGCTATCATGTTTTCAGTCAACCAAAAGTCTGACCACTCCCCTTCATCCCCGTAAAGCTCTACCACTGCCAAGTATTGCTATTCTTGGTGGTCTTTCAAACTACTGTTTACCAGCAGAGGAGTGAAATTCAGTGAAACAAAGTGGTTTCCCATGGCAGTAGTTACCATGCATTGGGGAAGGCCAGAGCAAGAATCCCAACCACCCACCATTACAGTCAATTATGAAACCCCTGCTGACTGCCCTGTGTTCATTAGGTTCTGAATGCCCATCCCATAATTACAGGAGTAATTGGATAAGCACACCTGTTTACACCTCTTTTTTTCTAAGATTGGGAAGGACTGGATTCTGCTTCCATGGAAGTCAAGAAGGATTGTTTTTTCACTGGGAGGTGAATCATGCCAAAGAAGTTTTAGAAATGTGCAATGTTCATTCGACCTACAACACATCTGAGATCAGCTCTAATATGATGTATCACCATTTGATAAAATCTCCAAGATGCATAAGAAAAACATACACATAACCCGTCTATTGCACTATGACCATAATCTTTTCAACCTTGTCTTTCATTCTGATCGGGAGCTTATCTTTATTGCATTTGTACAGTTACTTTTTTCATGCACAGACCCTGGCCTTTAATTTGTTTGTTTTGGCAACACAGAGATGTTATAAAACTGTGCCAAGAGGAAAATTGAAGATTCCCTTGCACAGAGGCTGTGCTATTGCTGTCAGAGGGGACTCAGACCCCCTCCTCCCGGCACCTTCCAAGCTGACAAGCAGTGCAGGACATGGCCATAGCCCTTGCACCCACATTGCTCCTAAACCAGGATCGGGTTTGTTTCATGGAACATCAATTATCAAAAAGTTAAGGCCTAGCCCCTGCCCAACCCAGTTTTCCAAGTAAGTTTGCTTGAATTCCCCACTGGGACTGCCCTCTCTACACAGACCACAGAAGGCTAGCTGAGCCCAAATGCCTGGCTTTTATATGGCTAAGAGTAGGTAAAACGAACCTAGACCTAAAGGGTCATTATACCCTCAAAGTTCATGCTAGGATCTCAAACTGCCACAGAAATAAAAAAAAAAAAAAAAAAAAAAAAAAAAAAAGACAAGTAGTTTTCTTTAGTGTCCTTTATTCTGTACAAGTTAGCATCCAAAATAGAAGCCAGTGCAGACACAGTTGCAAAGCTCTTTGTCAGAAAGTTACACTTCTGAATTAAACTTTCACAGACAAGAAGGCGAAAAAATAAGTGATGGTAAATGTGAATTCTTAGACAGTTGCTGGGCAAAGTCTTTCATTTACTGAAATAAAGTTATATGATTAATTTTAAATATCCAGATTCAAATCACTGTATTACCATTTACTTAATGACAAATACTTCTTTCTGATGGGTGTTTTATCGCTTTTGAGGCAGTAGATAGGTCAGCAGAACACATATAACCCCTAAAATGAAATGAACACTCCTGATTCAGAGAAACTGTCATCTTTCTTGGCAGGAATGAGGAGCATTCACTGCAAGTTAGGTTGAAAGGAGATGGAAGGCACACAACCCTTCACCAAAGAAGTTTTTACATAGGCTGCTATATTGCATTTATAGCTAATTATTTGATCATGTGAACAGCTCATGGATGCAGGCTTCAATTATAAATATTTATGCACATGGCAAAAAATAGCAGTTAGAAAATGTTTATTCTTTTCTGATTTCCCTTGTCAAAACATACACATTAATTTCTTTGTTTGCCTTTTTTTCCTGAGAAACATGACTGTAATGTATTAAAAAGCTTCACAGCAGAAAGGGAGCGGGAGTCACCATTCAGGTTCCAGCTTCGCACCACTGTTCACCACCAAAAAACCTACTCTAATGGGGCCAGGACAAGGGCAGAGAAAAGCTAAATTCTAAATTAAGAAAGGGATCTTTGAAAGGGTAATTTCCTTATTGGAGTTCAAAGTACCTGTTTTTTTCTCTGCCTTGGAGAGACTCAGCAGCAGTTTCCCAGTGGTGCTGCCAATGGGCATGTTCTGGATAAACACTGCAGTTGTTCTTCCCACACACATTCGGGACACAGAAACCCTCCCGCCCCCACTGACGTCAAGAGACTGTCCCAGGCACCTGACATATCCTGGGATCACGCTCAAACTGCTTTTTAACCCAGCAGATATGTTAAATGGAGTGAACTTGCCAGTTTAAGGTCAATCCCCAGAGATAACATTATCAGGAGAGCCATTTGTCTCCAGTGGGAGCACACACAGGCATCTCTCAGGTTCCTTCTTTCCACAGCTCTTGCCAGAACCCAATAGAAAAAAAAAAACAAAAAACAACACTAGAACTTCAGCAATCGGGGTTCTTGCTACCCTTATTTATTGACAGTGTTTTGTTTGGTTTTATGATATGTCTGGCTGTCTGGCCTGTGGCACTAGCAAGGTAGCAACAGCCTTCACCAGAGAAGCGTCAGGAAAAACCCGAATCATATATGTAATATTTCCCTTTCATGCTGCAACAGCTTTCAGATCCATTTGTGCCAGCACGGCACCATTACCCAGGACATGAAGCTGTACAGTTTTTGTCTTTATCAATATCTTCATTCTTTCCCTTTGAACTATTCCAGACTTCAACACACGCTGAGTTCAGAGAGAGTTCAAGCTCGCTGCTTACACCAGGAGGGCTGAAATCTTTGGTTTCCATTTCACAGGGTTCGTTGCAGGTTCACAGAACGGCTAAAAGGCGACACCTAATATTCGTGCCAGCCTGGCAATCGCTTCATGCTGCTCAGCCTCCTCACTCTGCTCCTCACAGAGCTGGGATGGAAATCCATTTGCAGTCAGAAAGGCTTGGCACATCAAAGGGATGCTGTCGAAGTGGTAGGCCTGAAATGTTATCTGTCCTCTCTTGTCTACATTTGTTTGCAAAATCCACATTATCTTTTCAATATAGAAGGGGTTTATTTCCAGGCACAGCTTGGAGTAAATACTTTTTTAGGTCAGTATCAATGTCAGAATCAGTAAGAGTGCTAGTCGAGTGAGTACCCAAGGGAAAACCAAAACAAAGCACACATACAAAAAAAAAGGGGGGAGAGGCTGAGGGCATCTTCAGAAAGGAACAACTTTGTCTGGGCTTGCAAAACATTGTCAGAATTGATTATGAGAAAAAAAAAATAGATTCTTGAAAGTTAGGGAAATTACATGCCATGCACCTTCTTAATGTCGGCTTCAGATCTCTTGTTTAAAAGAAGGCATAATATATTGGTCTGTGAGAAACAATGCATCATATAATAGACATCATCCATTACACTACAGGGCATAGTAAGGAGGTGGGGTGGGGAAGAAAGAAATACTGCATTCTTACAAATGGAAATGTTTGTTATAAATGAAAGATGAGAGAATTATCACTGAACAGTGTGTTCCCAATATTAAAAAGTGCAACATTTTTTTTAATCTTCTTTTGAGTCTCACTGAGACATTTACTTCAAAAAGAAACTGGTGTTAGCAAAAATAACAAGAGTACTGCTTTTGAATAAGTTGTACAATTTAATGTTGTCTCTTTGGTTTTAACAGATTAGGTGGGTAATATTTATCACACCAGTGTAAGTAGGAGCATGTCCCTTTCTGTTTGCTCAGAGAGCAGGTTCCAGCACAGGGCATGCAGGCCATAGCAGAAGGCCTGTTCATGGGAGGGCTGGGGTGACTTTCACCCTACGGAAGGTACAGCACTTGCTTCTGGACTTGCAGTTGCTCCCAGCCTTACAGAGTGAAGGTTTGCCCTTTGTTGGGTACAGGCAATGCTACAGGTAAGCAGCCAGCAGTTTGTCCAGACCTTTTGCTTGCTCTCGTTGGCTCTGTCCAGTGCAATATAGCCACTTGCTCCTCATCATGCTACAAATAGCAAACCAAATCCACCTTGACATTCCTTCATCCCATCCTTTCCCCCCAAATCAGATGGGTCTTGTAAGCATATTTGGATGGTAGGTTTACAAAATTATAGGCTCGCTAAGGCAGAGCCAGTGTCATCTGATGTGCCTGCACAGGACACAGCAGAATGAGGCCCTAAACCTAATTTGCAGCCTCTAGGCACTACAGTAATATCACTAATTTAATACAAATTAAAATGAGAGGAAGGGACATGATATTCACAATACTGACTTCTTCCCATCCACAGATGCTTGGCAGGACTTCAGATCTGCATTTAGGGAGCATGTAGGCTTTGCTGAAATGGCCATTCTTTGTACAAATATGCCCCCAAGCAGCAATAAAAAGAAGCAGATGCAGATTAACACTAACAAATCATATACCCAGTGTGCTGTACATGTTACCTAATGCATGTGAATAGTCCTGCTGGCCTTACATCTGTTACAGAAGCACAGCCTTGTTGAAGACATTGTCATCTCTCACAGCATTAGCTCTCCCCAAAAGCAAGGAGTTTGAAAGCAAAGGGAACAGCAACCACACAGAAACTGGAGGGCACCAGAGCAGGGCAAAGCAGAGTAGATCCACCTTCACTTTGCCTAACAAACCTCAGGATTTGAGACATCTTGTGAAAACTTGCTATCTCATCACCCTCGCCTACCCATGGGGAGACAGAGGGGTGGTCTGATTCATTCATTCCAAGACCTAAGGGGCCTGTTATGAATCAAGTTGGCTGGAACAGAGGAGGATCCTGGATGACCTGCTTACACTGGTCTCCCAATTTTTAGATGACTAATATTGGGTGAAATAAATCTCACTGTGATGGCTGACTGAGTTATCCTGCCTACTACAGTGTCAAAAGTGAAGTGAGAGATAAGTAAGTACATTCCCTGCTCTCTGGGCAAGACAGATCACAGTCACAGTGGAAAGGGAGTTGTGGCCTGTAGGCAAGCAGACCACCTACAGTAGGTTCCTAGCTTGGGTATCATGTCTTCAGCCACAGGCCACACAGAGACACAAACTGGCAGCCCAAGCTAGGACAAAGCTCAAAGCATTTAGTATTCTCTTGATCTTAGACACTGTCATAGGTGTGACAATGAAATCATTCACCCAGATGAGATGACACAGTATCTCCAGCAGTTCTCATAAAAGTTACAGGTTATGTTGATATTAAGCACTTTGGAGCAGGGATTCAAAAGTGCAGAGAGGAACAGCTAAAGAGACTGACAAAATACAGTCCATAGATCTATTTTATCCCCAAATTGATCCAATTTGATGGCAAAATTCTGGTGGGGAAAAAAAAAAAAAAAAAAAAAAAGTGTCTTTCTTAAAAATAAAAAAAAAAAAAATACATAAATAAAAATGTGGTGAGTGGAGTATGCGTTTGTTTGTCTGTACACCTATGGCTTTCTGTAGGAAGTCCCAGAACCTTGCGGCCTCTTCCTGTTTTTGAGCTGCCCTCTTGTGTCTTGTGATCAGGTGTTTTTTGACTTGTATGAATTCACACCACCTTTCGTCTGCATCCTCTTGGCATGTACAGAGCCTGAGAGTCAATGACCTTCCACCCTACCTCCGCTGCTCCTCTGAAAGGATCTATTATGTGGCTCACTGGAAGAGCACAAGCCAGGTTCTGTTTGAGTCAGCATGACTCTTACAGTATAAACACTGAAAAAAATACCTCTCCACATAGCTAGCCTCCTTTTACATTAGTCAGGAAAGGTCAAGGCAAAATTGGAGGCAGGACAAAACTGGTCGGTGTTTGGAATCAGTCCCACTTGAGTTGATTTCCTGTTTCTGAAAAAAAAAAACACTGCCTCACATTAGTGAATGTTGCTATACAAGCCACGCAAACACATTTTACATACGGTAACTCCTTGAGTGCCTTAAGAAACTATCAGCATGAGTAAGAAGGGTCACGGCTACCAAGAACCAGAAGAAATGTGAAAGCTGGAGTTTGTATTCTTTCCATCTCTATGTGTATTGTAGCATTGGATTATTCAGAGAATTACCTCTAAAATTAGTGGCAATCCCTTTTAGAAATACAACCAGGCCAACAGAAGAGACCAAACTGACAGCTTCCCACCTAGAACCCCAACCCACTGTTTGAGATTCAAGAGTAATTGATACAGCCTGAACTGGGAAAAGATAGACAAAGCTGGCTTGATGTTTTGTTATTTTGCTAATTGGGCTAGTGAAATAAAGTACAGTGTACTACTTTATCTGAACAAAAATAATTAAAATATCAGTCTGTAGAGAGAGTAATTAGATACCTTCTTGATTAAATAGTAGAAGAAAATGACAGTTTGTTAGCTGTTTTTAATGAGATTTCTATCAAAGTTAGAAATTCAATCTCCCATTGCCTTCAGTCCCATACTTCCATCTGGCAGCAAATCTTCATGGAAGAACTAAAAATCTACATGAGACAGACAGTGAAATAACCTCCAAGCTTTGTGGATTTGAGGGTCTAGGGGGCACAAGAAAGCACTTCATATTAATGTTCTGGAATTGTAGATGCTCAGTAGGTACCCAATAATATCCCATAGAAAATATCTTCTTTAGTAGCATTCACCGGTAACGATTTTCTTGCTCTGTGTTATTCCAGCTTCAGTAATTTTCATTAGCTGTCTGCATCTCCTCCTTGACTACCAAAAGTATAGCGTTTTTGGAAAGATCAGAGAGAGGAGAATTTAGTTTGAGGGGTTTTGTTTAGTCCTCTCCTTTCTGCTTGATTATTTCTGGATTGGAAAAAACAGTCTCTTTTCGCCATACATAGATATGACCTTTTCAATTTTCTTCTGAATATAAATTCTTTAGTACACAACATAAAATGGAGATTTCTGCAACACTAACCTGCTTTTCTGTGGCTGAAGTGAAGGGTCAACATGGCTCACATCTTTCTAGTGATGGTGAAGGTGTGAAATCTTTTTGAAATGCAGTGCGTTATAGGTTCCATGAATCTGCCTGGACCTCTTCATCAATGCTTCACAAGAAGTGCTGTATTCTTCTTCATAGGGACACGGATGATGCAGGCAGCAAGAAGACTTAAAACAAAGCCATTTTGTTCCAGGAAATACCTTTGACGCTTCCTGATTCATAGCCATGTAGCCTTTTACCTCAACTTCCTCAGCTCTCCACCACCATCTTTTGATTTTATATCTCCAGATACCCAAATGACAACTCCAGCTCTATTTCCCCCAACAACTTTGAATATATGTCAGCACAACTGGTGTCTTCTCCCACTCTACCGTACACTTTCGACTCCTTGTTGCCAGCATCCTAAAGCCGTTCACCTTGTTTTCTTACCAATATTTACCCTGGCACAGCTCAGTCACTGTGCAGAGCCTTGCAGTACCCAGAAGGGCAGATGCAATTTGTGCAGTAACACATTCCTTCCCATGAACGACCTGTTAACTCTAGAGCAACTGGGAAGATGTAACTTGGTGGGGAGAGAGCTAAAATGTCCAGAAGCCAAAGTCCCTGTTCCAGAAGGAAAAAATTTACCTATCCAGACAGATACCATCCCAGGTCTTTCCTCCCAGCCTGAGCTGTTCTCCCGCTCCGTGACTTGGCTTGTCCCTGTCACAGTCTGGCTCAGCCCCAAGAATCATAAATCATAGAATGGTTTGGGTTGGAAAGGACCTGCAAAGATGATCTAGTCCAACCCCCCTGCAATGAGCAGGGATATCTTCAACTAGATCAGGTTGCTCAGAGCCCCATCCAGCCTGGCCTGGAATGTTCTCAGGGATGGGGCATCTACCACCTCTCTCTGGGCAACCTGTGCCAGAGTTTTACCACCCTTATTGCAAAAAAATTCTTCTTTATAGCTAGTCTGAATCTACCCTCTTTTAGTTTAAAGCCTTTACTTTGTCCAAATGCAATAGGTCCTGCTAAAGTCTGTTCCCATCAACAAGTGGGGAATGACAGTCAGTATGACAATGGCCATGAGGGACAGAGGGGGAAAAACGTCTGAAAAGTCTCCCTGCTGCCTTGCTCAACCTTAATCTCTGGTGCTCTGAGTTGTAGATTAAATGGAAGAACAAGCTCTGGGATTTCCTGGTAGAACTGCTGCCTCAGCTCCTATATCAAACCCACTTACAACATCCAGCACAGACTGATCAGACTTAGCAAAGGATAAAGAGATCATGCAAAGGAAGTGGAGCAAGCAGAGTGAAGCCAGCAAAAGTCTTACAACTGATTTATGTGCTTTGGACATCTATTTACAATGACAAATGTTATGCTGCTCCTACACTGAGGAATAGGGATGTGAATGACACCAGCTAGACAACAAACAGTGACGATCCACTCCTCCTCAGTACAGGCAGTGGTTCCCAGCTCTGTGTTGAGACTTCAGGGAGAATTGTGCAGATCTGTGTGTGTTGACTGCCCTGGGGTGTGAGAACAAGGAAGCAGCCTTTTACTATTGGCCTGGAATCAGTTTGCCAGTTGTTATGTATAAGCCAGTTAGCTTACACAAACAGAGTAATATATAGGCAGATGCCTCTCATTGCCCACCTGCTAGAAGACTCATCTCATTGTTCATAGATGTGACCCAACACTAGGAAGTGACATGGCCGAGCAACAGGGCAGCACAAACACCTCAGCCAGGGCAGCACAAACACCACTCCAGAGAAGTCTGAGAAGTTGCTCCAGAGAAGTCTGAGAAGTTGCTCCAGAGCTTGCAAGTAACATCTCAGAACAGCACTGTTGCTTGAACATACATGTCTTTAGTTTAAAAATAATGTACAATGTAAAAAAATAATCTATAATAGATTCCTCAGTGAATGCAGCTGAAGGTGTAGGAATGTTTGCATTTGCCCTTCAGACAAGGACACATTTACCATCAGACAAGCTTTGTCTGAAGTTTCAGACACAATTATTATTTCTTCTATGACCATGTGTAACAGGACCACTATTTGCATTATCACTGTGAAATACAAAGATGACCCAGGAAGGACACAGGCAAGAGCAGAAATTGAAAGAGAAATGACATATAGTGATACAATGATTCAAAATATGTGCAGAAACTAGTAACCAGGGCTTGAAATGAATCATTAAAAAAAAAAAGTACTTTGAAGTGGTGATGAAAAAGTAGTGGATTGTTAGGACACAGTAGTATGATGTGGATAAAGTCAATGTCAAGGGACAACTTGGTATCACGTATAACATGGAACACAGCTCATTTCTCTCTTTTCTTGATCTGCCTCCTTACAAATAAACTCTAGAAACTCATCTAAGGCAAACAGCTCCAGCTCCAGGAGAATAATTTCCTGAATTCTGGATAAGAGTTCATTACTCAACGGGTGTGAAAAATGGAAAAAAAAAAAAAAAAGGGCAAACAGCAACAAAAACCTCTCAACAATAGAATGTTACTTGTAGGAAGAGCTATACCATTTTCAGAAAGTAGGAAGAAGGACAAAACAAATCCTTCTACATTTTTGTAAGAGATTTTTGAAAATGTATCTTAGAGCACTCTAGGAAAACCTCCTATTCACATGCCAACATGATAGCTTTTAATAATGAAAAGAAAAGCTAATTCAACCAATTTCTTACAATGCAAAATAGAAAACAATTTATAATCGGGAGTTTACTTCTATTGCTTCTTTTAATGTAAATTGCCAAGTTACTGAAACAATCTACTTCATGATCTTTAAGGAGTTTAGTTCACAAATTCACAGACAATTGTCTTCCTGATTTCATGTCTAACTGATTTCAGAACATGACGTAAAATCATTGACACTTTCCATCCTCTATTTAGTCTGTCTTTTTCTAAAGCAATACATATATACAGGCAGTTCTGTGTGTAGCTGTCTAACAACCATATTTAACATCATGGTGTTCATCTTAGCATATTATCAGTACTTTGGAAGTCTGTGGGGTTTCATAATAGAAGATACCATATTATAAAGTATTCCTAATATACATAGATATAAAAGCAATTTCATTAGCCAGGAGAATTTTTTTTAATGTAAATTGTTTCTCAGTATGGAGGAAAAAAACATAATGAAAAGGACTAAATTGACAGAATTCGGATAGGGGAATTTACCCTCCACCGTTTTCCTATACATAGCAGTAGAGTCTACTGGACAAATAAGATTGTCAAGTAATATCTCAATTTACAGGTTACTTTAAAGCATAAATCTGTTCACTTTAAAACACACATGGTCTTATAGCACATTTAAAAGATGATTTAAGAGATTCTCTCTCTTGACCCTTAAATTTTTGATGCAAAAATACATACACACAATTCTGCATTTAAATACCCCTGAGAAATGCCATCCAAAGAAATTTTAAAAGCTTAGGTAGAATAAACTAAAGCCAAGGTTCTATACCTATGTTTGTTTTAAGGAGGGTAAATAAACTGTGTCTTTGGCATTCAGTTAGGTTCAAGGATGGCAAGTGCCCTGTTTATGATGCAAAGTACTAAGCTGATTTGTCCAGCACAAATAAAAACTGCCAGGTCAGCAAAGTTCTTCCTCAGCAAAGAGGAAGGATCATGGTAAACGAAGAAAGCATCCCAGTCACACATAAGGGAGTCTGTGCTTAACCCCCTGCCACTCTCTTGTGCACAGGCAATATTTGCCGTTTCAGCCATTTCCAATACTAAACTCCACCTATTCTGTATATCAATGACACAAACCAGCTGATAACTTGGCTTAACTAATGAGTCTGGTTCTCCATCAAAATAGATTATCCCAAATGTAGTGAGATAGGGACCCAAAAGTACAGTCTGACATTAAGACCCCAATATTTAAGTCTGCAGATGTCTGTTAATCCTCTAAGTAATGGAGCATCACAATAATCAAGGCAGGTGCTCACACATGTGCTAAGACATCTAAGACATCCACACAGGCTGGCAGATGTGGCACAGAACCTGTAGGAGTTCCATCTCTTTCTGAACTCCAGCAGGTTGTCTCAGGGCACCTCCAATGTACCAGCTGCCTGTGTGTGCATGCAACTTGATCAAGTCTGTAGACAACAGAGCCAGCAGAGCTGAAGAGCTACTCAGATCACAAGCCAGGGGAGCTCAGTTCAGCTGTTTGAGACGTGTCTTTCTAGATCAGCAGATGAAGGTTGGGTGGGATTCCCTGCTATATCTCCAAAACCTCCAAAACTATGGTTAGGCATCCAAATTGAGCCTTAGGTCTGTCTTAGGCTGGGAAGAATCACTTTCTAGTCTCTTCTGGCTTCACTGAGTAGAGGGAGCCTATAAATCTGCCATGTGTGCAGACACTTTCCTGTAGATGGAAAATTTAGTTTTGATTCTGAGTTTAATCCCGTCCTTTAAAGGAACAGACAGAGTAATCAAAATTTTCCATTGTTAACAGCTCACTACTGTTAATACCTGAAAAAACAGATGCAATGCACAGATCATCCAGAGATTTAATTTTAGAAAGAAAGCAAATTTTAGTGTAAAGTATGAAGCTGGAACCAATGCATATCAGGGTTTTGGACTAGATATAAGTCTGGGGCAGAGTTACATAGTTGAGGAGTAGAACATTTCCCTAGGCCCAGGTGAAACACTTCTACTCTTGCATCTGCTGGAGAGGATTTGAACCTATCTTTTTTACTACTTGAATACTATCCTAAAAATCAAGACAGGATACTGTCCTAAGGATCAAGCCATCACATGTGATGTTCTTCCTCTTTCCTCTCAGACTCACTGACCTTTGTACGGACTCATTAAATGTTTACTGATCCTAAGAGTAAGAGAAGGATTACTTTTAACAGTGCTTGGGGCACTTAGAAAATGAAATACCTCTGCTCTGGTTCCTGTGCTGTATCAAGTGGAAAACACCTTTGAACTTAACTCAGTAGATAGCAGAAACCTTTGTTTTGGTTTGATTTTTTTAAAATATGGATATGAGATTTATAGATAACATAAATCGGTTTGATTGAAACTGCAGACACACATTATGAATGTGACTCATTGATCCTCACTTTGACCTCCTGTTTTTTCAAATGCATTTGCCTTAGCTTAGTTACCATGAAAAAGCAGTTGAAGCAAAATTAGGAGAAAACTCAAATAAAATTCTCTACTGGCTGCTGACAGCTGTATAGTCAACAGGGAGTACTATATGTTAGTGAGATCCCCCATATAAAGGCTCAATTCACACATGGATTGAAATATAAAACATATTTTTTAAAGTTCCTTTCAGGCCAGCAAGAGGATGGTCTCATCAGTTTGGGTAAAACATTTTTGAGAAAAACACTAACAAAACAGTAGAAACATCCACTTTCCAGGATACCCACAAGATTTATTTATGATTGACCCGGCCACTATGTATCTTTTAAAGGTAAGATCCTAATCAAATTAATGGGAATATTTATCTGTTCAACATACTAATACGATAACTCAAAAATGTAGTGAGCTCTTTATATACATATATATATGCAGTGCAGAAAAAACATAGTAATTTGTAAAGCAAATTAAAAGAGACATGGCTTTTGTGTGCAAACCCAGTATCTTAATTTAAGACATCATACACTAAATTATCTGTTTCCCACAAACATGATTTAGTCTCATACAAGTGAGAGCCTTCTACCAGAAAACTGTTCTTACAATTTCAATATTCAGTAGGTGTCAAGAGTAGTACATTTGTCCTTTGAGAGGAACTATTACAAACTATTGAGAATCTATTGTAGAACCGTAGAATCATAGAATTGTTTAGGTTGGAAAATACATTTAACAACACCACGTCCAACTGTTAACCTATCATTGCCAAGTCCACCACTACACCATGTCCCCAGGCACCACATCTATGCATTTTTTAAACGCCTCCAGAGACGGTGTCTCAACCACTTCCCTGGGAAGGCTCTCCCAATACTTGACAACCCTTTCCATGAAAAGCTTCAGAAGGAACTATTCGTAAGCACTGCAAAAAGAATATTTTCAGTGTCACCAAAAACTACCTTAGTTCTTGTCTCCTTGTTCTACTGGTTAAACAATGAATATTCAGCACACGCATGCAATGTGTATAAATGCAGATCAAGTGCTGTGTGGAAATCCCAGGGACAGATCTCAAAAGAATAGATCCCGAAGTTATAGTAATATTGACTAAAATGCACTCTACTGTATTTGTAATAAACATTTTCATCATTTGTCAGATACTGAAAGGAAATGAAAAAAGTAAATACTGTGCAGCTTGCAGACTACTTGACAGCAGATAGGAATTTCATATTTTTGGGTGGATGAAGGGTGAATCTTCAGAAAATGTATGACTGGTCATGATGCCCAAAAATGAACAAGAAACATTTGCTGAAATGCAGGGTTCTATGCTGCAAAACTCCTGGGGTCTCTCACTGAGTCCTGTTAGGAGTTAGGAGTGATTTTCCTGAACACTGTTGGATTGTTCTTGGACTTTATTAGTTCCTGACAAACATTTACATATTGATGTGTTGAAGACATCAAGTGTCATTGCATAGCATTCTTGCAAACGAGATTGCTCATTACCATGGCTGGTTGATGAAGGCTTGCAGCACAGTTTGTAAGGGCTTTGTTCACAGTTCTATCCTACTACAGTAAAAGGGATTTCTCTAATTGGAATCCTCTTTCTTTAATTGAACTTAATTGTGACAACAGTTGCTGCAAAGATCTGGAAGTTGTGCAAAGTTTAGGATGCTGGTTACATTTTTGACTTCTTAGCAAAAAGTTCAGATGAAATTGTTTTTACTGAGGAAAAGGAAGACAAATAAAGAAATCCAGCCTTTGAAATAAGGAAGAAACATTCAGCATTTCAAGGTCAAGTGCATATGTGGGAAGTCAGCGAAGGTTCTGCTTTTCATGCCCGTTGGCCCCTTCTATGAAATTACTGCTTTGCATTTGCCGTCTCCTTTTGATGTCTTCCCCTCAATGTTTTGGCTGAAAGCAGGAAGTAGAGCAGTGGGTGAAAGCTCACACACACAGGGAAAAAAAAGTTAAAACATTTTCTGTGGTCAGAGGGGGTTGGGGTTTGCACAAAGCAGGGAGAAATGCTTAATTTAAAATGCGGTGAATCTAAAACTGGTTGTGCCCACCTCTAGGCGTAACCAAAACAGAGCAAGCACATTAAGTTCGGTTCCACTGAAAACAGACCAAGCACTAAATGGAAAAGGGCAACACAGGATGCTGAGGGCTTCAAGTGATGCAGAGAGAAAATTCCACAGGAAAAGCATTAGTGTGAACATAAGCCAGCTGTGTTATTTAATGATGAGAGGCAGGTTCTCTGTGTGCTCAGCTTGTTATATGTTTTCTTGTAACGGCCAAGCATTCCACTTAGGCAATATTCACAGTTTGCAGAACCACTCATAAGGCCAAAGATTTTCAGTGAAAAGCCATTAAAGCAATGCGGTTCTCGCTTTGCAATAAGTACGGCTGTTCTTTGTTTCTTGTTTGCTTGCGCTGTATCTCTGTTGCAGTTTCATATTATTTTAATTCTGATAAATACTGATTAACCATGAAACTTAAGAAATGCAGCTGGAGCTGAGATTCAACTCGTTCTGATATCTCAAACTCCCTTGATGCTCAACAGGCCTGCAGAAACTCCTACAAGACTCATCTTCTGAGTACAAATACCGCCTTGCAGCCCACAGATATTGTCCAGACTCCATCCTCCTTTCTCTTCCATTTACAACAGTTAGTGTGTACAAAGACCAGAAACCAGACACATCCCCCAGCTAGGATCACCTTCTCAAATGAGAAATCACTGGCTTTGGTGGCATTGCCTTCTGTTTCTCTACCACCTTCCCCCTGCTGCCCGATAAAGGAAAAGCTTCAGTGCCAGGCTGATGAACACATGAGAACACATAGAAATCTCATAATTTGGGGATGTTGGGACTTCAGCTGCAGCAAATTAGTGTACACACTTGCTTCAGTCATGATCTGTAGGGCTCACTTTGTGGTATTTAGGTAGACAGAAAAAAATATGACCTGTCTTAGTTTAAGCTCACCTATGAACATGGCACTGTATGTTTCCACACCAGGTGGATACTGTGGTAATCACTGCCTGAGTAGAAAAAAAACAAAACATACAAACAAACAAAACCAAACCACCACACTGTGCAGCTGCAAACCTGCTTTCTGTTAAAATCTCTTTTTTTTCAGGTGCTTGTACCTATGACAAACAGCTGCCTATGGGGTTGAGTTTTTCCAGACAAAGTCATTGTTCAAAAGGCAAGAAGTTATTTTCAAAACTAGGTGCAAAAGTGCTGCAGAATTATTATCTGAGAGGTGAGAAGAGTTGTAAATATCCCTTTCTCAAAATAAAAAATTATCTGGTCTCCCTTTGACTAATTCTATAGCTGAGCTGGCTGATGTTTGGCACTCAGAATGTTTAGCTTATACAAACTTAAACCCCTAAGCTGTACCTCAGGGAAGCTAAGGTACACTTTGAAAAGAGATATTTATGGGTTGTATACTGGCAACAGTAAGAACATAGACACCAAGAAAAGAGCTCTGATAAAGCAGCAGGCATGGTACTCTGATAAGTATGGCCATGGTGTTGCTACCCAGTCCATATTGGGACACAAACCAGTGACCGCCAGTGAACATCGGGCAGCGCCTGACAACATCAAAATCTAAGTCTGTGCATGTATGGGATTGGAACTGCAGTAAAACTGGTAGAAATTAATATGTATTTGGATCTGCGATGTTGGTCAAAGCCTATAGAATACTTTTAATTTCTTATATATGTGCTCCTGCATGTGCCATGATCTGCACAGGAGTCCTCAGGCACAAGCAGACATGCTATAAGCCTCACACATCTGGTTTAAGTTAGAAGGTCAGTCTTTGAACTGCAGAGGTTAAGGGGGAGGCACATTGAGGCTGGGGTACCCCCTGCCACAGCAATGGGAACCCCCAGCAAAATAGCAGGCAAGCACTCCTGAGGGTGGAGGCACGCTCAAGCACTCCAGCAGAGTTTGCACTGGTTGTTTTAAGGTACACAGTACACAATATTTCTCTGATTATTTTTAAATGAAATGTCAAAATACCTTTGACAACACAGTGGTGGGGAGAAAAAAGCAACAGAAAATAAAAATGGGCCCTGAAGAGCTCTCAGTAACTGAGAGGCACAGGGAAGGCAGTTCATTCAGCTCCCAGTTCTGAGAGGAATTGTTCAACCACCATTCAGGAGCAATCTCGTGTATGTGTTTGCATGTGGCATTATAACCTGACACATGAAACGTACGTTTTTCTCTTTAATATACTATAGTCAACCTTACCCTCTGAAAGTTACAGGATGTTGAGTGTGCATGCCAGTAAAGAAGCGCAGATATTCTTGCAGGTAGGCTGAAGCACGTGCATGCTGGAAACACTAAAGCATTGCTGAGGATCTAACAGGTTTACAGAACTTTAACTGACCTAATTAGTACAATGCAACCTCCTCTCCCCCTTCCCTGCTCCTTTATTATTTCTTTACCAAGGAGACATCACCTCAGGGAAAGTTCCCAACTTCAGAGATACAGAGATTGTATTTCCAGCTGAAAGCCTGAGTTACTAGGGAGGCTGGAACTGAAACCTGTTTCAGCCTGTAAATCACAGGACTATGTGCCATGTGCCAAGCTCTGTTTTGATTTGATACAGTGTAGAGAGATTCCTATCAGAGACCCCCATATAAACATCCACAAAAGATCATGTTTCTAACCCCATAGCAAGGAGCAGATATAATTTTCCATGATTCATTTACGGGTTAAAAAAGTCAATAGAAGTGTCACAAAATGTTCTGTTCAGTTCAAAAATAACTACTAGCTATACATTAAGCAACCCTCCAAATACATGATAACTTCTGGGAATGTCAACCAAAGAGTGTACAGACTGGTTGGTAAATTGCCTCTGTGTCAAAAATAACAAATGTGTTTGTTGAGCAAGGTCATTACAGTAGTTCAAAACTTGTGGTCGGCAGCAGCATGCTGGATGATGCTGAGTCTGCAATTTTGTGGCAATACAAATATCAACAGACCAGCCAAATAGCGCAAAGTCAGTTTTTGTAACTGAGCACTGCGGGATATGTTCAAGACTCTGATTTATTATAAATTTCACCAACAGTTGAGTTAGACTTTCCCCATTACAGCCTTTTGAAATGCAAATGTGAACAAAATTACACCACATTGCAAAACCAATATGTTTTATCCAAAGCTTTGCATATGATTTTGATTTTAAAATGCACAAGTCTGAACACATTCTTTGGAATGTTTGTTTTTTCCAGTTGGAGATACACTCAGATCCAAGTACATCAAAAGATAAAGTAGCTTCGCTAAAGTTTCTCCAGGGAAAAGACCTAGTAATTTGAACTATTGAGGAAAATTGGCAATTAACATGAGATGAGCTGTATTTGGCAGCAGTAAAGTGCATTTCTGTCCCTCTATCACACCTGTATAACCCGTAGTCATTGTTGAACTTTATTATTACAACAATCTTATGAAGAAGAATGGCCTTGCTTTTCTAGAACAGTGTGCATTTTACATATATAGGAACTGATAAAAAGATCTCAAAAATGAGTTTAAGGGGTGGCGAAGGAAATCAGGGTTTTCTCACGGTTAATTCCGTGTGCAGAAAATAATAGAATCTGCTCAATTACTTCCTGTGGACTATTCACCCATCTGTAACTAACAAGCAGTAAAAATATGAAAAGTCTTACATCTAGCCAGGAATCATCACAGGACTGTCTTTCTAATATCTCTCCTCTTTGCTTCCTTGATCCTCTGGAAAAATCCAGAAGACTTTTTAACAAGATGTAGAATTGAACAGTTTTCTCTATAATCTAGCTATAGCTGTCTATAAAATTATTTAAAATGAAACACTAAAAGTAAATTTCATTTCTATTGCAAACTTTTGAAGTTTCTGTAGAAACCTATTAGGTTCCATTCAATTTTGATTTTCCCTAGAAGTATGCCCAGCCCCAAATACCAAACACCCTATTTCCATAAAACGTATGTCCCTGACATTCATAACCGCAACATCACTGTCTCGCCCAGGTAGTACTCAAGTGACTAAAATCCTTCCCTTTCAGTTCATCACCTCAATGGCTGCCTGTTACAGATTTCTGAACCACCTAACCTTATTTTATGAGTTTCTCAAATGAACATGGACCCTGATAAATGTTTTGTGCAAGTGAAAATCTGAGTGCAGTATGCCTTCCCACATGCTCTTAAATAATAATGGTAAAACAGTATAGTGGTAAAATACTGGAAAAGTTAGCCCAGAGAGGTGGTAGAAAATATTCAATGCCAGGCTTTGAAGGTTCCTTCCAACCCAAAGGATTCTGTGAGTTTTTGAAAGCTTGGAAGGTGGCAGGGAGGGGAGGAAGGGCAGGCGAGAAATGGGAGGGAGTCTCTGGGTTCTGGTGATAGAGCTGGTAGGGATGTCAGTCCTGCTCCTGGGATCTATGCTCACAGCAACAATATACCATTGTCTATTCAGCTGTGTTCATTTAGCTTACTAAGTAAAACTGCCAGACAAGATTTGTTGGTTGTTTGTTTCATTGGGTTTTCTTTCTGCCAGCATGTAGAGGATAGCTGTGTCCTCACTGAACCACAAATAGTACCACCCAAGGACGATGCTGAGAAAACATGATATATAGGAAGAAAAAACCAGAATGTTTCAAGGATTTTAATTTGGGGCTGAGAAAAGTTTCAGGAGTATGAATTACCACTTATTTAAGAAGTGAGCAGGATACAAAAAAGAGAGCAATGGTTGAAACAAAAATGTTGTTCTAACATTGCTATTAGTTTGTGGATTTGAGGTGGTTTATTTTTTTTTTCCTTTTTAAAACCTAAACATGAAAGTTCTTCTTCAAACAGTCAGCCATCTGGCCCTTACTGGATTTTAATGCAGCTCCTGAAATCTGATCTCAATTCATATAGGCAATAGCATCCTTTGAAGTTAGCAAGCACACAAACACAAAAGCTTTATCAGTAGGGCCATTCATACAGCAGTAAGTGATTGTACGGTAAAGTCATCCAGCCACAGCCTGTCCCAGCACAAAAAAACATTCCCGACAAAGCATCTAATTTTGAGGATGGGATCCCACTCCCTGAGCACACAGAGTCTCCAGTTACTCATGTGATGTTTCGGGCACTAAATAGGAACAAGAGTGGGATTGACCCTGTGACCTGTAGGACAAGCTGCAGGGCTCTTACGCAGGCGTCTGTGGCCTGAGTCACTCACTGATTATATAGCAACAACAGTGCGCCTAAGCTTTAAAAAGATCCAAAAACAAGGTTATTGTTGTGTTGTTCAATAGCTACTCAGTGCCAGAGAGCCTGGCAGGGTCTGCTTCACAGGATGGCACAGGTCAAACTGATCTGTGGTCTGTAATTTTAGCTCTCTGCCCAGCACAATGGAGCAGCAGTCCCTTCTCACTGCCTCTTCTGAGACCTCCTACCCACAGCTTCCTTCCTACCGCTCGAAATAACAGCAGTTTCTATCAACATTAACATAGTTCAGAATGTCTACATAATAACATAGAGCAACAAAGAACAATATAGAATGTCAAGAAGTGTCCAGTTAATCTCTGAGGTGTCCAACACCATCAGAAAAACCTGCACGTTTCCCCTAAGACATCAGGATGTTGTTTAGGCAGCAGGACGTCCCTTGGCTCTACTTGCCTCATCTCCCAGCTCGCATTTATCCTGCCAGGATTGTTGCCTGCCTGAGACTTTCTCAGACGAAGCAATTAGCTCAACATCCTTATTTCCATCCCCATCTCCATTTTTCTGGTTATACCTTCACCTCTGGAGAAGTCACAATTTAAAGAACAGAGTCATGACCACAGAGGGGATTAGATACTTGCTGTCTGAAAACAATATATCCTATCATGGCCAGACATAGCACAATTCACGTAAAATTGTGGCACCTCCAGGATCACATCATGCTGGGTTTTCATACAGCTTTTTTTGTCCTTCTGTATAGTTGCAGTTCCCCATCAATTGCACTGTAAGTTTCTAACATGGCAGGCATTCCTATCTTTAGGTTCCTGCTGAAAATTGTCAACAGGTGATAACTCATGATTCATTAGTTCTGTTCTGCAGTTTTACTGTTCCCATCTCACATCACAGTCTGATTCAGCAATCTTCTTCTAGGAGGCACTTTATTATTTTGATAATATTTTCCAACTGCTTGATGAGAAATAATAGAAACTAGAGGTTACTCGTCTGAAGCTGTGTTTCCTCCTAAGTTACCTAAACTCAGTCTCATGTCAGACAGGAACTTTTCCTGAAAACTCTGTCTAGTTACCTGAAATTGGATATGCATGGCAATACCTCCTCTTAATAGTATTACAGGAAACTGGGAACAGTTTATGACAACTTCAACATTAATTTTATCTTTAGCTAACAAACAAATTGGTATTTTTTTTTTTCAATAGATAATAGTTCTTTTGCCAAAAAAAAAGGCCTCTTTGCTTTAGTTGGACCGTATTTCTGTCATAGACAGCATACAGATAGTTTCCAGGCTCTCACTGTAATTTTGAAACCAATATAAAATATATCCATCCCTGCACATAGCTTTTTCCCATTATTAAATTATTTTCATATGACATGTTAACATATTTTTTTGTCGCACATTGGGAATTACAAGATGTACTAAAAAGAAAGTCGTGTCTAGGATTAACATGCAACTGATCAGGAGATCTGGCAATACACTGATTTGTGTAGTTTTTTCATGAAGAACTTTGTCTCAATGATATATGATGATTTGTCTGAGACTTGAATGGGAGTTTATAATCTTGACATGGTCAAAATATGACTCAGGACTTTCTCCAAGGCACTTCAATACATTGATCTGCTGAAACCAAGTCTCTCTCAAGTTTGTATTAAGTTCATAGTTGAAAAAAACTAACCTTCGTATCCATGGTAGAGGCTTACCAGACCATTTTTGGCAATGACAAAAGAGGCTTGTAGATATTTTTAGCTGAAGTAGACCTCTTACCAAAGCAAGAAAACAGAAAGTGACATTTTCACATCTGTGGGTTTAGACCTCAAGAAAAAAACTTTTTTCTGTTGGAGGTCTGGTTTGGGGGTTGTTTGGCAATAGGTCTTTCAGAGCAATGCACTAATTTTGTCATTTGAGTTGTCCAGGAACAAGCACTTTCTTTTATCATCCCTTGTTGTCCCCTTTCTGGCAAGTCTTGAACGTAGTCCTTTAGTTTCTCAAAACCTGCCCACTGAGGAGCTATGGCCCACATTGATTAGATACCTTTGCACAATAGTGCTTTCATGTTGCTGATTTGGCAGCTGCATTAGACATAAATGTTCCCATATTCTGTTCCAAAGAACTCTTGTGCCCCTTCCTGTCTGCTGGGGCAAGTATGAGGTGCTAGCTTCAGCTTCACAGTGATCTACTTGTACTCTGTGGTCTGTTAAATTTTCTTCTGGGTATTTTATTTTTGCTACAGAGAATGTATATTTTATTTTGTCTAGCTTTAGTCCAGAGAATCTGGTTCTTTCCAGAGCTACTCAGAGTCTCTGGTCATGCTCTTCCACTGTTTTTTCATGGATCAAAATCTGTCTTTAGACCATTGAAGACTAGTTGCACTTTCTGCTGAAACAACTCAAGTGCTTAAGCCAACTCAAACAGGAGCTTGGGGAACCTGTACCTCCCCAAAAGGCTGCTGAATGTGAGAGCCTTCTGCTGTTTCCCTCATGGCCCCTGCCAGCACCCTCCTGGTGCACTAAGCATGTGAAAATATTCAGCATCAGCCATTTTTGAAAAAAATCTTTTCCCTTGCAGGGAAAGGTAAAATGTCTTCATTCTTATGGATTGGTTTAAGCATTTGGTTCTATAAATAAGCAGCTGTTTCCATATTTCTTTTCCCCAGTTATCTCATTGTTGAAAATACACCCAGAAATATCAGGCACTGATGGAGTACACACCACATGAATAAATATTTCTCCTACTCTCTATTCCATCAACTGTACAAATAACTGCCTTTAGTGACTGAAACTTATGGAGCCTAGAGACCCTGCTCTTGCCTCCCAGGTGTTTTTCATTAGCCAGTACTCTTACAATATTGGAATGTCTCCACACTACTTTGCAAATTTGCTTCCTTTTAAAAGTCAACCCTCAAACATACCCCTCACAAGATCCTGACCTTGCCATTGATCATGCAATATAGCCTGCTCTGTTTGGGAGGAGTAATTTCAAGTATTATGGTTATAATCTCATCCCCCTGAGGACACGTTTCAGTGACAGAAAGAGGTAAAGTTCAGACTGAGGAACCCACAGATGCTTCTGACCTGTTGGCTGCAGCCAAGTATCAAATTCATTTTAGGTTAAGTCAAAATGTGCACCCAGCTGTCCCCTCCCTTCTGCGTTGCCAGCATTCTGGTTTCACAGGAAGAAAACCTGGGTACGTGTGCTGAGCCAGTGTATCTGTGTGGTATTGCCTTAGGAATCATAGATTCATAGAATAATTCGAGTTGGAAGGAACCTTCAAAAGTCATCTAGTCCACCCCCCTGCAATGAGCAGGGACATCTTCAACCAGAGCAAGTTGCTCAGAGCCCTGTCCGGCCTGGCCTTGAATATCTCCAGGGATGGGGCATCTACCACCTCTCTGGACAACCTGTGCCAGTGTTTCACTACCCTCATTGTAAAAAATTTCTTCGTCATGTCCAGCCTGAATCTCCCCTCCTTTAGTTTAAGACCGTTATCCCTTGCCCTCTCACAACAGGCCCCGCTAAAAAGTCTGTCCACATCTTTCTTATAGGCCCCTTGTAAGTATTGAAAGGCCACAATAAGGTCTCCCTGGAACCATCTCTTCTCCAGGCTGAACAACCCCAACTCTCTCAGCCTTTCCTCACAGAACAGGTGTTTAATCCCTCTGTTCATTTTTGTGGCCTCCTCTGGACCCTCTCCAACAGGCAGGTGCTCTTGAATTAGGGGTGAAAGAGCACTGCGATATCAGCCGTATGGCTCTCCTTCTCCCAAAATACATGTTTTGCCCCAGCAACGTGACTCCACAGCTGCTCACATGAGATCTGGCATCTGAGCCAACCTTGAGGTTCACTGAGTGAGGCAGGAGGGAGAGCTGTGGGCCAGCCCTGCAGCTGGTGACAGCAGCATTTCACCTGCTTCCCCCCCACACACCAAAAAAAGAGACATAAGATACTTCTGCTCAGGATGTGGGTCCTCTTCTTTCATGTTCACTAACATTAAATGCAGCCAGAGCCCAAGCAGCGGATTTGCACCAAGTGAGCCAGAAACTTCTATATGGGGATGCGAGATACTATATGGTATTTCTGGATTTTGACAGAAAGCTCAGCTGTTATACAAATGCAGACAATATTTCTCAGATGCTGGCCCTCCAGGCCATGGCATATATCCTGACCTGTGTTTGTGAGGAATTCAGCATGAGAATGATCTCTGTGTGAGCCAAGTCTTCAGGACAGTACAGTAAACAAACACAGAAACAGATAGCAATCACAGCACATCAAGGCATTTTCCTCACCACTGCAAGAAACATGGGCACTTTGGAATGGTAAAAATCAATTGTTACAAGATTAGAAACAGGAGAGTTGCCCACAGAGCTGGCTGAGCCGTCATCCTCCAAGGGGTGGGGAGGAAGGAACAGTCTCCACTCCTTTTTCCAGTTAAGCAGAGGACTTTGCATTCAGCTTGCCTCCCTGGTCATTTATAAAAGCTTTGTGTAAACAGAACCAACAGATTTTCTGATAACCTCAACCAGAAATTATTTCTTCCTTTTCTGCATTTGTTGTATGGAAGTATGCACTCCCCTGAGCAATTCATGTTACCAAGAAATAAAAGCTGTTTATTTGGTATGTAAAACTTTCCACAGAAGAAATACCCATCAATCCCAGCCACAGTCCTGGCCACTGGTATATGACAAATTCTTCTCTTCTGCCTTGAGTGCCCTTTATACTTGTGTGAGTTTCCAAAGGCAGTCCATAAATGAAGTTAAACAGTGAAGCCAGGTACAGAGTTTTCTTCTCAGAGAAAATTCAGAGTGGGTCTTATCTTTCCAAGTGTATTTTTTGCCGATTCCTGTGTTTCAGTCTCTAGGCAAGGACATGACCAAAGCTCAGTCACTCCAGTAGCTCCCCAGAGAACGCCATAAAAAAACACTTGCTGGACACAGCCCATAATGTTGGTAGAACAAGCAGAAATGAAAGCAGACAGCTGCCACTGTTTCATTTGCTTTGTCTTTCCTTCTCATGAGTGTCTGTGGGGTGTGCAGACATGCATGTTCATGTGTGTGGACATGTAGAGGCCAGTGGGAACAGGGGGACACAGCCAGCTGCTCTCACACAGACTTTTGGGTTATCCACACCAGAACCAACTCCCCAGAGCAGGAGAGCAGGAGAAGTCAGAGACCCCTCAACCTGATATTCCTGCCCTGGGGTCACAGCCTGCCTATGAATGGGGCCAGACTCCTCAGGAGGTTTCCTATTCCATAAACTCTTGGGTTTATTGTTGTTGTTTTTCATTGACCAGCAGTTCTCAGGACCAGGACAGCCTCACAGAAGGCAAGCCCACATGTAAACATTCACCAACAATTAGTTCAGAGTTGTGCTGACATCAAATACAAACACTTCTATTCCTTACCATGTATTATTATGGCCTTAACACTACCGGTTCTAATGTGCGATCAAAGTAGGACTCAACGGTCCAGACTGAAACTGCCTGCCAAGGAGACCTTCTCAATATTGCACTTGGGAGATGCTTATTTGCTGGCTTCTGGGAACCCAGGAGCCGTGGTCCTTGATCTGGCACCAGAATCACTTTCACAGACCACCTGGGCCATGCAGGAAGGTTTGAGGGTAGCAGTGTAGCACAGCAGAAGGTACCACTTGTTTCTTTCCTAGCAGAGTTCAACATTAGACCCATGCCAAAATAGCTATTTGTCTAGTTGGATCATTGCAGTCAAGCTCTTCTTATAAGCACTCCTTTCTGTAGAAGTGGGATAGTAGCTCACTTGCATGACAACACCTAATTGCAGAGTCCAGTCATCATCTTTTTCCAAATAATTGATTGGAAGGTATTCGTTACAATCCCTTTCACCAGGATTCAGAGGTGAGGCTAAGAAAGATCAAAGTCAGTTGTGCCACAAATCTATCAGGTGGCAGACAAGACTGTGAGGAAAAACTGACAAGAGCAACCAGACCTTCCAAACTGAACAGTCAAAACCTGAACATATATAATGGTGTTAAAATGCCTCAGAATCTTGTGGAAGGGCTATTATAGCTGCTACTGATATAAGGACATAAGACTTGGATTGATATATTTACAGGCTGATCATTAAATACCTTGTAAATGACCTGCAATAATAGTGCCTTAAATTCAAAGTCAAGTCTGGAGGCCAATGAAGTTGTATACAGATTTTAAATTGCCTTCTGAAAAAGCAGCACTGATGAATGCTGTGATCCTCGTGACTGAAACAAAAACAAGGCATTACAAAGATTTTTGGAACCCCTAATGTTGCCAGTATGCCATGCAACTTCATTTTTGAAATAAAATTGATCTTCCAGTCTACACTTATGGCACTAGAAATAGAATTTATATACAATGAAAAGGCTTTGCTATTGACTTCCTCTCTGACCAAAAATCTAATGAACACATATTTTGGGAAAATCCTGAGCAAATGACAGAGAGAGTTTGTTCTGCGTGATACCTATTGCCACTACTAATTAAGACCATGTATTCTTCTAGGCAAGCAGGACAAATTGTGTGAGAAGCATACAGGACAATGAAGAGGTAGCTGCAAAAAGCTGTGTCTGACTGCAAAAGTAGAATAAGTCCAAAACTCTGTGTTCTAGTAACAGACTAACATGTCCCAGATTTTGGCCAGCTTTGGACTCTAGTACCCGGGTATGACACATTCGTTTTGATCCTCTGCATGTTTTCCCCAGTGGCTGTGTTAGCCTACAGTAGCTTTCTTTTTCTGTTTATAAGGATATGCTTTCAGACTCCACTGTGAATTTATCAGTAGGAGTTGTTCATTTTCAATACTGCTTAAGGTGAATGGTTTTCCCTTCTCGTGTCCTTTCAACACAGTTGTACTTTTTTTCAAATGAAGCACAGCTATGACCCGACTTTTAGCCTCAGGTAGTTTTTGTGGTATCACAGAGCTCTTCCAAGAACACGCGGCTCATAAGTTTATATGGTATGTGTTTCCTCACATTAGCATGCAACTATGTTGTTAGAATAGCATCATTTCTCTCACATTTACATTGGAGATGGTTCAAATTTCTCCTGCAAGAAGGGGTTCGTCAGTGTTCCTTTCCAATTGTTCACCAAATTTACAGAATTGTGAATGGTGTATTTCCAGCTGTGTAGCCTGTTCTTGTTGTTTTTAAGGTAGTTGCATTGTTACAAGAAAGCTTCTATCTGTGATTTCAGTCTAACAGTGGCTGTGATGTATCTGGGTTGTGGATGCCTTGACTGTAGTTAACAGGTCTTCACTTTCTTTGATGTCTGGTAAGTTGGACATGTATCATAAGCGGATACAGGTACTTATGTTAGCTACTCTAAGACATTTAGAATGAGTCAACATCTTTGATTCAACCTGGTGTCCAATTCCTTGCATGTGCTGATCTTTCTCACTCTATCTCAAGAAAACTATATTAAAACTGTCATACCTACCCCACCTTACATAAAGCTATTTAGTGGACATACAGCTCTAGAATAAGAAAGACATGGTTTGGGTTTGTTGTGGGTTTTTTACAATTTTTTTGTGATTGATCTTTTATTTAATAATGATGGAGGCCAGAGAGCACTGATCACCTCTAGAAAACTGAAATGTGGGCTGACCATATTGCAGCCCACAGAACCAACACCTTAAAAACATATTCCCTCAAATGGCTATTTAAATCTTCAATAAAGTGTATATTTTCCCATTCCTCTTAAAACAAAACAAAACAAAACAAACAAACAAAAAGAAACTAAAATAATCATTAGGTATTGCCACACTGTACTAATTGTATTAGTTGAAGGAAACCATGGTATGTTGTATGCCTTCAGAGACTTGGTCTGAAAGAATCCTAACAGATGAATTGATGCTTCTTATTAAGCATATAGAAAGTTTAATTGTCACTTTGCCAAGTGCTTATACTAACTAATCAATGAACTATAATTTTCCTGTTTTGTTGTGATCTTGGCTTTGCCAGGCTAGAGTTTGATTTTGTCAGACAGTCTAAACCTAATAATCTCTAACCCAAGGACCTATGTTAAGATTAAAAAATGCAGAGTAGGGATCATTGCAACTTCTCTTCACATTCTTCATCTCCAGTTCATCACAAGCTGCCAAAAAAAGATGAACCTTGTTTTTATTCCAGAAAAGCAGCAAACTAATTGCCAGGCATTTATGACCTATATGGATACAAATCTTTATGAAATACAGTCTCAGCTTGGAAGGTTCACTGTTCATGGTTGATTTAGAGTGCATAGTTAATGCCTAATTATTTCATTGTGCCTTTTGCCAGGATATGAATAATTCATGGTCCTTCTTTAACAAAACAAAGAACAGGTTGATTCATGGTCTTGATATACAGCCAGAATTATGAAAAGCACATAAATATTGGAACCGATCAGGATTTGGAAGGAAGGGAGAAAAAAACAGGCCTCACATTCTGTCTGCATTATCCACATCAGCATCCAGAGGTTATATGTAAGAACTGTTCTGAATAAGAGGTGGAAAGAATATGCAACTTATTACTTGCAAAACACAGCTGAAACCTGACCATTTTGGCACTCCATTGGCCTCATGACCTGGCCAAGGTCTGTCTCCATGCTACCATTGCTTAGGCATTGACTGTGGACTCGTTTTTGTTGGTGGATCAGAAAGATGACCATGAGCAAGAAAACAATATTTAGAAGATAAATATATTGCTCACATTGCACCCTCTACTGTCTAACTCCTGTAAAAGCTCTGGGCAAAGCTCTGGGCTCTGACTCCTTCTTCATCTGTGTTACAGTAGACAGAGAAGTAACCCAAGAAAAAAATATTAAAGAAAAAGATCACATAGGTAACAAGTAAATCTGCATGAGAAGATCAGAAATGATGGACTACATTTTCACCAAATGGCTGATTGATGAGTTGTTAAGCCCAAACCTTTCATCCTGACTGCATTACAACTCTGAGTTCCATGGAAGATCCTCTTTAATGAAGTCAACAGGATGCTGCCTGTAGTATGTGGGCCACGGGATCAGGAAGCCCATCTTTCCTAGATCATATATTAGAGGTTTAAAGGCTAAAAGTCCATCAAAGTGTCAAAGCACCTCTGTGGAGTACCAGGACCATAGCTACCCTTAATTAGACATGGCATTGCACTGACCATCACAGGCAAAACCCACCAATTTGCCAGATTAGGAAGATGGGTATAAGCATTGGAATGGGCTGGAGAGTGTCCAGTTTGTTACCTTGTGCTACACCCCAGTCAGGAGCACCCTGAGACAGAGTATATCATTGCCACACACTGTCCTGTCAATCATCCTGTCAACAGGTTAACCAGCCACTGTCAGGTTTCCCATGTTCCACTGCTGCATGTTACTGAATGCAGACCCCATCCTAAAAAAGCTCAGCCTGCTTCTAAATTTCTGCCCAAACTGAGTTACTGATGACCCAAGAGACAGAAGATTTCCCACTTACCCAGAACTAGCTTACCTGGTAGACCCCAAAGAGGAATCCAGAGAGTGATATTTAGACCTTGATCTCAAGCATCTGAAGATATGCTACACAATTCAGAGAAAAATCCATGTCTAGAGAGGCGACTCTGCCTACCCTCACTGAGATGTGTAAAACAGGTGGGATGGGCCATGCATGCTACTATCTATCATTCTTACTGACTGCAGAGGGAACCTAGGTAACAAATTCAGACTAGATGCTTGATTTTTAGGTAGTTCACCTGGGGAAGAATCAATCCTACCTGTAAGGTCCTACCCTGCAAGGCTTACAATCCAAAGGAACATGCTAGCACAAGCGTGTCATAAGGGAAAAAAGCACCAGAAAAATAATGGAAGAAAGAAGAGATCTGTATACATTAATGTTACTTGCAGATGCAGCTGACAGGAAATAAAAACAGATAAAAATGAAAGAGATTAAGTCTGTGGTGACAATAGTAATTACACAGCATTATGAGAGAAAGAGACGTTTCAATCTTTACTTCAACTATATATATATATTTTTTTTTAAAGGAATATTACCAAAGGTTCTTATGATCCCACTTTAAATATATAGATGTGGCACTATTCTATACATGCCAGTAGAGAAAAGCAGGTATTTACTGGAGTGGGACAACATGGCTTTCAGTTGCAGTCTCCAGACAGCATTACAGAGGACTCAACACTCCCAGAGCAGTGCTGGGGAGGTTATCAGAAGACAGTGGGTGGCAGCCTACATAATCCTGTTTGCAACTGTGCCCTCAGAATCAGCTTTCCACAACAGAGGGCTTAAAACAGGGGCTGATTCAGGCTTTCTTTTGTTGCAGCCAGACATAGTAAATAAAACCAAAATTTTGGCCCTCTTGGAAATCGAGCAAATGGGCAGATCTGTCACAGTTGTTTCAAAAGTGTATCTCAGGAGAGCTGCTAGTTTTGCATCATGCTCTGCTGTTGCTCAGGGATACAGTGGTCATAGGGACGAGCAAAGGAGCAATTTCCTTCAGCCGCACTCTGAGGGAGGAGACATGAAATTCTATTAAAAACCAGGTCCTCATCAAAGCTTGAGACACCAGTGCCCATTACACTAGAAGGAGCAGTTTATCCCGCTTTATTTTTTGAACACTCAGTATGATCTGCTTTTCTTTTAGGCATTTACTGGAAGGGGGCAGGGGGTAGCATGTGGAAGTATTATAACAGCTAAGCAGGGAGTCACAGGAATTTAGGATGGTTGTCAGCTGAGATTTTTTAAGATGGAGACTCGTCTCTTAAGAGACTTAGCAAGAGCGAGAGGCTTTAAAAAGCAGTCTGCACAAAGCAGCGGACAGCGTGGAGCAGCAGATGACTCCGCTATGCTTGGACTTCACAAGCAACCTTTTCCCTCTTTGACTTCTTTTGTTTTAGGATGGTAATCTGCTATGCTCAGACCGCTGTCCTTGGCAGAGACTGAAGCAGAGCCAACACACAGATATTCTAGCTTATAACTGAAACACAGAATAGGAATGAAAACTCAGTGCCTAGATTAGTTGGAGCTCGCTGCAAAAAATATCTTTCATATTATCCTCTCTGCTTCACAGCATTTGGCATCAACCTCAGCCTTTCTGGATTGTTTGTGAGTGCTGAATGTGCTAAAGATACAGGAGAGCCCACAGTCAGTTAACAGTATCTGAAGTGTTTTTCTTTCCCATTGGAAAAAGGTTAATCTTTGACTTATGAACAGCTATGTAGAGGTCTTATCTTGGTAAGAGCTTCTAAATGTGGCTACAAATGGCTCTTCTTTAGCATAGTTCATGCCAGTCAAAATGTAGTGAGAATAGACATTTGACAGGGATGTCACGGATTGCAAACGTCAGGTGAATAAAATACAAGTATGCATGTAATCTGTTCACTTAGGTGCCACAATGTCTAACGCAAACCTATATAAAGGAAAAAAAAAAAGGCAATCTAAAAGAGAATGCAATTTACATGTATGGATAGGATGTCTTCTAATGAAGTAGGTAGTTCATGCCTTCCCCAGGAAACATTCACCCCACATATATGGCATCTTTTACATGTTGCTTCAAGATAGGCATGGAATCAAATTCACCAGCTGTCCCAACAGAAATGGACTTGAAACAGGGCATTGATTGCCTGCATGTATTGCAATAGCATCTCCTGTCCGAGCAGCTTATGTTGTCCAGGATCCCCACTAATACCTACTACAGGATCAGAAGAGATTTGCACACAGTCAGAATCTGCAAGGAAAAGCAAACATTTTGGGCTGGTCTCAGGAACATGCCTTCCGCCCAAGGCACAGCAGCCCTGGGTGCCACAGGTAAATCCAAAGGCAGCCACAACAAAATTCAGAGCTTAAACCCTTGCCATCTCGCTGCATGAAAAGGACACACATATACACTGGTTTGACCAAGGCTGGGCATATACACCCTGCATTCTAGGGCACTATAACAGGGATTCAAGCTAGTTTTTTGTATCACGAAAATTCAACCAGTCAAGTAAGTACCATGATAACAAAGCATAAAAAATAAATTATTCTCTTCAAAATACATTGCTTAGTAAATCAGCAAAGCAGAGCACAGAAACACAAAGCGAGTGTTGTTTCAGTGGAGCAAAGTGACAGGGCCAACAGCAGATGCATTTCTTGGCACTGAGCACTGCAAATTTTGTAAGCAGCAGGGATGAACCTGTTCCACCAAAGATTAAGTCTACACAAAAGCATCCCATTCAGCATGGGGAAGAAGGCTCATCTATTGTCCTGGCAAGCATCACCAAAGATACGGTACCCTGGAGACAAAATGCGAGGCTAGTTGGAAACACACTTGCCAACCTGAAAAGAGAGAGAGGCAGCACAATGGTAACTAGTGAAGAAACAGCTGGGCATGGTGGCACCAGGCTGTGTCTTTCAACCCATGTTATCAACACTTGTTCATACAGCCAGCGTGTTGTGAAGAAGCACTTGTCGCTTTCCATTTGGTCACAGGGAGATGAATAGGGCCCAGTGTCAAAGGAGGCAGGTTAAAAGCTTTGATTTTTCTTCTTTTAATACCCAACAATGTTGGAAAGGGTATAGTTAAATGGTAAGACTGGCCATGTGCAAATTTGTATCACAGTAGTGACTTACTGCTGACATTTGAGAAATTCCAAGAAAACTCAAGGAGATTTTGGAAAAACACAGGCCATCATCAACACAACTTGTAAGAAACACAGTTCTAATGCTTCACATTCACCCTAAATTCAAGGGCAGGGAAGTGTGGCTGTTGGCCCGTTCCAATGTACAGCATTCGTATTATGTATAGTGGTCAATCTTATCCAGTTCAAAATTTCACCCTATGGAAAATCTGGTGCCTAGCATCAATTCCTTCACCCATTCCAATCTCTTTTTCAGTATTTATGGCAGAAGCTCACTGTTGCAGCTGTATTGAGAAAAACAAATTAGCTATAAAATGTTCCATTGTATGAGTTCCGTGCAAGTTTCAAGCTAACGGAAAAATGTGAATACTTTTGTGAAAAATTTGGATACCTCTGCTCCAAGTTATCTGAGAAAAAAAAAATGCTCATAATCCTCTTTTCCCTTGTTTGGATTTCCCTCAAAAGGAACCTGAGAATGTCCTCTTAATGTCAGTGAATGAAAAGCCATTACAATGACCAACGCCTTTTTAAAAAACTTTATTTTTTTGTTTTAAAATATGTTCCTAAGGCAGATACTACTTTAATGATCACAGAAAATTGTAACCTTTTAAATATGCTTCCTTAGACTTTTTCCTAGGAGGAAATCAAGAGCTGTAAATGATCCAAGGATAATAACTCATTACAGCAGAGGCTGGCTCCCGGGGAAGTGAGTAGCTGAACTGTCAAGAGTTTGCTTGTTTTCCAGAAGATCTGTGTTGAAATGAAGCTGTTTCCATGAACAAGATCAGCAATGTGGGATCAGTATTCTCAAATATCCAACACATGAGGTGGAATTTCTGACCCATTCTGATTTTGATGCATCACTTCAGATGTAGTGTGTCCAAAAGCCACTGAAGATTTCACACCCCAGAATGGTACCTTGTACATCTCGCACCCCAGGGAAGATCCTTCACTGTGCTGCTGCCCAATTTTTGAGCCACATCTCACAGCAAACATAATCAGAGTAAAACAGGTTTTGTGCCAGCAGCTTGTGAGCACGCAAGGAGTTGGTTTATCCATACAAAGAGCTGACATAGCCAGTGCAAGGGCCTCTTTTTCACCCGAGAGGTTAATAGAGACTATGAAGGCAGAAAAAACTGTCTTGTGTGTAGAAGACCAGTTGCTTTTTGTGAGGACTCAATAGTTTTAGGGTTTCCTTACAAGTCTGAATAAAAATAACTGATTTCAGGGAATGCTGCAAGATTCAGTCCTTCCCCTATACTCCCATAAGTTTGAAAATGAACAAACATTATTACATAAATGAAGTAACTCTAGTGTTTATTTGGCCTGTCTCGAAGCCACCAGAGAATTCTGTCTCACATTGTATGTTTTCTTATTTTAGTGTGGATACATTTCAGTATGACCCACAAAAGCTCTTGCAAGGCACATATCTCCTTTCTCACCCTTTTGATGTGGAAATATGCATTACTGAAATGTTCCAAGGGGGGAAGTAAATTACTCTAGTTCACAACACTGAAGTAGCTCTGTCCAAATGTACATCTTAGAAAAACAAAGCAAGACCACTTCCAAAAAATTTCCTGGTCATCCTGAAGACGTATCTATGCATAATTTCAGATTATTCCCCACCACCACCCACAATGCCCTGAGAAGACTAGCTGAGCTTTTTCTTTCATTTAAGTGTTTAACTGTGACACAACGAGTATTTTTCCAGTTTCTATATACAGGTTTTGTATACTTTTGTCTGGTCCAAGAGGGAATTTTTTTCAGTACCTATTCAGGGAAGTAGCAGCAACTAGTTCTGTTAAACTGAAGGTCAGCTGATATTTTCAATATGGTCATTTTCCAGTGGTTTCAAGTTGACCCTCGTGTATACAAATAAATACCTTTAAAATTGCTTCCTTGTATACTAGGCCTGTGAGGTCACTGCTAGAAAGAGAGAGCAAAGCTTTTTCTAACCTACCATGAAAATGAAAAAGAAAAATGAGAGAAGCTCTTAATGATGATTTTTTTAATGAAAACATTCAGTAAAAGAGAAGTATGTTATAACATTTCTTCTGAATATAATGAAACCTAGTTAATAGTTTCATAAAGCAGAAGATGAAGTTTTGAATTAAGAAAACACCACATATATATATTTTTTAACATCAAAAATATCTGTGACAGGTAGAGAGGGGTACCCTATGACTCACATATCACAGCAAACTGGGTAAGTTCCCTAACTGTCCAAGCTGCCTACAAAACTTTGAGAGGTATAAGAATCACAGCCCCTTCCACCCCTCTTTCTCCTAAATCAAGATGCAGCCTAGATTTCTGAGTGCCAATCCCTGACCCATGCCTTCAGATAGGGTTTATATAATGAGAAAGGTGCTGGGAGCCGTGACAAAGGCAGGACATGCAGGACCACTGTGAGCTGCTGCCTTCTAGAAGAGTGAGTGGCTCACACAGCTGGTCCCACATGAGGGAGCAGATCCTGACTGTCCTGCCTGATCACTTTATATCTTCTATACAGTACAGACAGATTGGGCTTTTTTCCAGATGACCAACAACTGTCCTAAAATCTGAGACACAAAGTGTGCATCTGGTGAGTGAGCTGTAGCTCAACCCATGGTGACTTCCCTGTGGTCCATGAGATGTCAGCATTCTGGAGACTGCTGGGCACACTGCAGCCAGGTACCGGGTCAGACCTACAGCCCCACTACAGAATCAACTTTGTCTGCCCACCCCTAATACCAAGATTTTTCTTAAGGTTTAATTAACCTAAATAGTTAATCAACAGATGGCCACTTCACACAGTTGCCAAACAGGTCACTCAGTACTGCACCCACAGCTTCATATTATCTAGGTGTTATCAACATACATTTCACACCAATGGTTGAAAGACTGATCCATCACCCAGCCCAGTGCTTGTTACAAAATGTAGCTTGTGGACAATACTTTCCAAATACTCACTCATTTATGGTATGTCCACCCAACTAAATACAGCATGGTCAGGTAAAGAGCAGTACTCCCTTTGGCGTCTCTGTGTCTGCACCAGAAAATAGGCCAAGTACAAGTGAAGGAGCCAGTCCATTCCCAAATGTGTTGAAGTGCAAGCCTCATCACAGAGAAACTCTCAAAGTCCCGGGGATGGGTTATCTATAGACTTCAAAAGTACAAAAGAGCCTCCAGAGATTTATCCTAGCTGGCATTGTGTGGAAAAATGCAAGGATTATTGTCTTGCTAGTTTGTAATACCTCATCCTTTGACATTAGGCTTAATTTTAAGGACAAGTGGTACTGTTGTAAGACTAAGTGCGGGCATTAGACCCATAAGAATAACTTCTCCCACTTTCAGAAGTTCTGAATGAGTTTCAGGGAGCTCTTTGAAATAGTACCCACATCTATCCCCTTCCCAGATTGTCATAGGCTGCACTTTTGTCTTTCACTTCACTGACAGAAATTACTCAAATGGACTTCAGGGCAGATATTTTAGCAAAAAGAGTGAATTTGTAGCTGACAGTAAAGACTTCAAGTTGGGTAAGGCAATGCATTGAGACAGAAATCTTTCAGCCTAACTCACCAGCCAAAATTTTCCTGTATCGAAGACTATAAGATCATCTTGCTATAGGTGAAACAAACCTGTGTATCAGGAAGGCCACAGAGGCTAAAGAGGGGATATTTTAATGTTTCTTTACAGAAGCCAGTTTCATTCTTTTTTCTCTAATGCTTTTTTTCCTAAGAACACTTTTTTCAGTAACATATTCATTTGAGATGGATAATAGATACATCTAACTGTAAATTTTTCTCACAGTTTCTGTTTCCTCTTGAAGTATTGCTTATTTATTTCATTTTCTAAGATTATTTCACACTGACAAGTAGCAGAACAAAACACTGGGCAAAAGCAGAGATATCTTTCTAGCCTCTTAAGGCAAATTAAATGAATTGCAAGATTTAATGTAAAAATGTTTCAGCCACACTTAAGGAAACAGCATATAAAGATTCATCAAATAAAAAGATTCCGACACATCTACTTTTTTTTCTTGCTGAGATTAGAAAAGATGCATAAATACAAACACTTACTGCTAATCAGCCCTTTTTCCCTCATTGATCCATATCCAATACTAATGATGCTATGCATATTTCAGGCAAAGTACTCAAAGCATTTCATAAAAGCATTAAAAATCATTATCCTTATTTTACAGACAGTGCCATAGAGGCAATGCAAAGTTTGCAAAATTACTCCATAAATCTGTTGCAGAGTCAAGAGCAGAACCTATTTGATCCAATCTCTCTTTCCCAGTCATTTTTTTCACCATGAAATAGGAAGACAGTGATGATGTATGAAGCTTCACCAAATAAATCAAAGATCATCTCACCAACACTCTCTGCATAACAGATCTTCTCCTGTAAACCCCAAGAACAGCAAAACAAAGATGAGTTAACTTTGTTAAAGGGGAAAAAAAAGCCTCTGAGCGTCATGGTGCTGAGGTTTGTGTACAGTTGTACATGCAAAGGCTGATCTTGGAAGTGGACGCCCAAGGCTAATTAGAATTGGAGGCGTTTATAATTACAGCATTCTTTAATTATAGAAAGGATAACACTTCCACTTATGCACAAATGCGTGGCTAATTGTTCAGTGATGATGGGAAGGAAAAGAAAGAAAAGTGCTATGACTATTTAATGAGGTTTCTGAAAACATATTACATTATTTAAAGTGTATTTAAGTGCAACTAGGTCTCGTTAAATTGCCACTCTTCTCTGTGCTTTTCATACTAGGGATGCGTGTGTCCTTGGGCTGAGCACTGGCCATACTGGAAGCTGGCTGGTGGCCTAAGCTCTTTGCCCAGATGGAGGCAGGTGATGACAACCTCTGGGTTCATAGAATCATAGCATGTCCTGAGTTGGAAGGGACCCACAAGGATCATCGAGTCTAACTCTTGTCCCTGCATAGGACAACCCCAAGATTCATATCATGTGTCTGAGGGGGTTGTCCAGTCCCTTTTTGAATACTGTCAGGCTTGGGGCCATGACTGCCTCCTCAGGAGTCCGTTCCAGTGCTCCACCACCCTCTGGGTGAAGAACCTTTTCCTAATGTCCAACCTAAACCTCCCCTGGCACATCTTCCTGCCATTCCCTTGGGTTCTGTCATTGGTCACCAAAGAGAGATCGGTGCCTGCCCCTCCTCTTCCCCTTGTGAGGAAGCTGTAGGCCATAATGGGATCTCCCCTCAGTCTTCTCTTCTCCAGGCTGAACAGACAAAGTGATTTTAGCCGCCCCTCATACAGCTTCTTCTCCAAGCCCTTCACCAACTTCATAGCCATCTTCTGGACACTCTCCAGTAGCTTTATATACTTTTTATCCTGTGGTGCCCAGAACCGCACCCAGTGCTCCAGGTAATGCTGCACCAGTGCAGAGTAGAGTGGGACAATCACATCCTTTTTCTGGCTAATGGATGTCTTTATGAAAGTCTTAATGCTAATGGTAGGCATCATGCTATCTAAGGAAGACAGGAATGAGAAGAGTAGCATCTGCACATGTGGCTGCAAGTCTCAGCAGAATTTTGTTTCTCCTGATATGGAAGTTTCTCTCCTTTGAGGAGAGAACCAGTAAGAACCACCCAGTGCCTCAGGGACATGTGACAGTCACCTTGTAAGTGCTGTTCTGCCTTCAAGCAAAGGCAGGAGAACTGCAATTCAGCAGCCTTGGTCTTGTCGCGGAGAAACTCCATTCATCAGTGATATATAAACTCACACATGGCCTCAGTGCTCTAGCACCAACTGGCATGTCAGTGGGATTGTTACTTGTTTCATAACCAGATGTTAATCAAGGGCTCAGCTGCCTTCCTGGACACACAGGCTGGCATCAAAGCCATTGATGGCCATAAGTCTGCTGACATATTTAGAGCAGTTGAGCATAAGTCCCCAGATATCTTTATCTAGAAAAATCAGTTGCTTGTGCCTGTACTTACTGCCAAAAGCACACTTTGAAACCACCAGCAACCCTGACAGGGACAGAGGCTGGGAGTGGGGACAGAGACATCAAGGTCTGAGGCTGACAGACAGGGAGAGGTAGAAGGGAGCCAGCTACCAAGAGCTGAAGCAGCTCAGCTCCCTAGGGGCAATGGTGTCAGCGGGGAGCAGAGCTCTGCTGAACCAGTTGTAGCTGCAAAGCTGGGACCCAGCTGTGCCATTAACAGCAAGCTCTGCTAACACAGACAACTCAGCAACCTCAGCACAGCCCTCCCCATCACTCCTTTGCACTTCAGAAATGCAGAATGTGCTGAAAGCTGCTTTCCCTGAGACTTTTCCTCAGGTAGGATATCAGTGAACTGGCATCGCATCTAGATATTTACATCCCAAGTGAGCGGTGATGAGGAAAAACAGAGCCAAGATGTTGCTGTTAAGGAATATTTTTTTCCACATAATGCAGTTTCCACATAATGAAGTTTCCATTACAGTAAATATTATCAAAACTGATGCTTGATCATCCTTTGCCGGAAAAATCCTCCTAGCTACATCTGACTGGTCTTGTGTTAACAGAGGTATGAGAGACCAGGCCCAACCTTCATTTGTTAAAAAATGCGCAGGCAAGCAGAGGAGCAGCACGTAACACCTTACAATGGAAAATACAGAAATATAACACAAATTGGTTTACATTTTTCCAGGTTGGGTTAACGGAAAAAGTTATCAGTTGACTGTTTACATTCATCAAGATAAATTTACACAGGTTTTATTTACGCTATAAGATCCAGCTGGGACACTTTCGCTCATTTCAGAAACAGTCATTCCATTTGCAAGACAAAGGAAAAGGCTAAGATATTAACAGATCCACCCTCTCTGAAAGAAAAGTAATAATAATTAAAAAAAATATCCCACAACCATGTTAAGCTCTCTTGTAGAAAATATTCATCTGCCAGCATTAGGCTTAGCTCTCTTGATGGGTTTTTCAATATATTCTTGAATATATGGTTCTGTATGCTTTATTTAAAAGAATTTTATTTAAAAACTCCTGCCAGATAGTAATACCTTTTGGCATCGCCACTTGTTTAGAGGTAAATCTGAGGTCTGACTCTTTTGAAAGGAAGGCATTAGGATACCTTGCACAGGATATGCTACAAGGCATTTTTAAAAGAAGCAGCTGGTTCCTTCCAACCTGGGTAGGCGGCAGACAGAATTTCCTTTGTTTTTAATAGATTTTAAACTTGCTCTATTGTTTAGGGAAGGACTGTGAGCTACCAAATGCCTGAGCAATATTATGTCTTGTCTGTGCTACACCATCTGCCTTTGCAAAGCTACTGCAATATTAGAAGCTTTCCTGTATGGCATTTCATGTTTTATGTATACTGTGATATCTTTTCATAGTATTAAGTTAAATATTTCAATACTGTTTCCAGGCTTAAAGAAAAATTCTTCCCTCTTCCCTCACTTCCCATCAACAGACGTTATTATGTTCACTGGAATTCAGTAATTCTAGCAGGGGGTAGGAGCTTCCTATAGTCTGTAGGACTTTTTCCTGATAGTGTATGTAGAATATAGCTTTACATTTCAGAGAGACCCATGGACGTAACCAAATTTCCGGCAGTGCCTTGCTGGCTGACAGATGGCAGGACAGACATTGTCTCTCATCAGGCGTCTTGCATGTGTCTCATGGGGTGAGGGAAAAATGGGCAGAAATAAAAGATTTGTCATGGAAATGCAAATAATTGTTCTAAATCAACAGAAAGAGCAGAGTTATGAAATCATATAAAATTCTGAGAGAGTGACAATGTTAGATTATCTAGGCAAACTCCAGGAAATCTTCCAGTTCACTGGATTTTACTGAATAAGGAATGTAGAGTCTGGAATTCTAAGTGCATCCATAAATAACTTAAATTCAGAAGTGATCACAAAATATGGTACTAGGTACAGTCTGCCTCTACTAAATCCCAGACTACACACCTAGGACAACAGAAATATGCTGCAAGTGAATGGGGGGAAAATCACTTTCTTATCCCATTCTGACAGGGATAAGACCGAAACTGATCAGTTTTAAACTTTAGTTGAACAAATTGAGACTTCAATGATGCTTAGCTATTGCTCAAGAAAAATTATGAACTAGTCACAGATAGCTGTAACTTGTGTAAGTGCTTGACAACACACAGAGAAAGCCTGAGGTCAATCTCAACACATATTTGCACACCTAAGAGCCATCAGAAGGTGCCTCAGGACAAACTAGCTGTTTGATTTCCAAATTAAACTGGCCTTCTTGAATAGTTCCTCTATTTGACCATCAAGAGTGTCGTGAGTACTATTAGACTAAAGAGGAACCTTGACTAGCAGACTACCCCTATCAATGTGCAGCATCCAAATAACCTGGAATGAGATCACAGTTTCTCCTTCAGAGTGTTCTTCTAGATATGCAGAAGACTTGGAAATGTCAGGATTAGCACTAAACTATCCATTATTCTTTCTACAAATTGTTGCATTGGCCAAGCTTCTGAAACACCTTCCTTGGGAAAACAAAAAGAAACTGAATTCCTTCAATGGCTTGACTTTCCACCCTATGTATTACATGTGGCTGACAGGCTTGGCAGGAGGGATGCTTTTGTGGGCTGATGGGCACAGAATTACAGATTTAAGATATCACAAAAAAAAGACAAACAAGCTAACGTAATTTCAATATTCCATCAAACATCATCTCTAACATACAGTAAAAATTAAACTCAGTAGAAATTACTGGGTCCATCTAGAGCTACGCATTAACTATCTGATACTTATTGTATTTTTCTTTTTTTATAACTTAACATAATCATTTCTAATTAAGTTTCTTGGCTCGATGAAGGTGGAATGCAAGTCATTGACTTCAGTAATTGTTACAGTACTTACTTGAATACTGACATCAACAGGAAAATTATTTTGAGCAAATGACAGTAAAAGTGTAGATATTTAGAGCCTTGCAATTTAACATTGTAATACCATTTGTATTGTTCTCAATATTAGTCTGGCATTTCAGAGGCAACTATGGTTTTTTTTTTTTTCATTTCTCAAGGCAGTAATCAAATTCCACAGGAGATGTAATTATCTACACCAAAGGGATATAGATTATTACGCATGAGAAATCAGTGTGAAGGGGTGGCTAGTCCAGCAGGAATTTTTTTTAATTGAGAAGTTATAAAAGTCATAGGCACTGCAATCTGATGGAGACCAGCTTTCTTTGGTCAGTTTGTCTCCACATTCGCCTTTTGAACATGAAATAGAACATTTTTTCCCATGGAGAGGAAAGGTAGCTATTCTGCATACTTTTCCATTAATGAGGAGCTGCTCCGTATGAACAATTAAATCAAAGATAAATAAAGCCTATTTCTATCTGGGAGTACCATCAAGTCAAACACCAAACAGATAGTCAAAACAATGGTCTTTGAAGGCTGGCATATCTCCAGAAAAAATTACAAAGCAAAGGATGTTCAGTTTTGAAATGTGTTGAACAAAGTACAAAATAAAAAACACTTGAATTCACATAACAGATTTGTTTGTTTTGATGTGAACTTTTTCAACCTCAACTCAGAAGTAAAGGTTTGTTGGAAATAGAGTGATGGCACAAGGGAGTTACAAAGAAGCAACTGGGAGGTGTAGCTGACATTGTTCAGAAAAATCTTTCCAGTTATCAGGAATGAACAGAGTGGAAAAAATAAATATGATCATCTGAAATCACTCAAGCTTCTGTGTTTACCATTCATGATGAAGCTTACAGAACGTATGATATATACGGAGGAACTGATTTCTCTCTTACTACACAATAACCGAAATAAAACCTAGAGACTAAGACAAGAAGAGGGGAAGAGGGGAAAAGAAAAAAAAATAGCTAATCATTCCTTTAAATTCAAGAATCCCAAATTTCAGGAAGAATGGGCCCCTGTATACCTAAAAAGCAGTTTCACAATTTGTTGTACTCTGCTTATTTAATTCTTCTTCCAGTAGATCTTTCAGGACTCCATGCACATTCCAGCTGCAGAACAGCTGCCCATGAACAGCTAAATAAATGACCATCCGTGAGGGCTTTTATATGCCCTGTCTGGTTTTTTTCTCCACTAGGGTGGAAACAGAAAGGAAGTGTAGCAAGGACACAGCTAAGGCTGTGGACACTGCAGCTTAACACATGTCAGGTTCAAGTGTACTAATGTTCCCCTGATACACAGGTTGAGGGGTTTTTTTTTAAGTTAGATAAGGATGATGTCAGGTCTCTATAAGAAAAAGAGTTAGACCTCTGAGATGATCAAGAAAATTCCTAGCCTGAAGAACTTACCAAGTGACAACATTTTTCAGGTTGCCAGCACTTCCATGCTGATTTTATAAAGGTCTCTGTTGAGATACCACATGATATGGTGTTACAGATAATGTGGAACCATTCACTACTGTATAACTGATCTGCAAAGCCATAACTGTGTTTATTGACATTAGCAACACCACTAAATTTTACTCAAATTCTAATGAAGTTTCAGAAACACTATCACCCTGGAACATTATCATCTGCTGAGGGTGTACTTTGCAACATTTTGCAAGAAATAGGTTCTTGGTTGTCAGTTTTAGCAGCTGTCCTAGCAGACACTGAAAAGGCCATGACTAAAATTTATTATAAACAAATAATTACATACGCAAATTCCTGGGGTATTTGAAAATACTTTTTACCTCTTTTTGAGGTCATGTGTGACTGAAAACCTAAATTCTGACACTTGTATGGGAGTATATAGAAGACAAACCCAGATATGAGGGTGAGAGGTTGAAAAGCTGCAATAATTTTGCAAATAGAATCGTACACTAGATTTAGATTTCTGAACATCCATCTATTCACTCAGCTTCCCCTGACCAACCTGTCTTTCCTCCAATTTACTAATATTACCATATTTCTCCAGTGCAGACTTTCTTGGGAACTTATTAAGTGTCATGGCATTGTGTCCAGTTCTGGGCCCCTCAGTTCAAGAAGGACAGGGAACTGCTGGAGAGAGTCCAGCACAGGGCAACAAAGATGATTAAGGGAGTGGAGCATCTCCCTTATGAGGAAAGGCTGAGGGAGCTGGGGCTCTTTAGCTTGGAGGAGACTGAGGGGTGACCTCATTAATGTTTATAGATATATAAAGGGTGAGTGTCATGGGGATGGAGCCAGGCTCTTCTCAGTGACAACCAATGGAAGGACAAGGGGTAATGGGTACAAACTGGAACACAAAAGGTTCCACTTAAATTTGAGAAGAAACTTCTCAGTGAGGGTGACAGAGCACTGGAACAGGCTGCCCAGGGAGGTTGTGGAGTCTACTACTCTGGAGACATTCAAGACCTGCCTGGACATGTTCCTGTGTAACCTCATCTAGGTGTTCCTGCTCTGGCAGGGGGATTGGACTAGACAATCTTCCCAGGTCCCTTTCAATCCCTAACATTCTGTGATTCTGTGATTCTGTGAAATGTGTAAACAGGAATAAAGTGGACTCTGAATATATAATGGATACAAATTTATGTCAAGAGAGCAACCCTGCAGAGGTGGCACTGTGCTCAGTCACAGCCCACCTCTTACTGCACAGGAAGCCACACTTTTGCTCACAAGCTCAGTTACTTCTCTGGAAGTTTTGTGAGTTTGCTGAGGATTTGAAGTAAATATTTTATCCGCTAAAGATTAACTTTTAAGGAAAAAAAGTAGAGAGAAAAGATTCACTAGTAAGAGTCTCAGGATTTCTCAGGAACTTCATGCCTAAATTCTGTGAAAAGTCAGAAGTTTTTGTAGTGAAATAGTTTAGTGGTCTGTTATGACATTATTTTGTTAATTAAAAATACACCCATTGCTCTCACTCACCATAAATTAAAACTCGTGTTGTAATTATCTGCTGACAAAGTGAATTATATTGTCTACTTCCATTCTTCAGTGTGGTGGCCAGGTGCCTTTGCAATGGGTTTAGTAGAAGTATTCTATAGTACCTCTTCTTGTAGCTCCACACACTGGGATTCTGAGACTGAGCAAGCACAGAATATGGGAAATAGGTTTACCTGTGAATAAGTGTTTTAGCTGTCTTGCAAAAGGAGATCAACAACTGAAGTGCTGTTTTGAGCCATGTCAGGATTTTTGGGAATCTGTATTCCCTCAGCTTCAAATCATACATTGCTTTATAGAACTGCAAAGATAGATCATTCCATCCTGGTAGTATAAGCAGGGGGAAAAGCTAACACCACAGTTAGAGAATATGTTAAACAACACTGGGTGATAAACAACAGTAGACTTATATTTACATTGAGGTGCATAAGATATATACTAGACATTTACCTTGAGTGCAAAACTTTTAGATTGGCTCCCCAGGAACCATACTTTGTCCTTAAACTCAGTGGTATTACTAGGAGTGAATAGCTACATTTCTTTGCTTAGTGTAGATTCATATCTTTGCCACTCCTGTTCTGCAGCAAATGCCTGGAGGAAGATGACATTCTTTCATGGTTTTAGGGAAGAAAGCCTGGAGTCCACATAAAAAAACTATTCCTGATTGCTCCAAACTTATATTAAGATTTTAAGCATCTGGGAGTACTACATGTACATGTAAACAGAAGATGTTCTGCACATGTGGAGCTTCAGGCTCTCTCTTCTGCATGTGATATCCAATCTCTGGTATACACACAAGCACACAGTTGTGAGACACATCTGTAGTAGATCTGACACTTCCGGCATCCACCCCTGAAGGCTCTCTTTATACAAGGGACCCAGAGAAAGGGTCTATGAACCCTCTCCTCTGGCAGCATTTGGACATTTCATTACTGCTCCCAGCACAGCTCTCTTATGCTACCAGAGACCCCTCCACTGCTTGAAAAGTACTATGAAAATAAGGGCAGTACTGTCAGGAAAGTGCTCTGCCTGACTGCTTAGACTGCTGAGTTGGCTGCCTATTTACAGCTCTCACCACAAACAGGCACTCTCAAAAGGCTTTAGTTTTAGATCTCAATTTTCAAATTGTACAGCTTGTAGCTTTTTAGGCAAAACATACCTGAAGGGTCTACTTGACTTGGACAACTTGTTGTCCACTCCACAGTTTACCAGCCTAGCTAGTCTGCTCAAAGCACAGCAAATTCATGCTGCTTCTGGGTGCTTTCAGCCCAAGGAAACGTGGACATGGGGCAACAATATCAGCAGGAAAGAGCCTGCCCCTGCTGGGTTTACATCAGTCAGGAATTTAAGACAAGCAGACATCTCTCCATATGCAGTCACCTGCACTGGGAAACTACCAACTGCCTCAAGTGTCCGAAACTTACAGTGTTGACCAGGACTCCTTTTACCTGTCTCAGCTTCGGCATGATCTCCCATTCTCTGTTTGTTTAGACTGGAAACTACTCTGAACAGGGAATTTCACCTGTTGAAAATACAATAGGGTATAAGATGAGGACTATGGTTTCAGCTCAAAGATCTCAGCTTTAAAGTTATAAGGTCTATGTAAGTTATGGAGTACAGGCTATATGAACACACCATGTGTGTGTTAAGTGTGTGCATACAGAGATATGGATACAGGCATAGCAAAGGGGAGAAATAAGAAATAATACAGCACTAAGTCTCATCCAGTGGCATTACACTATGGACAGTTTTATGCTAATACCATATGTCAAAAACTGAAGCAGTCTGGAGAGAAGAAAACTTAAATGAATCATATTCAGTATGTAACAGAAACTGAAACAGATCCAAGACACTTCAGTGATGATATTGCACCTTTAGTGAATCTGCTAGATTTCAAAATTAATCACAGCAGACTGTCACTAACACTATATAGGGCTATTGGTTCTATATTCCCATAAGAGGTAAAAATTTCCCACATGCCGAAGATATTAATGTAAAAATATTTCTACATAAAAAAGAGCTGTGCGCATTTGACTTCAAAGAGTAGAAATAGTCAGAAAATCAAATTTGTCTCAGTTTCTTTAGCAGTGTGTGTGTATATCATTAATGGAGACTTGCTTAGCTGCATTACCAACGTAGGATGTTTCTAAGAAGCCTTGAATTAGCTGTTTCCACTGGGAGGGGAGATCAGGGAGAAGATCCTTTTAGCTAATGTTTCTGCCAAAAGGAACTCCTGTTCCACTTGTAACACTCCCTTTAGTGCAAAGGACCCTGACACATTTTCTTAAAATCTAAAGCAAGCAAGGTTCCTGTCGGAAAGATCTGCATGCACAGGAAAGGTAAATTTCTTTCTCTGATACAAGTCACAGTGTGGACATTCATTATCCTGTATTACAGTGCTTTCTTTGATTATTAATTCCTTCTGAGCTGATATAAAATGCCCTGAAAAACATAAGCTTCTCTTATTCTGGACTAGTGGCCCTGAGGAAGCTAAGTGCAGTGGTTTCCCATGTTGGCAGTCCCCAGCTCTCTGCTCTGCCTCTCTGCTTGAGGCAAATGCACAATAGGAAAGACAAAAAGCAGGGCCAGGTTTGCACTAGTTCGTAATACAGCACAGGAGCTTTCATGGCCAAATATTAAGATGTTAGCTCATGAAAAGGAAGATAGGGCCAAGGCTAGGAAAGGGATGATAACATCCTAAAGCATGGCACTGACTGCTTGGTGAACCCAGGCAAGAGCCTTAGCAACATGCACATGGCAGCACCGTACGAGCACATCTATGTGGTTCTGTTTGACACCTTATCGTATGTCCCGGATGTTTCACTGGGCTGGCAGGCTCTCAGACATCCCCCCTCCTCATAACCAAGTCTGAGATCACTCAGGGAAGTGTCTCCTATGGCCATCTAGGAAAGAGATCTGCTTGTACCTGTAAAAGAAGGCATAGCCTTAAATCAGAGGAAACCCTTCATGTACTGGCAGGTTAGCTTCATGGTGCAGCTCCCCTATGACCTTCGTGAAAGAAGAGATTATGGCACAAAGGTGCAAGAAACAGCAGGGAGTCATAATTAGGATAATCAGAAGAAATGCTGTAGGGTGAGAAGATCTGCACAGAAATGTTTGCAAATATGTTGCAAACTGTGGAGTGCCCTTTGGGTCCTTGGGGCTATTAGTGAATAAAGTGTTCATGACCTTGCTACAGCAAATGACCTGAAGTAGATCAGCCCTGCCAGACACAGCTGCTTTGAAACTCACTACAATCTGAATTCCAGACTGTTAATTCCACTTGGAAAGCTTTACCATCTAAGACTAGGGATAAGGGTGAAAAAAGGGTGGTTTAGCAACTTCCATCTATCTGGATAGAACGAAGAGGCAATGAATGACCACCTGGAGGCCAGACCCAAAGAGCAGGTTGTGGTGTGGCTGGGAGGGGGCCAGTGAGTGCTGCAGATGGCTGAGGTGAAGTGAGATATTTAGCCTTCTCACAGCCAACGGCAACTGTGGTAATGTTACAGACCAGCTAGGGTCTGCGGGCAGGACAAAGTCTTAATTTAGAAGGTTATTAGGAGAATATAAGTTAAACAAATATTAATACACACTCACAAATAAGACTGAAGACAAAGGGAGCAAAGCGAAAGGTAGAGAAAGTCACTGACATCTAGGAACCCAGCTCTGAAGAGACGGCTCAGCCCTGTGGATCTTATTTCATCACTAACCAAAATGTCCAGTATTTTAGTCAGAAAGACATATTCAAGCCAAGTTACCTAATATTTCCTCTGGGAAAGCAATTCTAAATGAGTTTTGAATTATCTCATGACAACCAGAACTTTTTTTGGAAAACTAACAGAGAAATTTAGCACTCTAATCCCTTCTAGATTCTTTTACCATACATCCCTACTTTAAATGAAATGTAGCACTGATACAGCTGATTATTGCTTTACAAGTATCTCATTACAGCTTTGGCAGATGGACCTGCAACAGCTAATACAGAGTACGGTTCATTCCTTGCCTTCCCCTTTCTTCTTCTCCTCCCAACCGCCAAATCAGTAAACAGGATTTTCCAAGCTGGTTTATAAAATATACCCTGCAAACACTGAGATATTTCCTAACCAGATGTTCCACGTCATTGAAGATTTGTTTCTTAGCATTGGGCAATGCTATGATATAAAATAACACCTAACCCACTGATTAATGTTGAAGAAAGTGCTGTCAGGAATGTGGGTGTTTCCTGAATCAATAAAACCTTCCACAAAGCCTGGTAAATCTTGGTCAACAGTTTTCCAGTACAAGTGAGAAAACAAAGTAACTTCCCATTTGCTTTTATCGTGAGTGAAGCTGGAGGTAGAAGTGGGTGGGTAGGCAGGCTGGTTTCTGAGAGCTGAAATCCCACTCAAATTCAGGGCTTGCTTTCTGGTCCGCACGCTGGGAAGGTAAAGAAACCAGCAAAGCATATTAAAGCCCTCTTTCTTTGCCCCTCCTTCCCCCCAGAAAGCCAGTGCAGTAAATATTAGGGCAGAGTAATGGAAACTTAGGGGTGTTCATTGTGGCTGAGGCTATGGAAAGGCCCCAGCAATGCATTTTGCCAGGAGGCTCCTGTTAGATTCTCTTGTAATAGCCAGTGAGCCTGGGTTGAGCCCCAGAGCAGGAAAGCAGGGATTATTCAGGCAGCCCTGAGGTCCACCCAGCCCATATGATGTCCTGCTATATTTTGGGAGACTTCTGCAGCTGCCCTCACACACATGGAAACCTGTCTGAGAGGGCATTGTGGTGGTTTGACTCCCTCTGTATAACTCTCCCACACAGATGCAGTTTTCCCTTGTGTTTATTATTCTGTGCTACACCATTAAGAGAAACAATAGGGAACCTCATCTCAAAAGGATGGGAGGAGTGGAAAATGCAACTGAAATGTAAGTCGAATATATATGTGACAGCTATCAGACACTCCGTTTTGCTGGTCTCAGTTACAGTATATGATGGCGTAGGTTCCCCGTTTGTCAAAAGAGAGAGAGGAAAATAGCCTGTTTTTCTAGATAGAATTAGCCTTGAGCTTAAATTACATAATAGAAGAGTCTGGAAGTTAGGCTATGGTTGTGAAGCAAAAAATAAATCTGCTGGAAAGGTTTGCAAAACCTCACACCACCAGGTTCACCCATCTCTAATTGAAACCTTTCCCCTAGCTCCAAGGAGGAAAAATTACGTGTCCTGGATGTGCCTTCCCTCCTGCTGCTTGGTAAGTGGATTGCCTTGCTGCCTCAGGCAGCTTTTGGATTTATCCACTGTCAAACAAATAAGCTTGTCTGGCACTAGAGATTGACCGTTCGCATTCTTCAAGTGGTTTAAAGCTTTTCTCATCTGGAGTTTTTCCATTCTGTTCTGTAACATCTGAAGATATTTTTTCCTTCCCTCTGTACCATATGCCACACTGGAATCAAGATGCCAATGTAACAAAGACATTTTGACCAATGTTACATAAATGCCAATATGGGAAATTTCTGGTTTGGCAGCATCAGGGCATAATTCACACATGGAAGCATTGATTTCAATGGAACTTAACAGACTAAGCCAGGAACTAAATCCTTCGTGCTAAGGATAGGAGCTTCCGTTTATAAAATTAATTGCACCTCCTTAAACAATTCCAGGCTTATACAAAAATTTCATTAAATGAACCAAAACTATTCCTGCAATGGAAAAACAAACCATTATCTTTGAAAAATAAACTAACTGAAAGCTTCTCTCAGGGAAAGAAGACATCCTAATTTGTCTATTGTTAAAAGACCAGCTATATTTATTTAAAATGTTTAATTAAACACATTCATTGAAAACATTCAATATGGTTTAATTTTCCTGTTCCTATCTATTGAAGGCTTGGTAGAACTTATACACGCTCATAACTATTTCTATAAACATTAGCACAAGGGAATTAATGCCACAAATAAAACTAAAAATTTGGTTTTTCACTTGTAGACTCCCATTCAGATGAAAAAGACTTTGTACATGAAAATGAACCAAGAGAGGAAGCAAGCATGAAATTATGGGGAGGGCAAATGGAAAAGATTCAGCATGCTCAAAACAGTAGGATCCTGCAGCTGTGGCAACAGACAGGGGTGGAGAAATTGAAGTTTGAAAGAGGGAAGACTTGTAAAAAACCTCAAAGCTGCATGTTTGGGTGTCCATGTGAGATATATTTCACAACTTTGGGAACATTTCTGTAAATAGCTTCCTGAAGAGAAAGTCAGCTTATAGTTTGTTATGAACAACATACTTCCTTGTTATTGCCTGGCAGATAGTCCATAAAACAGCAGTTTCATCATTTTATGTTATTTTGTTCTTTTTTGTTGTTGTTTCTAAGATTTCATCCACAGATGCTTTTAGCTTTATTGCTGTCTCAACCTTGCCATACATGCTTTCCCTCCCATCAGCTTTAAATGGACTACATGCCCCTATGTGCAACCCACAGACAGAAACTGAGCCCGCCCCACCATGTAAGATGTGAGGAGATGCTGGGTGAGCCCTATATCAGCCAAAGACCCTGCAAGAGCTGGATCTTCTCTTGTTCTACAGCTGCCACTTGCGAGCATGGACAGCAACAGGTGAGCACTGGTGATTTACACCTGCCTCAGCCTCCTGATCTGCAAAGATGACATCATAGAATCATATAATAGAACCATAGAATGTCCTGAGTTGGAAGGGACCCACAGGGATCATTGAGTCCAACTCCTGTCCCTGCATAGGACAACCCCAAAATTCATACCATGTGTCTGAGGGCGTTGTCCAATCACTTCTTGAATACCGTCAGGCTTGGGGCCATGACACCTCCCTGGGGAGCCTGTTCCTGTTCTCCACCACCCTCTGGGTGAAGAACCTTTTCCTAATGTCCAACCTGGCACACCTTCCTGCCATTCCCTCCAGTCCTATCGTTGGTCACCAGATAGAAGACATCAGCACCTATCCCTCCTCCCCACCTTCAACAAGGCTGTAGCCACACGTCAGTCTTCATCTTTGCAGTGCCAGCCCAAAAGGGCCCAGATCCCCATGTAAGATCTCTGGGTGTTACTGCACACATGTGGCTGGGCACGCACCCTGCCTCCTTCCCCTGGCCACAACCCAAAGAGGAGGAATCCATCTTCAGGGTGGAGCCAGGCTCCTGGGAGAGTGCTGGAGGCAGACTTCCCAGAGCAAGAAGGTGCTCCAGACACTTTTCCTTCAGCCAGCCAAGCAGAGCAGCAAGAACAGTCTTGTCTTGCTGATGGCATAAGGCAAACAAGAACGCTGTCCTGGCATGGTGTCCCCACGGGTATAGAGCTGGACACCAACGTGCACCACCACAATGCCTCCTTTCTATTCAGCAGGCAGCATAAAAACACCACAAAGGCTTTGCCCGTGAGAAAAATGTAATAGCCAGACATAAGTGAGGTAAATGCAGTTTTGCTGCTAAAGGATCAGCAGGGGAGCTGCAGTGAGGTGTTTTCACCTCTGCTTTGCCTTTGATGAATTCACAGCTGGGAAAGCAATGTTCTCACTGATTTGTAAGCTGCAGGTACTGTGGAAATACAGATTTACTCCCATCACTCAAGTATTTATTAAGTTAATAAGTTTCTGAAGAATGTAATATAATAACAGTGAGAGTTTATCTTCCTGAGCTCACACTCTTCCTTTTAACTTCTAACAAAGGAGTGGCATTTCTGTTTGTCTTCGTTCCAGCTTCAAGAACTCTCTCTAGTGAAAAAGAAATATTTCCTTACTAAACTTGCAGGAACACAAGAAGGTATACACAAGTATTTGTAATGAACTGTATTATTTTGGATATGGGTAAATTGGGTATCAACAGTATAAGGTAACAATCAGTCCAAACTCAAATGGTGCCAGAATAGTCCAGACAGCTGAAAAGAACACGAGGAAGAAAGAAGGCCATTTATTTTCTGTCCCTTTCTGAAAAAGGTGACCTTCAGGTTTCTCTTTTGTTTATCCAGAGCCAGGGCTTTACATACAGTTAAAACATTAATTCAGTGATTTCACTTAGATACATTAGGTATCAGTGCCTACTAAGCTAAAGTTGTAACCTTTTCTTGATTTTTGGCAAGTTTGCTTCATTTCATTTGGTCCTTAATTTAGACAATGAGAATTTGCCTCAGTGCTGAACTGAAGATCTGCTTTTTAGGATGTACGAACTCCCAACAGTTGAATGGAGACCAGCGTTTCATCCACAGTTCTAAATATTGGGCTTTCAGGTTTAGAGGAATACTACATTCCTCTATATTCAGATTATTAAATATTAGTCCAAATTCCAGTTCATGGTTCATATGATTTTTCTGGGTTTTTTTTCAGTTTTTCGTTCTATGGTGTTGCACAAGCCATAATCCAATTTAGTTTTTGTTTCCCATTAATATGGTGGTTTTGAAACTGCTGTTTCAATACCTCACTCAGTTACTATAATACATTTCTATCTTTGCCCCATTGTAATCTTCTCATTTCACCAGCAGAATAATTATTAATTTATAATGAGCCAACATTCAATTTCCATTATTAATAATAATAAAATGTTATCTGGCTGGTACACATGTATTTGTCACAACACAGGGAAGAGTAAAAATAGGTTCTCCAAACAGGGAAGGGAAAGGGAAGGAAAAGTGCCATCGTGATCAAAAAAGATGATGTGAACTTCATTTACAACTGCAGTTGCCTGTATAAATATTTACCCATATGCTACCTGTAGGACAAGCTACGTATGGTGCAGGACTCAGAAATAAGGAATCAGTATGAGTTTCCTATCAACTCCTTGTGATGCAAATCAGTTTAATCATGTGTCTTTTCTGGCTTTCTTACCTCAATGCTATTTACACTGACATTTAAGACACCAAAATAGCTTAACACAGAACTGGCTAGAGAAATCCAGGGATGTCTGTGCACCTCAGATCAGAGAAGAGGATTATAGTTTAATGCCACTGGAAGCCAGGCTGTCACCAGAAGCACCAGGGCTCAGTGCTTGGGCTCAGCCTCCTGGGCAAGCCTGCATGGGCTGGCCACCCCTCTCATGCAGCCACTGGCACCGGGTGAGGACAAACATCCACCCTGAGGTGCTGTCAGGCACGGGGATGGACCACAGAGACACCTACACAAACAGCCACAGCTCAACTCTGCTGGTGCTCTACCCCAGCAGCAGAAAATCCAACCTTCTCTTCAGCAGCTCCTTAGCCATATGAGCAAAAAAATATATGCTGACAAGTGGCTCACCCCAAAATAAGGGAGGAAAAAGGTTGTGATATGATATGGCCATAGCTAAATACCGTAAAACTAATCAAAAGACAGCAGAGTTGAGAAGTATAAAAGTGATCTGGGTGGATAAACTTGAAAAGAAAATATGATATTATATGGTTTTGTGACATTCAAGGTCCAAGGTCCATACTGGGATCTATTTTTCTGTAATGTACCTAGACAGCTTACACTTTATTGTTAATAAAGGTAATAACAGAGAGGTTCAAGTGAATGAAGCAAGTGTATTTAAAGATAAAACTATGAAATAATAGAGTTAATGGGAAGATGATTAGTATTTCAGGACTTTTCTTGCCTTGAAAACCGATCCTTGACAGGGCTACTTAATGCTCTTGAAATTCCACTGTAGGCAGCAATAGGAGTGGTGGACTCAATAATTCTCTAAATTCCCCTTGCTTCTGTGAGAGTACTCTATGGATGCATGAATGGAGTGGGAGATAGTCACTGCCACCATATTTATGGACCTCTCCAAATAGTCATGGATTTGTGAGTGACCACTGGTGAACATGGGAATTCTGTTCTGCTTTCAAATCATAAGGTCATAAACACATAGTTCAAGAGCACTGCGATGACTTCTACTTTATTGATCGATTTTTTAGATCTGTTTTATTAGTGCTATTTATTAGATTTATGAGTGCTATTTGATTACAGCCTCTGGATCCTGCCATGCAGAGCTTTATTTTATAAAGCAGAGAGACTATAAGGTACAACAAGGAAATCAGGCAATAGATAGAAAGCAATTTCTCCTTAATATTGTTGATTCTCATTTGTGAGAGTGTTCCATGTTTTGGAAGAGATAAGCAGAGAGTACCCCAAACTGTCTAGTTTGGGATACATGAAAGCATTATAGACTTCAAGCCATTTTTCTCGAATTTTCTAAAAGACCGACCTTCATCATCCCCATTTTTGTTTCTTCTTCTTCTGTCTCAGATGCCTTCCTGTGAACCTCCTTTTGTCTCTGTGCTCCCCCTGAGTTGGCAGAAGCTCAGTTCCATCGGGTCAGGAAAGGAAGAACAGGCTGTAATTACTGGATGCAAGCACAAGCATTCATTTCCTCACTCAGTGAAGTACCAATGTGTTGCCAACTAACTCTATGCCTTCCAGTATTTTGCGGGTTCCTCTGAATCTTTTTGTGACCTACTCTGAAACTTTTCCTGGGTCTCTAACTATTGTGACCACAGCTGAAGAAAGGCTGATGTATAGGAAAAGTGAGAAGCAGAAGTGCACAGATACAAGCTTGAAGGATGCTTACAACTTGGCAGAAGAGAGCATGTTTAAAAGCACAGGTGGCAGCACAGGTGAAAGGGTTCACAGGTGCCAACAGCTCCCCATGAAGAGTATCTGGGCACACAAGGCATCGCCAGGCAATGCCACAACCAGATTTGCAGAACAACTCCAAGAAATAGTGTGACTAATAGCAGAGGACAGGCTATGCTTTTACAGAGTAATAATGGTCTAGAGCAAGTTTATAAACAGATCTGATTCATCAAGAGACTAACACCTGGAAAAATGCATTAAAACAACTCCTCAGGACACTGGAAAGCTGGACATATCATTTACTTATCAACCTTATTCTGAACAGTTACATTCTTTGGTCTTCTGTGTCTAACACAATACTGACCTAGGGATCTCATTAACAATAACTGAAAATAAAATATTAAACTTCTATTGCCTTTTTCATGTGGTAAGACTTCTACGAGGTCATAATAACATATTATTGACAGGTAGTTGTCACACAGCCTATAAAATCAGGTCAGTCTGTCAGCTGAAAATAAGGTATTTATTTAAGGTTTTCTGTTTGCAATGTGTGCCTTTTCACCTCATTATATGGTGGCATTTCTGACCCTGATTTAGAGTTTTCTAGAGAACAGTGTGGGCTCAATAGCAAACAAACAACGATTGCTTTGATGCACTCCCATGTAAATAGTTCTTTTGTTAGGAGGCAGCTGCTAAAACTTGACAACCTTTATCATATAAAAGTAGACATATGAAAACAAAGAAAAATATATAGGCCAAGGAGCAGTAACCTCTTGTACCCAATGTTTTTCCTGACTCAAACATTTTTACTAGAGGGAAAAAAAAAGGGGGAACACTCTCAAACAGCTTGAACTGGCTTTTAATACAGATGTGTTTCATAAACTGAAAGAAATGGTGCAAAATTTTCATAGTGTTAAACTAAGGGCACTGATCCAACAAGCACAGGGCTCTTTCTATTCAGCAGGTAAGGAGGGAGTGCTTGATATATATGTCATCTTTTTACCTTGAAAAAATATGTATTCTGAATTATTAGGTAAGAGAGAACTTTTGGAGTATCTTTTAAGAGGCATACCTGAAGTTTCAGAGTAATTGCCAAGGCTCTTTCTAATGTATAGCCCTGAAACTGAAGGCATAGCAAAGAAATTCTAAGTTGGCGTGTTTTCTGCTTGTTTTCCCTGCTTTGTAGCTGATGTAATGTTCTCTTACTGGTGGCACTGTGCCATTACCTCCTCTGCTTCTGACATGTTCTTGTATCTTGGACCTAGTCTGAGTATTTGGTCTCTTTTTTTTGTGTGCTTTTGGTTTTTTTGTTGTTTTTTTTAATTTATTTCAACTCCAATTACAAGATTTTCCACCTGGAGAAAGTAAAGTTCCAAAACTATATATTAAAAGAAGGGAGAAATTCCCCAGATGTCAGTGACTGCAATAATAGGTCACACATTGTACAAGTGTTGTACTTCAAGCTTTTAAATGAAGCCATTATAAATTGAAGCTTTTAGTGCTAACTGTACTGTAATGTGCAGAATGCTTTGTAATCCTTGGGAGTAAAAGCAATACAAAGTCTTTTTATATATTTTTGATCCTTAACTCATCCACTTATGTACAATGGGGTTAAGAGTCTCCATTTATCATGTGATATCTCCTTTTATTACGTGATGAACTGTGATTAAGACAGTCTAGGTGCCTCACTAAATGGCACAGAGCAGTCAGTCAGAAAGCCAGGACTACAGACAACTGGGTACCTATGCTGCACTTCCCACAGTGTGTATTTGTTGCCACTGACCAGCTCTTGTTCTTCACCAGAGACTCTCTATTTGAGTAGGCACTCTGCAGAGAAAAAGATTTGGCAGCATGAGACATTGTTTGCTTTTCTGTATAGGCTGAATAAAAATCCACATATCTATATGATATGGACAAGTAGAGATATGTCAATACATAGATTAAAATTAATAGTTTAATTACAATTTTAGTTTTATTTGCTCACTGAAGTCTTGGCTGATCCTCTTTTGTGAAATCAATGTAGAGTACTGTAGCTGAAGTCATTATTTACTTATTTATTTTGAATTCTTACCCATGGCCTAGAATGAAGACCTTCAGCCTTGGAGCTTCAGCCCATGTGAGCTGATTGCCAGATCATTGCAATCTTTATGTTGAAACAGTTGAGCCAGCAGCATGCCAACAGAAGTCAAAGTGGTGACAATGTTAACGGCAAAGAACACTGTGACAAAGAACACTACACAAACACTAGGAAACTGGGTGCTGAGTTTCTTGTGAACACAGATACTGAAACCCACATCCATCAGGATCAAGAGGTCTTTAGCAGTTAGGGGATCTACATTGGTGTAGCACAGCTAAGGCAAGGAAAGATTATTCAGGAAACTCTAGGTCACAGCAGAGAAATACCTTTGAGTTACAGAAAGAAATATGTTCCTGCCAAAAACACCTGCCATTTTCCATAATTTCCTCTTCAATTAAAGCTAGACCTCCCTTAGCTGGAGGTACCAGGTTTCTGGATTGGCATGTGTCAGCCACAGGAACTAGGAGGAAGGCTGAGAAGGTAAGGGAATGTGACTGGAGATGGGGCAGGGGGCAAAAGGGCAAATCGAGATATGAGAGAATGTGGTACAATAAGGAAGGAAGCAACCTGGTAGGAGGTGAATCAAAGAATCAAAAAAGGCAGAAGAAATGTGCTAGTCTAACAGCTTGTTGTTGTCAAGAGTTCTGCTTCCCAGACCTCCACTTTGGGTGGCACTTCTTCCTCCTTTCTACCTGCTCTGGCACTTGGCACTGTCTCAGTGAGGCAGTTCAGCTCACTAAACCGTAGGAAAAACAGCCTTTCTCCTTTCTCAGTTTTTTTTTCTTCCTCTCTCTCCCCTTCTTCCCTCAGCTAAGCCTGTTCTGTGGCTGGACCACTGGTGGCAGATGGGGCAAGATGACTTTACAGAAGCTGAGATTCAGGGCAGTGGATACAGGACTGCCCTCTTCCTTGTCTCAGCCCCTTCAGATTGATTCAATCCCCTCCTGAAGCTTCACCCTGAGCACAGCCACCCCATCCTCAGGCAGTCACAGGCAAGTTTGCCTGCACATCGGATCTGTGCTGAATTCCCGTCCAGACTGAGAGAGAAAAGATGGCTACTGGCTTGAAGTCTAGGAGAAGCTCTTGAGGAGGCAATATAGCATTTAATAGATCTTGCTTTATTTAATCTCATGATTCAGAGGGTCTGAATCAGCCTGTTTGTTGCTGCCTGAATACAATTCAATCACAGACCCTGATATTTTATTTAATCCTTTCAATCAGATCATGCTTGAGCACAAAGTTATTTAACAAAAAAAAAAAAAGCTGTTTAGTAAAAAGTGCTATTGTTACATTATATGTAGCAATATAACAATATTACAATATTCTGTTCAGGTTCTGACCTCATAGGCATTGTAGTCTCATCCTTTTAGTGTTAACCAGCTTTTGCAAATGCAGGTCAATGCTTCTATGCCAGAGTGGACACGAAATCCTGCTGAAATTAAGTTACAATAATTTCTAGAGTTGTGATGATTCACACACCCAAATGACAAACAGAAAATGTGAGTTAAATGTATCCTTAACTTCTCTGGCCTTTAGGTGCTGTTAAGATGTTGAATTCAGAAAAGGGCTAGAAAAAACAGCTTGATCTCAAGAAAAATCTGTCTTAACAGAGAGACTGGTAAGCAAAATAGAAATTCTTCAAAGAAAAGATCATAGGAGATCTTGCCATGATACACGAGTAACTGTATGTGGAAGAGATTTCCAACAGACTGTCCTTTGTGCCTGCAGTGGCAGAGCAAGGTTCAGTGGCTGGAAGCTAAAGCTAAAGAGCGGCTGTCAGTCCCTCCCTCTCTCACAGCATCCCACAGACATCAGTGTGTGGAGTGCGTTTCACACAGTATCACAGGATCACAGTATGTTTGGGATTGGAAGGGACCTCAGAAGATCATCTAGTCCAATCCCCCTGCCAGAGCAGGAACGCCTAGATGAGGTCACACAGGAACATGTCCAGGTGGGTCTTGAATGTCTCCAGAGAAGGAGACTCCACAACCCCCCTGGGCAGCCTGTTCCAGTGCTCCATCACCCTCACTGAGAAGAAGTTTCTTCTCAAATTTAAGTGGAACCTTTTGTGTTCCAGCTTGATCCCATTACCCCTTGTCTTATCATTGTTTGCCACCGAGAAGAGCCTGGCTCCATCCTAATGGCACACACCTTTTATATATTTATAGACATTAATAAGGTCCCTCCTTAGTCTCCTCTTCTCCAAACTAAAGAGACCCAGCTCCCTCAGCCTTTCTTCATAAGGTGTTCATAAGGTGTTCATAAGCTCCACTCCCTTAATCATCTTTGTTGCCCTATGCTGGACTCTCTTCAGCAGTTCCCTGTCCTTCTTGAACTGAGGGGCCCAGAACTGGACACAAATCCCCACTGTACCATGGCCACAGTACCACAGGGTGGCTAAAGACAGGGGTCACACATCCCCAAGGAACCATGGCATGGATGTCCTCACACATTTTCATGTCATGTTTGACAAAAATGAGATAGTTCTGCACATCAGAATACACGATTGGTCCTGTCACCCTGATCCTCTCACCTCATAACTGTCACTCTCATCCCTCCCCTTGTCCTTCCCCCTTTCCATCTAGGTGGAGACCAGCAACTAGTGGCATATCCCAGGGGTCAATACTGGGTACAATCATCTCTTCATTTAAAAGGCACTTTTTATCTCAGGGACATGAATCCTAATTCACTACAATACACCACAACACCGAGCTTTACTACTGTTCAACTTGTTAATATGTTATATGAACAGATTACAAAAAATATTTTGTAAATACTGCTAAAAGCCTCTCACAGTTTTCCAAGGAAGGTAAGAAATTTGACAAGTTTTCATTAAAACATGCATCAGTCTAGCTGATCTACCTGTACCATATTCCATTAATAAAATCCATCCTAAAGTGCTTTCCTACTCAGCTCAAGTGTCATCATTATGGTTTAATGCATTTATACAGCAGCAAGATAGACATTTGCATTTTATTTCCATTTTAACATGAAAGCCTGTATCAAGGACTGTGCTACTTCCACTATTTCTTTGGTATTGCATATTGCTCACTAGTCTTATCAGAAAACAAGAGACACTTGAGCTGATATTGTGAAGTGCCTCTATAAGAAAGCATTTTACAAAACCCTCTTTCATGTGGTTCTCAGCAGCATTTCAAATGCAAAGAGCTTGAGCTGACCCTCGACATTGCTGTTGCAGGAAGGAAAAGATGTTCCCACTCTCAGAGACTTTAAGATCTCCCTGCAGATGGGATCATCTTTGCCTGGTACATTTGTACATCATCTAGCATAACAGAAGCACGGTTTGCGACAAACATCTTCAGTAGTGATATAAGATAATCATATTTTGGAGTGAGTGAGGTAGCCCTGCCAGTAACATTCATTTGCATGTTAGTTTCCCCCCCATGTGTCTACAGGTAATTGGAGCTGTAAGGGTTTCTGCTGATTGAAAGCATATTCTAGTTTCTCCTCAACAGAAAAAAAAAGTGAAGCATATTACCAGCAGAATCTTCAGTTTGTGAATCCAGCCACAGGAAACTCCGAGTGCATGATTCAGAGAAGTAACCTGATTAATGCAAAGTTTAAGACCACTTTTCTTCCAAGGTCTGTTTTCGACTTAGAGTCTTACACATGAAATGTTTCTGTAACTTGCACTCCTCAACCAAGGCATTTGTTTTTTCCTTCTTTCCTCTGTCAAGGGTTGGTACCAGCTTGATGCTGTGGAGACACAGTGGCCATCACCCCAGGACCTGCCGGTAGCCAACACCCAGCTTGATAGGCAGCTGGACCAGAAGGGCTTACCAGGTTGTTCAACGTCCATGCAGCTAAACAAAAACCCCTTTATCTATTCTGTCAATTCAGATGTACAAGCTAGGTACTACAAAAGCTACTTTATAGACATCGGGTCTCCTTTGTGCAACTGGAACCCACAGGTTTTTTTTCATGTCCCAGATATAAGACATGGGAAGCACTAGAGGTTAGAGATCCAGAACGCCTCCTTTCTGTTTTGTGAGAGATGTAGAGCTAGGCAACTGGAATGATAGGTACTGGTGTCCCTCTGAAATCACATCCCTTATTCCTTTGGAACTTGCACTTTAAATCTAGCATAGATACATATTCTCTGTTTGTTTTTAATGTATCAAATGGGATAAATCAGTGTTTTTAAATCATTGCCTAGTAGTATAATTTCCCCAGAGAGGGCTTTTAACATTCTCTCCAGCCAAGAAAAAAGTGAACTTTTGAACTGCTATTCAGAGTACTGACAACAAAACTACATATTCATATTGCTTGGTGAAGCCTACTACAGACAAGTTTTGTTGCAGTTACCCATCTAGAGCAATCACAAGGACTCACATGGTGTTTCTGTGGTCTCTCTGGTACCAATAATAACTGCAAAATTCTGTGGGCTACCACTACTGAAGTCTCAATAATATAAAAAATCTTTAAAGTTTTAGAAAACTTAAAGCTTCTGCTTTGGCAAGCTTTTGAGTGTTGGGGTTTGGGGTTTTTTATTACTGTAAATGAGCCAGAATTAAAGGTAGAGTCCTGGGGCACCACTGTCAGAGGAGACAAGAACTCCATGCTGCTTTGTTCTCTAACGTGGATGTAATATCCATGTGTACCTAGAAGATTAGCAGGTTGAGTGGATGGGGTTTTATAGGGGGTCTTGGTACTTTCTTTCTGTTTTCTTTGTTTGTTTAAAACCACGACTTTTAACTTGTGGGTATGGCCTTAATGTAAAGACAAGAAAATCTGTGATGCAAAAGAGAAAACTTCATGACTTTTGCCTACTAAAAAAATACAGCTGAAAAATTGTATAGCAACTAGTGGTTGCTATACCAACTTTAATAGGGGTGGGAAAAGAGCTGGAAATCATGTGTTCATATGAAAAAAGACGTGACTGAGTGTATTAATTAGAAGCAGAAAACAATAAATTCTTCAGAAGGGACAGAATGGCCTTGTTTACGTAGACAACTTAATTTGCTTTCAAATTCCTCAAAGTATCTTTAACCCTGAGGTTATTCTGCTTCTCAGCAGACATCACACTGTTTCTCATGTGGGTATAAAACATGGTCCATGCCAGAGAACTGTCCACTGTGCAGAGAAGCTTGAAGAATGAGAACCTATCTGCTGTGTATGTGAACATGGCAAGCCAGCCTACGAGCATCATGGCAAATCCATTCAGATAGAGCCCATCCTGGCATCTCATCTATGCTTTCCTGTACAAAAAGTCTTCACGAAGGGGAATACTTCTGAGTGCTCTCCACACCCACAAACAGATGGAGAAGTGGAAAGCTAATACAGCAATTGGCCATGATAAATTCTCAGGAGAGATTTTGTAACCCACAATTGGCCAGGACAGTCCCAGCCACGTAGTTTGTCTCCCATGAAAACTGTTTGACCTCAGATTTCTTTCTTGGACCACATGGCTGTTTTGTTTTGTTTTGTTTTCCATGTCTCTCCCTTGGGCTTTCAGCGGAATAGCTCAGTTTACTAGTGTTTCAGCCATTCCAAGTATAATGTGAGGGTGTCAAAAATGTAACGTTATTTCAGGTTTACAAATTTAAATTAATGGTATGGTCAGTGGCATGTGCTTAAAATAATTTTAAAACTTCAAAAGAATATTATCAGATACTACAACTCTCTTAGAAAGGAAAACCTCACAAATTGTTGGAGATTTTCAGAGAAGGTTCCTTTATAGAGGAGTCTCCATTTTACAACAGTCACATTTTTAACAGTCTCAGATTTGCTGGAGTTCCATCCAAGGCAACTGCATGTATATATCAAAACAGAAGCCCTGGTTCTCTGCGAATAAATATCACACAGTAACAAAGTATTGTAGCATTTGTTATCTTTAGCCCTATAAAAAAAGACACTCAACTTTTTAGTTTGGCACCTTATGTTCCGATAATAACAATACTTCCACATTTCTCTTGTTTTATGATGCACTCAAAGTCATGAAACTGACACAAAACATTCAGCAAAGAGCTCTTGGACAACAGCTGAATCCTAAGAATATTCCCAGAAAAGTCCTTCTGACCCTCAAATGAATTATTATATGAAGGAATCATACCTGTCAATCAAGTTGATGAGTTTTACGGTATGTCACTTTCTTACTCCAAACCCAATGTTCATGCATGAATCACACAGTGAGAATTTTGGAAATACTAATTTAAAGGTGCTCTGTAGGGCCTATTCTCATGACCAAAACCAATAGTAAAAAATGAAGATCAGAGTTTGGAATGTTCTTTCTGAAAACTGTTATTTTGCATAATCCTAAAGCCCATAATTCATGTCCAGATGGCAAGTATTCAAGGGCAAAACTATAAACAGTAAACAAGGGAAAAATAGGTCTACACTGTTGTCTAACAGTGTCTGACTCCAGAAAACTACTATATTTTTGACAGATACTAAGGAATGCTAATTCCAAGTTGCAAGATTCACATGCACAGAAGTTCACAGTGTCAACAGAGGTATTGGATTTTAGAAGCTATAAGTAGTTCATTCAGATGGAAAACAAAACAACGTGATCTGTGCCAACCAGTTATTGAAAAATAACCCTTGTGTGGATAACTTCTGAAGCCAGGAGGCAGAGTTTCCATTAAATTAGTTTGTCTGAAACATTTATCATTTCTGTTTGGTACTCAAGAAGGTTGTTGGTGTCTACAAAAGCTACAGACAAACCAAGTGGCTACTGGGAGGTTCAGGTTGTCCTGCTGAAACTCCATTTCAGGTGAATGGCTAGCCAAAAACACAATGCGTAAACGCTTCATAGTATTCTTGGAATCTGAGAGTAAGATGGGCCTAAAACACCATAATCTGTCCCACAAGAATGAATTTGCATAAAATCATAGAATGTCCTGAGTTGGAAGGGACCCACAAGGATCATCGAGTCCAACTCCTGTCCCTGCATAGGACAATCCTTTTTATCCTGTGGCGCCCAGAACTGCACCCAGTGCTCCAGGTGAGGCCGCACCGGTGCAGAGCAGAGCGGGACAATCACCTCCCTGCCCGGCTGGCAATGCTGTGCTTGATGCACCGCAGGACATGGTTGCCCTCTTGGCTGCCAGGACCAGAACCCCCAGATCCTTGTCTGCAGAACTGCTTTCCAACACCTTGTCCCCCAGTCTGCATGTACAGCCAGGGTTGCCATGTCCCAGGTGCAAAATCTGACACTTGTCCTTGTTGAACGTCATGTGGTTGGTGATTGCCCAGTTCTCCAATTTGTCCAGATCCCTCTGCAGGGTCTCTCTGACCTCAAGAGTGTTGACAGCTTCCCCCATTTTCATGTCATCAGCAAATTTACTAAGTAATCCCTCAAGTCCTGAGTTAAAGTCATTTGTAAAGACAGTGAAGAGTGCTGGCCCTAAGATGGATCCCTGCAGAACCTGCTAGTGACTAGTCACCAGCCCAACATGACCCCATTTACTAGAACCCTTTCAGCCCAGACCATCAGCCAGTTGCTCACCCACTGCATTGTGTGTTTACCCAGCTGTGTGCTGGACATCTTGTCCAGGAGGATACTGCGAGAGACAGTATCAAAGGCTTTGCTGGAATCCAGAGCGATCACATTCCCTTGGTCAGCTAGGTGGGTAATGTTGTCATAGAATGAAATTAAGTTTGTTAAGAAGGAGTTTCCGCTCATGAACCCGTGCTGGCTGGAACCAATGACTGTATTGTTGTTCAGATGTTTTTTGATAACTCCCAGATCAATCTCCTTCATGATTTTTCCAGGAACAGAAGTGAGGTTGACAGGCCTGTGGTTGCCAGGGTCATCTGCCAGGTCAGAATTTTAATCATATTAGCATGTTCAGTAGCTCAGCCATGCTTTGAATCTGCTTTGAGTCTGCTGGAATATTAATATGAATAACAAAAGCAACAGCAGCCACATTTGCAGCTTGCTGGTCTGCACTCAGGATTTTTACCATATGATCTGTATCTGCTCAGAACAAAAACAAAGAAAAAAAAGCCCTCTCTTAACATTGCCAGTGGAATACTCAGGCACATCTCTCTTCATGCCACTCTCCCACTGCATTTGAAAAGGAGTTTATTGCTGTAGCTACTATTCAGTGTAGTGACACTGAAGTGTTTTCTAGACAGCCAAGAACATTAGGTAGAAAGCTTTGTCCCTTCCAAAATGCAGAATCTCAACCAGTATCAGGAATATTGATACATTAAAACTTGAAAACCTGGTAAATTTCCACCTTTGCACTGAGCAGCCTTTATTTAATGTGCAAATCCTAAAGAAACAATAAAAACACAAGGAAAAAAAGGGAGAGAAATACAGCATTTCATGATACTGTCCTCGGTATTATACAACATGGCTTATTATAATTTAACAAATCATTTGGGATCTTATCTTGAGTATTTTCTTTATCTGGGCATCTTTCTAAACTGTTCTTATTACAAACTCTTTTGCTTTCAATGCTCATTCATCAGGGCGGCTTTTGTTATCTGAAGGTTAAGTAAACAGGAGGAAAACTAGCAGCTCAAGCTGTTTTATGTCGCTGGGCAATGTCTTACTGCCACCTTGTGTTGAGCAAAAAAAAACGAATAGCTCATATTTCACAACTATTTCAACCAACCAACCAAACCAAACAGCTGTTCCAAAAATAAACAAAAAGGAAAACTTTAGAGAAGGTATGTGTGAATGCATGAATACAAATATGACATTATAAAAATTAAATGAGTTCATAAAAATATGAAAATGCTTAATTTTTATTTCAAATTTGGCTTCACAAAAAAGTGGCAAATGTCCACTAATGGTTAACAGCATTTTGGCTCTTAAAAGCTGAAAAAAGGGCTTTTTTTTTTTCTGTGGAAAATTAATGCACATTTGTGATTTTATTCCCTGTGTAGATGGGTTTTTTTCTTCAGTTACATCATGAATGATGGGATTTCATGAGAAGCTAGAGAGGTTTCTATCCTACTCTGGGGCTATTTTTCAAACATTGCAAACAACACTTTTCACACACCAGTACATCCAAGTAATGAAAAATTCCTACAGTGCTGCAGTTTTTTATAGTTCAGAGTAAATCCGCGTGCTGCAGACAACTTTCCCACCCACCAGATAAATCATATACAATGACAGGATTGGTTCTTGCACTCTAACCACTTAAAAAATCATCACTTAAAGAAAATCTGTCCTCCAGTAGCTTCAAGGAGATTAGTTTTCCTTGTGAAGCAATTACTGCACAGCAGCACACACACGTACAAACATGTACAGACAAAGCCAAGAGATGGCAAACTCTTCTGCAGCAAACATTTGACCTTGCAGAAGGATGATAAATGAACATAGTTAATCAAGTATGTATTTAAGATGCTACTGTTACTATGGCTTTTCTTGCTATCCATCATTACTAGGTGCTGTCCGTACACTGGTGGCTCAGTGAACACCATCCTTTATGCTTTAAATCACTTGTTTTCAACTTGTTGTTTGTAGAGCCCTTGAAGTCCTGTAGACTATTTCTAAGGTGCCTGAAAAACTAGATTTTTAAAAAGAACACATATCTTTTGTAATTAATTATATATGCAAAGTATTCAATAGGCTTTACTACTACAAAATTTAAAGATCCACAAACTGAAAGAGGTAGGAAAGCACTGAATTAAAGCTCGGACTTTATCTCAGAGCTTTTGGAGCCACTCACAATCACAACATTTTCTTTACGACACCACATACTTTTATCTTCAAAGCTGTCAAAACCAGTAAAATGTTAGTATTAACTTCACTGCTTAGTACCATGCCAAGCACCAGTTATAAACTGCTTGAGGCTTTTCACGGTTGTCTTGCTACCATAGCCATGGATTTTTTTAGTACAGTAGATAACACAATAACTAGACAAGTCTTCAGTAAATCAGTAAGTATCTTGGGGTGGTAATATTTATTAGTGGGAAGTGGTTCAACTAATTCCATCATCGTCAAACAGTTTATATGAGCATTAAGAAATGGTAATGGACTGAAGTTTCACCTCCTAGAAGGTCAGTACCTGTGATGCCGTTAGTCCCCGCACAGAAGAACAGAAGTTCTATGACTTCACACAGTATGACAAATGGATGAACTAGTTACTTAATTTTGTGTGAATGATAAAGACTCTTTTCAGTCATTTATGACTGTGTCTAACCCCAAATCATAAAAATAAGCTTGTTTAATGTACTTGATGGAGGCACAATCTTGCCTCTCAAGGGTTCACTGACTTCAGTCACTGCAATCTGTTCTCAAGACATTCTTTGCAGGATTGGTGAAAGTGCTTCTACATCAATAAAATAAATAAATAAAATAAACAAATAAATACTTATAATGTGAATTACCGCTTAAGTTTTGACAGCTGTAACTAGAATAAGTCTTCCCAATCTCATATTAACTCCTTGCTCATTAGAAGAAACTTTTATCCACTACTATTACTTCTAAATAGGAAAATCTGTGCTTTAGGAGTCATTGGAACATATTTACAAAGTCTAGATGTAGTGGGTTGCAGAAGATGTTATGGCACAGCTTGAAAGGCATAAAAGCGGGGATTACTTCATGTCCAAGCAAACAACACATTGCCTGTGACTGCTGAATAGACAAGATTTAAAAAAAGAGGTGAGAGAATCAGAAAAGGAGCAGAAAACACATTGTTTGTGCCCCAAATTCTCCTTCCTATTCAGAACTTTTCTGAGAGGGATTTACAAACCCTAATACTCATAGTGTTGAGTGATCTCTTTTGGTGTCCATGTTGGGCTCCCACTAAATTCCACAGCATTGCTTCTACTACCCTCCTTTCTTCCTAGCCATCTTTGTTTCCTCAGGAGTTCTCCAAGCTTTGGTGTCAAAGTCCTATCATCCTGACTCAGTTCTTCTGGTCAAGAAGAGGTTAGAAGGCAGCTCTCCTCTTACTATTGGTGTATTTGTTGCTGGCTTAGCCTTCTTTCATTTCATCATTTAATTTCATTTCACCTTTCTCCTCTGCTCTTTACCTTCCCCTTTTGTTACAAAACGAAGAATAAAGACATACCCCTTTTTCAATCCCAAAGTGCTTAAGGTCACCTAAGTCAGAGACCCCTCCTGGGTATAAGCAAGAAAGATTACAGTAATGGGGACCTTCTCAGACTTCATTACCCAAACAGCTTCTATTCTGTCATTCTTTTAAGTTTCAGTCGATTGTAGAGATCTTAAATATGTAATATGGTAACATGTTTCTATGAGTCCCAGTTCACATACGTTCACAGAAGTGTCTCATGGTCTCATTCTAGGTCCTGCAAAAAACAAACCTCTGTGTGCCTGCCTGTAAACACAAAGATCTGTGAAGCCAAATACCAGGAAGTAATTAGCAATTCATGAATTTAAGTCTCTTTAAGAGTAAAGGAGAAGTAATTGAGCTGGTGTCCTCTGTTGCAACATCGTCAAATTACCAATGCTCATCCAGATGACATACTGTGCCCTGGCAGGGTGTGGGTGTAAGTTAAATCTACTCAAAAATGTTCACCTAAGACTGAAGATGCCCCTTTCTTCCACATTGCAGGGAGAAAACTCACCCATATCCATAGATGAAATGCCCATCAATATCAAGGCTGCACAGTATGGATTGGGGATTATAAATCCACAAGAAATCTAACTGCTGGTGTCTGATCCTAGCAAACCCTTGCCTATGTCATAACCTTGAAGGTGTTCAGTTGGAAAAGCCTGTCTTGAAGCCCTAGCACATAAATTATGCTTTTGGTGGTCTTTGGATCAGACTTGTTTGATGGCAGCTATTAGTGACTTTTTAGCAGACTAGTATTTTCTCCTACTTCTGTCTGTAAAACCAGAAGGTTAGATGTCATTCAGTTCATTATGAGAATGAGGTTCAGCTGCTTTTTCTTACAAGAGTCTGAAGGATTTCTCTGTTTAATTCTTAATTCCTTGTTCAGAGTTTGTGACTGAAATAGCTCTATATTGTTTTAACTTGCCTGTGCTAAAGAAAACACAAGAGAAAATATATGCTCACACAGCAGCCCATTGTGCTGTGTAGTTTTACCCACACCATCATGGACAATGGCTGCTCAGCTGCCAGTATTTAACAGTAAACAAACATCAACAAATAAAAATGTTTGACAATAAATTTAATTATGGGGGGCCATGGGGCTGTTCTGTCTTAAAAGCACCAAAGAAGAACTTGCTCAGGAAGGACAGTCATTATTTCAAACAGAGGAGCTATGAAAGTAAATCACTGATGGAAAGAGAGCCCTGCATCTGGGACAGAGGATAAAAGGGAGCTAAGCAACCAGCAGGATGCAAAATGACAGCTGTTTAAACCACATTTCTAACTGCTGTGGCCAATGGTTCGATATCTCTGAGGAACAAGCGAGCAGCCATGGGGTGGTAGGACACAGAAAAAAACAAAAAAGATCAGCATATTATTATTTCTATTGTGACCAAACTGTCTGTTCCTGTCCAACTTCTATAATAGTTAATTAACAACTGCCAGAGTTTACCCCATCCAAACATCTGGTTATCCAGGCCCTGCTTTTCTCTCTAAAGCTTTAATGAATTTTAACATTTGAAAGAGCATTTCCCTCTGGCTTACTGAGATAAAACAAGATATAAACAGTCCCCTTGGGCCTGGTATATCCACTGCTCAGTAGTATTCCCCAAATGGCTTATTCCCCTCTCCTCCCAGGCAATTTATTTTCCACTAGATCTCCTAGCTCCTTACTTGCTAAAAAAAGCATCTGGTGACCATTCCCCAACTCTGCCCAGGAGCAAGAATAAAGCTGCAGAAGAGGGTACTTCTCATCACCAAATACTGTGAGGAGGATTTGCAGCAAAGGAGGGTGGTATCTCCTGGCTCTGATACTTCCTCTGTGTGCTGCCTCCATCTGCATCTCTCATCTCTCATCTGCAGCAGCCGGTCTGTGAATGGTTCCAGCCCTTGACTATATTTTCATACTGCTTGCATCAACCAGACCTCCACAATTGTCTCTAGTTAGAGTCTTACTAAGCGTGACCTACCTTCTCTCAAACACATGGATCTCACGTTAAATCTGTCTGTCTGGCAGGAGGAGGTTGGGAACACACCTAGCAGTCCAAGTAACTGTGAAACCAACCTAGGGAAAATATAGAGTCCTACCTGGCAGTGTGAAAGGATTAAAGAAAAGGAGGTGAGGGAAACTGACCTGACAGTCCAGTAATTCCTGAAATTACTCCAAACATGCTTTACAAGTTTTCCATTGAACCAAACACCTGTGTGCCTTCACATCATAAACTGCTTATTTGCTCATCCAACTTCTTCTAAGCACACAGAATACCTCATAGGCATGCAAAATGTGTTTAGTCTGGTAGTTTTGTACTATCAGCAGCCAGAAAGAAATGTGCAAGTGAAAGTTTCCATCCGAATTTCAGTAAGGTGCTTCTTTGGGAAGTCTTATACAGCTGTTGATTCATGTTAGCTTACACTGAAACCAGTTACATGAATGAAAAATCTGGCTGTGGTACCAAATACAGAGAATGATGGTAAACAATATATTAGGTTTGACAAGGTGTCTGGTGAGAAGTCACAGAGTACTGGATAAAGCTCTACAGTTTTTGCTGTTTGCACAGAGTTACCACATCAGAGGAAGAGAAAGGTGAGAGTATTTCTTTACACAACCCTGTAAGCCTGCTGCTATATCCATTGAATCCTCTCTGTATCACAGACACTCTCACAATAAGAACATTCAGAAAAGAAGGGAGAGTAAGTACATGGCTGAAGGATGGATTTTTTTGCAGTCCCTCGCTTCAGAGCATGGATGATTGATTACCACGGTTACAGGTCCTACTGGTTCCTGTTTGTCTTAGTTCCTAGTCTATTTATTGTTATTATCTCCCTTACCTTCTCACGGCAACTGCCCTACAAAATGTCTCAGCTACCTCCCTCTACCACCTCCTAGGTGATGTTGCATATGCCTCTCAGCAGTCCCTGCTCCCTAAGCACACTTCATCACAGACCCAGCTATAAGGAACAAGGCTGAGGGGAGCAGAAAGCTTGTGACTTACACCACTACATGTTTGGGGAGCTCCTTCCCAGTTCCAGGGCTCACAACACCCTATGAGCGACCTGCAAATCCCTTCCACTTTGATCTGACCAGAACAAGAATAGATGAAAAGAAGCACAACAGGGATGGTGCTACGGACAGTTTCTGGTATCCGAAAAGAATTTGGACTGTATAGATAGAAAGCATAGCTAGAAATTACATCTCATACCAGGACACTACAACTGTTGATTAAAACACAGCAGTCATTTTGCTTTGTTCTTTAGTCGGGCGATGGTACAAGGCAACAAGTAAAGTAGAATTTTGTGTCTAGCTCCAAAACTCATTTTAGAAATGATGGCATATCTATCACTTCTAAAGTCATGGCAAGAAGAGATTTGTCCCTTTTGACTTGGCAAGTTAACCCATTTTTTTTACCTTTCCTCATTCCACGCCTCTGAGATAATCCCTCATTCTCCTAGGAGGGCTGTACTTGCTTTTTTGCTTTTTCTTTTGGATTTTTTCTGTACACATGCACATACGCACTCAAAATGTTTCTGCTATAGTTTGTTATCTGAGCATTTTACCTCACGTTTTGGGAAGACTTATCAGAGAAAAGGGAAAGATGAAAGAATCAGCTCAGCGGACATTCTGCAGTTGTCAAAATCAAATGTGAGAGCAATAGGTTAGCATAGCAGAAGGTGGTGACAGTGGCTTCAAGACTTGAGATATAGACCTGTTTCACAGGTGAACACCAACTCACATGTGGTCTCAGCTGGAGGCCACCTCTGAAACTACAGGTCTCTAAGGCAAGATCTCATAGTTTCATGTCCTGTTCATTTCTGACTTCAATTTGCTAGGAAAAGCAAAGCAGTAACTTGCAGTCTCCATTGGTATTTTTTTATACTCCTTCACAGGAACATTCAGGTTAATATTCAGGTTATATTCCAGGTTTCATCTTGAGATCACATTATAGAGGTCTTTGTGGCACTTGAGATGACGGTTCTTTGACTTTTATTTTACTGGAATTTGAGTCCTCTATCTGTCTCATATCCACAAATGTGTCGCTGGCTGCTGACACATCTTTGAGGAATACCGAACACGTGCACAGGTTTATACCTGTGTGGGGCCATTATATCTGATAGATTCTGTCTGAGCAACTTCATACATCCATGTAATCAGCCTGTGAGATAATACACATGAAACAGCAGCAGCACAATTACACAGCCAGACTGAACTGTGGCATTTCTTGATGTTTAGTGGTTAGCTGTGCAAATGCGCTCTTGAGTTAATGTCAACTTTTGTATTTGATTCCCTTTGGATTTGTTGTTTGTTTGCAATTTTCCTTTGAGGATAACATTTCAAAAGGCTAATCCCTGCTGCTTCGAAGCTATGCTGCTTAGACAAAAATTACACAGCAACTGTGCAAACGTTGTTGGTGTTTGACTCAATGCTAGTCCAATCCTATCATTTTATTCTATTTCCCTGTAACCAAGCGTCCTTTGAAGTAATATATAAGTGAATTGTGAAGACCATATTTCTTTGCTCCCTGGACTCACATATATATTTTTTTTTTTTAAAAGTGTCCTATCTAGTTTGGAATTGGTGTGGTGTTCAGGGAGCTTGGCTTATACTATGGAAGCATAGACTACCCCTTTCAAAATAGTAACTGATTTTTTTCTAGTGACATTCTTTCCAAATGCTCATTTTAATCAATTTAAACCTGATTTCCTTCGTAAAAATACAATGCCTTGCAGTCCAGGGAGGGTTATTTCCGTATGAGTTCCAATATTTAATTTTTAGCTTTTGTTACGCTTTAAAATAATGTACCTTTTCAGTTGTAAATATGTGGGGGGTTTTTACTCCATGCAGTATCACTAGCTGAACTAATGCTGCTAAAAATTTTGAAGGCAATTGCCTTTTCATGGAAAACTCCAGGGAGGGAGAGGGAGTTAGCCAATAAAATCCTTATCACTACGCTGGGGTCCTGAAAAGCAGGGAGCAAGAAGGGGCTCGATTGAAGGAAAACAAACAAACAAAAACTATAAATGTATCACTCTGTATTGCTGATCTGCAGATTAATACTGGGTTTTATCTTGCACCTACCTAAATGCCTCAGGGATAAATACACCAGCGATCCAAGGCAGAAGCATAACACTGGCTTTCTTTACATGTGGATGATTTACAATATACTGAACACTGCTTCTGTCTAATATCTCGTGTTTTAAGGCTCAATGCAAATTGCCCTCCTTTTCCTATGTGTTGGTTTCCTGCTCTATAAATCATGCAGTAGCTAAATATGTATGATGGTCAGGTAAATGGGACTTGGGAACATCTACCACATATATGTGAAATGCATAGGAATGGGGAAAAAAATACTGACTTCATTATTCCAAGAACAGCCATGATATAAAATAATCAGGCACTAGAACAGTTTATCCAGAGTGTGCAGTCTCCATCCTTGGAGGTTTCCAACAGGATGAAGCCCTGAGCAATCTGGTCTGATCCCAGAACCAACCTTGCTTTAAGCAGGGTTTGGCCTAGAGACCTTCTGAGGTCACCTGCAGCCTGAATTACTCTGGGACTCTACACCTCCTCTCATCCTCACAGCCACAATGATATTTCTAAAGCAAAAAACCCATCTCAGAAGCTGCTGGATTTGAACAGGTTGAGAAACTGATAGAGCAATTATTTGTACCAACTTCTGGTGCTGAATTATGGCAGAGGTGTAACTTCTATATTAGAGATATCAGTTGCTAGGACTACTGAAAGAAGCTGAGGAGGTACCTCATGAGGCTGAGGCTTCAGTGGTGAACTGCAATATATCTAGTGACAGTGTTTGACAAAAAAATGAGATGAACAGTAGGAACTAACCTAAAGGTTTTAGCACCAGATCTTCCAAGTGGAACTATTTCATACCTGAACAGACTGATCAGTGAGAACCAAAGTGTATGATTTTGATTTTTTACGAAATTAATATTTTGAGAGGTTGAGAGAACGGTTTATAAGAAGTGGAGGGCACACACCAAATAAACAGTAGTCTGGAATAAATCTTCTTCCTATGAAAGTGCCTTATCATTAGCGTATTTACTATGTTGGAGCTTCGGTTTTGGAGTGTTTTAGTTTTGGGTTTGGATTTTTGGGTTGGTTTGTTTGTTTTCTTTTTGATTATCATGATCATTTTGGAGCTAAGGACACTTTGGACTCCTTCTTGGCCAGTGAATGATCTCTAGCCTTCAGTTTTCTCAGGCAAGAATTCAGGTACCTCTGGATGAAGACCCTAAAATTCACTGTGGTCATCCTAAGAAGCCTTAGTTTAAGCCAAGGCACAACAACTTTCTGTTTCCAGGCAATGCAAGCCAAGTTAGTGACCAGCAAGTTAAATCAAAACACAGTATTTCTTTAGGAGAAATGGATTAAACAGAAAAGATATCATAAAACAATAAAGTCTGTACAAATGACAAGTTAACAAAATAAAAGTATTGTCCACAATCTGAAAAGCTACATGACTCTGAAAAAATTTGTTATTGCGGGACAGGTTTTTAGGGATGATCCCCTAAATTTTAGTCTTTAATTATATTGCTACAACCAGACCCTTCATTAATTATATTCCAAAATATTCAATTTTGTAGGACATTGCTGCTGAATCTTAACCACAAAGTCATTGGAAACTGTGACACATAACTTGGAAAGCATACGCAGTGACAGAACTAATTAGGATCACTGAATACAGTTTGATTACTAAAAATTACACTCATTATAATTATATCGTATTTCTGGCCATAAAATGCCCCTGGTCTTTACCATATTTATCCACAGATGCACAGAAATACACACACAGATAAAAGTGGGGATGTGTATATGGATAACCTGGATTTGCCTCTAGAGCACTCACAAAATTTACATTGTCATACATTTATGAAATAGTTGTACCCTGCAGCCTGGAATCTCATCTGATCATTTGGCTTTTGGGTTATTATACCTTCTTGCTTTATTAGCCCACTGCTATGATTACCTATATAGCCAAAAAATAGGAAATGGATAAATGGCTCGAAGGTCAATAAATACAAGAGGATAAAAGGAAACAAGGAATTTAACTAAAAAGGTAAAATCCTCATTCGCTGCAGTCAAAGCTACCAGTTTCTATAGCCTGGATTTCACTATAACTTTTTATAAAGACGGTTTTGAACAGCATGTCTACATATTACTTCATAACTTGTTTTATTTGAAAGTACAATTATGGTGATCATGTGTTTTAGTCACTCCTTTCTCACAAAAGGGGTTGTCTCTCACTGTTATATCTATTAGAAAAGAAGGAACTGTTTTTAGTTTTGCTCTCTCTCCCCAAAGAACTTCGCACCCCCACCCTTTCTATATTTGTATGGCTATTCAATTAAGATTTTTTCATTAACATTTCTCCTATACACACCAATGCACATAGCCTCTGCAGATAAGAAGGCAAAATGAGCATGGGATATGTAATACTCCTTCATCTAAGTCAATATTGGTTTAATTTAACATTTAACAAGGGTTTGGACCAGATGACCAAGTCGTCTTGCAACCTAAATTATTCTTCAAATCCTAAAAGTTTAAAAAGTTCCAGAACAAATTTTTCCATTGTTCCTCACACAGAATAGCAGCATATTGTACACAAAAATCCATCTTGTTATACAACAAGCTACTCTGTTAGTGATAGTTTCTTGCAAAATACTCAAAGCAGGGTGAGACGGGATATTTTCTTTAAATAGAAAAAGTTCAATGTAGCACAAAGGAAGAGAAGATTAACATCTGTTTTATAGAGATTTGGTTCATCCAGAGCACAAAGAAAATTCAATGGACACTCAAGCAAACTTGGACCAAGCAAATTCCAAAAGAAACCGTCGACAACACCACATCTTGCAAGTCCTACTACAGCTCTGAGAAATGTTCTGAACCAGAAGGAGAAGCTCTGACTTGTGAGATGTTCCAGTGTTGTTTCTACATAAAGTTTATGTCTCATAACAGCCATAACCTAAATATCCAGGTGTGAATGCAGGTAACTCGGTAAAAGTGCATGAGGCTGTCAGTGGCAGCTCATCCAGAGACCCAACTATACTTCAGCTGTCACCATGGAGTAGTGGGATCACCGGAAGTGCGATGTTTTATTCCATTTGTGAGCTACTTTCCTATGTAACCCTTCTTGAAAATAAGCCTCTCTTTGCAGTATGAGATATGTGTCTTCTGGCTTGATACACCTATCAGAAGGTCCAGAAGGCTGGTTGTGTTCCTTTGGATTTAATACTAAAGAAATGGAACTTAGTGTTATACTCTGTTTAGGTTAAAAGCAGCTTTTCCTTGAGTTCAGTGGATTTCAAGGATTCCATTCAACTTTCAAGCACAATGCCATTTCACAAGTTTTAAATAAATGCAATGGTTTAATGCAGCGGATTGTCTAAACAGAATAGTGTACTATGTACTTACAGTATTAGATAGACATTTTAATAATATGCCATGTTATTTATTATCCTTTCCATTATGAGATTAACTGATTATTTTGGCAGTTTAAATAGATTTGTTTTTCTTTTACAGGGATGAAAATGGTGCTGGCATGCTGCAGATGGCATCATCTGCCGAGTGGAAAATTTATTAATGAGATGAAGTAGAACTGAACAGTGTTGCAAACAACTTTCAGACACTGTTAAATAATTATTGAGTCTATTTTATGGAGATAATTTCAAGTACCACTTAGGCAATATAGAAAGAAAGCAAAAAGACAATTTCTTTTATTTTTTTTTTCTATTAAAGAAGATAGAAATATGACAACTTACCAAAGGCTGTTGTCCTGTCACCTTCTTCAACTGAAGTACTTCTTAGTTTCTGCAGAAGAAAGGTTTTCTTTGGAAGAAAAATTTCAAAAGAATTTATTTGGATGATCATCACTTTTTAGAGATAGATTTCTTCAGAAATGACTCACTCATTAGATTTTTCCATGGTTTCTATATTGAAAAGTCCCTCATAATATAAAAATAAGGAGATATATAGGAAGAACTGTTTAACAAGATAGACTGTTAAGCAATGCAGAAATATTTTGTGAAATTAATACTCACATATTTCATGATGCTTTAATAACTGGCTCTGGCCTCTGAAAACTTAAGGCACTTAAATACATTTCTCATCATTCCAAATTTCAGTCCTAAACATGAAAAATAATTTCCTTTAGCCAAATTTTTATTGGTTTACCTTATGGGTTAAAAGCTAACATGCTGAAAGAGAAAAGTATGAAATAAATATGATATAACTGCAAGCTAAAGGATGCAATTATCCGTAGATACAGCCATAAGAAATTCTAGTGACTGATACATTTGCAATAAGCTGGGCTAGGGAGCCTCCAGCCTGGTAGCTCTGTGGAACCAGGATCATTCTCCCACATAAACAAAGCATGAGGTCTAGGCATTTTCAGATCATACTGGGTCAGGGTAACTCCCAGTATCACAGAATCGCAGAACGGTTTGGGGTTGGAAGGGACCTCTGAAGATCATCTAGTCCAACCCACATGCTAAAGCAGGTTCACCTAGACCAGATTGCACAGGAATGTGTCCAGTCAGGTTTGATTGTCTCCAGAGAAGGAGACAATTGTCTCCACAACCTCTCAATACAGGCTGGGTATGAAGGGATTGAGAGCAGCCCTGCAGAGAAGGACTTGTGGGTACTGGTGGCTGAAAGACTGGACGTGAGCTGGCAATGTGCACCTGCAACCTAGAAGGCCAATCGTATCTTGAGCTGCACCAAAAGGAGCGTGGCCAGCAGGTAGAGAAGGGTGATTCTGCCCCTCTGCTCTGCTCCGGTGAGACCCGTGTCCAGCTCTTGAGCCCTCAGTACAGGAAAGACATGGACCTGTTGAAGAGGGTCCAGAGGAGGCCACAAAAATGATCAGAGGGATGGACCAGCTCTGCTGTGAGGACAGGCTGAGAGAGTTGGGGTTGTTCAGCCTGGAGAAGGCTCTAGGTAGACCTTATTGAGGACTTTCAGTACTTCAAAGGGGCTTGTAAGAAAGATGGGGATGGACTTTTTAGCAGGGCCTGCTGTAACAGGACAAGGGGTAATGGTCTTAAACTAAAATAAGAGAGATTCAGGACAGAAATGAGGAAGAAATTTTTTACAAGGAGGGTAGTGAAACACTGGCACAGGTTGCCCAGAGAGGTGGTAGATGCCCCATCCCTGGAGACATTCCAGGCCAGGCTGGACAGGGCTCTGAGCAACCTGATCTAGTTGAAGACGTCCCCGCTCATTGCTGGGGGGGTTGGACTAGAAAAGCTTTGAACCAACCCAACCCAAACTATTTTATGATTTATTCTATGATCCTATTCTGTGAAACCCAGCCAATGTGTGGTGCTGGTGCATCTCAGGAAAAGCAGAAAATCCTAGAAATAAGTAGTCAGTAGTCTCTCATTAGCTCCAAATTCAGTGTTCCAGCCTTGGCACAAATCAAGGTGCCTTCTGAAAGCAAAGACTGACAGGTTCCCAAAAGAGGTCATATTTAGCAGGTTGCAGGAATAAACACCATCCAGAACTTATAGAAGTTATGTTACACTGGCAAGTTTCACTCACTTTTGGGCTCACTTATTGTGAGCCCAAAATCTCAGAGGTCACTGATTTTAATGATTCAGGGTTTTCCCCCTTTTGTATAGCAGAAAGCAATCATTTTCTTCATACAAGGCATGTGAAAATATCACATGAGAAAATTGGTAGCTAATAAATATTCAGAAGGAATAACTCAGTAACTATGCTATTAATTTATCAGCATATTTCAAGTGTTAAAACAAATGGGAAATTCTTATTTTTTTAACGAAGTTCTACATACAATAAACTTCCACTTTTCATTTTTTTCGTGAGTTCTGTTTTTTCTCTGTTTCAGCAGACATACAAAACTCAGACTGGAAATAAAGGTAATGTTTATTTTTTAGTACAACTGTCCTATTGAGGTATTAGTTTTTTGAAAAATAATAATTGGTATGCTAAAGATAAACACTCTGTGAGTATGGATATCTTATCAACTGAGTTCATTTCAATAACTGATTGTAAACTTGCTTATTGAAAGTACTTATTATTCACACAAACTGTTTTCTTCAGTACTGCCAGGTATCTTCCATCAGCAAACATACCCAGCTGTATCTGTACTGGTTTTCTGCTGATCTCTTTAGACATTTTCATCAAGTATTTTTTTCTCAGCATGAATCCAGCTGGCAAACTCCAACCTTCACTAAAGGGTTGTGGAATACTTTTTGCAATTGCCACAACTTTTGAGGAAAAAAATCAGAGTAAAAGCAAACCGACTCAATGCACTTACACTGTTGTTCCCCCCTTTAGGGAATTACATTCTGAGCTCTGAGTAATTTCATTCTTTCTGCAAGTGAAGATAATTGAGTTGTCACTGTACTAATCTTTAGATTGTGACTCTATTAATCCTTCTTTTAGATTAACATGTGTCTGAGGGGGCGCATGTAATTCTGGTCTAAGCAACACAGCTAAAATTCCAAGCCTTATTCCTTATAAGTGACTTAGATGTGTTGATTACCAAAATAACTGACACCAAGTCCATGGAGACTGCTATTCATAGAATCATAGAATAATTTCTGTTGGAAAAAACCTTTCAGTCCAACCACTAACCTAGCATTGCTTAGTCCACCTCTAAATCACATTCCTAAGAACCTCATCTACGTGTCTTTTAAGCACTTCCAGGGATGGTGACGCAGCCACTTCCCTGGGCAGCCTGTTCCAATGCCTGACAACCTTTTCAGTGAAGTTTTTCCTAATATCCGATCTAAACCTCCCCTGGTGCAACTTGAGGCCATTTCCTCTTGTCCTATCACTTGTTACCCTGCAAAAGAGACTGACAGCCTCCAGGCTACAACCTTCTTTCACGCAGTTGTAGACAGCAATAAGGTCTCCTCTCAACCTGTTTTTCCCCAGGTTAAACACCCCCAGTGCCCTCAGCAGCTCTTATAAAACTTGTGCTCTAGACCCTTCACCAGACTCGCTGCTCTTCTCTGAACTTTTTCCAGCACCTCAATGTCTTTCTTGCAGTGAGGGGCCCAAAACTGAACACACTATTTGAGATGAAGCCTCACCAATACTAAGTACAGTGGGACTATCACTTCCCTAGTTCTGCTGCCCACACTATTCCTGATACAAGCCAGGATGCTGTTGGCCTTCTTGGCCACCTGGGCACACTGCTGGTTCATGTTCAGCCAGCTGTCAAACAACACCCCCAAGACCTTTTCTACCAGACAGCTTTCTACCATCCACTCTTCTCCAAGCCTGTAGTGCTGCCTGGGGTTGTTGTGACCCAAGTGTAGGACCCAAGTGCAGGACCCGGCACTTGGCCTTGTTGAACCTCATACAACTGACCTCAGCCCAATGATCCAGCCGGTCCAGATCCCTCTAGAGAGTCTTCCTACTCTCCAGCAGATCAACACTCCCACCCAACTTGGTGTTGTCTGCAAACTTACTAAGGGTTCACTCAGTTCCCTCATCCAGATCATCGATAAAGATATTAAACAGAACTGGCCCCAGTACAGACCCAGGGGAAAACCACTCATGACCAGCTGTCAACTTGATTTGACTCCATTCACCACAACTCTTTGGGCCCAGATGTCTAGTCAGTTTTTTACACAGTGAAGAATATGCCCATCTAAGCCATGAGCAGCCAGTTTCTCCAGGAGAAGGCTGTGGGAAATGGTGTTAAATGCTTTACTGAAGTCTAAGTACACAACATCCACAACCTTAACCTCATCAATTAAGCTGGTAAACTTGTCATAGAAGGAGATCACATCAGTCAAGCAGGACCTGCCTTTCATAAACCCATGCTGACTGGGCCTGATCACTTGGTTATCCTGTATGTGCCACGTAATGACACTCAAGATGATCTGTTCTCATTACCTTCCCCAGCACCAAGGTCAGACTGACGTGCCTGTAGCTCCCTGGATCCTCCTTCTGGCCCTTCTTGTAGATCACATTTGCCAACTTCCAGTCAAAAGGAACCTCTCTGGTTAGCTAGGACTGCTGATAAATAATTGAAAGTGTTTTGGTAAACATGTCCACCAGCTCCTTCAAAACCCTTGGTTGCACCCCATCTGGCTTCATAGACTTGTGCCTGTCAAAGTGGTGTAGCAGGTCACTGACCATTTCCCCTTGGATTATTGAGACTTCTTTCTAGTCCCCATTCCTGTCTTCCAGCTCAGGGGGCTGGGTACCCCAAGAAAAACTGGTGTTACTATTAAAGACTGAGGCAAAGAAGGCATTAAGCATCTCAGCCTTTTCCTCATCCTCTGTCACTATGTTTCCCCCCCATATCCAATAAAGGATGGAGACTCTCCTTAGCCCTCCTTTTGTTGCTCGTGTATTTATAGAAACACTTTTTGTTGCCTTTTACGGCAGTTCATAGTAGTTTGTAGTTGTAACTGTATGTTACCATAGTGTGCTATCAAGGGATCTAAAATATAAAAACGTGTATGAATATCCTGTTGAGATGATGAATCTGTGTTTTTTTCCACTGTAGTGGAAAATAATTAAGTATTTCTTAAATATCAAAGGCACGGAGCTTAAGAAAAACAAAAAAGCTACTTCCAGCTCTAGGGAGACTGCTGCCTGTTTTTGTGATGTTCTTATCTAGACAGCAGCACCTCTGGAGTTGTTCTTCAGGATGCATGGATGCAGACCAGAGATTTTTAGAGGTGTTCACACAATAAACTGGTCATGTTATAGATGAAATAGCTCTTTCAATAGTTTAGTCAAAGGGTGCTCTGCTTTATTTGAAGGTGAATGCAACAAAATGCTGCCTTATTTTGCATGTCTTTGTATTATGTTGCAATTACCAGGAAACTAATAGTTTTAATAACTGAAAACACAAAATGAATTCTGAAGTCAGTTGTATTGTAGTAAATTCCCAGGTGTTTTTGTATAGATACAAAGAGAAAAGTAAAATTACCATGTGGAAAACAGACAAACTACCATAACTATTTTATGCTTACCTCTGTTTTCATTAAAAGACATGCCATCCCTATTTTCCTCCATCATCTTTTCTCCTTAACCTAATGCTAAAAGAAACAGACCATAGCAGTGGGTGTAGTCATGGTAACTCATAATAGATGAATTCTCTCATCAGTTCACAGTGGAGATAAATTTTCTCTTGTGCCCACGAACTTCCATAAGAAAAAGTGAATAATGCTACCTTCATTGAAAAAAAAAAAGTTGTCAAAAACAATTTCAATTCATTTAAAAAGCACTGTTTCCCAGTTTGGGGTATGGTCAGTCACATCATACTTAGATAATACTATATTTTTTACTAGATTTTTACATATATATATATAATATTATGCATAAGATATAAGAGATAAATTATATATGACATGACATGGTTGAGTCAGGACACATTCTCAGCCAGGATAACTCAGGTGATTTTGCTGAACTGAACTTACTACATCACTTGAGCACCCAGCCATAGAGGGGTACAAGAAACTGTGCTACTTTTATGGTGAGCTTCATGCCATCTATTTCCATAATAAGATAGCATTTCACATACATTTTTTTGCTAATATCCAAACATCACCTCTTAAGGTTTCAAATGTCACTATTAAAAAGAAAGAATGATCCACTGTCTGCATAGTCAGTGAATTGATAGTGCTACCAAAATCGAAAAGTTCTTTGACCAGCAAATCTGGCAACAAGGTCAGTAAGTGCAGCAAAAATTCTTTCTATTGCCCCAATATGTTCTTCAATTGGAAAATGGGTATAATTTATTGAATTTAGAAAAAAAAATATATTAACTTGATGATACTAGATATGAGTTTATAACTTTCCAAAATACTGAGGTTTTTTGTTTTAAAGTAATTTCTTCTCACAGCACATTAGGTCCTAAAAAGCATAAGAGGAATGGAAAAATATTTGTAGATATTTGATGGGAATCCTGTCATTTTCATTACTATGATTATCACATGGGAAACCACTGATGAGAAAACAGAAACAGATGTCATTCTTTACAGCATGTCTTGTCTTGGCAGGACTACTGAATCTACTAAATCCAGCTGTCTGGATAAAGCAATGCCAAAGTATGACAGTGTTGGAGGAATTCAAAACTTTTTCTTTCCCAATGTTGCATGTTTCCTGGTGGTATGTCACACAGAGCTGGCCAGGAAAAAATAAACTTCCTTTAGGCTAGAATAGAGGCTCGTTAATAGAAAGCTAATAAAAATGTATGATTTTTTAACCTGCAGCTTTATGTTGTGATTTATCCCATAGCTGGTCAATCAATATCTATCACCACAGCAGCCTTATGCAGTGCACATGGTGATGAGAATGCCAGGTTCTTCTGATTCGGTGTTGCTCTTCTGCCTACAGCTTTTACCCTGAGCTGTGGAAAAGATGGTTATGGGGGTCATTGGGAGGAAACATCTGCAACTTTCAACTTAATGACAGCTGCCCTGGAAACCACATTAAAGTAAAAGAATCAGTCTCATTTATCAACACTCAAGTGCATGGATTTCAGCTCTGTATTCCTGATTGATGATTTGCCAGCTGATTCCATTCTCCGTTTCAAAGTCATTTTGCCTTCAGCTGGAATACTAGTTATTTCCTTCATTACACCTCTATTCCTGCAATAATTAACTTGCAGAGAGGAGAATATCACTGTCTGAAACGAGCTGCACCTGCGCAAAAGATATTGGTTTGGAGGTCTGGAATCCAGGGCTGAAGATGTCTCACAAAGCTTCATTGAATCTTTGCTGGTTTATTTGTTTTGTTTTCCTCTTGATTTGTCACTTGTGAAATTAGGTGAAATATTTTACAAGACACTGAAAACATTCTGAGAAATAAAGGATGTTCATACAACATCCAGAATATGTCAGGGCCCCCAACTGCACCAACAACCTCTGTAACCTCTTGCCTCCTCCTTGGGCACATTACTGGTTGCGTGTATTGTGTTGCAGCTGGCCTACATAGGGCAGCACATCCTTGTCCTAACAAGTGCCACTTTCAGCCAGGAGAAGTCCTTGCAGGTCTTCTCCTTGCTGACAAATGCCCTCACATACTGTGGTGTTTTCTGCCAGCAGGGCAACAATAGAAGGACCAGGCTCCAATAGTTGTGCCAGCAGATCAGAACACAAAATCAAGATAAAGCACAAGCTTATCACTCCTTACTGAACAGATGAGGTTAGGCAACCTCTACGAAACATCATGCATCTGACAGCATCATGCTTAACACTCATACCAGTAAACATGCTCATTAACAGCTGGGCACCAGACAGCTTGAAGACTGTGGGAAGTTTTCATGTAAAATGGATAAATAAATCTGGAATAGTCACAAAGCCACTAAGGAGAAATAGTAATATTTACTGGGGATCCTAAAATGGGTGCCTAATATAGGTTAGATGAATTATCCCCTGAAGTGCATTGCATGCATAATAGGCATTACCACCGACTACAGAAGGATTGGAGAATGGCTGCTTTAGACTGGATGAGACAAATCCCTCTCCCAACTACCTTAAAGTGAAACTGGAGAAAGCAGACCAGCAGCCCTCTGATCTTCCAGGTGAGATGCAGACTTGATCCTTTTGCTGCTGTCTCCCGACTCTGCTTGAGTGTTCTGACTTGGATGACACCACATAGTTTTTTATTAGGTGCTGAGAGATTAAAACCAGGAACAGCATCTGGCAGGAGAGGCAAACAAGTAGATTTCCAAGAGCTACCAATGTTGTGACCGAGACAGTAATGGTCAAGCTGACCCCCCAAGGAATTTGTAAAGAAACTCACAGAAGAGGAACCATAAAAGCGAGTATAAATAAAGCTGACTGAAGTCTTCTTAAAAAGAGTAGATTTGTTGAATTATATGGTTTGGAAGTAACTAATATTATGTGTGATAATACTCAACAAATGTTTTCTTCTAAATATATTGTTTTGAAGTAACTTCAAATGGAAAGTTTTCAACTCTTGAAGTGATCTATTTTCAATGTAAAAAGCACTACCTACCTAAAACAATGCTTCACTAGACCCAAAGCAAAGTTAGGTAGAGGGAAGATTTGCCAAGCCAGTCAAATCATTTCTGATCTACTTCAGCCCAAAACAAAGCTGTTCCTTCTTTATTTCTTTACATACCATTACCCAAATACAAATACCTACAGATGACTGCAAACTGAGTAGATGGTTTCATACAGAAATTCATAAGTGCTCAAGAAAATAGCAACTCTGTTCCTCCTCTGCCTTTATCCTGTTTGGCTACTAGTCACATTGTGGATGTCACTGATTTCTGAACATAAAGAGGCTTTCCTCCGTTCAGTTTGGGATACACAGAAAAGTGACAACTGCCATTCCATACAAGTTGTTTCTGAAGAATAGAAAAAGTCTCTGCTTTTCAGAGCATTTTAGAATGTTTTTCTATTAGTGGGTTTTTTTTTTCATTTTTGACTTTTTTTGTTTTTCTTCTACAAATCACATTTTCCTTTGCTCCAGAGGAAGTCAAAAATAAATGCTTTATACAGAAATCATTGTGCACAAGTGGGAATGTGTGCTGCATCACTTGCTAACTTCTGTAAAAGTATTACTGTCTATTGATCAAAAAAACCCAAACTACTATTATTAAAGACAGAGCTGGCAGTGCAAGTTAAAATCATCCAATGTTTGCTCTCATTATGACTAAATTTCCATTTGCTTTGCCATTTTGTTATTATGGTACAAAGAGTATATTTTTATCCTCTAGATTTGGCATAGATTTCATACTATAGACATCTGCCATTAACTGAAGTTTTTGAAACTTCCCAGGTGAAATGTTCTGTATTTATGAGGGCAAATCTAGAGGATAAAAATGTACTCTTTGTACTGTAATAACAAAATGGTAATTTCTTCTTTTGCAAGTCCAGCTTTGGTTTAGTCATTTTGAATTTTGCTGGTAAATAGAAAAATACTTTCTGTGTAATTTAGGTTGGTCTACCGAAATCTGCCAAAATTTGTCTAAAGTAATGCCTTGAGAAAATGGCAGTGTCTCCCTGGCTAAACTTTAAAAAGTTTCTGTCCATACTTACTGAAAGAATCAGCTGAACTTACAAGCTCTGTGGCTGCACCTCTGGGACAAGCCAAGACTTTCCATCTGCAAACAGGAAGCTTTCTTTCTTTTGTTCTTCCCTTAGGGATGGGGAAAAGGAGGCTGTAGGCTTTTAGAAGACAAATACTTTGGCTGCAAAGCTAAACACCCAGAAATGAGAAAGCACCAGTACATAAATCCCCTTTGTTGCATTTTTTAATCTCTTTGGGGAAGGAATGGAAGATGACTCCAGTTCAGATGAGGAAGCAATGGTTGCGCAACCTGCACAGCCGCCTGCCCCATTTCATCCAGTTCTGGCATTATGATGGGTCTTATTTGCATATTCACGCTGTGTGTTGTGTGAGACCCTTCCTCGGGGTATAGGACATTCCAGCTGCAGGAATGGATCCGCACTAGGGCAGGTAGGAGGCTGCTGTCTTTGGATCACTGCTCTTTGTTCAAAAGCTCAAGGTGTAAGGTGACAGAGGCTGGCATTCACCGGGAGAGAAACAGGACTTCTCATGTAAATGTATCCCATGAAAAATAGATTTCACTTCTCCATCTACTGCACAGCTTCTTTGTGGTGCTGCCAAAGCCACTTAAAGTGAACTTTTCACTAAGTGCATGCTCTTTTATTCTCTGTGTACTTGACTCAGGACCTGAGGTCTGATTACCAAGGGAGCTGAACACTTACAGCTGCAGCTGATGTCAAAAGCATCTGTGCTCTGAACCTGGTAAGAGTTATTCAGAGCTAAGTACGTGGAAAGCAGGATCTCAGATGCTTTGATTTAAACAGCAAGAATGAGGGGTTTTCGCCAAGTTACTTTTAAATGGTGTGGCTACCTCTACCCTGTCTTGAGAAAGAATCCTTGCTGAGACCACATCTGCCAACTTTCTCACCACAGAAATGCTCCTAGAGGAATCTCACCAATAGATGAAGAGATAAGATTCCAAGTGTGTTCTGAAGTTTTAAGCCCTCATTAGGATGCATACACATGCAGAGTGTGGACTATCCAACCTGAGAACCTGGTTTTCCCTGACCTACACTCTAGATGGAAGCCCATAACCTCACACCATGCCCAGTACTAGTAACACACTGCACTTGGTCTGTTCCTACAGGAGTGCAGCAAGTGCCATGGGATACACAGACTAATTTTTAAGGCCAGGTCATACTGCAAAGCTGCCACAGACCCCATAGGGCTGTTATCAGGACTACAAAGACAAGCCATTTGTTACTCCTCTTGTTTTGGAACGGCTGTCAAGCAGCCATTAACATGAAATATGAACTCGGAAGCAAACATCCATTTGAGAGATCAAGCCTGGGAGCAGTTCTCAGGGAGTGTAATAGCTGGATTATATGTTCAGGATACACCAACCATTTCCCCTTGAATTATTTGAGCTTCATTCTGCTCCCTGTCCATGTCTTCCAGCTCAGGGGGGTAAAGGCTTGCAAAGGGCCACCTAGATCCTCTCATATAAGTTGTGGAGGTAAAACCATAGTAGCATCTTTAAAGCTTATTCAGAAGTTTTCCATGAGGCAGCACAAGAGCCTGTTTATGCTCTACACAAAACATAAAGAGTGCCAGGAGCAGAGAGCAAAGCTCTCAGTTCTCCCCACCACAGAGGTGGTTTCCTCCCCCAGGAAGGGTCTGACTGTTCGTCCCCTTCACACAGAAGCCTGCATGTCTTTCTGAAGAGCTTCACAGCCCCAACCTGCCCAGCTGCCGTACACCTAGGTCACTTCTGTGGAATTGGAAGGGACAGCTTTGAACACTATAAAATCTCCAGGCATTTGCATATTTCATCAGGCATCAAGGTCTGTTCCGCTTCATCTGATCCTAGTCTCAAACCCCTAGATGAAAAATATATACCTGTACTATCAGCTATCAGATTGGGTGATCACTTAAAAAACAAACAAACAAGCAAACAACTTATCCCTTTTTCTTAGAAGTCAAACAATGAATACTGAATTTAATATTTTCACCGTCTTGCAAAGAAAGTCTTCAAGTTTGTTTTCCTCTTTCATTCTCTTGAAAGAATCCTCCCTCAATCCAGAGTCACATCCAATGCTAAGAAAAATCAAGGCACCTACTCATACCAGTTTTGGAGTGTTATATTTTGGGTTGTGGATGAGTTTTGGAAAAAAATCTTTGCAGAAAATGAAAATGCCATAGTGCAAAGGTCATCTGCATTCTGAAGTGTTCACTCAGCCCTCTGAAAATGTGTGTTAATTACACAATAGGTTTGACCATTTGTGGAGGTTAGTGCCTCCTCACAATTTATCTACCAAATTAACCATCTTTACCCAAATTTCACTTTCAGTTCACCCAACCAAAGAATACCTAAATGAATTCTGATGGTTTCAAATCAGTTCTGCAGCAAAACAACATAGTGAATTATTGATGTTTGGATTAATTCTCAAATACTCCAATACTAAAATCAGTCTGAGTTCAGAATTACTCAGAGACCACACTTCTTGAAATCAAACTCTGATTGTAAATAATTTAACCAAGGGATGTATCACTACTATTCCTCCATAAAGGATGAACAATGCATAGTTAGATGCAGCCAAATTAATCCAGACAGAAAAAAAAAAGAAGGGGTGGAGACTTTTCATCTGCTCTTGCAGCTTATTATACACTTATTATACGCTTGACTGAGAGCATTCTTGCCAAACTGTATCAAAGTGAAAAGTACAAAAACAGAAATATAGAGGGAATTAAGTTTAATAAAATGTATGAATCATGTTACCTTTCATAAATGGGCGTTGATCCTGAAGCCACTTCCGTCTGACCTGATAAACAAATCCCCTAGAAACAAATCTACAAGAAGAAAAACTAGTTCTCTATACCAGCATTCAGTAAGGAGGCTTTAAAAGGGAAAACACTACTGCTGAGCCTAGTATCAGGTAATCAAGCATTTGTTGAAAATTTGACTTAATTGCATATGAAAAGGATGTGACATACTGGAGGTTCACCTGGCTACTGTGGTAAGTTTAATTATATACAATAATTTTTCTGCATGTATGTGACATGTTTCTGCACGTTTTTTTAACAATGTATTTTCTTTACAAATGTTTTGCTGCTGATTCTAGTCATAAAAGTAACTCACAAGTAATTGTAAAGAAACTAATAAGTTTTGACTTTTTTTTTTTAATAAAGCTTGGTAAACTGAAAAGCAAAAAAAAAATATGTTTTATATAAGACTTCTATGAAAATACACCTTTAATCTTTTCTATTTCTGCAACAGAACTCTATTCACATGAATATCTGGAAGTTCCATGCAGAGCTGCAAAATTCTGCCTGGATAACCGATGATTAACAAAAAAAAATGCTAAGAGAATACCTGGCCAAAAATGATCAACCTTTTTCTTTCATTATGTAGCTTAGATGTGGTTGCATTTCAAAAAATAAAAGTCTTGAAAGATTCAAAAACGGTAATAGCAAATTTTACAGCAAATATATGCAATCACATCTTTGCTCAGAAATAGAAAATATTACTAATTTCTCATTATTGTAATTCATGATATATCTCAAATGTGATTTTAATGCTTGTCTGTTTTAATAAGCATGTGTGTTAATTAGACTTTATCTATTAAAGAGAAATGGATACATGCAAATATATTTGTGTCTACTTACTGCAGTTGTGAAAGAAGCCATTTCCATGATAAAGATGTGCTTTTTCTTCCTGTAAACTTCTGAATTATTGTCTTCTAATGGCTGAAGAGTTCATAAAAAGCAACACTTTCAACTAGCAAACTTGACAAAATAATTTGTTTCTGATCACTTTATACATCAATCTGATGGGACTATATCATTTGATGAAAATTGTATTCAATTTGTGGAATTCAATAGCTCAAGAAAAAAGTCATCATATGCTTGAATAAACTCGTTCTAATAAATAAAAGTGCCCAAAGAAGACAACAATCATGAACAGTTCTAAGGTTCCTATTAAGAAACAAAGAAGCTGAATTACAGAGCAAGTTGAAGAGGTTGAATTAATAATCTTCAGTTTTAACTTGAAATGTCAGTCCACTTTTAGAGAGACTAGTCATCAAAATACCTTAAAATAGAGCTTCATGAATCACAGAACATAAGACTATTTACTAATTAATCAACAGATAAGTAACTTTGATAAATTATTGCCTTCATTATTTGATTACAATGTGAACATAATGTTCACCACAAAATGCTTTTCCTGCTAAAAATAAAAGCAAGAGTAATTATACTCACCTTACATAAATGTTAAATTGTATTTACTTAAGCATTTAGCAAGTAATTGCTATTTGTACATAAATGATTTTGCAACAAGTAGGAGTCCTGAAGAGTTGGTGACTTGATTTTTATCCATGTACAGCAGTATCACAATCTCATTGATGGGGGAGTGGCAACAGGAAATTAGATGGCTGCAGTACCGGATGAACAGAGTCCCTAATTACGCAGCCTTTACCATCTAATTAGTTCTTCTGACTGATGTTGACATGGCTTGCACACTCAGTTAGTGGCTGTTTAAACATTTTGCTGAAATAAGGTGCTGAAGCTATTGAAACCTGTGTTTAAACAGGATTCAAAGTGGAGGCAATTGTTTCTGAACTGGTGCACATATCTGCATTATTTTGGCGAGATTTTTTCCATTTGCATATTCTCCCATATAAAAATGTATATGGCAATTTCTAAGTACTTTTTCTGATCATGTGTCCTAGGTACACAAAGCTATAAAGCTTCAGGCTGCATATAAAGAACGCAAAAACCAAGCTCTGATTTTTCTCCGGATCTGGTCAAAGAAACCTGCATCAGCATGGAACTCCTAACTAAGGAAGCTGAGCTTCATAAAGAAAATATTGCTTTGTCTGGAAGCTGCAGTCCAGAAGATGTCTTCAGTCCCTGTGAAACACAGGCAGCATCAGTTTGTACGGACACAACCCTGCCTCCAGGTGACTACATTCGAAGACGAAGTTATACAGAGTCTTCATTTCTGAAGCTTCCCACAAGGGAGTGCACTGGGAACCATCATGCACCTTTCCAGTTCGACCGGCATGCTTTGGCCAGAATTTCCACTTCTCCAACTTTAAGGCGTCTAAGGATGGCCTCTGCTTCACCAGTGCTGTTATTTCAGGACAGCTCTGACACAGTTCAGTGGGGGAATCAAAAGGAATACACGAGCTCTCTCCACCACATTTGTAAGAGTCCACCTCGGTGCACTACAGCTTCATCACTATCGTTGCCTTCTTGTGTCCGTGCAAAATTACTGTCTTCCAAAGCCATGTCTGAGACAACTATAGCAGATGCAGAGTCTTCCAGCCCCAGATCAAAGCTGCGAAGCCAAAAAGATCCTCTCAGCAATGGCAATCCCAATGACACACCGAAAAACTCTTGGAGAGCCAACCGTGGTACGCTGCCTAGGAGACTCCCTTGCCCCATCCCTACATCACAGGAGGGTGTCCAGGTAAGAGGAGTAGAATGGTGCAACCTCCTTTTCAGTGTTACATATTCAGTGTTGGTCCATCATGGCCCAGTGCATAAAACGAAACCACAGTTCTTAACCTGAACTGCAACCCAGCCCTAGTTCCTTTGATACAACAGAGCAACTTCTACGCTTGTCAGGAAGGGAGATTTTTCCTTCCAAATCAGCAAGAGACAATGGTTTCAGCCTTCTCTCTTGGTCACCAGATTGGCCTAGTTTGCTCCTGCACATGGCCACTCTTTTCCACCTCTGTTCATTCACCCTGGTGGGCCCACATACATGTTTGTGGGGCCATGGAAGAACAAGACCAAGTAATTTATCCAGTTCTGGCTTGGATTTTTGGAAGATTATTTTATTTCCAGGGTCCTTCAGCAGGATTCTCCTTAAGCCAGGCCAGTCCTCTATTCTGTTTTACTGAATAACATTACAAACCAAATAAAACAAAGAATGAAGACATTCAAGCCAAATTTAAGGTTTACTACTACCAAAGGAAGACGTTTCACTCCCTTTCTTCCACTTACCTAGCTCTGCCACTCACCAGCCCTTCCATTTTTATGTTCAGTTCCATAAATGAGTGGGCAATTGTGCCATCTTTTCTTTAAAAAACAAAACAAAAACAAAAACAAATCAAAACAAACAAACAAACAAACAAACACTGATGCAGTGAGTGCCAGAGTCAGCAAAGAGAAATAAGCAGTGGAGGAGCTAGCCCTTTGTCTTTCCCTGATGACCAACAACTGTTTAGCTGTCCTCCATAACTTCACCTCAAGGAGAAAAGGAAAGGAACTGCAGAAACCAGGTTTGCTACTATGTCTGCTCTCGAAGACCTTGCATTACTTGCACAAGCAGTTAAATTTGGACACACACCTGACTCTGTCCTTACGCAAAGCACCTACACACACATTTCACTGAACACAGATGGTGTCAAAGAGGTGTATAGTTCTTTGCTGATCAGTTAGTGTTGTGCCACAGACCAAAAACTATTCCCACCCCCGCTTTCAAATACAGAAAACATTCTGGATATTAAATGAATTCTCATTTCTTCAGAACAACGAAAATAATCAGCCAAAGTCTAAGTCTATGTAGCACATTTCTCTTAACAAATGAGTACTTTTTACATAAATTCAGGTTGCTTGCTTCCTTTCTGACCAAGTAACAGGTCTATCTCGCTTTCTTTCAGAAGCATGGATTGCCTGTACAAAGGTATGCATCTATTTGTTTTGTCATATTTTAAGTTTCACTTCTCCACATTTTTAATGAAACTGCTTCACTCTAAGACAAAACTGAACAGTGAGACATGTATGTGTAATTCAACCGTAATTTGTAGATTTTCTTTGTGAAATGCCTATCACCAGCTTGTTAAACTAAGCTTTTTAATGAGATTTGCTTTCAAAGATGGCCCTCTCCCTGACATGTTTAGCTTTATTTCACACAATATTTCAGCTGGACCATTGGAGAACTCTGCATCAGGAACCAACTGCCAAAAGGTCTGGCTGTTTGGATTAGCAGTGTCAAATTTCAGCTTGAAGAATGTGAAACATCTCATAATCTTGAGCGACATTCTTCAAAACTTTGTGGGAGGGAAAAGGGAACAAAAAAGCTAGCAGAACAGCTCAGTATTTTTCTCACACATGAGCAAAGCAGATCAAGGACTGCTACTGGATGGGGGGATTTCTAATCCTACAAACTAAGAAGAATACTTGAATTTTGTAAGTTAGTGCAGGCAAGATAAGGTGTCATGTACTGTAGATCTGTGCAGTGAACTGCATCAAGCTCTCACAAGCAATTACCAGAAAGTAAAAGCTTGATTAGAAGTAAGTTTGATTCAGCCATGTTTGTTTCCTTAAGATGTTAAAATGTTTACAGAAGAGAAATGAAGTTTATTTTCTTACTAAACAACAAGGAAGCAGGAGCTAGTACCTCCCTTAGTTACCATACCTCTCTCACTGATGGTGCAGTGCTCACTTTATTGTGTGATCCCCTTGAAGATTTCAGGTGGGGCATGTGGGTGTGTGACATGCATTAAAAGCACTGGCATTGGTGAGCAATGCTTGGGGAACACAGAGACAGCCTCACAACAAATAGCCATACACTGCTTTTGTGACTCTACCAGAATGTGTTACACTTCTTAAGCCAGTAGACATCATTAGTTGAGCTGTATCTCCCCTTCTTCCCAATGTTTACCGATTTTTCAAGTGCAAGCTGTTATAACCAGCAGTTTGCAAACAGGACCGTGTTTGGGACTGGGTATGTTGGAGCAGGCTGGTACAGTCTGAGTCATTACACAGTGCAGTTCCCTACACAAGGCTTAACAAGTGTGTATGTCTACATGTTCTCGGCAGAAGCAGCTTCCTAGATTTTCTGAATTGTTGCAATCTCCAGATAGCTATTTAGCATTTGGAATTTACAGTAGAAAAGGGGATAGGGAGAGAAGGGAGAGAACTTCGCATCTTGGTGTGAAAACAAATGATCTGCACCTATTTTGGGAAGAGTCTGCACTGATTCAACCCAAAACTGTAATACATAAGTGTATCTCACTGACGGGGTGAAGATTTGTGTACCCTGGCAAACTTCAGGGGAGAATTTGAACAATACTGAATGCAAATGGCATTTGCATACTGAATGCAAATGCAAAAAACATTTAAGGTACAAATCCTCTCTTGGTACCTCTTGCCTGGCAGCTTCAGAGGGAAGCCACTACATGCCAGCTAGGATACTGGCTCTGGACTTACATCCAGACACATTTTAAAATCAAGAAATCACACAGAGAACAACACAAGCTTTTCCCCACAGTCACCAGCAGGAAAGATTAAGAAAAAGTTGTTTGGAAGATGCATTGTGATTTTATTTCTTGTCTCACAGGCTGTACTTTCAAAAGCCTTTCTTAAAGTAGCAATGCTCATTTTAAACAGCCTTTACCAACAGAACCATCAATCAGGAATATCAGTACATCTCTGTCAGCATGGGAACACGCTGAACAGATGCTGATTAAAAATTATCAGCCAAAATAAGTAAACAAAAAAAGGAACAGGGGGCAGTACAGGGTGAGTTGTGTGTGGTGGAGACAGGTTGAGGCCAATGTTGCCATGAAATGAAATGCTGATAAAACAAAAGCTTTCATTTAGTCTGAGCTCATTTTCTCTTTGCCTTGTTCAGCATGTCGGAGACTGGGTGCAAAATTGGATTTCACTGTTTCCTAAAGACAATTAGATAATGAGAAGTCTTCTCAGTAACTGCCAAAGAAGCTCATTTTTGCTGAGTTAAGGGAGCTGGGCTCAGCTATCCTGAGGTGCTCCTCTTCCTCTTTAATGTCTCATGTGCCCATGAAGTGTCATGTTGACTCTTTGAATCAGGGAGTCCAAATACCTCACGGAGTGGCTTGGGTGACAGTGTCATCACCTGGCAGCTATCAGAACTCTGACCAACCTCTAATGTTGACCCTTGAAGCCTCTTCAGTTGCTTTTATTCTCATGTAGTAGGCATTCCTTTAAATAACGTATCCATTATTTAAGTAAGGTGATTTATATAGGTGTCTATTCCCTGGGACATCTAAAGGTCTTGTTAGGCTAAGATTATGAACATATCAAGACACAGACATCTAAAAAGCAATTGGTTGAAACTTTCTGTGCCCTAGAAACAACTGTATACTGAGGATACTTGTTTTTCCAGACCATGAGTTACTTCAGTGTCTTTAATAATTTTCCATAACTTTGTAATGCAAACATGTGACATTATCTTGTTTCACAAAACAAGTAGATTTAAAACAGACACTATTGCAGATGTTATCTCCTTAGGTGCTTGAGTTCATCCCTAAGTACAAGTGTTTCTTTCACTCAAGTGCTTCAGCCCCCTGCCTCTAATAAGAAAAACATAAACAAAAAACAAAGACACCCCCCCCATAAAAACAAACAAAAAAAACAAAACAAACAAAGAAACAAATAAAAATAAATTGAAAGGCAAAAATACAGAGTCTGCAGGCATGAAAAGATGGTAGAATATTGCACACAGACTCAAAAACTGATAAATTGCATCACACAATACTTCAGTAGTTTCATTTCTCCAGTAAAAACAACAAGAACATCTAACCTATCTGTCTACAGGCATCAGGCCAGATGATCACAGATACCTGTACCTTCATCTGTGAAGCAAGAGTGCACAATTTGGTCATGTAAATCATTAATCAGACCAGACATATTAGATTGCAGAGGTATATTGTAGATACACATGCAAGTGACCTTGGCATGCTCCCACACTTCACAGGTTTGCATACCTATGTGAAGAGCTTGTTTACACCTATGTGTCTCTGAAGTTCAAGGGTTTTTTGATCTAGAGAAATAACACTGTTTAACTCACTTACAATGAAACTGTGTTTCCCATTACTAATCTTCATAACATCCAGCTTCAAAATAAATTCTGCAACTGAAGAAGGCTAGATAGTTTAAGAATCAATAATACATTTTAAAAAATTTATTGTGAATCCAACCTGAAATAAATCTCCTGAATTCCTGGTACAGGAGTGACAAGTTTTAGAATTATCCTTGTATTATTTTGCAGCATCTGGCTTGTATAATAATCCAGCTGCCCAAGAAACTGCGTGGTGGAATTACTAAAGGTTTCAGAAGCATCTTAATACAATTGTTATCAGCACTTAAAATTTGTACTGGGTAGCACTAAGTGCACCCCATCAGGAAATGATCTCCCTTGCACTGGTATGGGCTTGCAGACAATCAAGAAACAGACCCCATCCATAAAAGCTCTCAAACCACATGTTAGGTTCAATTTCATGACAAACTTCAGAGTTTCATTGTAAATCCCCAAAGTTAAATAAACAGATCCTATATTCCCTATTCAGTAGGACTACCAGAAAAGGAAAAGCTTTTAGAGAATTCATACATTGCACATTGTAAACTCCTCAACACTTAGTTGTAAATCCCTAGTATGCCTGTGTTTCAAGTGTTAAGGTCCCAGACCTGGCCTTCCTGTTGGCCTACAGATCTGTCTGTTGTTAGGAGCAGATTTTCCTTCCACCCACACAATTAAATTGGTTTAGATAAGGCAACTGCAAGCAATGTCGCTGTCAGTTCATAACAAAAATTATCATCTCCATGTCCTGCTATACATATCAAATCCCAGTCCTCTGCCTCAAAGTTCATCTCCCAGTTGATAAGTTGTCAAGTGACTATTCATGCACTTAAGGGGAAAAATATACCTGCCAGGTTTCACAGCAGGTGCTGGCATATAGCTAAATATTCACAGTAAGATATCTGCCTAGGCAAAAAACTAAAAAGAATTCTATTTAACTGACCAAAAATACTATGTACAATAAATGATGACTAAAAAAGATAATTCTTTTATATGCCCAAACTTTTCACGCCTCCCTCAGCTACTTAATTACTGACCCTTTGAAATCTGATGCAGTCTTCATGCATGAATTGCTTGAATACAGAAGAAAAAAAGTTATGGACACCCATCACCTTGCAAGAGTACCCTGGCACAATTAATTAGGTATCAGTGTGAGTTGTTAGAAAAATCCAAAAAGGTTTTTGTTGTGCACCAATAATTCCTGTATTTGAATGCAAGCAGCCTCTGGCACAAACACACTGTTGGATACAGAACGCCTGTCACTTCACTTGATGGATCTACATCCTGGACAATGCCCTCCGTCAGTTACAACAATAGCTGGAGCCATTTGTTTTCAATCAGCAAGGCCACTAAGACATATTATATTCAAAGTACAAAATGTTTGAATTAGCAGAAAAATGCCATAAAATTCAGAAAGAAAATAGCACAAACTGGCCAAAAGGTTACATATTAAAAAACACCAAAACAGCATTCGAACTGTTTCATTAGCATGCTGTCTTTTCTTTAAATCACCTGAGTTCTGGGAGGTTAAAATAATGACAACCCACATATCAGCTAAGGACATGATATTTAACTGCTCCTTTTGACTCCAGTGCCAAAACACAGATTCTGAAATCTCCACTCGCTTTTTGCCTAATCTCAGAAGAAACCAGGAATTTCTAATATTTAAATTCTTAAAGTACTTATTATCTGAGGCAAGCCATGGCCATAAGCACCTTAATCTCAGCAACGATGTGGAGTTGGAAAGATAATTAGATATTCGCTGTCAAACAATGAAATTTTCTACTTATTGTTCATTTCACACATTGCATCATAGTCACTGTGATTTGGTGTTTTAGCTCATTTTCTCCTGTATAAGCAAGGAGCACCACAAGCAGAGAGAGATGAAGTGTGTTGTTGTTGCATGTCACAGATCGGCTGAGCGCAGACGTAGCTCCGTGGTGGTGAGTCTGCCGGGACTCGAGGTGTTCCCTGGAGACCTCCTGGTGTCAGACGGTGCCATGGACTACCTACCCCACACGGTCCTGATGCTAAGTGCAGGTCAGACACAGGGTGGGGTTTGCTGCTCTGTGCCCAGCAAAAGCCATGACTAAAATACATGTGGATGTGGGATGTGGAGGGAGGATCAACGCAATGATGACACACAAGGCAGCACAGCCTCCATGAAGTTTCCTGTTACCCTACGCTGAAGTGACTGCATCCCTCATTTTAAAATTCTCCTCAGTTTGCTTTGTTTTGCCTGCATTTTGATGTTGAATGCAAAATGTAAGAGGTAGATGAGGGAATGCAAGATGTGGATCACCTCCCTCCTCCACAGGTTTCGAGCAACCAGAGCCCAGGCCAGGATCTCCATTTGCAAGCAGCTGAGTTACAAATTCCTACCCACACAGCTTCAAGTAGAGGGAAGAGAGTGGCCCATGTCACGCTTTCCACCCTAATCATGAGTGTAGCAGACTCAACTCATGGCTAGAGGTTACTCACAAGCTATTTCAACACTGAAATGTAGACCTGCAAGCAATTTCCACAGGTATCTATTGTGGAGTATTTGATAGTGTGCAGTGTGATTTCCAGAAACGAGAAAATGCTAGTGACCAGACAATAAAATTTTCTCAAAAAATAGATAAGTTAAGGTCACAACCAGCAGTTTCATGACAGTAAATAAGCCAGCCATCCCCTGAAAGTAGGACCAAGGTTTTACAAATCCAAAAGGAGAAAGTTTTAACTGTGATTCCCAGTCATACACAGGCCTGGAGGAAGGTACCACATTTAGAAGGCTTTTTCAAATTTCTTGCTGAACAGACACAGGCATTCCTCACCTCTCACCAGTGAATTCCTATATCTAGATCTCCAGTTTTCACTGTGCCTCACTAAGGATCATGAATTACAACCTGCACCACTGTGGCAGTCCCATGACAGATCTGAGGCTTATGGTTTGTAGGATTTTTTTTATCCATAGGAATTTTAAACACCTGCATAGCTCCAAGATGTCACTAATGAGCAGACATAGCCTAATTCTTGCTTCAAAACAATGGATATCTTGAAGAACTGGCCTGAGGTATGATCTGTTTTCCCATGTAAAGAATTGGCACCCACACAATGATCACCTGCAGCAAGTGGGAGTGTTTAGCATCATCCAAAATCCCATCAGAGACAGATATAATTCTTGCTGGGAGGAATCCAACAGGCTTAATAGGTTTTAAGTCTGGTGCACAAATTGCCTAAACACAAGTATTAAATCTGAGCCAAGTAGCGTATGGTATATCAGGCTTCACCTAAAAAATAAATAAGTGTTTAAAATCATATAAATGACAGTTTTATTTTTAGCTATATGTTTCTTTACTGATAACACATTTGTTTTACCCATTAGAGACCAAAAAGCCAAAGTGGCCGTTTGCCAAAAGAGGAATTGTAAGTATTTCACCATTTTTTTTACCTTGTACTGACGTTACCTTCTCTCACAACTAACCTGAGTAAATTTACTTTATTGCCCTTGAAGAAAAGCAGCCAGCAGATGAGCTGAAATCAGAGGTCTCAGCCCATGCTAGGACTGCTTGGACATTAAAGTTTGGGCGGTTTCAGTGCAGCCAGCAGTGCCACTGCACGTGATGCACGTGAAAACACAGTCAGCACTGCAGGTCCCCATCCCCATGGGTGGTGGGAGGAGAGGTGCCCGTGGCACCAGGAGGGCAGAGTGGAGAGCACTCATTCGAGGTGTTCAGTGGTGGCAACAGGTCCTGTGCAGCTTCCCGGGGTAAGAAAGCACAAGGTGGGTAAGTTAGTCGCATTGTTTCTTTGACCAGATTGTATTCTGTATTTTCTGTGTGCCAACAGAGCACTTTAGAGCTCTAGAGTATCTGCCTAACTGCCTAACTTCACTCACATGGAAGGCTTATAGGCTTTACCTATCAAAGTAGCTTCTAGGATGCCTTCCTAAACCTTTCCTGTCCTTGTGGGAAACCTCACAGTCTCCAGTAAAAGCACACACACCAACACACTTCAGTTAATTTCCTTGTTCAACACATTTCCTTGTCTTTTCCAGTTACAAAAATTTTAACTGAATATAGGATCTGAATTTTCTTTTTGAGTGTTGTTCATAATTTTAAAAAATCATTTGCAAGTGGTTTTGATTATTTGCACCCCTAAACATGTAAATGTGAACAGTCCCTAATATATTTTGCATTTTATCTTCTAAACCTCAAAGAAGAGTTTGTGTAAGCGAAACCAATACAAATACTCATATTAGCATGTACAGGACTTCCCACTTCATTTGATAGCATTTCTATAGCATTTGAAGGAGCATGGCCTAAAACTGAGAATTTTTAAATTCAGCAAAATATTTGAAATTTGCAATAAAATGTATTTGATATTTAGCCAAAAGCTATTTTGGAGACTATTAAATGCCATAGAATTTAATTTATGAAAACCCATTTGCTGGTGCATTGCTTAAGTGTGTATATATACAATTGCATTGTTGGTTTTGCTCCATTGCAAGCTATCTTTCTAATCTAAAAGTTGAGCTTAAACTCTGAATTTCATATATTATAATCAAACACAAATTTCAAAATTGGCTTGAGTTCAGTGCCTAAAATTCAGACAATAGAAATCCATGAAGTAAGAGTATACAGTTCCAGAGAGCAGATAAAACTTGGGCAAACACCTTATAAGTCTATGCTCACGGCACTAAATTAAAGTTCATAAATATTGGTTAAAATTTTTACATGGCACTGTCAGCCTGAAAAACAAAGCCAAACCAAAAGCGATTGTTTTTATTTCATGATCCCTCACACAGACAAACTCTTCCTGCTTTTTAAGCCTTCTAAAAGCTCATTTTGTAGACAGTGCTCTGCAGATGACCAAAGGAGTTTTTTTCAATGTGTAGCTCAAATAAAATTTTTTAAAAATTAAATAAAATAAACAAGCAAGATTTGTATACCTATGGCAGAAGGATGATTTCAACTATGGGTTTGTTGTCCCCTACTTCCGACAGTGCTGAAGGATGCAAAATATTTAACTTGTTCTGTCTGCTGAGGGTAGCCCATTGTCTGTTGCCATACCAATGATTTGCCCTTCCAAAGACTTCTGTGTTACATAAATAAGATTTTACACACTCACACCTAAGCCACCTACACACTCCACCCATAGCTACAAATAAACATGCCATCACTGTCTCATCTGTGTGTAGGAGAGCCTGGAAATATGAAGAAATCACTCAGTTAAGGGCAAGCTCCTTACAGATCATGGCAAGGGGTCCTTGTATAAATTGGGACTTTGTTTTTTTGTCACTCAACAGGGTAAAGACAAACAGAAGCAAGCATCTGATCTGGAAAACTGTCTTTCAGCCGTTGAGATCACAGACTGCAGCACATATGATTTTTTCTTCTTTAAGGTATCAAAATAGTATACTATACCAAGGACACTTAGAGATGTGGATTAAAATTCTATGTTCAAGTTGCCATTTTTTCCTACATTAATCTGGATATAAGACCTTTCTGCAAAACTAATGCATAAGCATAAGGTATATTTTTGTTGTTTGAAATGGAGGGGCAAGGGCAAAACTGTGAGTGTTGTAGGTGGTTAGCAAGGATCCTCACAACCATCTGGATTTTGCCAGGCTTCCAGACTGTCCTAAATCAAGGAAGTACCACCTTCAGAAAAAGGCATCAAGGCAACCTTCTCAGCAGTGCCTGCAGATCTGGGGAAAAAAAATCACAGCATCAAAAAGTTGCCAAATGGGGCACAGTCACCCCCACTGCTGCCTTAGGGGTATGTTCAGAGGTGGCCACGCAGAGGTCAGTGCCAACACCAAGGTTCAGCTGCAGAAATCCCACCAAAGTCTGTCTGCCAGATAAACAAGGCTCCCAGCCTCCAGGGACCCAAGCTTGGGCTACCAGGGTGACATTCAGATAGCCCACATCTCACACCATTCCCCCTCCAGGGCAAACCTTTTTCTTCTCATGGCAGGCTGTTGTGTGAAGTTCCCATGGAACTGGTTGTTGAGGACTCCTGTTAGTGCCTAACTTATATGTGAATGTCTGACTTGGGAGTAGGTCAGGAAAGTGATAGAGGCTACCTTGGGACTAAACAAAACAATTTCCAAGTACCTATGAAGATCTAGTCCTTTGGTACCTTAATTTATCCACCTGGAAAATGGGAAGCTATCATCCATCCCTGCTTTCCAGGAGCAGCAGCAGCACAACAGATTCAATTCCTCAGCATTTGCACGCTGCCCAGCATTTTTTGATACAGCATCCTACAAACAGAGAGTATCATACTGTATTACTTTCATTTCAGTGTGTTTATATTATAAATACCTTGGAGGAAAATGTCAGGGGGTTTTTAATCTTCTTAAAGGAATCTTTAATTTTCCAGAAGATGGATCACTAATACAGGCAGCCAGGCTCTTTACCTGGGCAAATAGATCACAGTTTCTTTTCATAAGGTCTGAAGAAGCTGATGTAACAGTCAGTGGTTTTCTTTCTTCTTCAATCAATAGAATAAATCTTGGCATGAGTTTATAAAGGTGCAACAGACTGAGCAGAAAGATGCCAACAGCCGGTTGGAAGTGAAAAAAGAAGAAGCAGTATGGGAACTTTTCACAAGTGAATGCACTTACTTTCTGGATCATTTGCTGGTTCTCAAGATGGTAACTTCAGATTTTGTTTCTCAAATATAATGAAACATTATTTGCCTTTCTGTCAGTGTGGCAGACATAAAGCCACCTGTAACCTCTCTATGGGTGTCTACAGGGGAATGACTCAAGCACTTGCTGTTTCTCCTGCATCTCGCCTGACCATCTTGTTTCCAGGATGTTTTCCTTTGGTTTTTATCTTCCTGATGGCATCTCTTCTTCTACACATCACTTTCTAGTGCTTTGTAAACACCATCTGATTGCAAATCTTTCCAGTACTTTCAGCTGATACTTCACTATTCCTCTCATGAACTCTGAAGGCACTCTCCAATTGACTATACTGGATATTTCTCTACCACTAGTCTGTAACATTATACTCTTCATTTAACTTCATATAGAGCTATGGTTAGATTATCCTGACTAAAGCATGAAAACCTCAGAATTCAGAAGACCTGTAGTTCTACTGTTACAAGAAAAAAAGCAAACTAAAAAACAGCTCCTCTCCCAAAAGTTCCAAATTGCCTCCATCCTGGTGAATTTTGAGAGCTTTGAAATATGGACAAAAGTACTATACACTGTTACAAGCATAGCTGCACTCTTTACATTCATCCCACTTCAAAAGTTAGTGCACTCATTTAAAAGGGTGGAAGCTTCCCTAAATATCTTCCTGTCATATTTCTCTTATTCTGCACAATTACTGTTTTCTTATTAGCCAAAGGAAAAAGATTAGTGAGACATTTTCCATGTTGCTGAAAAGTTAGCCTAGGCAATACAAGAAGTACCGCAAAGTAAAGGGAATAAACAGAGGAGTGGATTAGATTGGTGGGGCAGAATGGGAAGGGAAAGGGGACAGCAGGACCAGCTATAGTTCCAATGCAGGATGGAAGTGTTCTTCCCTTGAGACTCTGTCTTCTTAGAAGACAAAAAAATGAGTGAATCCTGGGAAGGGTGAGGACATGCAAGTCGCTTGGTGAGCCTGACATAGGAACCCATAGACAAGCCTTAGCCAGCCCTGAGTAACCCATGAATGATAAACTTTTCAGCCATGCCCATTTCCCAAGCTCTCCTGCCAAAGAAAGAACCTATTGAATTTGAGTAGCCAGTTTTACAGATACCTTCTACTCTAAGTACTTCCCAGTATAGAAATATTCCACTGATTTTAATGATTCTGAACATGGAACTTTAAGAACACTGTAAATCCCCTTTAAGCTCTCCGGTCAACTGTTCATGGTAACTTAAGAGTTACACAAGGCTAAGCTAATAATCTCAGCAGGTCTTCAGTCTTAGCACCTGGGTGATGGGGTTTTTCATTGGTGTTTTTCACATATATACAAAAAAAATCTACTCCGTAATCTACATTTTTAAAGTTTTTTCAGATTTAGGTCACATTCAGCACAGCTCCAAGACCACCATCAGAGCTTATATAATATAAAACAGCCAATAAACACACATGCGATTTTCACTCAGTACAGGTTAACAGAACAATCCAAAGAGATTAAAAAAATTCATGAACCCTCTATTTATGCTATTCCAACTTTTTGTTTTTCCCATTGTAACTCTAAACAACTTATATAACAACATGGAGTAGGAATGAAAGCATTTAGAAAGGCCATAGAAATCTGTAACTGCAGCTCTGATGTTATTATTTCCTTCACATGGTTCTGCAGGGGGCTCAGTTGTCCCCGTTCAGCCAGAAAGCACAGCAGGGACACAGCTGCCTCTGTGGCAGCTGCAGAGACACCCCAGGGACATCACTCATACCCTCCTCCTCACACAAAGCCCAATATTTAGCCTTCAGGCAGGTCAGAAAAAGTTTCTCAGAGTGTCATCTTCTGCTTTCCCCAAATCAAATCATCATTTCATGAGAATTAAAGTGCAAACATGTTTTTTCAGAAATAAAATATATATATTATATATATATATATATTGAATTGACAAAAAAAGTTAATAACATGGATTTGTTTTGTTTTTTAAGATATTTATGAGTACTCTAAAATACCTCCAGAGTAATGAATTTCTCTTGGATGTGGATTCATGGAGACTTTTTGCAAACTTAGAAGAGTTAAACAAGGTGAGTAAAAAAATAAAATCTTACTGAGATCAGCAATCAACCAGCCCAATAAAAGGAGATAGGAAACCATCCATAAAACTTCTCTTCAGATTCAGTGCTCACATTTGGAACTTTGTACAAACAATTAGTTTTTCATTTCTATTTGGTATATCAGTGGGGGGCAAATTTCACGAGAACAATTTATTCTCATGTGCCTCCAGCAAAAGATAAATGGGCATTTGAACACAGAGAAGAGCTCATTTGGCAGTTGTTTCTGAAGGAAACATGAGTTTGAGACTAATTCTCATAAGCACCATCCTTCTAAAAGGATTTATGAAGACAAACTCTGACTGCACAATCCTTACAGCAAAACAGTAAGAATGGCAAAATAACTACAATAACAACTTTCTTTTCACAAACAGAAGGGCACAAATACTTTGCTGTCTATTATACCACTCCAGTAGAGCAAGTGAACAGAAATTGACAACCTCCTCCCTTTAATTTTGCTTTCCAATATTATTGTCCTTATTAATGAGGATGAGAAATGACCGTCTATTATGCGTACTTGTGTATAAAACAGTGATCAAATGTAGCAGAATGCAGCCACTCTCCACACCTTTTATGTCTTTTTATAATGCATTTTACAGCATGAATTTCTACTGGACAGCAGGCTGAATCCATGAAAAAAAATGCATGCTGTAAAAGGTGTAGAATGCACCCTTGTCAAAATGAAAGAATTAGCATCATCCTATAAGCAGCCCTGTCCACATAAATACACCAAATAAAGTGGTGTGTGCAGCTACAACAGCAGTTCATAGCAGTATCACAGAGGGTGATGTTCCCTTCTGGACTAAAATTTGGCCTAAAGCTGAGTTTGGTCATGACTTTGTGTGCAAATAGTGTGTTCAGGAAGCAAGTGTGGGCTTAAGAACGAACTTTCATCCATTTCTGACTGACAGTGTAGGCACCCTTGGAATCTGATGCAAACATATAAAATTAATTTCTGAGGAATATGTGATTTTTATAGCACTGTATAGTAATTTCCTTTCCCTCCACTAGTGTGAAACAAACTCAAACTGTGAAACACAGTCTCTTCTCCAAATGACCATAAACACTTCTTTAATTGTCACAGCTCTGTCATACACAATCAGTGTTTTCCAGTAGATACCATTAATGTATGGTAATTTCCATGCCAGTTCATGTTAAATACAGTTGCTGCCCTAAAATAAGTCTAAGTGGAATAAACGTAATCTTGTTTCAAAGCTTTTGTCAAATGACATTATCATGATGTAAGTGGTTATTTGTATATATTTGTTTTAGCTTCTGATTAATTAAAGAATTCCAGGTGTAATTTTGAGGCTAATTCTGGCAACGTCAGAAGGAAAAGTATAAGCACTCCATTAGACCTGGAGCCTTAGGGAGACCGGGGATGGGAAATAAAGTTATTTTAAACTTAACTTCAGAAGACCACTGATGCTAATTTCTCTTTTCCCCCCTTACTTAGATAAGTCTCTGTTTTCTGAAAACTTTTCTTGAAACCGCGAAGGAGTATGTCAGCAAGTCAGACTCTTCTATGGATTTCAGCTCCATACTCAGAAAGGTAACATAATTAGAAGTATTCTTGCTTAATCTTGCTTAATCTCACCAGATCCTTGCGGCAGACCATTTATCATAGTATGCAGGTGTTTTAGAGAAAAGCCATGAAAAGCTGCTGCATAGGTATTGACTTTTATCTTCAGCTTCTACATGAATTTCACATCATTTGTTTCTAATGAGGACAAAGTCTGAGAATGTTTCACACTTTTGCAGAGCTGTTAGAACTGTGCTCCCATGCATTGCTTGAGCACTTTCGTGGTGTTTTACCATTTTTACTACTTTTTATCTCGCCCTTTGCTTTAATTCCCTCTTCCCCTATTTTCCTAGGTACAAGGAAATCTCAGGTAAAAGGCACATTACAAAACCAAAACTGTTGTTCCAGCCTTTGTCATGACATTTTTCTTTCTTGATAAGTTTCCAAGTCTTTTCTGTAGTTTTTCCAGGGTGACCTCTGCCAGACACACCAGATTTATTGCCTCAATTATACCTCTGCTGTCTTCTACTTGGAAAACCTGAGACAGAGAGAAGATTTTGGCATCTACCTGAAAGTAAAGTGATGGTTTTGTTGTTGTTGTTGTTGTCATTGTCTTCGGCCTTCCTGACTTATGACAGGATTTTCACATCAGACTAGGAAAGCTCACTGGAAGCAAAACTGTATAGGTAGCATTTTACACTGGTTTTTGAACTGTAGAGGATATGGCAGATCATCCTTCTGAGTGTATGTTCCCCTGCAAATGTGAAATTCCAAAATGTAATTTTGAACAGGCAACAGGGGAAGCCAAAAAGGAACAACTGGCTGCATTTTTGCAAACAAAAAAATGTGTATGGCCAGCCTGTATCATTCATATGTTTTGCACATAATCCTTTGACTTGGAGACCTCCACCTTAACAAAGTGAAATTGTTACAGGAAACAGAAACAAAACCAAAAACAAAACAAAACAAAAACAACCCACAACACAAGCCACATAGAGCTCTCTTAATATTTTACTTTCATTTTACTTCAATGCATGTCTTACATATCAGCTCTTTTTAGATGCTGGGTGGGACCCCAGTACATAGGGTATTATGTGCCTTAGCAGATGACAGGACTCACACTCCCTGGGTGCAAAAGAGCCCCCAGCCTCTATGCTATGTCACATCAGTGGTGCCATAGACAAACTTGAGAAGTGAATGATACAGGCCAAAACAAGGGAATGATACAGGCCAAAACAAGGGGAATAGAATCATAGAACCATTGTGGTTGAAAACAACCCTCAAGATCATTGAGCCCAACCACTAACCTAATATTGTCACTAAACCATGTCACTAAGAACTTCATATATGCATCTTTTAAAAACCTCCAGGGATGGTGACTCCATCACTTCCCTGGGCAGCCTGTTCCAGTGCCTGACAACCTTTTCCATAAAGAAATTTTTCCTAATATCCAATACAAACCTTCCCTGACACAACTTGAGGCCATTTCCTCTTGTCCTATCACTTGCTACTTGGGAGAAGAGACCAACACCCTCCATGCTACAACCTCCTTTCAGGTAGTTGTAGACAGTGATAAGGTCTCCCCTCGGCCTCCTTTTCTCCAGGCTGAACAGCCCCAGTTCCCTCAGACGCTCCTCATCAGACCTGTGCTCCAAAATAGAAAGCATGTCAGTTCTTTCACATGCCTTAGGGGCCTGCAATGAGAAAGTGGGGTAGCTTTGATGAAAAAGCCAGGCTGCTTTCCTTGCTCATGTGTATTCACTGACCCATGTGCCCGCAGGGAGGACACAACGCCTTGGATAGCACAGCAAGTGCGGCCTCTGCAATAGCAATGGTTTAGCTCCTTTGACAGGTTTTGCTTGCACATAGATAAAGCAAATGTAGAACCTGCTATCATAACACTACCAGTACATGGGCATTTATCTCCCTCACATAAGGCTGGAAAGAGCTACCAGTGATGTCTTTGTACAGTTACAGCACCAGAGCAGGTTCTGCCTGTGCCAATGCCGTATCTGCCTCAAAACAACAACTCCAGCCACTGCAGCGGTGGGACTCCCAGGGAGAGGGCTCTGCTCTTTCTGACTTATCATAAGCAGGACACTGTGTCCTGTAAATACTTCAGACTGATCTTAAACATTAGAGAGTTAGAAAGTGAAAATTAAAGAAGAGGCCCTTTCTCACAGGCAACCCAAGAGTTGGTGGAGACCTCTTTGTAGCAACCACAAGCACTGCAGGTTTCATGGCCTGGGAGATGCACATTGCTTGCTCCCTGACGAGGATTCCAGACAGGGAAAAAGGTCGCCAATAGGAAGCAGTAAATGACCGTAAAACATAAGGTGACCCTCAGATGTAACTGGGGTCTTCCTGATGAACTTAAATTGGCATATAAACAAGAGCACCACTTGATCCCCTAGCATGGCCATGGAATCTGAAACTGGGAGCAGCAACATAGAATGTGAATTTGAAGGAGTGATGTGTGTGCCCCTTTAGAGGGTCTTTATGCTACCCTCACCCTCAGCTTCTCTGTGTGAGAAGCTCATCTTTAATTGGTCCCTGTCTCACTAAAGTCAGCTGATGATGCAGAAGACTGTTTGCTGCCTCCCTGCCAGCTGAGGCCTAAGCAGGTTCTCCTTGTCTTCAGCAGTGGTGTGAACAAAACAAACAGTGCAAGAGGCTGCACCTGCCAGAGCTGCTGGTCGCTCCTTTGCACCGACTGACACGCTATCCCCTCCTCCTTCACAACATCTGGAAGAGGAGCTCTGATGAGACAGAGAAAGGCTTTTTCTGGTCACTTAAAGAGAAGGTGGAAAAGTCCATACGTAAGTAGCTAAGATGAAAAGTCAAGCGTGCAATTAACAATTCAAGTTATGTGGCCTTTTTGTGTGTGTCCTTTGAGCGTGAATGGGTCTGGTCTCCCTGCATTAATGCAATGAGGATGTGCATGTCTTTCTACAATCCTGAGTCCTTCCTCATTCTGTAGGAAATGATTGGTGCCACCCTTGTGCTCTCAAAGCCTCTCTAAGCAAGGTCACAGGACTCACAAATCAGTGAGTCACTTGTATTTGCTCAGAACCATCTGCAGTGACATGCAAACAGTTAAGAGCAGCTCACAAATGGGAACAAATCAAGAAAGATCTCAAACAAAGAAGTCTTTCAGTCGGATTTATGTCTAGAGAAGATTTGCTGGGGGTAATCCTTAATAGGATAAAATTGTACTCACAAGGGGAATATTATGTTAGTGGCCTTGCTCTAAATGACAGGGTTCTACCATGTAAAGTAGCTGAAAAAATATCACGGCTACAGATTTCCTCTAGCTATTGTGGAAAAACAAGGAATTGGTCCAGGAAGATTTTTCTTGCATTTTGTTTTAAGTAAATTATATATTAATCCAGTCTTGTTCAGGAAGCCATAAATGCATTTCTAAGTGTCTTATGGTCATACAGTACATCAGCAGATAGGTGAATTCTCCAAAGGCCTCATGCAGCTCCCACTGAAATCAAAGATGACTGTGTATCAGCAAAATGCCCATCCTGCCAATCTTGACAGGGAGAGGCTCCAGGCAGTGTGTCATCCCAACCAGCAGCCCACCAGCACTACAGCACTGCCTTGAGCTACCCAGCATGGTGGCACTCTCTCTGCAGCTGTCCTTCTCCCTGTCCTGGAGGCTGAAGGCTCAAACACCTCCTTTGGAGATGAGGCAGAGAGAGAGTTAATGTCTTCTAAAGACAGATAAATCTGGGGGTGCTGCTTTGTGGGTAAATACTCCAATGATAGAATTACCACCTAAAGGAAAGATGCTGGTTCTTTCTCTTCCTGCCAAGTCCCTGTGAGGAGTCTAGCCTAATGGTCACACAAGGACCACACTTTCCAACAGAAAACACATCCCACAGGAAAAAGAAGTTGTTTTTATCACTAGTCTGGAGACTTCTGCTGGGAGGACAACAGTGTTAGGTATGGCCTCAAAAGACCATGGGATATCTGGGGAAATTACTGGCAAATAAACAGGTCCTTCCAGAGTTTAAATAACTCTAGGCCAAGGAAACCAAAGATAGAGGGGTGACACGTCTTTATTCATAGACATCTGACAAAGATCTGCCTCCATGTTTTGACCAGTGAATCAGTGACATAAGGAACATTTGCAGTCCCAGCATTCCCCTTCTGGTGTATACGTGTGTGTGTGCCTGTCTGTGTAATCATTATTTGTGATATCACTCCACACAAAAACTTGGAATTTAAGCCTCAGGTCCATTAAAGTTTTCCCCATAATGGCACTGAATCAGCAAAGAGTCCTCATTTTTCACATTCTGAGGCACCCCCATCCCAGTTAAATACTTCAGTCACTTCTGGCACCACTTCCCCTGAAATTAGTTCTCATTAACTTCAACACCCTGTTGATCAGGCTGAATGTAATGAAAATTCTTTTTCTCTCAGTACCCCAGACAGTTTAGAAAGGCAGGATTTTCTTTTTTTAAGAACTTCTGAAGATTACAGTTTTATAGAGTTTTACATGATTCCCCCTCATTCAGACCAGTAAACATAACCCTTGCATTTAACAGTGAATTTAAACCTGTTTAAATGCATAGTTTGAAATTCTGGCTCTGCTGACCTAGGATGAGTTTAGTAATTTTTCACAATGATACCAAGATTTCATCCAGGGCTTCACATGTGAGGTGTTCTGGCTTCCACTGGAAGAAAAACAGCATTCAGCATCTTCTAGAAACACAACTGTTTTTGCCAGCCTTGGCAGTAACTGATGTTTCACATATTTCAGGGGATCTGGAAGGCAAAGTCAAGTGGTTGGACAACTTTCAGAAGTTCAAGCAGCTGCAAGAGGTCATAATTTGGCCTCAAGTCTGGGATCGTGACAGGAGATTTTTTGTCCCAGAGGTAAGTGGGTTTTTTTAAAGGGCATTTTTTCTTGTGGAAGGTTTAGTTTCTTATCTATGTAGCATGATCTGAAGTTGGCTGGTTGTCTATATCCTAGTTACTGGGGAGTGGCTCTGCTCTCACAGGAGCAGCTGCAGCCTGAGCACTGCAAGTACTATCTAAACATACAGGCTCTGCACAGCACTTTGGATGGCTGCACGGATTGCTCTCTGCTGGCATCCAAGAGAGTACAATCATATGATCCAGGACAACTCTCCAATGCTTTATTTTAGGGGGGAGAACGAAATGGGATTGATGTAAGTATTACTACCTTTCTGTAAGGATATGAAGTATAATAGAAATTATGCACCTCTTTCACAAGGTGAGCCAAATAAATTTCTATTTACATTTAAATAGCATTGCAAAAAATTACACAGCATACCTGGGAACATGTGCACTTTTCTCCTGTGGTTACCCCCTTGCCCATACAAACAGACTTTAAGCATCATTATGGTAACATCATCAGGTGGGTGACACATCAAGGATCATATCTGTTTACACGCAGATCTGCAAAAACCATTAAACTCACTCCAGAAAAGAAAAACCCAGCTTAACATTTCAAAAGCCTAAACAGATTGAAGCAATAGCACTGCCGAAGAAACACGGGCACGCTCAGCTATTAGCTGTGTGATGTATTTAGCCTGAGATAGCAATCCATGTGTGTTCAGTTTAACTGCTGGTTGCCTCCCATCTCATAATCAGATACACGAGATCGTCCTTTCTCTCTCTCTCTATTTCTCTCTTTTCGGCCAAGTGTTTGAAGCAAAGCTTAAGAGAAAACAGCAGTGAAAACATTTTGTCTTCAGTGAACAGACTTCTCCTTCATGAAGGGAGGCTAACACTAGCAGGTAATATCCCTAAATGTCCCAATATCAGGAGTTAGCTTAACAGAATCATATTTTGTTAGGCAGGTCCAGAATGAACCTCTGTAACAGTATTTGGGCAGGTGCAGGAAAGAAAAAAACAAATGTACAGCTTGTAAGAGAGAGACTGAGAAACAGCCAAAAGGATGGGTAATCTGCATGATGTTTTACTATCACATCTGGACGTTCGGTCTGCCAGGTGCTGAATAAATCAACTGGACTGGCCAATGCCTGTCACTCAAAGGGAGAGTTTTACTGTCACATTCAAGAACATGGCAATAGGAAATCAGGAAGTTTAGACTACCCTATACAAGGTGTCCCACATGCCTGGGGACTGAAATTAACATACCTCATATATCTGCTATGTGTTTCATCAAAAATTACTGAGAAGTCCATAGGTTTTTGCTATTTTTATTTCATACTTCACCTGTGCTAAGACTGCTGTTCTGAGGGACAGCTTGGAACAAGAAGGTGCTATCCTGCCAGGTGGTTTCCTTTTTATGAAGAGAGCACTCCTACAACATGCCATGAACTCCACGGGTAGCACAGTTGTCCCACCCAAGGATGCTGATTTCTACAGCACTGCTCACAGCTGCTGTCACCCCGGCAGAGCAGAGACTCACATCTCCAGACACACAGGCATCATTTTGTAGCAGACCAGTTGCTTTGCTGCTTGCTGGGGAGCTGCTGCAGAATCTCTACCTGTTCGGGAGAGGAGGGTTTCCTCCTTGTCTAAGCAGGAAGCAGAGCCTGGGCATTTTGGAGAAGACCAGCATCTGAAAGGATGCTGGAAGCTGCATGCCAAGGTGGCTGCAGAGCTGTAGCAACTGTTTCACAGAAGTAAGCACAGCCCATATCTTACGTTTCCTTCACCACCTTCTCAGGAACAGAGGTGAAGAGAATAAGCATCCAACACTTTTCTGTTTCCCACCACCATTGTTGTAAAGGGAGCAGCAAAAGGGACATGTTCCATTTTTCAGTGTTTTTCTTTTCCTTCCCTCGTGAGGAGAATTCTAGCAGCAGAGGAGAAGGCACAATATCAGGGACAGCTGAAGAAAAGGTTCCTATGTTGTTTAGGGGGTGGCAGGCAGAGGAGGAGGAAAGCCAGAGTCCTCTCTCACCAGTCCTTCCCTCTGCACTCATTGCCATCTTGATGAGACACCAGCCCCCAGTGCAGGAGGTAAGGGTGGCCACCAGGTGTCCACATCTCTTTCTGCAATACCTCACTAGAAAACTGAGAAGGGAGCTATGAGCATAGCTCTTACCCATCACGACAGCCAGCTGCCTGCAATCTGCAATAAAAATGCCTAGGATTTGGCCACTTGTCTGAATGAAATATCTTTAAAGACAAAAACGAAATCACAAGTCACATGTAATGCTGCACAACAGAAAAGAGCATGTTCTAAAGTCACAACTCTGAACAGGCTCACGCAAATTTTGTGTTAAGGTGAACTGTGCTTGTTTGAATTAAATTGAGATCACTGAGACCACAATTGCATGAGGTTTTTTGGTAATCCTGTACTTGAGAATAGGAGCAGCTGAGAGAAGTGAGTTCACATGTAGAAAGACAAGGCTCAGGGAAGGCATTACGGTTGTCTTCAGCTGCCTAATGGCTGATTTAAGGCAGATGGAGCTAAACGATGAGACATAACAACACAAGTTGCAGCATGGGGTACTCCCCCAGCAGATATCTGGAAAAACTTGTTAACAACTAGGGTGGTCAAATATCGGTACAGGGGAACAGAAAGGTTGTAGTGTCTCCATTCTTGCACATATTCAAAACTTGACTGAACAACCTGCTCTAGCTTGGCCTGCTTGGAGCAGTGGGTTGGACCAGAGACCTCCAGAGTTTCCTTCCAACTGATGCCATTCAATGACTGTGAACACAGTATAAATGAAAGAAACAGAAAATTTTGTCCAGAGCAGCAGACAGAGTTTAGGACAAATCATTCTTTCCTGTGTAACACCCACAAAAGCCTACTGCTGTGCAAGAGATCCTGTGGAGAGCCCTCTAACATGTTTTTGACTTCATGGAAACTTATAGAAGATTAGTTTTCATAAGATGTCTAATACAGGTTAGCTTGTCATCTTCTGAATCTCCACTGACATATAACAAGGTCCTCGTGGTAGTTTTTTTATTCTCCATGCAACATGACCTAGTTAGAATTTTAGTTTTCAGTAGTTACTGATGTTGCTTTGTGCAACATTAATGAGATAAGAAGTTTCCAAACCAAACCTTTCAAAACCAAACATCCAAGAAAGTACTTTAGGATTCTGCAAGATTGCCTGGAAGCAATAGCTCTGACCAGCCTCATTTTCTGTGAAGACTGGCTGGGCATTTCATGCCAAGTTTTCATGCCAAGAGATATCCTATTGGTACAGACTAGCCAGCAAAGACACTATATAGAATAAAGCCTGCAGCAGTGAAAGGAGGTGATTCTGGAAGTGAATTAGGACAGTAAGTTGGGAGCAAAAAGTGAAATAAAAGAAAGATTCATGGAAAGGGATAGAAGGAGCCATAAACAAGAAAGAAGTCAAAAGATAAAGCTCTGTAAAACCAGTAGAGAGCCCAGGTTTCCTGCAGGAAGTTGTTCAAAAAATACTCTTGCTTTTGTTAAATTGTTCCATATTGTTTATTATAATAATATTCAAGTTTTCAGCATGGCTTGGAGATCAACCTAATAGACTTTGAAGCATTCTCGCAGACAGTTGTTTTCATATTCTTCACATTCTCGTGTCATCTAAGCTAGGAAGAAAAGATAAGTCAATAGTGTTTTGTGTAGTTTTTGAAAGGCTTTTGTGATACTGTCAATTAACATTTCATCACTGCAAAAGCCTGTGAAGAGGGCAACATAACAGCATTTAAATGTACCAGGAAAAGTTTGCACTTCCCTGTTTCTTTGTCTCTGCTGTTTTCAGAAGGTTCACTGTTTATCTGGTAGGATTTGCTAGTTCATAGCATGCTGATTGTTGTATTTGACAATACTCCAGGTGAGCCAGGTCACTTTTCCTAGAAGGTAAGCAGTTGTTTTTTCATAATGAAGTAGCTGCTGCAAGGTACAAGTAATAGTAGTCAAATTCATCAAGAGACACATTATTTTTTTAAGCACTGCATTTGAAAGCACAGACTAGGAGATGAGTAATTGTGTACTATGATGGAAATCATGCTTCTTTGATAAACGCATTTTGTAAGACACAGCGATTCATAGATATGCCTGATCTTAGATGTAGCATTTCCTTAAAATAATCATGCCACCAAGTTGATTTTTTTTTGTTTTTCCCCTCAGAAAATACAAGACTCCTTGATGTCTATCTCTTCCTGTTTGATGATCTTCTATTAATTACCAAAATGAAACGTAACAAAAAGGTAATAATGGATAGAGATTTCCACAGTTGCAGTTATGGTTTTTTTAGCTTGGTAAATATTTTGAATGTACTTTGGAAGATTGATCTAAGGATAAAAATACAAGATGTCTAATTGGCATGAAGGACAGGTGATAGTTCCTTATGCAAAGAGCAAACCATAACACTGATTCTAAACCCTGCTTCTAGGCTCAGTATGTTACAGGAACACTGTGACAGGCAGAATTTACATTACAAGATCTTAATATTTTCCTGGTGTTGTTCTGACGTGCTAGATTCCTGAAGCTCAGAAAAGTTTCAGGAATGTAAGAGGTTTTCTGATGCTTCCCTTGTGACTCAGTCCAGCAAATGGAGAAATTTTTATCCCAGAGATATCATAACTGTTGGAAAGCTGGTTTCAGTCTCAGTTCCAACACTGCCTGTTGTACATTGCCTCTCTTTGCTTTGATTTCCCCTCGTTTAAAATGGAAACCATGACTTTTCTTAAGAAAGCTATGACTGATGAAAAATGCTAGAAAGAGACTTCTATAGATGATACATCCCTGTATTTAGCTACAAAAAAAAAAAAAAAAAAAAAAGAAAACAGATGACCTGACATTCCTAAAGCTTCAATGCAGGAGTTCCTCTAGATAATTAAGTTGATGACGCTGATGTAAATTAAGGCTAAGTGGACCTGTCCAAAATCTCAATAAGTTTGTGTCTGATTTAAAGATTTCTTGGGTTTGATTTTTTTTTTTTTTTTTAAGAAGCAGGTGTTCTGCTTTTGTAGGAGATAGAGAAGGCATGTAGTGAGAAATTCTAGACCAGCAGCACCATCCCTTAGCAATGGCAGGGGAGGGATGAAGGGAGCAGGAATTCAAGGGGCCTGGTGCTCACAGGCAAATCTCTGGGGGTTGCCCCATATACATATGTTGGTGAACCTTCTGTGAAGGGCTTCAAATGCCCTGGAGCCCCAACAATTCTGTGTTCCGCATGTATGTGATGGGAGATGGGGAAGCACACTTCCAAGAAACATAGAGGAAGTCCTGCTATTAAAATAACAGGGGGTTGGGGGTCAAAAAAGACCTTAAGCTGACTCTTTTCTGCCTGTGGACTTGTATTGTCTTACTATTGTGCCTTTTTCAGTACAAGGTGTCGCCTTCCAGGAGAGGTCTGGGTACTGAGGAGTTTTTTTTCTGAAGTTCCTCAGGCAAACAAGCTGTCTCAATACCTTTGATAAGAGAAAGCACATAATTTAGGGCTGTTTAGTGCCTATATTTCATGAGCAGATGGCAGACAACTAGCTAACCAACTTCATTTTCTATTCCCAGAAATACGGGGGCTCAGACACCGGCTTAGTCCCTGTCTGTCCTTGCCTCACTCCTGAGCTGCAGTCCTTCATCAGAGAGGGTGGGTTTTGCACAGTCCTAGACCAGCCCATCCCACTAGACAGACTGATACTGAAAAATGTCGACCCTGTCCACAGTACAGGTATGTGCCCACATGCATTGGAACATCTTCATAAAAGTAACCCATGTTCTTTTGCAGTAACTTGCACATACACACCAGTGACTGTCAGATATTATCCGTTCACCCCAAAGGAGGTAGCAAGACTCCAATGCATTCTTTGTCAGGAGTCAAGTATTTCCTTGCCCTAACTGTCCTAGCACACTTCATGAAACCCCAAGCCTCTTTCCCAAGTACATTCTCAATTCCATACTAGTTATGCAGCATTTTTCCTGTTGTTCCACTGCCCAACACCCCAGCACGCTGCTCTCCTGGGTGTCATCACACATGCACAGCAGCAACTCTTGAGGAGGCTGGAGAGGAGGCTTATCTCCTGAAGCTGCTCTTCCTCAGTTCCCCAACAGCTACCAAGAGAATGGAAATCACCCACCATATGTCGGTGCCACTTTTCTCACAGACATCCAAACACATCGCCAGGGGAAACTGCCCCAATAACACCTACTGCTGTGCCCTTGGGTGAAGAGGGGGGGAGAACTGACCCCCACAGAGAGTGACCAGCCTTACCCTGCCAAAGAAACATCCCTGGAGTCACCAAATCAGAGTGTGGGTGAGGGAGCGTGTTTTAAAAATCAGGCTTCCCCTTGGTCTGAGTCGTTCTTACAGGCTCTCACACATTAGCCTAACACTGCCCAGATCCCAGGAGCCTCCTATATCAGAAATAAGAGAAATACAAATCTCCAGGCTCCAGGGCCTGTCAGCCAACCTAATCCTAAAGGCTGGGAGGAAAAGCTCAGGGAGCCAGAGTGCTCTGCAGGACGTCTATAGATGTGGAAAACAAGCGTAGAGCCCATAAAATTTATAATAACCTTGAAAGATATTCACCCAGAGTAGTTAGCATTCAGCATCAATGCTGATAGGAAATAAAGGTAGGCAAAAAAAGGCAAATTACTAAAGATGAGATAAGGGAATGAACACAGAGAAGAATAACCTTTTTATAAATGTACTCCAGACACTGTCTGTCTGCTAACGAGTGTCCCTACCAACCGAAGCAGAAATGAAGCAGGCACACAGCCACCCATGGGCAGAGCAGGGGGCAGCCCGACCCTTCTGCCTAAGCCCAGGCCCAATGTCAACAACTTCTGAGTGCTGGAGAGGGCTGTGCAGCCACCCTCCTATTTGCACATACAACATTGGGCCTAAAAGCCATATAATGGAGTTGGGAATAAGAGTTTTGGATATTTTTCTTTTTCCTAGCCAGAATTTGCTACATTCAGAGATTTATAACCAGGGTCCTTCTTAACCCTGTGACCCACCTGCAACCACTGGTTGTGGCCCTTTTCCACACTCTGGAACTCATTATCTGACTTCTCTCCCATATATTCCTACCAGCTTTATTACAGCTATAGCTATGGCAGTCTCTGTTACTTACCTGGTGTCTTGTAACACCTTGGAAGCCCCAATCCCAATACAGGACCCATTAGAGTGGGGTACAATAACTATAATGAAATTACTGTAGAGAGCTTGCAGTTCAGATTTCCACCATTTTGTGTAAAGCACCAGGCAAAACTTCTGCTATCAATAGAAAATGTCCCTTTTCAGGGAAAAAAAAAAAAAAAATTAAAAATATCTCAGAAATGTGTGACCTTGGGGAATGCTGCCAACTTGTTTGCAGTCTCAAGAAGGAGACGTACTACTGGTGGCAGTAAAAGATTAGTTAGCATGTTCTCAGAAAGGGTAGCATGAGTGATCCATCACATTAATAAAAAATGAAACTCTGATTTTTGATCTAACTAGTATTTTTGCATCCTTTAGCTTCCCGGGGGTTGATCTCACTTTGGAAAGAAATGTACCTCAATGCAAGGACTAGGAAAGCAATATATTGCAAAATCATAGAAATACCCTTTTGGCAGCAGCAGCAGGCTGATAATTATGCAGACCAATTCTAGCCCAAATTCTGCCACGTATCAGTCAAAGGATAAGAGATATAACAATGTGCTCATAAGACTGGGAAGACACCCTAGAGGCAGAAACATCCATGAATGCCAGGACCTTGTACAAGAGGTGTAACTACACATGTAAGTGTAATAGTAAGAATCAATCTCTGAAGACAGCAAGCAGCAACATGCTTTCTGATTAGGAATTGCTTTCCTTCTAAAATTCTGCTCTGGATTTCATTTTGCAATTATTATTGCTTCACCAATAATGCTTTACACTAAGTTTGAAGGAGACAGGTATGTCACCGTATCAAAGACTGGCAATCTTTACAGTCACAGGATTTCTTTTAGAAAATATTACTCAGAGCTCGATGCTGAGCATTGACCAGAAAATTCATTTTTAGAACTGTAAAGTTGTACTTCCCATTGACCACAGAGAGAACTATGAGTTCTGAAGTGTACCGCCTCTCCAGCTATGAATTTTTGCTGCTAAATGATTTGCTGCAATAATTTAACCAGTCTGCACTCCACTTTACTCTTCTATAAACATAGGATTATAGGACAATTTATCTTCCAGAAACATTTTGAGGTCTGACTGTACAGCGCTTGGTAATGCTTAGACAAGAAGCATTATAGAGCAGCAAGATATTCTACATAGTATAAGGCTTCAGAGGAAGCTATATGAACTAGATAAGGTTATCAAAAAGATATGTACTAGACTCAGAAAAGCGCTGCCTTGTCTGGGCAGCTCAAGATCTTGATATCTTCTGCAGGTCGCATGGGTTCAGGAGCAGAGCTTGGCTCAAGGCTGCTGCTCACAGGGAGACAACCCTGCATATTGCTTGCCGTCGCTTTGTTTACAGCAATGTTGATTCCAGCTGAAAAAAGCAATGCCACACAGATCCGGTGCATTGTCACAGGCTGCTGTGCCCTCCTCCCTGCTACTACCGGCCCATTCAAGCACGGCTTCCACAGGATTTTGGCTACCTGAGCCAGCAGTGTGCCCAGGTGGCCAAGGCGGCCAACAGCATCCTGGCTTCTATCAGGAATAGTGTGGCCAGCGGGACTAGGGAAGTGATTGTCCCCCTATACTCAGCGCTGGTCAGGCCACAGCTGTATTCATGCTATGGATATCATGAATTGATACCATTTCTCCATACTTTTTCCACAGTCTTCAGCCTGCGAAATGCTTTCCTAATACAGCATGAAAATAGGTATCGTCAGTGCATAGCAGTCTTTTTGCTGCAAGCTCAGACAGAGTCTGCCAAGGTAAGAAACACACCTTTTTTTTCTTCTCTAATTACACAACTGTGCTTTCCCTAATGGAGGATCTCAGCCTAAAAGTAGTCATGCTGTGCTAAGAATCTATTACAGTTGTGACATTTGACCAAAACCAAACCAAAACAAATTAACACCCCAGTGCTCTGGCTCACATGTTTATTACAGATTTTTTACGGTTGAACATGTACCAATTTTTTATCTGCGTTGAAAGCAGGTCGTATTCTTGTTGAAAAACATTATCACTTCTGATTGCTAACAAAAAAAAAAAACAAAAAAGAATGAAAAAATACAATAACCCCAAACATTTATTGCATAACAGAAATGAAGATGAGCAGCCCCTCCAGAGAAGTCAACACCAAAGCAACTCCCCTTCGCCCAACTCGTATGCAGTAGTACTCAGATCAGAAAACTGTTTCATACTCATCTATGCATAACATAGATCTTGCAATTTCAGATTGAACAGATGGTGTAATTAATTCCACTGTTACATAAATACACTCCTCATTTTCACAGCAAAAAAAATTTCTAGTAACAGTGCTGTATATAACATCTAAAAGTGTGGTAGGCACTCCACAGAAGTATTTTTTCTCCTGTAAGCTGAATTTCATTCTCTAATACTTAATGCACAGAAATGTGGCTATCACTAATGCTAATTCTTAAAAATAAATTGCGGTAGAAGGACTTTTTCAGGGAAAAGCCATGAGTGAATTATTTCCATTTCCAAGTCACTGGTTTGTATCTGGAATAGGTATCTACTCAAGATGTTACCTTAACCTGTTACTGAAATATTACCTTCCCCTTCCAAAGCTTCCTTCACATCAGGTGGCTACCCCCTTCTTGACATCTCCCAAGCCCAGTTCATCAAAGGAGAAAATTCTGCAGTGAAAGGTTCTTTTCACTTGGATGTGGTGGCATTACCACATTTTGTTGAGCTTGGGCACTCTGATCCTTAAGAAAGGCAGACTCTATCCAGCATCATTTGAAAGAACCGCCTTATTTCAGCTCCTCAGAAGCCAAATCTCAGCATTATCAGTGTATTTTTTTAAAGAGACTCACTAGCCAAGATGAACTCATGGTTTTAGCTGATATGACTGCAATGCAGAATGGAAGAAGATTTGGATAAGACTGATACTGGCGAGGATCATCAGACCAGGGCCTCGAGGTAGCTCAGCTGTATTGAAAGGGAGACAGCAAACTGAAGGAAGCCAGAAGTGCCGTATTCCCCTTGACTCACCCCAAGCAGAGGGCTGTCACATTGCGAGCTACCCCTTAGATCTCCTGATGTTAGTGAGGGGCCTGCCTCAGCTCTCAGCTCCCTCACAAGACCCCAGCTCACTGGCCAGAGGGAGGGATGCTCTGTTGGGCACTCTTGCCACCATACTGCGCTCTGCCAAATGCACAGGGAACACACGCCTGCTCCACATCTCTGTCACCTCAATTTTCACAGCACATTGAATGTAGATGCAGTGACCTCCTCGCTCCACTCCCACCTCCCTCTCAGACACACAATGCTCAACAGACACATGGAAAAACAGACCTGCTGTTAGAGAGCAGTGTAGGGGAAAGGGACCTGGGGGTCCTGGTGGACAGCAGGATGATCATGAGCCAGCACTGTGCCCTTGTGGCCAGGAAGGCCAATGGCATCCTGGGGTGTATTAGAAGGGGGGTGGTTAGTAGGTCGAGAGAGGTTCTCCTTCCCCTCTACTCTGCCCTGGTGAGACCACACCTGGAATATTGTGTCCAGTTCTGGGCCCCTCAGTTCCAGAAGGACAGGGAACTGCTGGAGAGAGTCCAGCGCAGGGCAACAAAGATGATTAAGGGAGTGGAGCATCTCCCTTATGAGGAAAGGCTGAGGGAGCTGGGGCTCTTAGCTTGGAGGAGACTGAGGGATGTCCTCGTTAATGTTTATAAATATGTAAAGGCTGAGTGTCATGAGGATGGAGCCAGGCTCTTCTCTGTGACAATCAATGGTAAGACAAGGGGCAATGGTTATAAACCGGAACACAGGAGGGTCCATTTAAATTTGAGAAGAAACGTCTTCTCAGTGAGGGTGACAGAGCACTGGAACAGGCTGCTCAGAGGGGTTGTGGAGTCTCCTTCTCTGGAGACATTCAAATCCTGCCTGGACACGTTCCTGTGTAACCTCATCTAGGTGTTCCTGCTCCGGCAGGGAGATTAGAGTAGATGATCTTTCGAGGTCCCTTCCAAGCCTTCATATTCTGTCATTCTGTGATCCCGCCTATACAACGGCCCTGCCTGCTGTTTTCTTGCTGACTCTTCCAGTTCCTCCATCGCTGGGCAACCCCTGTGTAACCACCGCCATCACCCTGCGCACTGCACCCTCCTCCACTGGCAGCTCCGAAGGGGTCAGAGCCATCGCCCCCCACCAAAGCCGGGCTCTGCGCCCTGCCAGGCACACGCAGCTTGTGCAGGCAGACTCTGCTCACGTCCGCTGCTGGGACTCCTTAGACTTGGGGGCCATGCAATTATCTCTCCAACTTTCTAATTCTCAAAGCAAGGAATTCAACTTGTTCAGGGTGTAAACACGCATGAGGAACAAACAGATGGGTCAATACCAAAATTTATGACTCCCAGTGCAGCATGAAGTTGGACAGATTGCCCCTTCTCACGCGTTTCTACTCTTTGCATCAAAGCTCAGTGTTTCTACATGCATTAGAGCAGGGAGAGCAGCCCCTGACCAGGCAAAATGAAAATCCTGGGGTAGGAGACCTTAAGCTCATATTGCTGCCAGCTAATTTGTACCGTCTAATCATAGCAATTCAGAGGCAACTCAGCTTCTGCGACCCAGACCATCTGGTCTAGCACAGAGAGAAGGAAGTTACATATTTTAAATCCACTTCTGCAGCCATAGCTCCCTGTCCTCATACCTGGATGACAGCAGATACAGAGCTGAACGCTGTCAGCATGGTGCTAGAAATTGAAATTCATGTGGCAGCACATGACAGATCTCAGAGAGGGACAGAACTTGCTGATAGCACTGGAGATGTCTTAACCAGAAGAACAGGGAGCCCAAACTGCAGGGACAGCATGAAATTAATAAATATTCCACAAAAAAACGGGTGAAATAGTGAACAGCAAACTTCGCAATTTCAAGTAAACAGAGCACAAAAATCCTACCTTCCAACCAAAAATGAAATCTCCACCAGAAGTCCCTGGCCCCAGACACAGACTCCAGCAGTGTGTAGTGACCTGAGCAACAGGGAGGGTCTTGATTTTGGGATAATTCATGTTCACTTCAGGAATTATGAGCATGGGCCTGAAGAAAGGGTAAATGAAACTAAAGGCTCTGAGTGTTTGTGTATCAGAATTACTGGAACTTTTTTAGATTGTATTGATTTACGAACTATTTTTTCTTGCTACAGAAAACATGGATGTCACAGATAGAAACTGCAATCTCCAATTACACCACGCAACATGAAACCAAGGAAAGCAACACTTTCTGTTTCCCAACTGAATCCTCCGAAATTTAATGATGTCAGTGCAGCAGCACGTCCAGCAGAAGACTATTGTGGTGATAACACAGTTATTTCTTCCAGCATGCCTTAAGTTTCTGAAACTAACAGATTTCTGACTTGACAGAAGTGAAGAGTTTTGACTATGGGATGTGGGAATAAATTGGAGGGGGAAAATGAGCCATGCAATAAATGTATCGCTCCTAGATGCTCCTTTACTTCAGCTAGGGGAAGGATTTTGCAATGCAAAAAGGTTTTAATACAACTTGTTCTTTTCTGAAAAGCAGGATGGGAGAGAGCCTACATTAGTGAGGAGAACTTATCCACCAGAAAAGTCTGGAAGGTTTATTCCAAGATCATCCAAACTGTATTAATAAATTCCACAAAATTAAAATTGTGTAGCCATAGATTCCTATAGTTATGGCTACCTACTAAACTACCATGTTACAAGCTGTTTTTTGCATTTACTTTGAATTTATGGAGGCAGATCAGTAAAAGCATGTAGTTGACTCCCCATTAATTTTTAAAACGAGATTATTTAAGTTTCTTTGAAAAGGTCATAATTACATACAACATTCAGTTAGAGACACTGCAGAATACAGAAAAATAAATAAGTGTATTGATGTCCTGCTTTACTGGGATTTTTGTTTTACCTCTTTTTTCACAGCTTTATTCACTGCAGATCTGTCATTACGGAGTTTGCAGCATTGTCGCCTTTAGAGCTCAAGTTTGCTTCACAAACTGGAGTGTTCCTTTTGGATTAAGCCATTTGATTCTCCACTGCTGTCCCAGATCCATGGCCCACGTAACACACGTGCCCCTATTAATCACTTTTTTTCATCCCCTCTTTTTGAGGTACTGGAAGAGACTCACAGGACAGGCTGCAGCTGCTAGTCACAACATCCGTGCAGGTTGCCACCACGGAGGGAGGGTGCTCCCACCAGGTTAGCCCTGGCTCATCTCCTGAGATTAGCCATAGTCAAGAGACACAAGAGACTTCCCTAAAGCCACTCATACATGACTCTGTCACCTCTCCCCCTTTCTGTGCCCAACCAGCCAGTCTCGCTGAGCAGAAAAGTTAGCTCTTAGAATCACCTCCATGTCTGACATTACTTAGGGGGAAGTGAACACAGACGAGGACTATGCTGAATAACATAGTAGTGCTATTCCAGTTGTTCACATTATTCATAGGGATGTCAGCACTCATTTTGCATTCACCTCTACTCTACAAATTAGTCATGAGCTCATGTGCTGCCCCTGACCCAGCTCCACTTGCCAGGATGCAGTGGTACATTTTATCCACTTGAGCTGGTTCACCTGCACAAGCCGGGGTCTGGAGGCTGCATGTACATATGTATTATGTACATACTTACCTGGTTCAGCACTTCCAGATGCAGCCTAGGCCACTGCGGTGCACATTCCCGGTCTTGTCCCTGTGCCTGTGATGTGCAGGTTTTTGTCACAGCTTCCTGGGAAAGGAACAGCCACCCGGTGAATGTGTAAGGCAGGAAAGCAGAGCAGAGTGGAGACAGTAGATCAGCTCCAGGACACCACACAAGCCGCAAACTCTCAGTCACAACCGGGCTGACACAGCTCTGCTCCATTGCCCCCATCCCAACTCAGCTGCAAACTACATCACACCCTCCCCCTTCCAGCCCTGGTCCCTCACCAGAACCTCACAGCATCTTGAAACCAATGCTGATAGGACCAGAAAACATTTCAAGCCCAGGGAAGTCACACCTGACAGAGTAAACTCTGTGCTTCATGCACTGGCAGAAGGGAGGAGGCGTTTTACTACTCTCTATATTTTTTTCCCAAACGAGCTCAAGGCAGGTCTGCTCAGTTTACCAGACAACTAAATAGTCCCAGAGACTGGGTATTTCCTGGAGGCCAGCACATCTCCAAGGAGGACACCGCAGGGGAAGGAGGAATTCACACATGGGCTGTCTTTAGGGAGACGTAAGCTCAACAGATTGCTGCAGTCTGGAAAGATGCCTCAGAAGCAGTCAAGGCAGAATTTAACTTCCCAACTTAAATTGCCTTTCAGGAGACCTCTTCTCTCCACCTTTCTACAGAGAGCCCCTAGGAAGATCTGCTTCAATAGCTAAACATGGCTTTTGTGAATGCTCTCATAATTCAATAGCAGCTTTGTCAAGGGACTGATCTCACACACGTTAAGCATGTGGCTTCTCTCTGCAACACAGCTCCAGCCTGAAAGAGGTTTCCGTGTCATAAGCAAGCCCTTCATTAGCCTAAAAAATAAAACAAGTGCTACTTGTGGGCCTTCCAGTCATGCCAATTGTCCAACTGCATTGAATGCGATGCCTGACCACAGCCAGCAACAGAAGGGCTTTCATTGAATGCAGGATACCCAGCAGCTTCGTACAGTTATTGGGAATGGAAAAACTACTCTGAATTTAACTTGTGAAAAAAAAAAAAGATTTGAAAAGCAGTCGTTATCACTGCCTCCTCAGGAACATGAAAGTTTTTGTTGTGGCTCTAAAACTGGAACATTTACCTTGTTCTTAGATGTGTGGCTTCCCAACAGTTCATCTGTAAAATGACAGATCCCCCATTTCAAAGTAGCTTTGCTATGTGAAGTGGGGCAAGGTATTTCAGAATAACAGAACTAGTCTATTAGAAAGGTCTAATTTATTCTTTTTTATTGTCATTAATCATTCCTTTAGCAGGTTAGAAAACAAAAGTGACATTTCGATAACATTTCGTCATAGTTTATACAGAACTGGTTGATGCATGGTGTCATTTTCTCACCCAAATCCACGGCCACCTTCCAAATCGCAGAGTTGAGGAATTTACAGTGCACGCTGGACTAAATTCTTTCACAATGTAAGGCACAACTACATGGTCACAAGTAGTAAACACAAACACTGAAAACAGAACTTAAGAGAATTGAACTTAAATGAAAAAGAAACAAAACCAAAGCACATTCATGCAAAAAACAAACAAACAAACAAATCTATCTACACCTACGATGATGGTGTGATCCAGTTTAAAAGTGCAGTATGCTGTAGGTAAAACTGCAACATAAGGCAAGTATAATACATTACCTCTAACTACTGGGTAAGAACTTTAAAAATTTCCATTTATATTTTATACAATTATACAGAAATTAAGCTGTATGAGCAATATTCACATCTGCAATAGTAAACTGGTCACTCAAATTCAGAAAAGAGGCAAACAAGACAATGTAATTCGTAGCACGCATCCATTACAGAACACCATTCATAAAGTTCACGTCTCAAGTACTGAAGAAAAAAACCGAAAGATAAAATTAATGGTACATTTGGTGAATGAGGCTATCTATAGCCAAATGACAAAGCTGCATACAAAATTGTTTTTACCCAGCAGACCGTGATTATGAAAGCTTGTGGTTATAATTTATTTCCTGTCCAGCAGCTACAGTTTGCAAGAATGAAACTACAGAAGTTTATGATGACTCGAAGCTATTGGATACTTTCACACACATTACAAAGAAAATCCTTAACTTGTTTTGGTTTTGGTGATAGACTTTTGCAATTTTGGCATTAACTATAATTTTTACATAACGTGACAGTGAGTAAACCTTATTAAACTTACCTAATGTTTGAATATTACATTGAGAGGTAGTTTAAATGAAATCTTACGTAACAACATCAAATGGTGGGGGTTGATTTTTTTGTGTGTGTGATCTTTATTTTTTCTTAAAAAAGTGACAAATCCTATACAAGCAGCATTTTGGACACTCTACTACAAAAAGTTCTGGTATTTGCTAACCCAGTGAGACATCCTTTCAAACATCCCTTTCATGCCAGGAATCAAGCTTTAGTGTGATACAACAAAGTATTTTGCCATAAAGCCAACACCAGGAGCCTGGACCTGCCAGCACTGGCCTGTTGACATGTAATGATGAACGCTCTTTACCAGCCCTCTTCACCCAAAAAGAGGCTGGAAATACAGATGAATTTGGGTTTAGTTTGGGTCATAGTGGGAGGAAAAACTGGAAAACACTCCTACCAGGCTTCTGCTTTCATAGTAACGCTGATCCAAAAGGGTTAGCAGGGCTTCAGGAATCTTCAAATGAGCAGATACTCCTCATCTGCTGCAGTGAGTGCATAGTGTGTGGTGAGCTGAAGACAAAAGGCAGAGTTTATTGCATTAACTAGTACCTATTCTCTTCATTATTTTAAATGGCATCTAATGTTCTCTGCAAATATGCAAACCTCTTTATTCAGTGTCCCTTGAAACAAAATTTAAAAAATAAAAAGAAAAAAAAGAAACACAAAAACCTGAGTTTCTGCCAAGGGACTTTACTATCCAATTATTGCTGTTTCTGAAAAGTGCACCACATGGTGCTTTTGGAGAGGCTGTGGTTGGACAATAATTTTAAATTTATCCTAGAAGGGGTGCTGAGGTCAAGACTTCAAAAATTAAGAACTGGAGAGCTGGCAAGAATCTTGAAAAGACATAAAATTCATGTTTTCTCATTTTATAATCTTCAAATGAAGCTCTACATAGACAATGTGTGCATGACTATGTGGGTTTTGTTTTTAAATGTGCTCTTAGATGATGATCGCATTTTTGGTACGAAAGAATGAGTGCAACTCTCCCTACTTAGCAAGGGGCCAAATGAAATACAGTGGACGCCTTCCTGTGTAACCTCATCTAGGTGTTCCTGCTCCGGCAGGGGGATTGGACTAGATGATCTTTCGAGGTCCCTTCCAGTCCCTAACATTCTGTGATTCTGTGAAAAGTCCAGCCAAAGATAAACCTCCTGTCCCTCGATCACAGCTCACACACGCAATGCCAACGACACCATCCCACTTACTGTAGATTATATTCAGTTAGACAGCAAAAAGTGCATAGTGCAAATGACAGTGTTGTTTCCTCATCCCCCAAGAATATGAGAGTGGGAGGGGTGGAACACGGAGGAGTAATTTATCAGTTTCAGCATACTCAAACCATGGTATCATTCTTTTTGGAATAGCGTATATTCTGTTGAAACTTAAGCTCCAGCACTTTTCTGTCTGCCACTGAGTACTGGTCATAATTTTTTTAAGTTTTGCAAAAAAGCATTTGTTTCCACTTTGCATTTAACAATCCAGAAAAGTACTTGAGTTTTCCAGGTCCCTTCTTTAGGAATGTCACTTCTCTTACATCTAGGATGAGAGACTCAATTGTTCTTGCTAATGTAATACAAACACAGCAAGGTTACTTCGTGCTTCTGCTCCCAAATCCCCTCTTGCTTCACTAAGAAAGTTTTTCCAGTCAGGATTCACAAATAATCCTCATCGTCCCAAAACCAACAAAAATAGCTATTCATTGTTCTTGTGTACCTAGAGCTCCACACTCCATGGTAACTTGGTTACTTGACACCTTCCAAAAACAGAGGAAAAAACCCACACTGTACCCTAAAGCCTCGGACTCTTGTGCCAGAAAGTGAAGCCAGTTGAAAACCAAGATCCCTCTAAACCTCTTGCCTCTGCTGGAAGCTGCAGCACAAAATTCCTTTTGTCTCTTCATCTGCAGACAGCAGCTTTTCCTACTGCGACTCGTTAATTTTATCCTCTTTGTTCAACCTTTGCAGAAAGGAGAAGATTACTGGAGGGGAGGAACACATGGGGAGAAGAAATAAATAACAGTGAAGCGCAGCCAGCTAAGATCAAAAGCTTGTCACTGACCTCCACAATGCAACCTTCCTCCAGAGGCCTCGCAGGATGGAAGTATGAAGTTTGTATTGCTGACATGATTTTGGAGAAGAACAGTAGGATTTGGCATTTGAGAGGCAACAGCCCAAGGGATTGTGGCTCTTTGACTGGGAAGAGAGATGATGTCTCCAGAAAGTTAAAGAACCTCTCCCCACCTTTAAAAAGACTCTCCTTTGCACTTTTCCATAGCTTGTCTCAGCCCACGTCACAGCTGGTCTCTCCTATTCCGCTCCTTCAGTGATTCTGAATGTGGATGGAGTGTCCTGCAGGGGGGACAGTTTCAGGAACAAACCCCAGAGTTCACTGTCCCATTCCTGATGCCATGGTAATGGCTAGAAATCAGAGGCAGCGTGAGGATCCCACACACCTACTGCTTCAAGCACTGCTTTTACCACTATTTCCACCTCTTGCTTTATAATGGTCTCTCTCTCCTCAGGGTACCTGAGCAATCTGGTTCTTTGTAGAGGCTGTTTGAGTCTCTTCTGCCATTTTATTAGTGTTTCCCTCTGTTCCTGTGTTTGCAGTCTGAAAAATCAGTGCATTAAACTATCTGGTCTGGAATCCTTTAGCTCAGTGTGGGAAAAGTTACCAGGATTCTTACTAGGTTTTCCTACGATTTATGTTTTAAAGCAGTGCAATAAAAACCCCACACTCCTACTGACAACATGCCCATCAAAACAGTCAGACTCTGCAGGCAGATTTTTAAATACAAAGCTTTTTGCCTTCCAGTTTCCCTTGTTACGTATCTCATAGGTCATTTCACTAAGCTCGAGCACCACTTCCAACCGAGCAGTGAGACCTTGAGCATTATAGGTCTATTATAACATCAACTTATCAACAAATGCTGACCAGCACCAAGAATCACAAGCACAAAAGAAGGAGCGTAAGATTCAGCAATGAAGTCGTAAATTTACTCCAGTGAAAAGCTGTAGAAATCCTAGCCTATTGCTGCAGACTCAAAGCTCAAGCATAAAAGTTTCTAGCACAGCACTGTTCCTCCAGGTTTTAACAATCCCTCTTTCTAAAAATGTGTATTTAAAAAGCATGTCCATCCCCGCAAAAAGTTGGTCATATACTTTGGTCCGCAAAAACAACCTGCAGAAATTGAGCTGGTTTTGCCCCTGAAGCTGAGGAGCTCCAGAGTGTGTTCTGATCTGCAGTTCACCAACCACCCTGCTTCAGCAGCCAGGGGGTGAGGTGACTCTGCTTGACTTCACACCAAGTTATCCCAAAAGGCTGAATTAAGAACAACCCTACCAGAGCTTCTACCACTTCCCCTTCACTGCAGCGCGCTCTCCTCAGATTTCACACATTCCCGTTCAAAAGCAGAAAGCCTGAACCTAAGTGAGTCTTTTCAAGCACTTCCCTACCCCCCTGAGAAATATCCGTCTTCCTCTGCCTCGGGTGTTTTGTCCTTGTACAGTTGTGGGAAGCTTCTCTCTTCCCTCGAAAATCCCTTCTGCTCCACAAGCTCCACACCCCAACAGCAGCATGAGGCTCCGTGTGTCACCCAACAGGACAGAGTGGATCTGGGTTGGAGCACGACTGTCACATCTTTACCTTTCCCGCATTTCTGAAGTCTTGTGTCAGACAAAGAAAGTCTCGAAAGCAAACTCTTTGGATTCTCTCAATAAATAAGTAGATTAAAAAATTGCCAGAGGCAGAGATTCTCTTCATGTTTTCTATTCAAAAGATTCTTATGCCCAACTGTTACGCTGATGGGGAGAAACAGCAAGTCCAGAGGCTCTGTTCATATGGAACCGCTGCAGCAATTGTTTCTTTTGGGCAAGCAAGTTCAAACCAGAACATCAGACCAGTATTTCACATGAACCACAATTCCATCCCAAACCCTTTTACAGCAACGTAACTCAGTTTACACAACTCAGCTGGCTTTTGGGAAATAATTTCATTGTAAGAAAACTCCTTGAGGAAGACTTCTTGCGGCTGCAAAGGTAGGACTAGACAGGTAAGCTAAGAAAGGATGTGAAATACATAGATCACTACCTCTGGAGAAGAGGGATTAAGAAGTTTTTTCACTTGAGGGTTAATCAGGACTAGAAACTTTTCATGAGAAAGACTCTTCTTCGTTCACATCTAGAGCAGTCAATAGATAAAAGCACAGGAACCTGCCTAATAACGGCAAAGCTTTCATCATTGTGACAGAATTTGGTTCCTCATCTCGGGAAAGAAGCAGAATAATTCAGGACACAGTCCTTTCCTCTAAACAGCTGGCACAATTTTGTAAGACACTAAAGGGCTTGGGGTGTGGGGAATTTATTAGGGTATTTAAGACAGAGAGAACCTAAATATTGGAATGCATAACCCCCGCCCAAAGAAATAACCTTAATGGTTTTGAAATACCAGATACCAGGGGAAGAAAAGTTAGACACAGGCAGGCAAGAATGAACAGGTGTAAATAAAATCACAACAAAAGAGAAGTTTGGAACCTACACAAACTCTACAAGAAAGCCCTGTTGCAAGTACAGAAAAGAACACGCAAATAAATATCTAAAGACACACACATTGACCTCTTATTTAGAGCTGTTTGGCTCATAACTAAGCCAGTAGCAGGAGATTCACGCCACTGTTCTGAGCAGACTAAATCCCATAACCAACCTAACATTTAAGACCCTTCCGGGAACGGGCATCAGATGGAGGGACAAAAAACTGAGGTTTGTCAGGCGCAGCAGAAGTTCAGCTTCTTCCACCAAAAGCTGAGAAAAGGGACAGAAGAAAAGACCAGATAAACTGCAGCAGTCTCAAAAAAAGACTTTTTATTATTCGGATAACTAGCATTGAAGGTCTGGATGTCCCTTAAAACCCCAAGAACCCGTCAGGACTTCCAGGATATGGGTAAGGGGGGGAAGTACGCTAGAGGTTACTACCAGTATTGTCTGTTTGCTTTTTAAAACCCACATGTAAGGGTTTCTGGAATATTAAAATCCATCCACCGAATATGAAAAAGCGAAAGCAATCAATATGAGACGCAACATTGTGATATGCCATGTAACATTCTTACAATGCCAGCTAAACTTTGTCTCATCGTTTGTTCACACAGACTCCCAGACACACACACACAAACTATACAATACAGTGTGTGTAAAGATGCTCCAGTATCCAAGTGCTGTAGTTGGATTCAGGTGCTGATACTACAAGAAGTTCTAAGTGGACAAACAAAACTGAGTTGGAGTCAAGTCCAGCCATTACGCTCACTGTGGAGTTTGAAATTTAGAGAGAAAAGTCAGAGAGACAGAAAGAAATCGAAATCACAAGGGGTTATAAAGAACATCAGATATGCAATCAAATGCAACAATTAGTTCTGCTTTTACAGCAACATTTGATACATAAATTCCTCACAAGTTTTTGCATCTTCCTTTGTCTTTGAAGGAAACAAGAATAAACTGCAATATCACGTAAACGCTGTTTCTCTTGAACAAAAAAATAAAAGATAAAAAAATACATTGTTACTCCTCTGTTTAAACTTTATTTACAAATAACTGGGTATTTCTAATCTAGACATAGAAGCTCTTTCCAGGATAAATGGCAATAAGCTATGGATGATCTGAGCCCATGTCTCACAAAAAATACAATAGTTTTACTTGGTATCAATAAACATTTTAAAATATACTAAATTTTGCCAAGTGTCACAATCATTGTCCAAACTGAATAGTAGTCTGAGTGCTGAATGAAGTGCATCAACAGAAATTATAGATTTTAGTGTAACATTTCCTTTTTCACTCAAGATCGCCAGTTATCCTTGCAAGTCATTAAAGCAAGTATCACAGACCCGGACAGGCTTCTTAGAAGAAGGAGTTAAGGCATTCTTTGCTGAGCACTCGGCACAAAAGATATTTCCACACTGTCTACAGTGGTGCTGTGGAAGAAAAGAAACACACAGGCTGAACAGCAATGACAGGGAATAGATCACTAGTAGAGATGACGATCATATCAAGTCAACTCTCATGCTTCAGAAGTTGGTTTGAATCTTTAAATAGTAGTTACACAGCGCACAGAAGGGCACAGGAGTAAATCCTTTATAAAAGGTGTAGGAGTAAAATATTCAGAAGCACTCCACTGAGCCCGGAGGCTATACCAGTTTCGGAAGTGAGTTCTCCCTCTGGAATTTCTCTTCTTGAACTTGTTTTGGTCACATAAAACATGTTCTCCTTACTTGTAACTACCTGCTTTCACATGGGAAGTACCCTTGAATCAAAGGATCCAGCAGCCTTTGTTCAAAGCCTACCCAAAGGACATCACTACGGACACTGCAAGGCAGGGAGAGCTACCTAAAAGCAAGTCAGGAAGTGCTGTAAAATTAACCTCACGAATATCCCTCATCTCCTTCATTGCCAAGTCACTTGTTGAAGGGTTGGTAATCTCCGGATGAAGGGCAGAACCTGCCAATAGAGGGATGCCGACACCTTGGCTGACCACAGCTGATTTTACAAAGAAGGTCTGAGTACAGACCTAAACCACATCCAGTTGCTTCTTCTGTCGCTGTTTATAAAGTAATAGTCACAAAGCACCAGATCATGTTGATACCTCATATTTTCACATATCTAATTTCCACAAATTTACTTTCCTTTAATACCTGTAAATCGACCGCTTATAAATAAGTTTACTGTAAACACCCTTACAACAGTGTTGCTCGCTTAGAAGACTGAACTATTTTAGCACTGTTTATAAACCGATGCTGTTAAAATGGCAAAAGAATCATGAATAAAGTAAGTTCTGCAAATTTTAATGTTCAAGGCATTGCATGCAATAACTGTATTCTGAGATGCCCTGAGTATCACAGCACTCTTAAGGCTGTTTTTGGAAGTTTGTATCCTATCTGAGAGTTTGAAAACAATAGAAAAAGCAAATACCCCCAGACACAGTAAAACACACCTACCCTTCTCACTGTCACTGAAAAGCCTTTTCCACAGGCCATGCAGTTCTGTACCTCATTGTCTTCTGCCCACTTCCTGTTGAGAGCTTGGGTGTGTTTGATCTACATAGAACATATTAAAAAAAAAGCATTTTTTAAAAAATTCTTATCTGATTCCTACTAATTTCCTCTATTTTTGCTGCACACACTACCCAGTGCAGTATAAAAGCACCAATTCTGCCATGATACTGAGAGCTTACATTTGTTCAGAGAGAAAATCTTCCAAGTTTCCAAACTATGAGCAGATTTAAGAACCCACAGACAGCAATATCACCCATGTACACCACAATCACAACATCTTAATCACTCTGGAAAGGTAACCCACCACCCATCTGACACAAACTTGAAATTCTCCTAAGTTCCCACATAGAGAATCAACAGCTTTAACTGCTTCAAATCAAACTATACCTGTAATGACTGGTTTTCGCGGCCAAGTTCCTGCATTGCGGCAGTAGTGTTGTCCAGCTTTTTCTTCATTTCTACAAGTTTGGCTTGAAGCTTTTCAATTTCTCCCTCACTTTTTATACACCTGAGGAAAAACAGTAAACCATCAGCTCGAAGCATATGAGGCAACGTACACTGCCTCCTTTGGGCAGGTTGTCGCGACTGAGGAGTTACTCATAAAATCCAGCCAAAACTATTCTTGCTGTGAAAAGTTCTTGGATGACTTGACTGGAAAAATGCTCTGTTGTAACAATCAGTTTAAGATCATCTGGCATTTCTCCCAAATATCTGTGGCTTATTATTACCTGGAGTAACTCCCAAAGCCAGGGACAGTACTGAATGCAGTCCAGCAGCAAACCCTGATGAGCACCCCTGTGCAACAGGACACTCTCACAAACCAGCTGCAGCAGATCAGGTCAAACAACAGAGCAGAAAGGAAACCTTTTTCTTTCAGCAAAGCCACCTCCCATCAGCTGAAATTCAGTTAACTGTTGAAAGCCAAATTTCAAAGGGTGTTTTTCTGCCAAGCTGTAAACAGCTGCTGGGTGAGTTAAGCACAGTATGGCAAGGGATTGCCAAAGAAAGAGGATCTCACTTGAACTGATCCCATCCTTTCCCAAGGTCTACTGCTCAAAAACCAAATCAGCAAGCTTGACAGTATCAAAAAAAGTTTTCCACTCTGCCTTCACCAAACATGTCAGGAAATAAGGACAAAAAAATTTCCCTGTCTCACAGGTGTTTCTTCTACCCTTGTAATGGCTGCTTTCAGGTAACTCCTGCTGCCTTGCATGCCTCCTGCTGCCTGAAGGCAAGGTGCTCTGCTCACCTAAGTCTTAAATATATTGTACAGATAACAGCAGACCTGGAGAAAAGATGACTGTAGGTTTTGAAGAGGAAGAAAATGCCTCTTGTGTGAACCTTAGCCTATCTAATCCAATTATATGTTCATTCTCCTGACACTGAGCAGTGGGAGCACCTGGAAGTCCCTAAGCAAACTGGATACTAGTGCAGGCACTAAGGATGCTGTTCCAGGCTTCTGCATGACTCTTCTACTCCAAGAGAGTCAAGGCAGGGAAGCCTCAGAGTGGTGGAGAAGGGCAGTTAACTCAGGTAAGAGAAGCTCCCTCTGTCAGGCCTTGCAACACTCATACAACAGATGAGATGAGAATCCACAACCTACACATCTTCAAGCTCAGAGGAGCCCAAGGGGTCTAGAAGGCTCTTAATGGAGAGCCATAAATCTTCAAGTTCAAACACAGAGCTCTGGCTTTGGTGATAAGTAAGGTCCTGATAAGCCTGCCTGATTTTCTACAAAACAGTCACCCAGTCAAATCCCACAAAGAGCACAGTTTGCTCCCAACACCCCTTGCTGTGCTTTGGCAGGGAAGACAGAAGGTTGCACTCTGGAAACCACACTCCCAGCCCAGGCATTAGGAACAAACACAGATTTAAATAAAGCATGCACAGAGAATCCCAAATCAACAAGTTTTCAGCGTGAGGGTATCAAGTGCCCAGACTACACTTCCACATTGTCAAGACCACAGCTCACCTCTCCAGCAACGCTCTTCTCTCATCCTGATTGTTCTGCACCGTTGCTTCCAAGACAGCGATGTCCCCACGTAAATCATCCGTCTGTTTCTCCAGCTCACTCACTCGCCTCTGACTGCTTTGCCACTCTTTCTTCATAGTAGCCAGGTTTTCATTTAGAGCTGTGACCTGCATCGTGAGCTTAGTCTCCTTTTCCTCATGTCTCCGGCTTTCTTCTTCTTTCTCTTTTTTCTCTGTGTGCTAAGAAAACAATGGAACAATGAAGAACAACCTTCCAATTATTCTTTCCCTATTCCCTGCATCTAATTGAGGCAAAGAATCTTACTGTACTAGAATCACTATTTTTAATCAACAAACCCCATTAGACAAGACTGTCATCCCACTGAACTTTCCTACAACATTAAATGCCTCAAAAGTTTCTGACCTTGTCATTTAAAAACCACTGTAATGTGAAACTAATTGCCAACCCTTTGCTTCCCTGAAAGAATCCACAGGTGGGTTCACAAAACAACAGTCTTATACTCTCTAACATACTAACCAGTTTAGCTTCAATTTCAGCACATTCTTTCTTCAGCTCCTCTTCTCTCTTTTTCAGCTGATCTTTGACAGCTTGATGGGTTTTTTTCTCCTGTTCCAGAGCTGAATTCATATTATCTATTTTGCCCTGCAGCTCTAATTTCTGTTGAATCAATAGCTGCTTTGCATCCTTGAGATTTGCCACCTCCTGTTAGGATACAGAGCTCAAAGTTAAAGTAGCAATATTGAAAGAGTAAACTATCTAAATTCAAAACGACTATAATTCTTTCCAACAAGAGGACAACAATGATTTTTAGTTTTATCACTGAAAGAAAGGATGATTTTACAGCACAAACTATCAGTGACTTTCATGATCAAAGATTTTAAACTAGTACCCATATTATGAACAACATTCAAATTTTAAAATAAGTTTAAAATATATTTCTACTAAAGTAGTGGAAGCTCTGTTGGATTATTTTCTACAGTTCTTTGAAAAGATATGTCCATCGTAATTTTTTACTCTGCTCTAAAATGTACTTCACATTGTTCTCTAGTTGCAATAATGAGGTTCAAGGCATTGTAACGACAATGTAAAATCCACACACTGATGGAAGGAAACTAATTTCTGTTAGTCTTAAACGTATAAAGAATTACCCTATGTTTTACGCAACTAAGATGATACATTTGGTTTTAAATATTAGTTTTACTTGTTCTTCTGCAATAAAACATAAAAATCCTGAAGCAGAACAGTTTGTTAAATTTATAGGAATCCTCTTCCTTAAAATTGCACAGCCAAGTACACAGGTACTAACAGACTAAAACCAAAATCAAAATTTCCATCATGAGTTAAAATCAAAACAAAGGCAGCAAGATAACATATCCTGAGGACAGGGGCCTGGCCTATTGATGCACATCTATCCATACCCTGGCAAGAGACGGGTAACAGCATGTACGGCTTTAGGAGACAGCTTCTAGTTTAGTCTGATTGCTTGTACGGAGATCAAGAGATGAATATTAAGCTGCCATTGGTGTGCACACATTCTATATACAAATTTATAAATTTTCTTCTTTAGAATAGAGATTTCAAGAATGACGAGAATTACAATAACCCTTCCCCAAAATCCAGGGAAGTACTGGGCATAGATGGCTTGACAGAAACAAAGTACAGTCTTCTATCCCAAAATAAGAGACCATTTTCTAAACAGTGGAGAACAAAAGAACATCTGAAATTCATAAGAGACCATGTTACTTTCTTTGTATTAGCATACAGGGACTGTACCTTTATTTATACTTGTGCAGCAACTTGAACTCTGTGTGTTTTTAACAGATGCAAATGTAACTCAGAATAATAAGGAAAATGTGAACTACAGCCTTTGAGGAGTGTTTCCTTCTACAGAGACTCAAAAACAAAGTATGTAAAATGTGGCAAGAAACAAAAATTATTTAATTAAAGCCTCCAAACATTTACCCTTTAGAGACCTCATTTGATTGTTATGATTTTGGAAGACAGTTAGTCTTTTATGAGGCTCCTGACATTGTTTCCTCCCCAAGTGTGACTTTTTAAGACATTTTAGAAACCACAGCACATCGAGGGAGTTTCAACTCTACTATGCATCTTTGAGAAGTACCAGATGTGCCTAGAATATTTGGGAAAGTTCACATTCATGACACTTTTGGACATCTTTCTGCACTCCACAATAGTTAAGCAAGGGTACGCACAGTCGATCTACAGAGAAATAGAACAAAAGTCAGGATGTACAACCCCTCCTGAAGCTGAGATATGTGGTCCACCTGGCCAAGAACACTGGGCACCAGTGCTCCAGGTTTATCACTAACCCAGTCAGCATTACTCAAGAACCTCATCAAAATCTGTGCTTTGGTTCCCTTACCTGTAATACTGACACTTACAGCAACCATCTTTGCAAAGCCATTCCATATAACATCTATTGAGTAGGCACATATTTCTTAACAGGTAACAAACCACATGAAGCCCAGTTTGTCTCAGTATACCTTCTCAAATTCTTGCTTGCAGGCTCTAAGCTCTTCACCCAGCTTGGCACTTTCTTTTTCAAGTCTACTCCTTATTTCCTGGAGCTCCGTTGTTTTACATTTTTCGTTAGCCAAGTCTTTTTCTTTCAAAATCTTGAAGAGAAATAAAAAGTGCTAGAAAAGTTACTTCTTCCAAGTTCACAAAATAAAAAAACAAAAAAACAAAAAAACACCAAAACCAAACAACCAAACAAAAAACATCCATGGTCCAAAACCCACTTGGGGGCTGTGTAACTAAGAGGGAACAACCACCACATATCTCTACCCACAGTTCATAGTGCAAACAATTAGCAGCATGTTTGCAGTTTTAGATTTAAAACTAATAACATTTTCCCACACATCTAGCCACCTAGAACAAATTAACAGCTAATTAAATCAAATTCACTTCAACTGTCTATCAAAAGTCCTGCACCAGAGGTTCAGTAAAATTGCCACTGCTATGCACTACAACATCGCTCTGCTCCCCAAATACCTCCTCTTTCAAGATGTAACAGAAATTCTTAAAGGGTGCCTGTGTGGGGTGGATGCCTCTGTGTGAAGACTTCAAAAGGCAGAGGCACTTACCCTGTCATTCTGAAGATCCTGTAACATTTTGCTCTTCTCACCCAGCTGCTGGTCCTTCTTTGACGCATCCTGCTCCAGCGTCGACTTTGCTTTCTTCAGTTCCTGAATCTGCTGATTGTTGCTAGCGATTCGATTTCTGCTGGAAACTAATTCTTCTTGAGCTAGAGCAAGCTTTTCTTCTGTGGACTAATTACAAAGAGAACTCTGCAAATCATCTGTCAGTTCAAGAGCTTCAGATACTCAACAGGCACTTAAACATTTTCCACATGGAAAAATCATTATCTAGTGTGTAACATTCAGCTTCAAATGTTGACAAAGCACAGGTACAGAAACTTTTAGGTTACGAGCTTACCCTAAATAAAAGAAACTACCCCAGAACCATTTCCAGCAGCAATACCTTACTGTACATACTACCACTTGCATTCTTAAATGGCGAAAAGGTGAAAACTTGCAAAAGGGCAGAGAATGAAAAGTGACTAATAAAAAGAGAATGAACTCGAATTTGCTCACACAAATTTATTTTATTCTCTGGGCAAATCGACTGTTCTATAACTCTAAACAGCTGTTACTGAAGAGGCAGTGAAGCTGCACTGAAGATATTGAAAGTCATTCAATGCTATTTTATAGCAATGACTCAATGAAACCAGTTCTAGGACAATAATGAAATTTTTGCAAATCCTAAAATGAAATGTACAACCTAAAAATGCTAATATCAGGATAAAACATGGCACAGTCTCAGCTGCATCAGCATTTAAACACAAAATTTGAACATCCATTCAAACTCTACTACAGATTACATTTTAATTTGCCTCCAGTTCTCAACGCTCACCTTTATCTAGAAAAAGAACTTGGATTTATCTCTCCACAACAGGTCACAAAAACCCAAGAAACTACATAAAACTTGCACCCAAGGTTCATTCAGTTTGCTCACAGCAAAGTCAATCCTTGGGTTTCTTCTTGAATTAGTATTCTGGAGGTTTATTTTTAAAGTCTTCAGCTTAGGCAAAGAGTAGTTCTTCTTAGAAGCATGTTCTTTCACAAAGAACCAACGAGAAAGAAAAATATCAAACTCATCCTCCACTCCAACATAATATTGGCATTTTATGAAAAATGTTGATGTCAAGACAAAGAATGTGAGGGGAGGAGATTTATTACTAGTGACAAATTTATTAGCTTCAGTGCACCAGTAAAGATTTAAATTCTTTCAAGATAAACTAAGCTTTTTTTGAAGTTCTTACTTAAATCCTAATCAAACCTCTTATTAAGGTTAGTGATTTTAAAAGGAATAATAAACACACAACTTCGACTTCACCTAATTATGCATTTGTTTTAGCAGCTCTTGTGTTATTTAAAAATAAATTGATTTCTGATGCTTCCTAACCGTTCCTTGTCATGTCTAAAGTGTTTTGCCTGTAGAGTCAGCCTTAGTTTGAAACACCAATGATGGAACACTGCTGGTTCAATAGCATTTTCAACAACTCCCGTGGCTCTCTAAAAGCTCAGACTGGCTTTTAAAATTAATTTGCAGACAAATTATTTGATTTGCTTTCTGAGTTATTGGAGTTTACTACTTAACACTTTGCAAGGTGTTAACTCAGAAAATGTTTTAAGCAAAATAGGAGGTGCATTTGCAATTTCAAGCGTCCAGCAAGCTGCGTCTTTCCGAAAGCAAAACTATCCCTCTGCTCCACTGTGGGCACTGTAGGAACATGTTTTCCTAGCAATGAGAAAGGCCGGGAAGTGCAGCATCCTCACAGAACATCTTCACAGGAAAACCAACAGTCTCTGCGGTTTTAGGAAGAAGCATAATGAAGACACAGCTTTTATTCAAATTCAGTTCCACTAGAATAAAAGTGGTTACATCTGATTTGTTAGCACAGGATGATGAAATCTGGCTATGAAGTGGATTGTGATACCCATATTCAAAGCCTCACCTGGGGTATACTCCTCTCTCAATGCCACCCCCCAAAGTGGCTACACTGGGGAGCCAGTATTCAGCACACTCTGCACTGCATTATGCACAAACATTTTTATAATTCAGTAGTTTCTCATATAAGAGACTTGGAACTTTGCATACAATTTAGCATACAATAACTTACATATGTGCCTCTTAATTGTGCTGTGATTAATAATGATGCTATCTATGTTAACTGGGAAACCATTCAATATAACTTTAACAGTAAATGCACCTTCTATCTATTTATGCCTTTCTTTCAGAAGTCCCCCCCAGCAACCTTTCAAAATGAGCAGGAATCTTTGGGCACACGTTAAATGTTCCATTTATTATCCTTGCTCCCAGCTCAGTCTCCACTGAGACTGTAATTCAGCCTGATTCTTTTGGAATGCTGAGGCATCTTTAACATAAAATCACCTCTCAATAACATCTGATGCCATTTACCTTATTTAGTTATCACGCAGTTTTACAATTGCTCCCAGAATACAATAGGTGTTCTCCCAACAAGGTACCCACAATCATCAGATTGCTCTTTGAGATGGCAGACAAAACTGAGCGTATGGAAAAGGCACACTCAGAAGAAAAGAAGGCAATCTGTAGTTAATTTTTGTAAATAAAACCAGATCTTAGGATGACTAGTATAGAGTTTAAGTAAATAAATAACAAAATATCACAGTCTGATTTAGTACAACTTGGGCTGTTCTAGTGCAAATAACAGTGCCAACAGCAGAATTAGCTGGGTGTTAGGACCTGGATTCCTTCCACCTAAGCGAGGTGCACAAATGAGCATTTTAAGTCTTTGTGTCCCATCTTCCCGCCTCCCTGACTCCAGCCCACAAGGAGCAACAAAAAATTATTCAGAGACACCTGATCTCTCCTCACTTCCTAAGAAAAAGGGTTAGACTGACTGTAGCCAATTTAGGCTCTTGACTTAAAGACTTGAGGTTTGGCAGCATGAATATTGTCCCAGAACGCCCACTGGAGATACACTGACAGTGATGCCAACATTGGAGGCAAAGAAACATTCTTTTGAGAACACAGAGGAAACCAGGACTGACTACAAAAAGCACAAATGCCAAGAATGAAGGATATCTGGCAGAGCTCAGGAGGCCAGAATTCACAAAAAGTATGTTTGCACTAACTCAAAATCAAGGCAAAAATAACAGTTCTGCATTTTTATTAGCTCTTCTATATAAAAACAGCCTTTTCCACATTAAAAAAAAAATGCATGGGCATACATATATAAAAATGTTAATATGTTATATATACACATATATATATTTGTGTATACATAATTTGTGTCTACATATACACACAAATATTTAACAGTATTCTTTTTTTGTTATATATATTCTTTTTTTATCAAAAACTGTAGCTTTTACCAGCACTCAAATCTTGCCCAGTTTCTTTTTCTTGTCACAGAGACAAAAATGTGTGAGTTCAATTACTGTTACAGACGGTGCATTTTTTAAAACAAAGTAAATCTGCAGCAAAGAGTATAGACAACATTATAACTACATTCTCACCTCCGAATTTATTACAACACTTCTCACTTTTCCTCTGTGAATGTTTAACCAATTTGCACCTGGCTACAGCTACATTGCTAGGATCTTCTCTTGCTGAACCAGAAACCAGGATTTTAAGGGGGTGTTTTGTTCTTCAGTCATGCTGACAGTGATGCTGACAGTGCTCCAGTGAGCAACTGCTCACTCTACATCTCTCTCTCATGCAACCCCGTATCTCCAAGTGCAAAACGCAAAAGCATTCGCTCACTTTCCAACCCCCCACAGCCTCCCAGCCTGAGATGAGCCGGCCATCCCAGCAGCGATATTCCAAACAGGTGCCAGCAGATGGTGCTCGGTGCTCAGCCCAGCTCCTGCCATCCCCTCCCAGGAACCAGACCTACCACCCTACTCACCCACACCCTGTACAGCCTTTTATGATCTATCCCCACACCTGAAACCTGGGCCTCACCAGTAGCGTGGTGCTACACCACACGGGAATATTTAAGCTTTCCCTTTTTAACGAAAGAAAACCCAGCACTGCTGGGATCTTGTGATGCAGCCTGGCCTGGGCAACGCTGGGCTTCAAACTGTGCTGACTCCACACAGCTCTGCAGGGAGCTCATTTCTCTGCTAAAAATCCTACACTGAAAGACACCAAAGCTCCTCTTACATACAGGGTTTAAAAAGTTCTACTACTGCCTACTAATATGATTAAGACCAGTCTGAACCTCCACCCACCCACCAGCTTCAAACTTTAACCAAAATCCACAGCTCTGGCTCCAATTATCTACTTTTATTAAGTAACTCCAAAGTAACAAAACACTCCAGATGACTGACTTTGAATTGGACTGTGAAACTCTACCATAAAGTTCTCCTGACTTGCGTGGTATTTTGATATTCAGGTCTCCAGACTTAACAGTATCATGCTGAGGCTTTCTGAACTTCCTTTTTCCTTTGCAGTCTTCTAAGACAAGTTATCACTGCTTCTTTAGGTTAACATTGCAACAAGGCAGCACCTCCACAATTAAAGATCTGTTCCTCACCTGTTCCCTCTTCTACATTTTAAAGAAAAAAAGTGGTGGCAAGCAGACCTCACTAACAGCAACTAATATAAGTTTAAAAAAAAATAATCAGCAAACAGCCTCCAAGTTGGTACATCACTTTAGTACTGAGGACCCCAATCTTCCTCAGGCTCTCTAGGCTCCACAGAGACTTAGATAATAAATCAAGTTACCTGACTGTCCCATCTTGAAAATCTTGTTTACCCATTGCCATCAGTTTATTATATCTTTTTTACATGCATGGTCTCTCTCTCCCTTGCTACCATCCCCATTCAGGTTTTAAAAGCATGTGGGACGCTTACTGTCCTATTTTATACCTGCCAGAAGTCATCAAAATGGTTTAATAATACTTCTTCAGAGCTATTTTTGTAACAAGCGATACTTAAAACTATGCCCAAAAACCCAGTTATTGAGCATATCTGATGCTTTTATGGGTCACTGCATTACCAAGCGCTGATTTAAATGCATTGCAGGAAATCAGCTCACAGAGATACATGTGCTGTAGTAACTAACCGTAAGTCATGCTAAAGCTCTTCACACTTTGATATAGCGCTTCAACCAAGCAAATAAGTATGATTAGCTGATAAGTAAAGCTGCTGTAACATGCAGGAAAACATGGCAGGTAACCCAATGCTATAGAGGAGTAGTACGATTAATAAAACTCAATGGCCTATATGTAAAGGAACTATTTCTGTTTTTCTTAAAATAACCCTGAACCTGGAGTTTGCCTAGGGCTCCACAGCTCACATGGGCCTCCCTGAAATGGCCACAAAACCTACAGTGATTTCAGGGGTGGGACTGAAAGGTCTCCACTGGGCCTCTGAAATCTAAGCAGTCACCAAAGGCTCCCTTTATACATAACAAAGCAAACAGAAGCTGACATCTAAAACAGATCAAATGATCTGTCCTCCCAAAGTGCCTATTTCTCTCCATAAACTTCAGAAGAGCCTCGAACAACAGCGTCAGACAGACACAGACAAGGCTGTAGTGGGATTCATCTCAAGTGAAAAGTGCCAAAGCTCCACATTTTGCCAGCAGACAGCCTGTCTCTGCAGCACAGAATGTCCTGGGACTAACTGGAGCATTGGCTTAGCACAGCTTAGGAACAGCAAAAACTTCAAGGACTAAGTTCAGATACCTGTATTCCAGGCAGGTCCCTAAATCTGCTGTTCCTATTAGCTCGACATCTCTTAAATGTGGAAAATCAGCCAGGAAGAAGAGGAAGGGGCAAGGATGTGGTAAAAGATTTGCCAACTAAAATTCCAGTCAAATCATCTAGGAGACAGCACCTACTCACCTGGTGGCAGAGACTTTGCCCTAATTAGGTACACTGTTTAAATTAGTTGAAAGTTACAATATATAACAAGAAAAAGCAACATGAAAAAATAACTCTTGAAAGAATACAAAACCAAATCTTTTACTTTGCGCCTGTAAAAATGCAAGGGTAGTTTAGATAAGCTGGCAAATACCCTTGGCTCTAAATTAGTTTCAGGATGTCCTCTGTCCCAGGGCAAGGGATTGAACACTAAATTCTCTATATAACTTTTTTCCCTGTTATATAACTTTTTGCACGGTTCCTTGGCCTTCAAAATGGATATAAAAAGATGTACTAAGTCACATATGACACTAAAATTACTCTAAGTACCTTAAGGTCTTGCCTGGTTGCCAGCAGCTCAGACTCTTTCCCATAAAGGTCCAGCTGCAACTTCTCCATGTTTTCTTTATGTTTTTCATAGGTCTTCTGTAAGTCTGCAAGTTTGGCTTTCTCTGCTTTAAGCTCCTGTGCTGACAAAATCGACTGTTGTTGCAGTTTGTTCTCCAGTTCTGCCTGAAACATAAGCATAGGAAGTTTCAATTAAAGTTACAGACAGTAAAGTAAGTTTAATAATTTCAACAAACTGTATTTCAACCGTAAGATGAGAATTTTTTTTCCACTTACAAAATAGCAGTTCAGCAATCTAATGCTTATGAATTTACAGTAATATTTTGTAAATACTTTAACAAAAAATATAATTCATGTCAGAAGACTAAGTCTAACACATCAACACTAAACATTCAAAATCTAAAGTATGTTTCCAAGTCCTGAAGTTTCCAGTCTGACTAAAGCACAAATATGATCACGTAGCATAGGGCAGCCAAAGCTGGAGCAACATTTAACAGTGCATGGCACACAACACAACATTCCCTAATGTTGTAAGACACTTGAACTCTTTCCATTATGGTTTATGAGTTTCAAACTGTCACTCAAGAGAAATTCTTCTGGTATAGTAAGAGAAGACTTGGTTTAAAGCTGCCATGGATGTTCCAAAACACTGTAGAGTTTGTCTAAACTACCTTCAGAAAACTACTGCTTTATGAGAAAAGGGCAGCTCTTGTCTCATAGCATACTCCTGAAGCAAAATAAACAAACTAGCCATTTTTATTGGTTTATTGCAACTCATTTCCTACAGAATCCATATTTCAGCACTGGTTCTTTTTAATTTGGTTTTGTTATTTTTGATGTTGTTGTTGTTTCAATTTCCAACAGCATCTGCAAACCTTGTTTCCACATCCTGACCTTATAATTTCCAACAAGACTACAGCAAAGAGCTGTTTATAACAAATACATTGACATAAAAGCTGCAGCATTTATCAGGGAAATTCACATTAGTTTTCTTAAAGGAGAAAGAGAGGTTATTCTTACCTTTTCCAGAAGGGCCGTTTTTAATTCAGCTTGCAGTGTCTCACTATGTTTTTTCTTCTGCTCAAAAGACTCCTTCAGCTCTCTCAGCTTTCCCTGCAGATGTTGCTCGCTTTTCTCTTTCTCTTTCAGAAGACCCTGAATTTCCAGTACTTGCGCTCGTGCTGAATCGAGTTCTATCGACAACTGCTTAGAAATCTGCATTCAAAAATAGTAAATAACTGTATATAATTTTAATTTAAATCACTATTTGTACAACTGCCTATTGAACCACATGGATGACCAATTACAGGGTTCAAAAAACAAACAGCTTCACAGATGAAAAACTGGTCAAAGTTGTTAAAGCTGAAGATACAGCCTCAGAAAATTACCTCCCGAAAGATTGCTACAAGTTGGAGAGAATGCCTTGATTGTAGGAATTTGAAAGGCTTGCCCTATTCTGCTTTTCTCTAGGCACCTGCTATTTCCCTCTGCTAGAAACCAGATACCAAGCTACACCTTTCTTGTGGTCCAGTATGCACACTCTTAAGTTTTTATAAAGAGCTGCGGATTATTTGCAGCAGCTTCCAAGCATGCTGCTGTTATTTCTTGCACAGAGAACCAGATCATCCCACAGTACCACTGCAGCTACTTTCTGCTTCAGAGCTAGGTGGTGCAACACTGGCACATAGGTTTAAAGAGCTACTAAAACACATCAAAATCATCTGTTATTCCCAACTTCCTACCCTTAGAGCAACTTCAGTCATTGTTCACCATTCAAAAGTAAGAGCAGGCAACTTTTCTCCAGCCAGCGGTGGTCTGGGCTCTCCTGCTGCCAACTGTAGCAAATACCAACCTCATCCTCCTGCCCTTGCCACACAGCACCATGGTGCTTTTGCCAAACGAGAGAGGAGCCAGGGGAGTAGCAGGAGGAGTCACAGAGCAATTACAATCACACTTGTCCATCCACAAACACTCTTTTACAGAGTAAGAGTCCATCACAGCCTGTCAAACTGTGTCCACTGATCACCTCTTTTCTGATTCCTTTAGGGAACAGGTGACAGCTTGGGTAAAGAAATCCTTGAAAGTGGATTTCGGCTTCAGGCTGCCAGTTGGACTACCTGATTTTGCAGTCTGAATGCTCATCTTTAAAAAAAAAAGTATATTTGGTCCTTATGCACTCATAGCCAATTACGCCAGTTTGCAAAAGTAACTAAATCCTTCAAGGATATCTGAAAAAGTCCTGTCAACCACATGGAGAACAGACTGATTAGGCTTGAGACTAAAACAGATCTAAGGAGGCAAAAGAACACCTTTTATTGTTCACAGACCATAACTATCAAAAAAGAAAAAATGAGGGCATGGTCATACAAAGTAACTGTTTCACTAATGAAAAAACCTGAAGGGCTAGAATCACCTGCTAAGGTATGTGGGACACAGAAAGGTATGAGTAAAACCTGTATTTTAAAACTTCGTATTAATATCTTGGAAATTTTAATATCACCTTCTTTCAGTGCCTCAGGTAGGTTCCAATTTGAGAACTGCAACCTCTTTATCTCTCATCATTCCCAGCATGTAAAACTGAAAATTAATCTTTTAAATGTGTATTATGACTGTTTTCTAGATTTTTGCAACTAAGTGGACAGCTTACCCCCTCCTTCTTTTCCAGCGAGTTTTTCAATTCATTCCTCTCTTTAGCTACAGACTCTGTTTGTGCCTGGAGCTGGTGTTTTACTTCCTGGTAAGACTTTTCCTAAGAAACAGAAGACAAGCAAATATCCTGTGAGCTTCTAGGACCAGGTACCAAGTATTTCTGCAGGATCTACAAAGCCTTGAAAAGTGATGCTTTCCTTTTCAGCGAAAAGCTTCCCTTCTCAGCTGCAGACATATTTTCAGCTAAAAACTTCTCAAAACTTTAAAAGTGGTAAAACTAAGCTGAACACAGCTGATACCCCATACTTAACAAATGCAGCCATGTGCCAAAGAGTTTTTTCTGACCAGGGACAGTGCCCCTGTTTGAAGGTGCGGTTTGCAGCCCTTCTCTTTCTTGTAGCTGTAGCCTCATCACTCTCCTCGGGATGCAAAATTTCTTGATGTTCTAAAATTCACAAACCAATACATTTGGAGGATTTGTATGCAAATATAACTACATTTTAAGGCCAAATATGACATATTGAAGTCAGTGGCAAGCCTCCAAATGCTGCAGAATTAGATGCAGAATCTGGACTCCTATCGTTAAGTCTAAATTGGGGAGAAAATCTTCAAGTTTTTAGGAGAAACAAATATTTAAACAGCAGTAACTAAGTCAAGCAAACAAAAAGACTTATCTGAAAAAGGTGAAAGAGTAAAGGAAAAATGTTATTTTTAACTAGGAGCAGATTTTATTTTTAGATCAGAATAAAAGCAGTTGTGAATGGGTTCTGGGAAATGGTGACATGTAAGATGAGAAGGGAAACAGAAAAATACCTCTGCTATGTCTGAGGCAGGGGTGGCACCAACTGTGTAAGAAAATCTATAAAATGTACTGATACAGTGTTGATTCACACCACCAATAAAGCAAAAGAGAGTAGAAAAAAATGTATGTCAAGGCTACTAAGTGTTCACCCTCATTACCACAGTAGGTTGCTATGGTGGTCAAGCACTTGTTCCTGTATCACCCTGAGACCTCTCTGAAATTCAAATAGTTCTACTACTCTGATAACACCCTCAGCGAGACACTTCCCCAAATGACAGATGATGTCACTCTGTCTGTAGAACTCAGCCTTCCAGTGTGTCTAGGCAAGTGCACAGCAAGGATCTATATAAAAGACTCTACAAAGGAAATGAAAATGGCCTCACAAGAACATCTTCAATATGCTGATACTTCAGCAAAGGATTTTAAACTGTGTTTTGTAATAATAAGGCTGATGTATTTTTAAAGAAGGGGACATTTCCCATCAAATTGTTTCTCCACTCGTCTTCACTTGGTTTTCTTCACCATATTAAAGGCACGCAGCAAAGAAAAACGGATCCTGTTGTATGATATGACTGACATTTAGCAGGGCAAATATCCAGACAAAAAAATTTTAAGGTAGGCTACATGTACGAACAACTAAAAATCACCATTTCTTTTTCCTTAAGGCAATTAATTTCCATGCGTTGTCATTGTGTGTACACTGTTTTCAGAGAGAAAACAGTCATTTCATCAGACTGTAATTGCAACAAACAATGTCTAATGAAAGAAACTACTAACCATTTCTGCCACAGCTGCTTTTCCTTTTTGTATTTCTTTTTCTAATTCCTCCTTTCTTTTTTTGAAGGATTCAGAACTTTTTGAGAGCTTGTCTTTGGTAGCTGTAAGGTCTTTTAACAGAGTATCCTTCTCTAATTTCACTTGTTGCAGCTCTGATGTCGCTGCTTGCATTTTACAGTCTAATTCCTTGAGTTGTTTACTTGTATCTTGATTTGATTTCTCAAGGTTTTGTTTGAGGCTGGTCTTTTCCTCCTCCTGCTTTGAAATTTGCTGCTTCGCTTGTTCAAGGGCCTCAGATTTCTTCTGTAAATCCGATTTAGCACTAGACAACCTGCAAATAAAAAGAGAAAAATGAAGTGTGCTTTTTTAAAATCCTTCTTCACAGGTTTCTTTGTATCATTAAATGTCTCTATTATTTAATATATTAACTGTAGAACTACTTCAAAGTATGCCTTTTTCATCTAGAACATGGGCATTTTGTCTCTCCAGTGAAGACATCCCAGCATCTCTAAATTCTACTTTGAGACGGATTTTTCTTCCTCAAATGTTACAAACAGAAACTAGCCCTTATGCATAAATTACAAATTAGTCATTGAAAGTTACAGAGCTGTGGATATTTAAAGATGGGCCTCAGTACTTCAGACTGTTCAGCTATTAAGCTGAAAACAATCACAAAGAATAAACTGAAGAAGTGTACTGAATCACAGCAGTGATTCACATGAGACAACATGGCAGATGGAATCTGCATGGAATACAGAGTGAAAGAAAACAGGTGGGATGTAAATGGGCTCTTGTAGCAGAGAGAATATATTGCTTTTATCTATGATTTTGAGAAATCACAGGAGAGAAGAATAAAATTTCAACTCTAGTCCAAACCACTCTAGTTTTAAGTCCTGCAACACAGGAAATGCATACGCTTCTTTTGCTGCTTCAAGTTGTTTACTCAGTTCTGCTGTTCGGAGGTCTAATTCTGTATATTGCTGGCGCTGCTGCTGTAACTCCTGAAGAGTTTGTTCTTTGCTTGCTTTAGCATCAAGAACATCAGCTTCAAATTTCTGAGATAGAAAAATAAAAAACATAGAGACATCAGAACACAACCAACAAAACAAAAATAGCAACAAAAAGAAGAAGTCATCTAGCCTGTGAGTAGCATTTAGTGTAGAAAGGGGCCACAATTCTCACACACCATCTATATTTTTCATTAGTTTGCTGTTTATCTTTCATTAGTTAGTTGCTGCAAATCTCTTGCTCCACCAGAAGTGATCTGTTTTGGTAAAAGATTTTAAAATTAAATGCCAAGCCGACATTTTACTGCAAAGTAACAGATAAAATGCAGAAATCTTCAAATGCCTATCCAAAACACAAAAAGGCCATACACAGCGCTCAGCTTTGGGGCTGGGATCTCAGCCACCACCGAGGCATTTCAGCAGTTTCAAATGGCTGATGATTTACATATCCCAGGAACTCTGACATTCTTTACAACAGAAACAAAGACACAAACTAGAGCTGTAAAGAAATCCTACACTCACCTGGAAGAGGTTTTTCTTGTTTTGCTTTTAGAAGGTACTTGTTCATTTACATGGAGTATAAAGAACACAGGAGTATTGAGCAGATGGGCACTGCTCAGACCCTTCAACACACTGGTTATTTTACAGGCACTTCTGCTTTCATGCAGTGGTCATAAACCAAAATGTCCAAGTTTATCTGAGAAAATTCCTAAGGGCTCTTTGGTTTCTATTTTTTTTTTTTTTTAATACCATGCATTCAACTGGAATGATCCCAAAGAACGGTGATGACACCAAGATTTTACACAGAATTGCATTCCTGTTGACAGCATCAACAAGCCTGCTCAGTTTCACACCTCAGCTACCAGGAACCTCATAAAATCTTGTGCAAGAATGCACTGTATTCCTCCCAACCATTTGTGTCTGTTGGCTACTTGTGAAATTTTAGCAAAAGGATGGCAAATAAAAACACAAATGAAAGCAGGCAGGGAAAAAAAAAGTGTATGAAAGAAGAGAGAGATGAAAGCACAAAATAATTATGTTAATAACGCAAATGTCTGACTGCTTTATTTTTTAATAGCACTGAATTAAAAATTTCATGTGGGGAAAACAACCTTCCTTCTCTTCTATAGAGCACATAAGCTAAGAAAAACACCCCACTCAGCCTTGAGCATAAAGACTTCTAATCTCCCTCAAAACAGACAGACACCACTGCAAAATGAATTCTGCATTGCTCCTATGACCCATGAATTCTGACCACCAAGAATGCTCAACTAATATTGAACAAAGGTTAAAGCCCAAATTTAAAAGCTCCCAAACATTAGGACTAATTCATCTCCTTAACTGAAAATATTAGCATTTCAAAACACCAAAAGGTTCTGCAAACCTTCTGCCAGAATTATGTGTACTTTTTAAAAAAAAAACAACTGATTCCAGAAATGGAATGCCAAATTCAAGATCAAGTTAGCAGAAAAACACTAATAAAAAGAAGTCTTGATAAAAACCCTCTGTAGAAGCTTACTGAAAGGCTTTAGAAATACATTAAACCAGGTAGTGTAAACCTGGGCTATGTAACACATATTCCTTGCTACCACAAGTCTATAAGGTTGAACTCAAAGGCTCTCATTTTGGTGAGTATTCATGCTCTCTCATAACACTTTACAGGTAGAACAGAGGTTGGTGGAAGCACATGTACAGGAAAATTACAGTATAATGGCAATGTCCTAAACCTCCCTTCTGAGTATGATATGCTAGCGTGGAAGAAGAAAAACAAAAAGGATTAAAGGTGGATCAGGATACACTAGTGAAAAAGAAAACCTACTGGTACTGTTATAATCCTTCCCCCACAATTTGAGCACAGCTTTTATGACGTACTATCAAACAGGAAAGAACACCAGTTTCTGTAAGCTCAGAGACTGTTTTTAATACAAACCTTAAGCTGCCCCTCAAGCTCTTCAGTTTTCTGTTCTAAATAAAGATGTTTCTCTTTGTACTCTTTAAGATTGGCTTCCAGCTGAGCACAGTATTCCTGCTTGTCATTCAGCTTAGCTGTAACCTGATCCAACTGAACGCTGACCTTATTTAACTCCTGAGGTAAAATAAAAATATGAGGGTTGTTAGTCTTTAAATAACATCCAGAAATGACTAATGTCACATGTGCTTCAAATGATCTAACTTGTTCAAATTTAAAAGGAAAATAATGTTTCTTTTTAATTTTGAGGGGCAGGAAATTGAGGAGAAACACAAACACGTGCACAAATTCTCTTTGTTAAACTGATTAAATTTCTTTTAAAGCCTCAATATTTCTCTCAAACTTCACAGCCTGTGGGCTAAATCTTAGCAAAGGTGTTTTAAGTTATAAATGGAAGAGGAACTGTAGGTAATAAACGTACTAGATCCTGCAGTTAGTACAACAGTAACTAGAAAGTAACGCCACAAAACCTCAGAGGAAATTTTTGCTGTCTTCATGAAATCAAGCACCACCGAAGAGGAAAGTCAATACCATGGAAACAGTCAGTTCTCCACATACCAGAGATGATTTCAAACCATTTGGTTTAACACAAAACAACGTAATTTCTGCAAGAGATATCACTAAGGTGACAGCTACATTGAAACTCATTGATCTCCAACCAAGCTGATTTATTTATTAATTAACTATTTAATAGCTGCAAAAAGAGGTCTTCTGTTTATAGCAATTAATTACATTCCCACCCTAAAAAATATGCTGCTATATTAGCATCTGCTGGATGTTTCCACGAAGACCACAGCAGCAATAATTCTAACAATGCAAATATTTGATTCAGCAGTCAGTGGAATGCTTCATTGGCATTAACAAACATTAAAAAATGCCATTTTAACAACAGTCTTTTGTTTTTTGTGTCAGTTGGCACACAGGTAACTATTTCTGAATACAGGCATCTGATTCTGAATTTATCTGAACCTGCAAGAAGAGTTATGAGTTTTCACTTGTATCCAGGGCATTCTACAATCTTCTCCTCATAACATACAGGTGAGAACTGAATTATACCTAAACAGGACAGCTTAGATTCTGAACCATAATCCTACAGCAAGGAGCGGATTCCTAAGTAAATTCTTTACACTGCAAAATATATCTATCTGGTCCAGACCACAGCAAAAAGAACTGAATACATAGCATGTGGTTAAAATATCATAAATGATGACTTCCAAATGCATATGCATATGCGTAGTGTGTAAACAGACTATCCTTATGTTTTTAACTAGCTTATCAGGTAAGATAGAAACTTTCTGCTTATATGTTGCTCATAACCTGTTGCTTATCCTGCAGTGCATGTTGGGCAGTGTCGAGATGATTCTGAAGATCCGCTCTTTGAGCAGCTTTTGATGCTTCTGCTGAAAGCAGCAATTCAGTCTTTGCTTTTACCTGAAAGACAAGTTGCATTTCACTACAATTTCTATTTTACTGTAGCTCATTTTTTTTATATTCATCAGTAAGTTTAATAGTAAAATCATTAGTTTTCATGTGCTACTTAAAAAAAAAAAAAAAAAAAGGAAGAAATATTTTCAAGGATAATATCAGGATATTAAGCCACAGTTCTTACTTTGAGCTAAAAAAACAGACAAACAAACAAAACAAAACACACACACACAAAAAACCAGTCCCACTCATCTTCTATTCTAGGAAAACATTTTTACTTACTAACAAGGAACAATGGGATAGACTTACTGCATTCACACCCCTGCACACCCTGATGTCCTCAGACTACATGCACATTTAAGGGTCTCCACATTTTTGAAAGCAAAAAGAAAAAGAAACAACCAAAATATGCTTCTGCATGCATACTATCTTTCTCTGCTCCTATGTGCCTGTTAGGGAGCAACCTGCTTTCCTTTCGAAACACCCAGCAAAAGAAAATGCAAAAGGTGGGTATAATGGTGTTGGTGCACAGATGCAATGTTCAGGGTCACTTGCTATTGCAGTTTACTGTTTTTCTCCCTAGTAGAAACGCTGTTTCACTGAAGACTGTATGTAAGGAAAGCTCACACTGCCTTAAAAAGCAGTTACAACACCCCATAGATCATTCAGTTCTAGTTCTAATATCTTGGTGAAAAAACAGCCCAGATAGTGTAGCGAAGCCCAATGAAAACATCACAAAGCTCCATGTAGGAAGAAGTTCCTAGACCTGTTCGGAAACCGAGTAACACTAATTCAAAAGACACCCCAGTGTGCTAATCCAACAACAGCACCAGCTGCTCCAAGTGCACCGAAGCAAGAACTTCTATCAGATGTTATTTATTCTTTGGGAGAGCTGAGCATAATTAGCAGCTTTTAGCTTAAGCAGCACTTAATAGTAGCAGAGTCCACACTGAGTCCACACTGAGGAATTGCCTTGTTTATTGGATTAAATTGACATCAAGGTGGCCCACAGCTTTTTTGTTTTTCGACAAGACGGCAGCAGAGGAAATTTCTAGGCAACAAGAAGATATTAGTGACTTGAAAGACTTTAACTCTGGTACACAGAATCCAGGACTGATAAGAACAGGGTTTTGGATGACTAATCCTACAAATACAACATGACATGCTTGAGCACAGGTTTTCCCAACTCAATTATGAATGTTGGGGTTTTTTTTTAATTAAAAAAAAAAAAAAGTCTCAAAACAATACAGACCATAACACCACCAAAAGGCAAAATTTGCCATCTATTGCTATTCCAAATCCACCTACCTTTTCCTCAGTTTTAACTGCCTTATTTTAATTCATTCGTCTGTTAGTAGAAACACGCAATTTTTTCCCAAATTGCTTTGTACGTCCTCTGGAGAGAATATGGAAATCACAAGCAGCATTTATCATTACCAGATAGTATAGAGTTCCATTACCTGTACATCCAGTTGTGAAACTTTCTCTTTACTTTCATTTAGCTGGCTGGTTAGTTCAGTGATGTTTGTTTCCAGGGAAAGCACACGGTCTTGAGCAGCTCTTAGATGTGCCTTTTGCTCCTGCACTTGCTCATGTAGATTCTCTTGGGCTTGTTTATGACTTTCTGATTGATTCTTCAGCTTTTCTGTCAGCTGAGTTACCTGCAGGGCAAAAAAAAAAAAAGGAGGTAAGAAGAAGAAAAGGCTGGAAAAGCATGTTCGAGGAAGTAATTAATCTTTTGACTTCTAGCATGTCTTATCATGGCTTTGGAGACACAAAACTATCACATTTCTTTTTCTAAGCTATTACAGTAAAGCTATATTGCACACACTACCAGAGTTTGCACAGGTTACCACATGAAAATGGAAGCGAAACAGAATCATCAATTTGGCCTTACTGCAACAAACACAAACTATTAAGGAGACAATAGAAGCATGCTAAAGTGCATTTGGTGTTGAAAGCAGGAATGAAACTTGTTTTTAAAATAAGAGAAACTAAAATGTATATATATCCAAAAATTATTTGTAAGCACATATTACTAGCATTTGTACATAGGAAATATCTAGGAATTCTTTCCCTTATGCTGATCGCAAAGAAGTCACCAAAACACAAGTCCTGTGAAATAATTTACAGTAAGATCTTTAAAGTATCAAAGAAACAGCAAAATATAGAAAAGTTTGGTGTCAAATCTATGAGACAGAAGAAAAGGAAACAAGATTCAATAATGACAATGAAAGAAACGAAACAATTCTCCAAGTTTTTACCTGTATTTGCAATGCATGGTTTTTCTCTTGTAGCTGGTTAAGTACTGCAGTTTCTCCTTCGCCAGCTTGAATTTTTGCATATAAATCCTCTCTTTCCTTTTCTAGCAGAGAGATGTTTTCCTTGCTTTTCTGAAGCAAAGCCTCAAGATTTTGAATTTTTTGGTCCTTATCTCCAATTTGTCGTAGAACTTGTTCCAAATCATTCTAGAAAATCGCATAATAGCTTCCTTAATTATAAGGACCTTAGAAGTTATTCCTAATGCATAAAATGTTGAATAAATTAATTAAACACTTTCCGTATATTCTGTTCTAGATTTGCAAGTTAATTTATTGAAACTAGAACAAGTCATGCAAGTCACTTTTACAGAGAAAACATATTTAAAATAATGAAATCCTGAAATACAGTTTCACATGAGGATACATAACTATGTTACCTGGGCTTCTCGTAGTTTTGCTGTAGTATTTTGCTGAAGTGTCTGCTGTTCCTGGTGCTGCTGTTTCGCCTTATCTAATTGATGTTGCAATTCTGTGGAATTTGCTGCTTTTTCCTTTAGCTGAAACAAAACCAAAAACCAAATAAACAACCAAATAAGACAAGAACCATTCTGTATGCCAACAGTGTTCCATGTTCATTCTAATGATATAAGATTTTAGTCTATGAAAACTGGTATAGTGTGTAATGCTAGTTAAAGAATCAAAATCTAACCAAAGCATTCATTACCATTAATAGGTGAGATGCTATACCACAAGTGAGAACTACAAACCAACTTTCAGACATATGTAATTTTGCTCTCAAAAAATCATAAGAGATTTTTAGTACATTTTTTCCAATAGTTGTTAAGATGTAACATGATTGATAATATAGACACCTGTAAAGCAACATTATTATTACTATTATTAGCAGTTTTAGTAGCAACTTCAGTTTAGCAGCCTCTCCATCTCTATACTGGTCAAGGCTTTGAAAATTAGCTACAGAAAAGCATTAAAGTTTTGACAACATACCACTCAGTCATTTGGCCAATCCCCATAGAGGCAGCAGAAAATCAGCAATATATACAAGATACTCATTAAAACAAACAAAAAATAATAAAGCAAGTGTTTTCTGCCCATCCACCCCACACAGGCTATTAACTCTCCAAGACCTGCTCCGTTATGTTCACTTTTTTATTCATGTAGCGTTTTTATCTCACAAAAGTAGCCATACACAAAACTTTAGGCTTAGGTACACCGAGGTATTTTTTTCCTAAGATCTTTGGACAAAGCTCATAAGTGCAAAAAGCACATCTTTTATTCATCTGTAAAGCACCATGAACACACATGCATCCAGTGGGCATTTAGCCTTACAAAATCTGTCATGTAAGTGGCATTTTGGCAGATTTTGACAAGTTCACTGTGAGATTTGAAAAAGAGTAATCAAATGAAATTCCTGTAAGGACAAACTTTAAAAACTGCAACATCACAAGTGTCTGCAGGCTACCATCAGAACCAGAGGAAACCAGAGTCTGCGGAAAAGCCCCTACCTGCTCTTCAGCACGTGAAAGTTTTAATTGCAGCTCAGCCACCTGCTGCTCTTTGTCCATCAGTTTCTCACTCGACAGCTGCCTCTGCTCCTTTAACCGCCCGTGGGCTTCCCCAAGCTGGCGCTCTGTTTCTAGAAGTTTACTGTGCAACTGAAAAACAAAACAAACAAAAAAAGTCATCAATTTTTTCAGCCATTCTTTAGCACTGTATTTGTGCAATGTTTACCCTAAGTATCCATAACTCAAGCATAAAACAACTACGTGAGCTCCTGAAGTCAGGTATGCGCATCATACACCTCAGAAACACAAATCATGTTAAAGAACAGCATCAATGGTACAAGCATGAACAAATATTCAAAAAAGTAGGTTGGAGGGACTCAGAAACATCCTCATTTACCTACAGAAGCCCTTCAATATGAGTTACAGAGATTTAACAGAAACACAAAGAGGTCAATCCTTCAGACACATAAGTATTATAATGTAAAATAGTGATGGTTAGAGCAATTTCATCTTACACAGTGCACACCCTCACTCCTGCAGATCCAGCACCATGTCTTACCTGCTCCGTTGGCTCCCACCATATACTGTTCTGCATTGCTAGACTCAGTATGATTTTTAGCTTGATCTGGCTACATCAATGACATTCATTCTCTGCAGAGAAGAGATACATGAACCTCCAACATAAGGAACACAGTAATTTTGGTGGCTTGTACCCCAGGACATCCAAGCAGCAGAGAGCCGCTAGGGGGGTGTGCTCTTCCAGCTGGACATAAGCCTGGCATATAATTTTTTTAGTCATCAAAAGCAGTTCTGTAGCATCTTCGAAGTGTGAGGATGGCCTTTTACAATTCACTGTTATAACAAGCTCTCTCCATAAAATCAGCTTTTCTTTTATTTGAAACTGTCAGTGCAGGCCCTCGGTTACCTCCTGCCTACTGCCACATGAACATATTCACAGATACATAAATGAACTTTCAACTCAATGAAAACCAGAGAAGGGATCAGGCCTTGTAGCACAGCAAGAACTTTCTGCAGGTATCAGGATGAATGAAGCCTGCTTCCCTATGAATTTATGTCCAAAAACCTTTGAACCACTCACATTTTAACTCCAGGTCCTCCCTTCAATATCCCTAAACCTTCCTCATGCTTTCCTCAAATCCCTACTGATATCCAGGCAAAAGGCAGCACAACCCTGTTGCTTACTGCCAGCCACCACTTGTTGACCAGTTGGCTGCCTGGTGGGACAGAAAAAGGAACCGTGGGTTTATAACATATTAAATCTTCCCCCAGGCACTGAAGGGCTGAGACAGGAACATAGGTCTCTCTCCTTTACCCAGCCGCCTGTTTCCACAAGAATTTAATATTGAAGAACCAAACACTGAAGACATTTGGGCCATCTCTCAAAATCTGGCTGTGGTCATCAAAGAATGCAAAAGTTATAGGGGATGAAGACAGGAAAACAAATGTGTGTATGCCTTATTTTGTTAGGAAACCAAGCTAAATTATTTGTTTTTTATGCCCACAACCACAAAAGCTGTGCACGATAAGCTGTTTGGCTTGTGGCCAAGATGCTGACTGCTAAGTGTGACTGCACAGTTAAGAGAGAGGTAGAAGAAGAGGGACGACACGGTGAAGAAAGAGATCATAATCTTTCTTCCAGGAATCGAAAACATTTGTCTTTTTCCACAGAATCAAATTATTAATACTTCTCACTAAAAAAATGAGCAAGACTTGGAGGAAAAATCTAATGAAGAAAGGGTGCAACAAGATTTTTAAGGGACTTTAACACCGACTTTAAGTAAACAGGCACAAAAAGATAATTCCATTAAAATACTAAGTGAACAAATACAAGTAATTTAGTATTTTCATGACCGAACTTTAGTTTGGAGGGAGAGAGAGGAAGAGAAGTGTTTGTTTGGCTTTATTTTATACCATGTATGAAGGGCTTTTTTTCCTCCACTATTCTTTTACCATACAGTTCTAAAACAAATCCTGAGATCCAGCAGCTTGTTCAGGTTTTCTTGCTTTGACAGTCTTCCTTCCAAATGGTACCACCAGAGAATGTGCAACACCTCTCTTTCCTTTCACAAGAGTTAATTAAGAAATGCATTATTCACCTTCTTCCTCCTTCATTTTCCCACCCCAAAAAATCCTTCCCGAAAATGCCCTCTCAGGCTGAAGCCAGATTTCAGCTCAAACTCTTGGCTGTGCTCCTGAAGCTTCAATAAATGTTGCCTAATCAGACTGGGGTAGTTTTATCAAGTGAGGATTCCTAAGCAGATAACTAGAATACTTATCTCTCCTCCTCCTGACAGAAGACTGATGGGAGAAGGAAAGTCATTCTGGGGATGTAATACATACATAAATGAAGTTTTGGCAAGCCACTGATCTTCTACAGGCACAGCCTGCAACTTAATCTATTTCAGCCTTGACAAAGGGTTGAAAATTGAGAAACACTTCAAAAAGATGAAGCTTTAGCGAGAGATTAAAATGAAGTACGTCATACTAACAAAGAAACAGATTATTTTTTCCATCTTAGGACTGGACATGATTCCTGATACACAAATATTTCTCCAGTCTAACACATTAGTCCCCAAGACAGCAGATAAAGCAGAGTTCAACCACCCTCAAATGTCAGCATGTTCGATGTTATATGGAAGTCCTGCTTCCATAACTCACTGGACTCAGCAGAACAATATGTAAATGATGCAGTGGGTGTATGTTCTAGGTGTTATCCTAGCTTTCAGAAACACAGAGATGGTGTTTGTGGAGAGACACAAAGGGAGCACTATTAAGACTTCATATTACCGCTGCTTTTGACACTAAGCATTCCCTCCTGTATTCACTACTCAAAGCAAATCAAGAATTGTTCAGTTCTAATGTAAAACAAAGATTCACTTTTCTCAAACTTCCTACAGAATAGTAAAATTACTAGAAGTGAAACTACTTCTGATACTCTATTTGAATATGGGTTTTTTTATAACCTGAATTCATTATAGCTTCAACTACCTTACTGAAATAACCAGAAAAAATAACCTTGCTGACTTCTTAGGATTTATCTTTTATCATATTTGTCATGGAAATACAATAGTCTGGGTAGCCCGCTCATTTGACAATACTCTCCTTATTTCAGGGAATGCATCAACAAAAAAAAAGGAGAGGGAAAAAACTGTGGGATGAAAGTAGAGGTCATTTAACACTGTAAGAGAAAAAGAGTGGACAAAAAAACTTGTCGTAGATCAGCTCAAGCCCTTTTTATTCACATACAAAAAAAAGTCAAGTCAGAACATGAGAAAGAAGCTACAAAGTTAATGCTCATTCAACCTTAATCTTCAAAACTGAAAGTATAAAGATAGCTTTATGAAGAGGTCCAGATAGAAAAGAATTAGTAAGAAATTTCCGTTTCAGAAAAAGGGGAATTATACTACAGATAGATATTACGTGAGCCTTCCCAGAAATAAATATGTGGAAAGGTGGTTATAACTGTCGATCTTGCTGACTTTGACTGTGACCCTGGGGCTACACCTATGCTCATTTCCCACTGCAAAGAGTTTGGACCTACCAAGAAGATTCAGACATAATGACATACAAATACCAGAGAGTTTCTGCACTTTTAGCACAGCCTCTTCTTTTTGCCTGTTCTTTTTCTTTCTTTTTTTCACTTCTCTCAGGTGAAGAGGTGATTGTATTTCATTCTCTGCAGCGTTAGGAAGAATGCTTTGTATTTATTCAAATACCAGCCAGCTTTATATTTATTCAAATACAAGTACTGGTACGCTACTCCTCTTTAATAAGGAAATGCAAATCCATATGCACACAATATATGCATGCACAGTTTAAAAAACGTTAATGGGATGGTATAAAGGAAGGAAGTCTAGGAGGCTTCAGGAACCTTACCTGACTGAGCTCACTTTGGAGCTGCAGGCCATGCTGCTCCTTTTCCTCCCTCTGCTGCTGGAGCTGTTTACATTCTGCCTTGAGATGCTGGTACTTTGTTTCTACTTCAGACAACTCTTCTTTAAGTTTCTGGTTTGCTTCCCCCTTCTCACCCAGCTCTGTCTGTAATCTCTGTATCGAGGCTTCAGATGCAGACAGCTTTGCCTGAAGCTGCTGGCAGTCCAGGTCTCTCTGGTGAAAGCTTGCCTGCACGTTCTTCTTACTCACAGACATTTCATTGTGTTTTTCTTCCAGCTGGGTGTAGTCCTGTTCTTTCTTCAGCAGCTTCTCCATCAGACTCTACGAAAAGCGTTACACAGCAATTCAATTGCTTAGAGCTGTTCAATGCATTATTCAAATTTCTTCTCAAGTGTTGATGCTGAATGGCAAAGAACTTGCTCAAAAACATTATTAAAGGAAATATTGCCCTGCATTTTGCATTACACAAGTTAATTCTGGAACCCATAGACAGCATACAGTTTCAACTGGAAAGACTGGTTTTCATATTCTCACATAAATACACTTCCTCTTACTGATCACAGACTCTATTTCTGTATCCTGAAGACTAATTTGCTTTCCTAGAACATTCAGATTCTAGGTCATTACAACTGCATTTGCTTGGGGAAAAGTTAAAATAGTATTTCGAGCTATTAGTATACAGAAGAAGTTTTCAAGTACCACTGTACTTCACACAGTTCCCTCGGCAACAACGTTTGTGGATTAATTCCTGTCTAATCCTGTGCAGTCATCATGCTGGTCATTTTTAGAAGCATCCTAATTTTGCCTTGTTACTATATCTACAGCATGACCTGGTATCCAAACTATGGAAGAGAACCTGTGCAAACTAATTAAAACTGTGATATTGATAAATCAAAGAATGAAACACTCATGATTTAACCTTCATTTTAGAAGATGATGTTTTTACATTTTAATTCAAACCATCTAATTTCCTTCCACACAAATCAGATCAAAGAGGATGGTTGCTTTGAGTTTGAAAACACTAAAAACTGGGATACCCTAAAGGAAAGACATGAACATCACTGTCAGATTTTTCTTACCACATTAACAACAGTAAACATTGCACAGTCTAAGGTCTTACTATCAAATTTACACGCCAAGACAAATACTGGGGAAAAAAAATATTTACAGATAATTTTCAGCTATTACACATTGCTTTTTATCAAATATCACGAACTAATCAAAACTATATTCAGAGAGAAATTAAATATCTTAATGGACAAGATATAATTCCAGAAAGTTCAGGTTTTCCCCCAAGCTTAGCTGAGGCACTAACTAGAATTTCAGAGATCTCCAAGCAGAACAAAGAAGTCACAAGAATAATTTTCATTTTCCCGTGGCATTTCTTGAAGCACAGAAATAGAGTTGCAGAGAGGCCCTGGTCACCATGCAACCCAAGTAGTTCATTCCATCTTCTTGAAATGTATCATCAGGTTCCATTTATTGCAGCACCTTAGTGATATCTCAGTGGAGCATTACTATGCACACCTTTTAAATCCTTGCATTCTTTCTGCAGTTCCAGGGACTACTGTATTCTCTAGTGACCCCTTCAACTAAAATACAGAAAAATAAAGATCACTTCTAGCATGTCATCCTGAAAAAATACCACTGCTGAGGTCAGCCTTACGTATCAAAACTTCAGACAGTTCTGCAACTTTGGAATAACACTGTTCCAAAAATAAGACAGATAGTGCTGCAATTCTAGCTATGCTGGGCATCTTGAAAGTGCACTTCTAAACAGTATCCAGGGGTGAAACCTGTTTTGCCAGAAGAAAAAGCTGTAAAATTATTCAAATAAGATGAACAGTTTTGTTCTTTACAGATTTTAACAAACAATTACTATATTGGTCCTTGTAAACCATAAGACACTTCCATTTTACAATCATAATAAAATAAACAGAAAAATCTGTTAAAAAAAAAACAGGCTACAAAAGAAGCAATCTTGCAAATGACAACTCTAGCAGTTCAGCAACCCACGTGAGAACAAATATAATTAATGCCCTACGTGTCCATTTAAAAAATTATACACTTTCTAAAGCACAAAACTTAGCTGCTACAGGTAAGCACACATTCTTATACATGCATATATAAAATGCAGGAATAGAGTACGTAAAGAGCATACTGAGGTCAGGTGTCATCTTTATCCTCCTGAAGCCAGTGACAAGGCTCCCATTGCTTTAGAAAAGATTTCACACTCAGAATGTAAAATACAGTTGCGATTCCCTTTTCATTGAAGAGAAATGGCCAGGCAGGATCATTAACTTTTATGCTGAATCGTGGTCCTGAAACACCAACAAACTAAAGCACCTTTCTCATCATAGCTGGGCAAGCAAGAACTAAGGTTTTTATTAGTACTACTTCGTAACTAGATCCACATGTCACATGTAGAACTTTGTGAAGAGTCAGTGCAGGGCACTAACTTAATTTTTCAAGTAAAGTTGGGGGTGGGGAGACGGAAAAAAGGAAGAGAGACATTTAACATTGTCCTGAAGCAGACTGAGACTCTGGAAAGTTTTCAGGAATGCTACAAAAACAAAAAATATGCAAAGCCTCTTCACCATCACCTCACAAGCTATCCAGAAGACAGCCAGGAGCAGCAGAGGTTCTTCACCATCACCTTCCAACCTGCCCAAAGGACAGCCAAGAGTAGTGGCTACACATGGCTGGAGATGCTGCTCCCCATTCTGTGCTACTCTCTTCCTCCCTGGTCTAAAGAGCAACACAATCAGGAATACCAGCGTTGAAAGCCACTGCCCCTCACAGCTGAACACCTGCAGTCACCAATAGCCAGACAAAGCCACAAAGTCCTGCTGCTGTGTTTGTCCCCAGCCTGGGGCCTGTGTGTGACTGAAGCCCACGAGCAGGCCCGAGGCCATAGAGCTGCCAAGCTATGGTCATTCATGTCACACCAGTGGACCTAGCAGTGTTTTCTATCTGGATGCACATGCCAGTTGCATCCCAGATATATAAAGGGATATGTATACACACACCAGCCACCTCTCTTCCCCAAGCCTTCATATCCATAGAAAAGTAAGAGGGAATGACAGTATGTTCCAGAACTCAGTTAAAAGCCCTGAGACTTCAAAGCTCACAAGATATTATACAAGGGGCAACACCACACTGACCTCTTCATTATAACTCCTCCATGGAAAAAAAACATGTAATACCTGTCATTAGTGACAGTTGCTAAATATTAAAGAACAAACTCTGTGGTCACTGACCAAATTTCAGAATAGCTACATGAGCAGAAGGTTGGAAACAAAGCATTCATGCCTGTAGATAATGCGTCACAATTCTGAAAGAAAACAAATGAAAAACCCCACGTGCAATGGGTGTGGAATTACAAGTTCTACACTTCAGGGAATACACTGGATTTTCACACATTAGGTCTCTTCTGGGCTACAGGCCATTACGGGCCCCCGCAAGGCAAGCCAAGCTCCATAATTACAGTGCTTTATAAATGAAGGAAAGGCAGTTCCTGCTGATCTCAGAGAACTGATCTTATCTACTTGTCATCTGCTCTTCTCATTATAGCTCCTGAAAATATAAGAAACAGCTTGCTAGCTGGAGGTTGTACATGAGCTTGAAAAGCTCTGCATCAATGCACAGAAATACCTTCCTGCATTGCAATGGAATTATAAACAGATACACATAGCAAAAAGTACAATATATTCTATCCTGGCTCCTCCCTGCTCCCTGACAGCTTCTTCAAGGAGTGAAAACTGCTCAAAGGGGAGCAATTTCTGTTATTTGGGAAGCTAGTCTCACTTTTTCCAATTGTAGGTCCCAAGACCTCCAGGGCCAAGACCCCTCGGCTAGCACACCATCTCATAGATATTGCCTTTCAAAAAGCTGCATAAAGAGATGGCTGTAAACTGCTTTAGGTCACTGAAACTGAAAGAGGAAAAGTAGCTTGCTGCTACTTCTCTCCTTCGTATTCCTCAAGTGGTGCTTGGCATTAACCTGACACAGCAGAGGATTCTCTCTTGAAGTATGATCATCTTACGCATCAATCTGTTTGACTCCACGCTGTTAGTGTTATATTCAGTCAAGGGCTTTATGCTGTACAGCAATAATTTCACCAAAAGCTTGATTCAGTGTAGCTGGTCTGTGAAGAAGTTCAGCATGACAATTCTCACCATCTCAGTTCTCCACCTGATTTAATGAGCCAAACAAAGAGTCATCCTACCAAAGGCAAGCTTAATTTACCAAATTTTAATTGCACCTTCTTATGTTCTTTGCAAATGCTGCTTTAATATTAGATTACATTAAGCTCACACTGTTTGGTCCCTGTCCTTTCCTATTTTCCAAGACTGAAAATGTTGCTGGTAAACACACCTATGTAATATGTATAGTCCACATACAGTGCTATATATACACACACAAAAAAGCAGCACTCATCTTTCTCCTTGTCACCTTTCCTCTCTTAGCTCTATTTATTAACCCACAACACACACTTTCTTAATGCAAATACAAAATGCAGCAAGCTCAAAAGGCTTTGATAAAAGCTCTCAGGGAATACTTATAAGCTGAGAAGCTTCTGGAGTTTATTTCATTTTTCTACCAATCATGACTGACAAAAAGGCCAAAAAATATGTCAGGACTACAATCTAAAAGCTGAGGAAGACCAATGAAGAGAGCTCAAAATGTCTTCTGAATTATGATTTTAAAGCAAATAGTGTAATATTTCAAAGACTACTGCTTTTTCTTTTATAATGTGAGATAGCAATACTGCTTAGTGATAGGTAAGCATAAACTACAGCAATTTGAAATCTGCAATCATAACAGCCCTGAGGATTTCAGTTGTAACATACTGATGATTGTTAAAACAGAGTGTTTGCTTGTACATAACGATATGCCTCGCGTTAAGCAAAATGGTAAAAGAATTCTCAAGTTCTGCAACACCAAAACGTGTTTTGTTACAGTCTTCAGCACTTCCCAAGGCAATGTGTGAACTCTTTCCATTTTAATGTGAACCGACAAGCAAAGGAAATAACAGCATTCTCACCTGGTTTTTCTGTTCTAGCTCTTTGACTGAACTTTGAAGTTTTTGCAGCTCCTGAACATACACAGCTACCTCCTGAGGTCCTTTGGCAAGTTCAGCTCTTAACTGGTTAATGGTAGCCTGAACGGACAAACAGAAAAATCCACATTTAAAACAAAGCTTTGCAGGTATAACTCAACAGAAGCAAGATGTCTGGCAGCAAACTAACAAGCATCTTCTATACAAATAAACAGCTATAGAAAAAAATTACCTGCAAACTCATTTCAGAGCACCATCAGCTACAGAAGTGTCACTGAGCATAACTCCTCAAATAAGATTCATTCATGTCCTATTAGGGAGCACAAAAATTGGTTGCAGTCCAACAGCAAATGCCAGGTTGGGCCCACAACCAATGAAAATCACAACAGATTATCCATTAAGGCTTATCACAGCTCTAGCTCAAAGTGAAACTCTCCCAAGTCATTGCAGTTACATGCCCAAAATCTTTGCCTCCCTGGTTAGGAAAACATACTGGAAGAGGCTCTAGAAGTGAGTCTGGCATCTGATGCAAACTTGGTATGTGACTTCTGGACACGTCAACCCTGCAGGTCAGCATAATCAGGGGAACAATACTGCTCCATTAAACAGGATTAGTACAAAACAGAATATATCAATGACTATACAATTTGAACACAGTAATGGAAGAAAATAAGAAAAGCACTTTAGATGGGTAACAATGGGTGCCCTAAAGCATGCTGTGTATGAATGCACTCACTTTGAATACACTATATAATAGTGACCTTTCAAAGACGTTTTCTTTCCTGTTGTTCTCATAACCACAGATTTCAGCACAAAGGTATAAATACTGAATTCAAGAATGAACTAAAGCAGAAGCAGTAGATAAACATACTATTTACAAACTTCCTAAGAAAAAGGGAGACCAAAGAGAACATACAGACACATTATATGACTATATACAGTTATTAATTCTGACTTTCTGTAATGCTCTGCTTTAAAAGGCTGTTTCATTACAGAGCTGTTAACTAAAGCACATCCTGGAATCTGTCTTTGGCAGATAAACATTCCAGAATGTTCTCAGAAAACAGACTATGGGTATTTCACTACTGAGAGGATATAATGCAGAAAATGTGCAAAAGCTTGCTAAGGACACCACTGCAGCCTTTCAAACTATAATCATAATTTATATGCATAAAGATACATTTCTCTCATTCATAATACAGAAAGCCCATCCCACACTTCATTCTTAACATGGCAACACATCACGGGTGAATATTCATTCCTGATATTGTCTGGCTGATGTGTCTGTATGATTAATGAACTAATAAGCAAACAGGAAGGCATCTCTACAAAAAGCTCTTGAAATTATCTTTATTCAACAGAAATCTACTGTAAGAATAAAAAGCTTTCAAAAAATTTACCTCAAATTTAAGTGTCTCCATGAGATAGCAGAAAAATAAAAGGATGGATGAAAGATGGAAATAAGCAGTCACAAAAGCTTTTAGTAGACACACTTTGTCAAATTTGTTTTCAAATATTCCAGTGTTTTTAATGCCTTTGCTTAATGGAAAAAAAAAAAAACAGTCCTGTCTTTATTAAATCTGCCCATAATTTAATCTAGTGATCTTGTTTAATTCTGTAGGCACTCAAATTAACAATCAAGCCTAGGCCCTGTATTTTATGAAGTTTTATCAGATGCTGAAACAAATCCCAATCTGCAGAGATTCATAGAAAAGCTCAGTTCCACAGCAGCACAGCTGTTTTCACCATGTGTTTACTATGCAGGAATCACTATAGTGAAAAACTAAACATGGAGGTGTAGCACAGAATGAACATTCGTCTGAGAACACACCAGAATTTCAGGTGCAACTCTGAAATAAGGCACATAAACACACACAAAAAAACCCCAACACACACAGAGAAAAAAAAAAAAAAGAAAAAAAAAAAAGGACAGCAATGAATACATTTAGGTGACAACTAGACAACTACAGAGCTATACTACTCTTCACATCCCTCTCCTGCAGCAATTGAAGATGCTCATATAGGGTTAAGACAATCTTTGTTATTCTCTTCACCTACACCATAAAATTTAACTTATTTTAGAGACATCTCACATTAGACATCAATCTTAAATTAAGTATCCTTAGCCAGCTTGGCAAAATAGCAAAGGATGGCATAAGAACCACTTCACACTTTCAGCCCTTGAGGTGGTCTTAAAGAGAAAAGCTGAAACATGGCCAAACTTTAATGGCCAGAACTGTCCCCATCCTGCCAATGAAGGACTTAACATTTATTGTTTTCTTATGGCTATAACTTTTCACAATTGTGGGGTTTTTTTAGGAAGAGCAGAAAAATTTTCACCACTATGGCTGAGTAATTATTTTTTTTTTAAGAAGTCTGATTTGTCACTTTAGATCAACAGAAAAGATTTTATTTTGAAGGCGTCTTGGGCCATTGTTGTCATATGCTGGAACTAAGCAAAGAAGATGGTCACACTTCTGAGAAGAATCAGACTGCTACTGCTTACCATGTTCTGCCACACAGCAGCTCGATCTTCTCTGCTTCAGCCTACATACTGATGATACTACACAGACATCTGATATTATTACAATTGCTGCAGTGTTGTTTATAATCCTTCCCTATATCTAAGACTTCTTATACGAACACATTGTGACAGCTCAGGGAATCATGCAGCCTTCTCCCCGATCTGCTGTTACTTCCAGAAGGACTGAAAAAACCTTCACTTGCCTTTTTTCCTGTTAAAGGCTACACTTTAAAACTACATTTTAAAATGGCTAGTTATGTCAAAACTTAAACATACCTAATTTGGGGGAACTGGAGCAATTCATGCTTCTGTGAGAATGTTTTAAGATTTTTGTTACACCCATGTCACTATGTCGTTTTATCTTCACATGAAATCTAAATATCCAAAACCACAAAAGACTACAGAGACAGTACTTTGAAATGAAATTTAAATTCTGCAGCATAGTTGTGGGATCTCACAGTTAAAACCAAATTACAATTATGCAGCAACTTACATGGCCACATAACCACATTATATTCATAACTCCAACTGTGATATTACTTTTTTCACATCTGATGAAGCTCTTGGCATACATAATTTTAACTAGAAAACAATGGTAGATTCATGTGTAGCACAACATTGTACCCTTTCACAATTCCTGGAGCTCAACATATCTGTTGCAGGGGGAGATGGGAGGGAAAACCCTAAGCAGTTTAGAATAATGCCAGGCAGCGCTTTTCTAAAGCTCTGCAGTGCAAGGGAAGAAAGTTAAAACTGCAGTTTTGAGATCTACGGTACACGAAACCCCAGAAAAACAAGATGTCAGGAATCTTTCACATCCACAAATCTGAACAAGACAGGGGATACTAGGAGTCCTACAGAAACTTTACGTGTTTCCTTACGTAAGCTAGGGAATTCTGTGAGGACCACACTGGGGACCACAGCCCTGCGGTGACAAGTTTTGCTGGCATTGCCACATTGGTGAGGAACAAGAGGAATTGGGGAGGGCAAAATTAAAAGGTCTCAAACACAGCTGACAGTCTTCAGCGAAGATTGTTACACTGTCAAATCATCCATTAGTTAAACTATACCAACCAACCCACGAGCGAGAATTTTTCTGCAGGTATGGATTCACCAACTCGTCAGTAGAATCCATCATATATTAGACAAAAGCCTTTTCAGTGATACTGGATTTTTATTAGGATTTCTTGCTATTCTCTCTGTCAGAGATTTCCTTCACGGTTATGGTAAACAACATCAAACATATTTGAGGAGGAAGGTTCCCTCTTAAAGATCCAAGTCAGAAGTGTTACATCTCATTTTCTCCATCTTGCATGAAAGTGAAAATGCTCACTGGCAGGAAAGCAGAAGAATCAAAACCAAGAAAAACAAATATTTGCTGTGGGAGAGGCAGTTAGTTTTGCTTCCTTAAACACAGAGATATCATCACTTCTATAAGTTTTCAAATCTCCCATCAGCAATTTAAAGCGTCTCCCACTGACTCAGCCAAAGCAGAGGCAAGCCTTCACAAAGCACTTCTGAATTAACCACATATTCTGCAGTTATAGTAGACAGCAGAGTCTCTTTTAAATGGGTTGAATTTAAAAGGTTAAAAATCCAAGAAAAGGATGAAAAAAAAAAAAATTACAATCCACTGAGATTTTTAAATCTTGTGTAAGTTCAAGAATCATATGTCCCATAAGAAGATTCGAATTATTATCCACTTTGTACTAATAATTTCTTTTTATATATTTTAATAGTCCACCATCCCTTTTCAGACACATCAACTCAAATATTAACCAAAATCATCATTTTCAGCAACAACTATTTTTACCCACATGTAGCTCAATAAGGGAAACGAGTCTTCTAATCACTCAGATATTGCTCTATTTCTGTCTCCCAATAGAAAGGGTAAATCTGCCAGGTGGCTTTTTCCTCTGCTATTGGGTTCTTGTAACAACTTTTTATTACAAGGAAAGGTTTGCAAAGAAAAGCATGGAGGCTTTTGGAGGGTAGATACTGACAGAATGATGCAATTTACTGTAATCAAGAAACATGTCTATTGGACAAATTAGAAGATCTGGTGTAAGAAAGAGGCTTTTTCATTATGATGAATTAATAATTTACCACTTTCATATGAAAATCATGGCAAAGCTAACATACACATCTTTAGGTATGACTATTACCTCTGAGTTAGCCTGCTCTGCCTGCAAGTGCTTGCACTCGTCTTTCAGCTTTTCAGATTCTCTCTCACGTTCCAGTGTCATTTTGTCCATCAGCGTCTGAACTTGAACCAGCTCCTTTTTCAGAACGGCCACATCTTCCACACCAGGCCTTTGTAGCTGAAAAGTAAAAGAGCAGCAGTGAGCAACACGCTGTTGGCAGACATGCTTCCAGTGGCAGTCATCTCTGAAAATCTTTGAATTCATTCATTTATAGACAAGGTCACAGATACTGTATTATGGCTGTGGGGAAAAAAAAAAAATAAGGGGAAAATAAAACAAAAAACACCCCCTCCCTCCCAAATACACTAACCAAACAAAAAACAAACCACATCACAGAAAAGTACGTGTCATTCCCAAAGGAAACAGGATATAACAACTGGTTGTCAGTTCTTGAATACTAAACTTCGAACTTGTTGATTGATTTCAATCAAATCTGACAAATTGGATAAGGACTCAAAGATTAAATTTCTGTAATTTTCATGTAGATAGATGGCTAGGTACAGGAGGGAGACCTTCCCTGAGAGAAAACACTGAAGTGACAGGAAATAGGTGCAAGAAATTTATCTGAAGTCACAAGTCTCTGAGAAGAAGGCAGTATTGACTCCACTACTCTACAGAAGGGATAACTGTATATACTGTAGTGCTGCAATGCTCACAAGCCCCTCTCAGGACTGAGACATGTAATAATCCAGTACTACACAGACTTTTATAATGATACTGCCTCTGCCTTCAAGAAATACTTCAGAAAATCACAAGAGCAGACAAAGAAAGGGCAGCTGAAGGAAGCTTCTTGAAGGAAGTGTCAGGCATGCCTCATATCAGACCCATAGGTAAAATCTACTGGTAATTATATCTAAAAAGTACCATAACATATCTATATACCCTCAAAGTGAAAAGCTAGGCAGGAAAAAGGGAGGGGAAAGGCAATCCTGGGCACTGAAGAAAGCAGAGAAAAGGAAGTGCTGGCATGTAGGAGAGAAAACGTACAGGAAAAGTGTGAAAAGGGTAAAAATGCAGAAGGAGAAAGGAACACAATAAATAACTAAACGCATAAAGAGATACCGATATGTCCAGTGGCTACACAGGGCCAAGAGGGATTCATGAGCCCTGTGGGGCAGCCAGCTACAGGAAAGAAGGGAGATAAACAAGTCCTACTTTCCTCCAGAGTCTAAGTAGTGCTCAAGTGGGAAAAACTAGGAAGTCCATTTCACTACTGCTCTAGAAGCAGCATGACAGCCAAGTCACTGGGATTGCTCCCCAGAGCTGTGGCTGGATATAAAAGTAATCAGGAACCAAAATCCTGCAATACACACACACAGGTATTATCAGCCAAGCACAAGAGGGACAACATGAATGTAAGCGTGGTGATGACAGCTGCCAGCCTTTCAGCCACCATGTCACAGAACACCCCTCTGAGCACTTCTGATGAATGCAGCTGTCCAGGGACAGTCAGCGTAACACCTAATGGAAAAAGGGCAATCTAAAGACAGCTGGGGAGGTCAGCAAGCAACATGTACTTCCTCACTGGAAAAACACTGGAAACCTAGATCAGTGAAACAGATCAGAAATGATGGTGTTCTGAACTTTTTCAGCCCACAAGCAGACATCTGCAAGTTCAACAGTTTGACTGCTTTAAAACTGCATTTGCAAGAATTTAAGTAGATCTCTCCCTTGACATGAATAGAACAAAAACATGAGTGTGACATGAATACCAGCTCTGTCTTTAAGTCTTCCACTGTACTTCTCTCCTTCTGCAGGTCCTGTGTCAGGTTTGTCACTTTCTGTTCCGCACCTTCCCGAAGGCTGATTTCTTCATCGTACTTTGATTTAAGCTCTAATAAGAAGGAAGTTGAATAAATGATCACTTGCATAAGTTGCACAAGTAGAGGACAGAATCAGACCTCAAGTTAATATACTTACCCACAATTTCAGTGGCCAGTTGTGCTGCTTTTTGCTCAAATAAGTCTTTCATTTGCTTAATATTAAAATTTTCTACTTGGATCTCTTCTAGCTGCCGTTCTAATGATTCTATTTTCACAAAAAAGAACAGTATTATTTTCTGGAAGAGCTAGGACAATAAATACAGTTACTCACACACACAATGAACCACAGGAGGTAAATAAGCAATCCAAATTCACCTAACATCCAGTTAGCTTAGCAAAGTGAATAACTGTATTGAAGTTAATCTACAAGCATGAAGCTGCAATCTGTCACCAGTTAAGTGCTCTGCAGGATTATTAGTTTTCACTGATCACAAATATCCCTTCAGATCACTGCAACACACTGCTGAACTGCGATTAAAAACTCCTTAATCATGATCAGTCAGACACTTTATGCACACATAAGGAAAATTTTATTCCATGACTGCCACATGGAGAAAAACAGAGCAAAAATTATTGGTCTGCAAAACAAAAAACAAAAACAAAAACAAACCAAACGTTTTCTTTGCTAGTGATGTGTACAGAAAAACACTAAATAAAACCAGCACTGACAAATGCTATAGTGTAAATATCAACAAACTCTGTCTTTCTCAGCAAAAGACTCCTACTGAACGCCTGAATATCTGAAATTATTAAAAACATGTTTAAAACTACTTATGAGAACTGCTTTCAGGGTCAGGAGAACTCTTTTCTTGCTTCTGGAAATTAAAAACCCCAAGCCTCTGAAATATTTCCCCAGACTATAGCTATCAAGAGCTCTCTATCTTAAGCACTTACAATGAACCTTTTTTCCAGTAATTGTACCATTCCAGCTTTCTAGCCCTTTAGTTTAACAAAAATGCTTTTCCACAAACCTAAAAGCGACACTAAAAAACATTTCAGAAACTCCAGTACAAAGCAGAAATTAATATAATAAAATGTTAGCCACCTGTAGATGTAGCCGTTGTCAATCCATCAGACTTAGAATCCTTAAGAAAACAGAATAAATGCATCATTAGACAGTAGGAGTAAAAACTACTACATGTGAAGTTCATTCCATTTTTGGAAAAGACAGGGAAATAAAGACTTCTGTGCTCAACTACTGCACAGCAGTATAAAAATACCTCATTTCAAACAGTTCTATCTGGAAGGCTGGAAAAGGCCCAGATGATTTTCCATTTCATGTATCACTACACTATCAGGCTTCCAGACTTGCAAGACTCCAATAACAAACAACCCTCCCCCTCCTCAATATAGAAATCTGCCCTAAAAACAGAGGTTACAGACATCATTACATACATTTTGACGAGGCGTTCTGTCAGAAAGCAATTTCTGAGGTTTGTACCAAGACAGTATCTAAATATCTCATAGTAATAAAACAAGTGAGAGCGTCCTCACAATTTGCCTTGGCTTGTTTGTTCAGTTCATCCGGACATCTGTGAAATCACACTACTGTTCTCCAAAAGTTCTTACAAGAAAGACCCCATCACCCTTTTTCATAACAGATCAAACACCACAATCGATTTATTTTCTTTAAGAAACCGAGTTCTGAATAGGCCAAACAGAAAGCAAAGTCTGGACTGAACTTGCAATGAGTAGTATGGAAGAATCATTATTTACTCTGAATTCGTTCTTCAGATTCACATACACAATTACATTATGGAAAGATAACTAGCTTTGTTTTCAAGAATATGTCAATATTTAAATTATGGAACTAACTAAATCAGGCCACGTGCCTTACAAAAAAGGTATTAATCTTCAATGTCAATGCTGATGATAAACCTGCTTCAAGTATTTTAAAGCAATTACTTGCTGCCGCTGCCCCTGCAATTTCTCTAGTTCCTTCTTCAGCTCTTCTGAATACCACCTCTCCTCCTAGGTCAAAAAAAAAACAAACAAAAAAAGGAGATGGGGGAGGGAGAGCTGTAAATTTGGTTGCTTAAGACAGTGGAACACTTTGCAATTTGAAACAAAGAACGAAGTGCAAGTAAAATACATTTCCAACCTTCAGTGAAGCTTGCAAGTCTTGGACTTCTTGTCGGAGCAGTGATACTTCATCTCTGAATAAATATGTCCATGGAGTAGAGAAAATGAATATGCAGTGGTTATATTTTGTCAATTACATACAGGTTATAACGTGTATTAAATAACTGGAGTGGTAGCTGTGTACTATATAAGTTACGTAACTATAAATAGTTATTCATAGATTTTTTTGAAACTTGGAACAAAACAGATAAATAGATACTTATTAGTTCACTTTGCGCATTACTTGAAAAATACTAAACATATTAACTGGATATCAAAGAAAGAGATCTGCAAAAAGTATCGGGAAAACAGAATGCAAATCTAAATCAGTGCATCAGCTCAGCCACATGAGTTCAGAATGGCAAAGCTGTGCATTGGGATATTTAACTGTTTTGCACACCTTTTTATGAAAAGGACAGGTCTATTCTGCTTCACATTCCGTATCATGTAAAGGAACATGGCTAAGAGACAGCAGACCATCTTTCTCCTTGTAAAATATGCAGTAACATAATTTTTCATCCACACAGCAGCTTGGCCTGTCCCACAGACACATTCCCTTAATGGTCTGAATGTTTAAAGCCTTGGGATTTTAAATTCTCAAATTTCATGCTCGAGCCACCAGCCATGTGAGAACACAGAATCCAAGGCTGAAATTGTTACTCATTGATTTAGACTGCAACCTTCCATGCAAGGATAACGTTGCATTACTGAGATACAGCCACTCCAAGTTTGCTACACACGGGTCACTACAATAATTCAACATATCCTTTCGTGTTGTTTGTACAGTGGTAACACCAAGGAGTACAGAGAATATATGTGTGGGGGCGTCAACGCCAACAAATTCTCTAAGTTTTATACCATACAATTTTATTGCTGCTGTGCTGCATTATCACCTTCTCCACAGATGTTCTTTTAAATTATCTCAGAATGAAAAATAAATAAAAACCACCACACCAAAGCAAGCTATTCCTTAGCTAAACTGAGAAGGAATAGATTCAACCTGCATTGACATATTAGCATCAGGTCAGTCATCAAGAAGCAACTGAAACACACATTTGAACCAGTGAAGCAAGAACTCCAAGGTGGACCAATTTTAATAGCAAAACAAAACACAGGACATTAGGAAGTTAATTTTTTTCAGAGGAATATTTTCTGCTATTTACACATTATTCCACCTGTGTGAGACATTCACTGGAGGTTCTCAAAAAGCTGAGACAGGTGTAGATGCACTCCAACACCAGTTTGTTGGTTGTGGGCAGAGAAGAGGGAGCAGCTTTCTCACCAGTGTAAGTAGGTATAAGTAAATCAGCTAATATTTACATCTGAGTTTATAAACAAAATCTCAGGCAAGTGAAGCAGTTAACTATATTGAAGTGGGGCCCAATTCTATATACTAGATCTGCAATACTAAAGCATTTAAGATGCTCTGGTCTTCACAGCAGATAAAAGGTTTTGATCTGTATAAAAATAGTTTGCAGCAGAGGGGAAGAAGGAAGAGAGAAGGGCAAGAGAGAGTTTGTAATGTAAGGATGCTTCTACAGTAATTGCCTCTGTATTCCTAACACAGTTTTGCTTGACAGTTTTAAGATGAAACAAACCCAAATTCAGTTTAACTGACCAGAGAAAATTGAATGGGGGGAAAAAAAAGTGTCAGGGATCACCGTAGACACTCTAACTTCATATTTCTTACTGCAATCCAAATCCTCATCATTTCTCACTTTTTGCTCAGGCTGTTACAATCCCTTCCTCCTCTCAGCACATCTGGGCATCACCATCTGATAAATCTTTCCTGCTTTCTCCTCCTGTTCCACTCTGCTCCCCACCTGTAACGCCAATGCCTCCGTCCTAGAACTAAATACGAATCACACTGGGGAGAGTTACATGATTTACTCGTGGCACTTGATCATGGTAGGTTTTTGGGGGGATGAGGGGAAGAGGACACAAATGTAATTGACAGTACCTAGCTTTCCCTATTGACTAAATAAGGAATTCCACCTCCCAATCTTGGCCCTACGAATTACATGTAAGCTTCACTCCTAGGCCACTAACAGAGTGTCCCCCAGCTGAAGGCTGCAATATTTCTTTAATGTGCAATTCCAGCTCTCGGAAAAACATGTTTATGTTGAATAAGAGTTTTCTCAAGCGAGCATGCAACTGAGAAACATTAAAGAATGCCACACTAATAGGAAGAAATAGCTCATGTGTTACACAACAGCTCTCACCAGACTCCCTTCACTCCACCCAAACTCCCTGACCTTGTCCGCTTTTTCAATTATACGAAAGAAAACAAAACCAGTTGTCCTTTAAACTATCAAGAGCCAGGAAAAAAATAAATAAATTTCACCAGCCAGCATCTGGTTGACATGGGAAACTTGCAGGCTTAAAAATAAATCTTTCATAAACCATATAAACAATATAGTTATGACCAATATTCCCTGATGTGAATGCTATTAGGCTACTAAGAGGATCATTTCAGGTCTAAGTTGTATCACCACAAAAAGGCTTAAATCAGACAGAGAAGAAATACTCAAACTCGAACACATGTGCACAAAGGAAACCCAACATAACTCCACTGGTACCCTACCACTTTCTCCTATATAAAGCCCTAATTTTCATTTATTTTGTTGCAGCAGCTGGGAGACAAGGCAGCTACCACAAGGGAGAGCCTGTCCTTGCATGAAGACATGACCTGTGCTAATGCTGGTTCTTATTGGTTTGCCAGCACTGCTCAATACTGGGGAGACACAGATCTGCATTCAGATAACAACCAAAGTATGTTACCTTCCACACACTTTCCTCACCAGAGAACCACCCTCTCAACTTAGTTACATAAATACACGTATTTCTTTCAATGTAATTATTTATCACTTGGGGGTGCAATTCTGCTAGTGGCAAAACATTTGAACCATTTACTTCCCAGCACAGGCAGGCATCAGCTGCGTTAGCAGCCTGTGCGGTGTGTACCCCTGTTTGCTAAGTGAGGCCACAGGCGGCTGCTCACTCTGACACTTAGTGTACAAAACAAGGGAGGCTGGGGGAGTGTGACAAAACAGCAGCATGAACAGTCATCTACAACAGTCCAAAATAAACACTGAAGAGAAAAAGAACTAACAGGAAGCAAAAGGAAACCTATGTGAATTTTAGCCCTAAGAAAAAGCTCTCCAAACCAACACAAGCAGAGGACTCAGTTAAACTTCTCCTGAGAAGGTTTCACATTATCAGTTCCTGCAACATACCGCTGCCTCAAAAATAAAACAACTTGACATGTTTCTTAAGAATATGTTTAACAATACAATTTTGACTAAACAGATAAATAAAATAAATTAGAGAAGATTTCTGAAGATCAGCGTGGAGTTTATGGATGAAGGAGAATTAGTGACAGACAGAAACTTCTCAGATTTGCAAACAACTAGGTAATATAGGAACCTAATTAGGCAAATACTGATGTTATAATTACCCAGCAAGTACCCTAACTACCCAGGGACAAAATCAGGTTCCTTCTCTATCTTCAGGGTTGTCCCCTCCAACCCACAAAAGTTGAAATTTCAGCTCTCTGCTGGAAATTAGAAGAAACCTGCATTTTTCTGCCACACTCCTAAAAATCATTCCAGTGCATAATATTGCACTACCAGCTGCATGAGAAACAGGTGGTTTAACTAACAATATAAACATGTGTATCTGATTTTCATTTATTGTCAGATCAATAGCACCCACTGTGATTTTCAAACTGCTTTTTTAATTATAGTTGGAAATGGGGCATGAACATTTAAATACTTGACTACATAATGAAGCATTCAAGTTAATACAGCCTTCAGTGTAATTAGAGGCAGCTCAACACTGACACAAAAGCACATGCACAAATGAGTACTGTTGCACCTTTCCGGTGACAGATGACCTTCCCCTCCATGGGTTGAATCGATGCCAGAATTATGAACTGCTTCATAGTGCTTGAACAGCTCCTCAGCTGATCCATGAGACTTCATGCAGAGAGGACAAATAAAGCCCTATTATAAAAAGGAAAAGAAAAACAAGCAAACAAGAAAGAGGTGAGAAGTAAAATCTTATTTTTTTCCATCTTATTTTTACACAGAATTGTAAATTCTAGTTGCACATCTAAAAGGCAGCAAATACAGTTGTTAAGATTCATACCAACTATTTCATGCTCTGATAACAGTTTTGGCAATTAAAAAGTTAGAAAGTGCCTACAAAATTAAAATTCCATTATTCAGTGTGTATTTTCCCAACAGCATTACAAACTAGCAACAAAACCTTTATTTAGAAAAATAAGAAGCCATTTCAGAAGGACTGCTCTGCAATTTCTTCCCCCTGAATAAAGTAATTTTCCATACAACTTTTCATGAAATCTGATTCTTCTTCCAAAAAGGAGGCAGGGTTTGGAGAATGGTCTTTAAAAAAAGGAGATACAAAACCCCACGCTAAAGCACAGCTATTCATACACCAATTACCACCATATTTAGGCTACTGATTTTAATATGGTCCATAAGATTAAGAACCACTTTTTACCTTGCACAGAATTAGTAAATGTGATTCAGATAAATACTACCTCAAGAAAACAAGAACTCTACAGCTTAAAGAATCAGAAATCACCCTTTTTCACTGCAGCATATTTACTGCGAGCTTAACAGAGTGAAAATTTAGCAGAGCAATGTCCTTATTCACCCATTAGCCCACAGACAAACAAAACCAGTAAATATTATGTACCTCTAAACATTCGTGGAGTGTCCAAACTGCCATTTATCAGAAGTACCATCCACCTCATTTCACCTAGCTACCTATTACACCTGCTTTTAAGTGCTGGACTTCATATTGGTTCTTTACGTATTTGGTTATCATGCCCACTTTGAGCACAAATCTCATTTACGCTACAGCCCATGTGCACCACAGTGGCAAAACAGACATTCCAGAGTGAGAGGAAACAATTTAGTCTCACGTTAAATGCTCCCTGTAATTCCAAGCTGTGCAGAGAGAACCTCTGTAAGTGAGATAAGTAAGGGCCTGCTGTTTCTTAAATACAAAATTCTTAATTTCAAAAAAGCTTTTGCACATCTGTATGTTACCCTTAGATCCCTTATGCCAGTAAAAATTGTAGGACATGCCAATACTAAACCAAGGTTCTCCAGTATCCAAGATGACAATATTCCTGTGGGATTATCACACTTCACATAGCATATGTTCCCGTACAATTTCTGAAGGACATACGACAAGTTCAGACACTCCTTTTCTTCTCTCAACTTTGTGTTTGTATGAGACAAGCCATAAGACTTTACATATTAGCCCAAAATGAACATACTGAATGCGTATGCTGATAACCACTTTAGCACTCATTTTCTAACTTGCCATTTATAGTATTTTGTTTCTCTAATCACCAAGAATTCAACAAGCAAAGACTTACATGGATTTAACCCAGGAGAACCATCATGTTCATAGAATCATAGAACCGTTTTGGTTGGAAGAGACCTTCAGGATCATTGAGTCCAACCATAACCTAAATCTAGCACTAAATCATGTCCCTAAGAACCTCATCTAAACACCTTTTAAACACCTCCAGTGATGGTCATTCAGCCACTTCTCTGGGCAGCCTGTTCCAATGCCTAGCAACCCTTTCCATGAAGAATTTTTTCCTAGTATCCAATCTAAACCTCCCCTGGCACAACTTGCAGCCATTTCTTCTCACCCTATCATTTGCTACTCAGGAAAAAAGACCAACACCCTCCGTGCTACAACCTCCTTTCAGGTAGTTGTAGACAGCGATAAGGTCTCCCTTCAGCCTCCTTTTCTCCAGGCTAAACAGCCCCAGTTCCCTCAGCCGCTCCTCATCAGACTTGTGCTCCAGGCCCCTCACCAGCTTCGTCACTATCCTCTGTACTCTCTCTCGTACCTCAGTGTCTCTTTTATCATGAGGGACCCAAAACTGAACACAATATACAAGGTGGGGCCTCACCAGCACCAAGTATAGTGGCACAATCACTTTTCTAGTCCTGCTGGTCACACTATTCCTGATACAAGCCAGGATGCTGTTGGCCTTTTGGCCACCTGGACTCACTGCTGGCTCATATTCACCTGGCTGTCAGTCAACACCCCCAGGTCCCTCTCTGTCAGGCAGTTTCCAGCCACCCTTCTCCGAGCCTGTAGCACTACCTGGGGTTGTTGTGACCCAAGTGCAGGACCTGGCACTTGGCCCTGTTAAGCCTCATACAATTGGCCTCAGCCCAATGATCCAGCCGATCCAGATCCCTCTGTATGGCCATCCTACCCTCCAGCAGACCAACACTCCCACCCAGTTTGGTGTCATCTGCAAACTTACTAAGGCTGCACTCAATCCCCTCATCCAGATCATTGATAAAGAGATAAAGTCCAGCTACTCAAACATGGACAGAGCTCCAGAGCACTGAACAGGGACTTTGTAACTGCTATTACTTGTTTAGCGTTTCAGAAATAAGTAACTAAATACAGTGGCTCGTCAAACCCACCACATAGCATATTGAAGACTAATTTTGGCACAACTAGACCAAACAAAATAGTACTCTCGTTCCTAAGTAGACAACAGTCATTTACTTTTAGCAACCATTTATTTATTTCCAGAATTGATCAGTACAATTTCAAACCAGCTAAATCAAGTTAACTCGTATTTATGTGTATATGCCAAAATGGTTAAACTACTAGGTTCCCAGTAACGTTTATGTGATACAATTAGTGTATTATTATACGATGGCAGTGACAGTCACCCTAAGTAAAAGAATCAGAGAGAGATTCCTGGCAAATAGCAATGGCAATGAACTATAGGAGGCATCAAAAAGCAAGGGATTTCTTTTTTCTAGTAGGTGACAGCGGTCAGCCTCATATGGTGATGCTGCAACCACATCCTTTTGGGATGAAATGCTACTCAGAGGTTCTCCATGTTTTGTTTAGTTTAGTTTCCCAGTGATGGGAAGGTCTGCTGTTCAAAGAGAAAAGCAAATGTTCCTCCTAGCACCAGTAACTGCATCTAGAAAGAACGAGTGTAGAAAATTGCTCTGGCCTCTCCTTCTTTTCGCCCTTTATTTCTTCCATTTAAACAGCAGTGTCTGTTTCTTTGCTTGTCTTTTTGTGGGTTTTTTTGTGGTTGGGTTTTATTCTGTGGAAATAGGAGTCCTGGAGAAAAGGAAAGAATAGATTACATGTGCAATTAGCCCAAGGAGAGAGCAATCAATCATTTGTCTCAATTATTAGGAAAAGCCAGCCCCAGATTTCCCAGGCAGACAGATCTGAAGGCAGTGGCTCCAAGGGCGAAGGGTCAGGGGCAGAGCAGAGCTGCTGAGCCAAGGGAACGTGCTGTGGCTGGGAGCCCGCGGAGGACAGGAGCTCAGGGGAGGCAGCCATGCTGTAAGCAGCACGGGGTGGGGAAGCAGAGACAAAACCTTCTCTTTATGGGAGAAACTGCCTCTCACACAGGCAGGGATAAAAAGAGCATCACCCTCCAGCCCCAGCCTCTCCAGCGGGACTGCCATGACCATAGCTGACCTTGCTTTTGGGGGACCCGGTGCTGCGTTACGGCTCTCACATATACCCTCAATCTAGCACAACGCTTCTTAGAGGTCTGACACAACAAGGTCTAACAGAGTAGGATGTCACCCTCCTGAAACAGGGCATCATTGCCAGGAACAATGTCATCCTTCCCGTGCAGAGCTGGGCAGGACACCAGCTCCCACAGCTGCAGGCACCACCGCTCGCACAACGGAGCCATCAGCTGCACGAACTTGGGACACGGCTGCGTCTCACAGATGCTGACTCTGATGCCAGAAGCATTAGTTCAATTCTCTTTAGAGAGAGGAAAGTAGCATCACTGGGATCTTCCTGGGCACCAGACAGTAACTGACAGAAGTCATAGAATCACAGAATCACAGAATGTCCTGAGTTGGAAGGGACCCACAAAGATCATCGAGTCCAACTCCTGTTCCTGCATAGGACAACTCCATAGTTCTCACCATGTGTCTGAGTGTAAAGGTTTCCCAGGCCTGAAACTATTAGCCCCAGGTGACAATCTGGTTTGGGCTTATCTCTTAAAAAAGTCAAATACAGCCATAAAAATATCTCTCTGTTGGCCTCATCTTGAGATGAATTTTGAAAATACAAGCACAAGTGTATTTTACTAATGTAAAGACAAATGTGTGAGAACAAGGAATTGGGGAAGAAACCTGATGGTCTCAGATGTTTAAATCTGGTAAGCATTTGTGTTGGTTTGCAGGAATTTATACCAAGTGTAAGCTATTCCTGTATCGGGACCATACCAGCCCTGGATAAAGAGGAGATTGTGCGGTTTCAACCATGAGATGTAACACTGGTCACTGCAACCTGGGGGAGCTGAGGTGTCCTTTCCACTAAGTCTGTACTTGGCTCCCTTAACTAACAGATTCCTTCACAGAAGCAGCCAAGTATGAGAGCTATCTACTTGTATTTGATAAAGGAAGCTACCCTATAAAACATGCACACTTATACTTTTCAAAATGCTTTCTTTGCCAAGAGACACTTGGTAGGTTTCTTTCTAAAATGCATTTAGGAATTACTCTGCATAAAACACAGCCACAGAGAAATGAAAGGCGATTCATATTCTTAATTTAATAACAGCAAAGACATCACTTACAACCCCTGCGGTGCTGCACCCTAAGTCATAACTCCCTAACTGATGTTTCTAATTGTGCTTTATCTTTTGCTTTACACAGGGAGAAAAGAGCCCAAAAGAAGTTAAAGGATGATTAGTTGGGGCTTGTTTTTATAAATACAGAATCTTTCCACCAGGAAATGACAATTTATTGAATCCAAGGCTTTTTGCAGACGCCTGTCAGTTAATGGAAAATAAAAATAAAACCACAGCCACCACATGCACAAGTTTTTAACCAGCAAAGAGTTCTTATCATCACCACAGAATAGCTGAAGCAAGTCAAAGCAAGAACAGTAAAAAAGAAAACTAGTCCAAACCCAAACCCCATATACATGCACAAACAAGCCACGAGGAGCCAGCACACAATTTACAGCTCAAAATAGCCCCTGGCCCAGTGGTCAAGGCATTCCAATGAGAACAAGAGAGGTGCTAACCTTCAAATTCCAATTTTCTGATCCCAAGGGAAATGTTTCTCTTTTGGGTGGCTGCCTGTGAGCCAAGCCCAGCACCAGGCAGCTCCACAGCACCACGCTGTTCGCGGTGGGACAGGCCTCACTCGGTGCGAACACTCCAAAACGTACTGGTTTCACTCAGAGCAGAACAGAAATTGCTACGCACAAGTTTTGGAGGAAAGTGTCTTGCCTCAGCTTGAGCTGTAATGCCAAATTTCACCAAAGATCTCAGACTCCATGGAAGCACCAGAGGCTTGTTTACACGCCTTTCTCAAGAAAGACTTAATAATAAGGTGAATCTGCTTCAGCAGGTGGGTTGGACTAGATCATCTCTAGAGGTCTCTTCCACCACCAACTATTCTGTGTGATAAGCCTGCAGAAGGACATTTGTAGCTACTTTTCCCCTCTAATAGTAAAAATTTAGTTTCAGGCCTGATAAAGTTAAGCTTCTCAGCACTTTCTCTCCTAAAAGGCATTTGCGGTAAATGACTCCTTTCGGGTAACATTAATATTCATACGAATTGTTAATACAGCATTCTTTGGGAAGTACGCCAGGATCCTAAAAGTGGCACTGTAAGGAAACTCTCACCACCTGAACTATCATATTTATTTTTATTGTGCCAATTTACAAGGCTATTAACTGTTGGAAGAACTTTGGCCTCTCATACAGAAACACTGCCCAGTGAGAGCAGGGGCACGGACCCACAGGAACACAACCAGGCTGAATATAGGCTACCACAGACCCCTCCTAATCCTCAGACTATTTTAAAACTGATTCAGAAATAGTTTACATAACAGAAAAATTAACGTATAGGACTTGGTGGATTCTGTTTCTCTGTCATCTTCTTATATTTCTCTGTACGACTAGGGAGCAGGGAAAGGTGGTGGTGTAAAAATGCATTTCTGAAAATTCCAGCCTTCTCAGAATATTGGTTTACTTGTTTGTAATATTTTTTCTTCACCATTCTGCACAAAACTGATCTAATGAAGTTGCATAGTGTGACAAGACATTTTGAAATGCAATGTTTTCCTCACTCACTAGCAAAGAAAACTGAAAATTTTCAAAGATAATCCCTCAAGAGCCTGAAGGCTCCAGCCTGAGGTTTAAAAAATAACCAGATATTTACATGTAGCTGTCTACTCCCCAGTCACTACCAATGAAGAGATATTCAACACCACTAATGGAGGAAGAAACTAGTCATCTGACCTAACAAACACATACACCATATATAGGGTTCCCTGGGCTCCATCATCAATAACTGGAGCTTGAGACACCTACATATGCATCCATTAAATCTGTCTCTATCTGTCAACTGTTCTTTTTACCCCAGAGCTTTAATGAAATGGTCCTGTAGAGCTAATATGACATCTTAAGTAATTAATGAGTGAAAGCACAGCTTACTTTATTCAAAGCTCATTTTCTGCAAATTAAAATTGGAGTTATCTGGTAGAAGGAAGATGACACTTCTTGAAGGACAGTCCCATAGGCAAAACAGTTTGACAGGATGGAGTTCAGATTTGCTTGTATGTTTGGAATGCAAGAAAAAAGGAACCTTATTTAAGTTTGAAAGTCACAGCCACAGCTACTCAGCTTCTTTAGCTTTTTCTTAAAATATCTAATGACTGCCTAGTCCAGGAGTGCCACACTGATTTTCACCGGGGGCCACACCAGCCTCCCGAGGCTGATGTGGTCCCCGGTGAAAATCAGTTTGACACTCCTGTCTAGTCTGTTCTCCCATCCCACCTTAAAACTGTATAAAACTGAACAGGTGGTCCCACTTAGGCTGCTATGATTGCTGCTGATCCATGGCTGTATGTGGTAGAGAGTCATATAGCAGGATACCAACCACAGAGCTCTATGGCCAACACAAAGAAAGCTTCTGCAACATCTTGAATTTTTATCCCAGGAATTATAACTTGGCCGTTTTCCACTGATAAGTCAGTTTTATTCCACAAACACTCTTCTTGGAAAATATTTAAGTACTGTGGTGAAGAAAAGAAAAAAAAAAACCACCACACACCACACCAAACCTCAAAGAATTTCAGTATAATTGATACTTTTACGATATGGAAAAGATGAGTGACTATACTACTATACAGCTTAGCCCAATCCAGTATGCACTTTAACATGCTTGACATTCACCTAACCAGGCTTTAAGTTTAAATAAATCTGAGTTTCTGGGCTTCATCTTTGACCTTCCAGAAATACTGAGCCAGCATCCAAACCTACAGCCTGTTTCCAGTGAGCCGCATGAACAAAAAGCAATATCTGTGATTGAAGCCCAGAGCTGTAACACCTTCCAGCCAGGATCTGTGTTTGCCCACATCTCAGAATCCAGACTTATATTAACAACCCTTTCACAACTGTATGGTACGATAAGTTGTGTGCTGTGAACAGAGTCCAGCATGTTTAAAAACTGAAACTAAGTTCAAGAGCTGTATGGCATGTTCACGTGCTCACAGGCAAGCACTTCTTCTAGACTTAATTTTAGTTTTTGTGTGTCAAGAACACTTGGAAAAATTCTAAATTTACCATTCACATTTTTCCAGTCCAGGTAAACCTTGCCTGATAGGAGATGCACATCTTCATCAGCTTTAAACAGTCTAAGCTTAAAATCAGATATTCTCCAGTTACACAGTGATTTAAAGGCTGAAATATTTTACAGGACAGTAGGTTAGGAACTGTATATACTTAGGGTTAGAGGACAAAAACATACTGATGTTTCAGAGCCGAAAGATGTTTCAAGGATTTTCTAGGTTTTATTACCCAAATACATATTGAAGCAATTAACCAAATTCTCAGGAAGTTCTGAGAGGCAGATTAGACTGTCTGACTAGACAGCAACAGCAAGACCACATTTCATCATTTATTTCAGGAGCCTTACATACTGACAAAAAAAAATCATGAGATATTTTAAGTTAAAGAATAAATAAATCAGGCTGCTCCCTTTACATATTGTTAATAGGAAAATATAGTTGACATTTTTTCCCATGCCTTGCACCAGAAAAAGTCCTTTCTGCTGTGTTTACATAAACAGTAAGACAACAGTGGCTTCCTCAGATAACACCTCTATTTCATTATAAGAAAAGTAAGTTAAAAGGTCATGTTTTATATAATTAAGACCTGTGGTCTATTTAAATTTTACAAGTGTTTATCTTTCTGGACAAAAAGAAAAAGGTGTCTCACTACAATTTATTTTATACCAGACTGCAGACTCAATGTCTTCCCAGAAACGAAGCTGGATTCTTCCTGAGAAGAATAGAACCAACACAGTTCCTAGTTCAGTTCTCTTCTGGTTTTATTGCTATTGATGAGTAAGCCTACAATTCTGTCACAACCTACAAGACTACAGTTTTGTCACGAACTGAAAATTCTGTTCCAGTGGTTTGTCTATTTTTTTAAGAAAAGTTGCATCACATGGGCAAGTCAAATCAAACCAGTATCTCTAATTCTTCATTTTCTTAGTATTGTTCAGATGTTGAAGCAAATTAATGTACTAATGTAGCTCAACCAACGATTTATCTTCCTGTGCAAAGCAGGCAAGTACTGCTGAGGTGAAAACGGCCACCGCAACCTAATTTGAGAAGCAACTGGAAGAGCAGCCAAAGAGAACAAAATATCAGCACTGAAGCGGTAACATGATGTTCTGTGTAAAACCAGTCTGCAAAGTTCCAAGGGCATCCATAAGAACAGAAGATGCAATCTACTGCATCTACAATAAGAAACAAGTAGGAAAAAAAACAGCACACTTGTACACACATAAAGAATGAGGTATTTTCAAAGAAAGACAAAAAAAACCCACATTTTTGCCCAACTATTATGCTGATTTACACTTTAGGCAATCCTGCTATGAGAAGTCTGTTCAGAAAATATCAGGGTCATATCTTGCTTGTATTAGCTAAGAAATACATATTTACTAAACATCTGGAAAGTTACAAAGACTACCCAAAGGAACGGTTTAAAAATTGCCTTAGATTTAGCCTAGTTGTAGATAGGACAATAGATTTTAACAGCCACTATATTCTAAACATTGCAGGAGTACTGTACAGTCATATTTTTTGATGCCTCAGGAGAAATCGGGAAGGGAAGTCTGAAACTGAGCCTCTCTGACTCACTGTCTAGATGTCCTGAGCATCCAACAGAGACAGCCAGGAAATGCTGGACGCAGTTTGGAAATGTATAATTCCTTTAGGAAAAAGAAAATAAAACGGAAGAAGTCACACAGCTTTTGTTAGTGACACCACTTCATACATCAAAGTTGGGGAACAATGTCCCTGTTTGGGAACATGGCGATGTGTGTGACTTCCATATGGCACTTGTTAGGTTGAGTTGGCTATATACAGACAGACACTTGCCAAGGTTTTGATGGTTGCTCCTGCAGCTGAATAAGCCTTTGCCTTTTAAAGTAAGGCTTCATCAGTGCTTGGGGGGCAGGGGAAAGTACTTCACTGTCATTTTTACCAGTTATCATATGGTGCAATCCCTAGTTTGAAAACTGAAGGCTACACAGAGAGGTGTTTAAAAGGCAGACCACAAACAAGGCTGTAGGTGAGCCGTGAGGACCCTTTCCTACAACAGGACACCAGACACCTCTGGGACCTGCAGGACTGGATGCGGTGACTGAAGAACGAGGCCCACTCTCACTGCACGGAAGATGGAGAAGAGGGAAGGGCAAGGAGAACGGAGGGACAAATGACCCAACTTACTGTTCAACTTACTCAACTTACTGTCCCCTCAGTTCAAGAAGGACAGGGAACTGCTGGAGAGGGTCCAGCGTAGGGCAACAAAGATGATTAAGGGAGTGGAGCATCTCCCTTATGAAGAAAGGCTGAGGGAGCTGGGGCTCTTTAGTTTGGAGAAGAGGAGACTGAGGGGTGACCTTATTAATGTTTATAAATATATAAAGGGTGAGTGCCATGAGGATGGAGCCAGGCTCTTCTCGGTGGCAAACAATGATAGGACAAGGGGTAATGGGATCAAGCTGGAACACAAGAGGTTCCACTTAAATTTGAGAAAAAACTTCTTCTCAGTAAGGGTGACAGAGCGCTGGAACAGGCTGCCCAGGGAGGTTGTGGAGTCTCCTTCTCTGGAGACATTCAAAACCCGCCTGGACATGTTCCTGTGCGACCTCACCTAGGCGTTCCTGCTCCAGCAGGGGGATTGGACTAGATGATCTTTTGAGGTCCCTTCCAATCCCAAACATACTGTGATACTGTGATACTGTGATACTGAAGTTTTCATCAGTAGGGAGGGTGTATTAGTGGAAGACAGGTCAGTGAAGAAAGCTCCAGGCAAAATTAAAAGCAAGGTACCAATGCTTTTGTCAACCAAGCGACAATTTTTCAGGTCTCACAAAGTGTCACCAAACACTGCCCTTGCAACATGTCCTGTCTACGTGTTTGAGTAGAATGTGCTGGCAAGAAAACTGAACTCGGGAGCTTCTTCAGCATTGTTTCCAAAAAAACATACTTGAACTTTTCACAGTAGTATCCACAAGCAACAGAAAGCCAGACACCAGACTAAGTACCAAACACCAGTCCAAGTAAGCCAAACTCAGCAATGTTTCATGTCTGCCACATCAGATGTCACTGATAACAGATGACATTCTTCTCATAATGCTGACTAAGGAACGGCAAAGCTGGAACAAAAGGTGCCAACCTGGTTGTGTTGCTGGTTCAGGATCACAGTGCGCTTGTTGAAGATGCAAACTATCATTTTCCATCAACAAATGCAAACCATCAGCTTTTCAGTAGTCAAGTACTTTAAACTTTATATATTAGTATTTATGATAATGCAGATTTCCCCACTTTTTCAATGCTTCTATGCATACTGATATAATAAAAGATAATACTGGGGAAAAAAAAGTATCAATATATTCACATTCTTTGATTCTCATCTCTTCCAGATATTTTACTGAATCACTGTACCAAGAAACGCGGCTTTAGCAACAGAAAACAGCAACAGCTAGAAAAAAATGAATTTGCATTTCATGTGCTACACTCACTGCACAAGTTTTACCAAGTTAAAAAGTTGCAATCAGCTATTGACAAGTAAAAAGTACTGACAAGTAACTGATGGTGGAAAAACAAAAACTCAAATTGGGCAAGAACCTGCAGTCACTTCCATGAAACTATGTTAAACACAACGCAGCTTAAATAAAAGACTAAGTTCTTCAGGTAACCAAAGCACCTCTGATGGTTCACATCCCACAATCTACTGATATCATCACATTAGGAATGCCACAATCTGCCACTGGTCAGCCACGGCTTATTCAAGTAAGGCACTTGCACTGTGACCAGATAATAAAGAAAATAAAAAGCTGACTTGACCACAAACAGAGCACTACAGATGGTCCCTGCTTCCACAGGAGGCAGTGAGGAGTCAATCAAAAGCCAGTTTCCAGTTGTCCTGGCTCTGAGGAGGTTTCCCCAGCACCCCAGGAGAGCAGCCTGGGCCAGTTTCACCACAGATCCTGCTCACTTTAACAGATGACACTTCACCCTTGAAAACAGATCTTAAGTAACTCTAGGATAATCAGTGTATTGATGGCTTTCATCTTCTTTAGGAATAACATCCCACAATTTGAAGTTTTCTCTTCAAAAATAAAGTGTAAATACACATTGAATGTAGGGAAGGAAAAAAACACCCACTACTAAGCAAACGTATACAGCAACAAACACAATAAAATCACATCGCTCGCACAGCCTAGAATAAACACTTCAATTCCAAAACTCAACAAAAGTAACATCAGCAAAAAGAACACAAAACTTCATCTCCATACAAACCCATTTAATGCAGAAGTCAAATCTACTCTCTTATAGTTCACAGCAAAAAAAAATTCAGGTAGCCTTGTGCAGCTGGAAGTTGTTACCTTACAGAATCTAAATTCTTCCAATTGAAGAGTATAAAACTGCACACTTAGATTAATTGTGCAGTTTTACACTCAACAATTGAAAGAATTTAGAAATGCACTACTATTTATAGTGGTTATTAACTGAAACAGCCTTTGCATTTTCTAGAGGGCATAAGATTCCACAAAACTCTATATTAAAAATTGCTTTTATAATTAGTTTTATAATGTCGCTGCAACACATGAGGCTCAAACGTTCAAGAAGAGAAGCTTCTAAATTTTTTATATTCCTGTTCTCTGTTCTATCTTTTACCCAATGTACCTATCTCACACTAAATCTGCTTTAAACACAGTTAGCTAATGAGAGCGCGAAACATTTCACAAAGCATGTACAAGATGCGGTACTGTATATATCACTACATTGAGTCTGAAGTAAATCAAATAATGTAATAGTCCTATTTACAAAAAAATCAAGAAAAAGCTGTTCAAAAATAATATATCCATGACCACAAGTTTCACAATACCACAAAAGTACTATGTGAGAGACAACTGCAAAACAGAAAGTTAGACATAGAGTAATTTTTCTGCCTAATGTATACTTTGGAATCATGCATAAGAGATCAAATCATGCTTCATCAAGGAATCAAAAGAAACAATTTAAAAGGTTGACACTCAAGCCATGAGAAAAGATGTATGTTCATTTAAAGCAGCCCATTACCAAGGCTATTGAAACAAAATAAACAAGACCCACAGTAACAGCTGGGAGGTCACGAAGCTCCTGTCTTCCTTCTGTCCCAGTGTGCTCATGCTGGTAATGTTCAGACAGATCAGTGGGAGTTACACACACTTTCATACATAGCGGACAGATGAAGCCCTGTGAAATGTATATTTGTTTTTAAGAAAGTAATAACAACAAAAGAGCAGATCTGGAATCAAACACTGTTCAAATCCTTACATTGAAAGTTCTCTACAATTACCAAAAGCAAAGTCTGTTTTCCTTTTAAAAAGATAGTTTTTGCAAACCACATAACAATACCATGGAGAAGGCAAGAAGGGAAGGGTTATTAAGGACATGAAACATACTTTAAAAGCTAGCACCATGCTTCATACTACTAAGTGTTCTCCAGACACCCATGGTATTCCCTTCATGTGACAGAGCAATAAGCTGCATAACAAATTGTGAATGGACCCTTATGAGGCATCACGTCAGATCCATCATGCAGTTTCCCATAAGGTTGTTCAGATGTTTCACCGAGAGAGACAAGGGTGGTGCGGTGAGATGGCAGAAATACCCCTGTAAATCAATAAGCAAGTTTGCAGCAGCAGGAGAAGCCCAGGTGCCAGCACAGCCGCTTGCCGGGCAGGCATGCTCGTTCAGGAGAAAACATGCACCTTCCTCGGAAGAATTAAAAAAAGACCTCAATCATGTTCACCAGAGATCTACCAAAGCCAAAAGTTAAACTGATTTCTGAAGAACAGCTTTACATCTCCCAGACACACGCTACATGCTTGAACACCCAGAAAATGCAAGGAGGAGAGTGAAATGCTCGGGCATCTGCCTATGCTGGGGGCTGGAGGACGCCTGAGCCCCAGGGCAGAGCACGACAGCAGCGGAAAGGACAGGCTGAGCACAGCCCTCCATGCACGCGTGGAAAGGCTAAGGCCCTGTCAGAAAAGGATGTTTGAGGCACACCCATCTAGCTAACCCAGCCATGTTGCACTCATTAAAGCATCTAGTGGATTCACTGCAAGCATGGAATATTTAGCAAACCTGTACTGCAGAGATTGCACTGGGACCTCAGCTACAAAGACAGGGCAGACTCAAACGTTTCCTCCTTGGGCAGATTGCACAGTGAATAAAATACGTATATAGACTTGATTACACGTCCATGTGTGATCTGAAGCACTGACGTGACCATAGAGAGGACTAAAACAGATTGCCACCTCTCCTTGAGCAAGGAGCAGTTTGAATTCAGATGTCCCCACTCCTTTTGTTTCATACAGTTCTCAAAAATCAGGATTGACTTCAACCAGGATTGAGGAGGTAGGAAACACGAGAATCTGCACAGATTTAACAATTATCCTCCATTTGAATCTTGCAGCAATACATATTAGAAGATCTAGCCAAGACACTGGAGTGAAACAAGTCAACTGGATTTCTGACTTGATGTCAGAGAACCAGGTGGGAACATAACAAATGGAGAGCAAACATTCTGCAAAGTCTGGCTATGGCACTCCTGAAGAGAAGTTCTCAGAGAGACACCACCTTAGGCCAGCTGCACAGGAAGACCAACAGAAAGGCTTTAATGCATGAATCTCTGGAGAGTGGGAACCCATCACCAGCTTCAGAGCACAGTGTCAAACAGATTTTGAAGTTATAAGCTAAGGAGAACACCCCTCTTGCAACAGATGGTGGAATATTGACTAGTAAAATATACTTTTTCATGTTATACCTTATTAAACAAAAATGACCTTTGGACTGACCTAGTTTTGACTCAGTAGCAAGAAAAGCCAATGGTGCAATAGTGCAGGCACAACACCACTTCAAAAGCTCATCCTATGTCAAGAAATTACTACTATAATAGTATTAAGGTACCTTGTGACACCCACCAGCTGTACAGTCAGTGATATTGCACCCATATTAACAGAATTGTGCAATTTTAGCCAAACTTTGGAAGGAAGCAACAATCTCATGGCATATTTTTATGCTTTAATTACTACAAAAGTAATGAGATTTTAGTCCGCAATTAAGAATATTTGTTTGTTTCAGGGACGGTGTAAATATGCATGCAAACCAGATTTGGACTCACAAATGCGTGACATGTATCACATGCAGCAAAATATTAAGGAATGTCTAATTATCCTGGCTGAAATAAGGCTTCAAAAAATAAGAAAGAAAAAGATGCACAGATGGAAGACAATTAGGATTTTAAACAGCACAGTGAAAATTTCTCTTATCATAGCAGACATGAGAGTATTTGAATCATCATACTTTATTTAGTGTAAGAAAGGGCACTTTGCTCCCTTTAATTCTGTAATAGGAGTAATTAACCTTGAACTGCATTTGTATGCTAAGCTTGAAACATTTTCAAGCTAGGTAATCAGGCTACATTAGCACAAACTAGCTTCAACAGCCAGTGAAGTCAGTTTGCATTTTTCAGAGTTAATATTTGACAACACTGTAAATCGAAAGACATTGTAATACGGGACCAAAGCAAGAATAACAACTTATTCTGCTGGTTAAGTATGGCATACAGCACATAAAAAACAGACAGGGTTTACAAGTGGTAGGTTTATGCACCAACATCAGACATGTTTGATATGTCACAAGGAAGAAGTGGTTTCCAGTATACATTATAACTTAGCAGAAGCAAGGTGAAAAGGAAGTACAAGTGTGACAAAACGTTATGCCTCATTTTTCGGAACTCTCATAGAAGATTTATTAACGAGGAGTCGTAAGCTTATTTCTCATTGCTTTTAATAATTCCTCTCTAGGATTACAGGAAGGATTGCTTGTGATCATTTAGACAGATAAGCCTAATTAACAGTTACATATAAATATGGCCTCGCCTTCCTTTCTGATTTAAATAACAACCAATTCTTAGAAGATGCTACTTCTGAGCATTTGTTTAGTACAGCTGGTTTTTAGCTACGGAATCAAAAGTTACTCTCAACAGCTTCACAGATCAGACAAACAGCACCCAAGGTTTAAGACTCCTGTCCCACGTAGGGTTTACAGTACCTCTGAGGAGCCCTCGTTGTTCACGTCCACGGCATTTCCTGGTGTGGCAGATGAATCTGAATCCGAGCTCTGAGACCCACCTCTACCTGGAGTCTGAAAGCGAGGAGGGAGAGAAAAATTAGTGTCTACAGACTGCATGGCATGTATCCTATGCAACGGCCTCTCTTCCACTTGCTGGAATACAGAAGCACTTTCCTTCCACAAGAGTAATGAAGTGAACAAGCTGACAAGTAATTATATAATTTTCAGTGCAACACTTCAACAAAAGCTTTTATTCAAGACTCACCATGCATCAAAGAACAAGCAGACACCAGAAGCAAAGGCCAGGATTTTAAACCACTTCCCCTCATGAGCACCCAACACAAAACAAAGCATTAGGCTAAACTCTGCCCTTACATCACTCACCCTGATGGTAAATTAGGTCTCTATATCAAATCAGAAAACTCTAAAAACTACAATCTAAACAGTTTCAGAAGTAGTGAACTAGCATTATACTACTTTCTTGATAACCTGTCTTCAATCCGAACAAGCCTTTAAATATTTTAAAGATGGAAAACTACAGAGCGAGAACCCTGTTGACAGAATAAGCACACAAGCAGATACATTGGCTCGAGCTGGGAAAAATAAAAGCAAGTGTCAAGGACGTGGTAAGGTTAAACTATGCTAATCAGTAAGACAGACAACCTATAAAAATAAACTTCTATGAATATGTTAGAAATCAAAATAACAGTACAGATTTGAAAGTACAGATTTAAAGAAAATATGCAAATAAATTTTAAATACTACTTGATTCAAAATCTGGATAAATGGATCACAACTTCAAATCCTTCTTTAACTTTGATTTAGATTTAACTTCTCTTACTGTTCTCCAGAATGCCATTGCTTGGCAGATGGCAGAAGAGTTAACATTCTCAAAGCAAACATCAGTGAAGAAGTTACCTTCATACTGATACGCAACCCTAGTTTCAACAAAGAATAAAAGTTCATTATCCAATTCCATTAAGACAATTGCAAATGGGATGAATTGATGCTACTCTAATATTTTACCTCATTTGGAAATACTTGTAATATTTTCTAATTTAATATGGGGAGATTAAAGATACAGAATTGTAAATATATAGATTGAAATCTACAGAGAGATGGACAGAAGTAGATAAATAGTTTTACTTTCTAGATCTTGGTGTCTCCAAAATTTTTAGAAATTTTTTTTGCTCAAATATATCCTTTTTTTAAGACAAATTAGTTTTTATAAGGTATTTGCAGCACATAGGCTTTTCCATACTTTGAAAATTAAGTATATTTCCCTGCTTTGCTTCATAAAGACTGTTCTATTTCCAACCTTCATAAAGATTACAGCCTTTTATTACTAATCAAATAAAAAAATGTAATAAAAAGGTCAAGTTTACTGATTAAGAACTTAATTCCCAGTGGCAGACTTCAATTTCAGAAAGGCTCTGAAGTCTGGCCAAAGGGGAGTGAGGAGGGCTGAAGCAGCAAGTTATTGGGGATGGTAAGAATAAGTGTAGGAGAAGACAATCTCTCTTCATTCCAGCCTTCTCTGAGGTCATCAGTTAAGTGACCAACATACGCTGGTTTTCCTACTCCCATGTCTTTTTTATTTTAGCTGTGTAAGTTTTGCTTTTTTATGTTTCTAAAGAACATGGAAACACAATATAGTTTCCTTCTAGCACAGCATACAAAAGCAATAGGCAAAGTGATGCAAACTCTTCAAGTTAATAATAGGAGAGGCAAAAAAGGGTGTAAGCAAAGAACATGATGAACATGCAAAGCACATCAAAGTGAAGGCACTAACGCTTCTCCAGGTCACTGATACAGACAGCAAACAAGGCACATCCCAGCAGGGACCACGGGTGCATACTCATCAGGTTTTCATATGACATCAAACTGGGAAGACCGGCTGACACACTCAAGGGCAGGGTGGCCATTCGAAAGGACCTAAATGGGCTGGAGGAACAGGCCAACATGAACCTTGTGCAATTCAACAGGGACAAATGTGGAGTCCTGCACCTAGGAAGGCAAACCCCTGGCTGGTCTGCTGAGAAGTACCTGTGGCTTGTGTCAGACAGCAAGCCAAACAGGAGCCAGAAGCACACCCTGGCAGCAGAGAGGGCCACCAGCACCCTGGGATGCATTAGCAAGAGCCCAGCCAATGACCAAGGGAAGCGATCACCCCCCACTGGCCAGCACCCCTTGGACCACATCGAGATACTGCATCCAGTCTTGGCTCTCCCAGTCCCAGGAGAACATCGATAAATGCGAGTGAGTTCAGCAAAAGGCCACCTGTGGGGAGAGGCTGAGGGAACAGGGCTGGCTCAGCCTGAAGCAGGGACACCTTTGGGAGCAGCCCCACCACCACCTATGAGGAGGTCATCAAAAAAGAAAGCCAGGCTGCTCCCAGCAGCACACAGTGGGAGGACAAGACACAAAAACTGAAACAAGAGAGATTCTCACTCGACGTACGGAAAAGCTCCTCCAGCGTGAGGCCAAGGAGCAGCCTGCTCCTCACCTCTGAGCTGGTCCCGCTCACGGCAGGAACTCGGACTAGAGAGCTCCTGAGCTCCCTTCCCACCCAAATTGTTCTGTGACTTCCGGAGTGCTGCCCTGTGGAAACATTTGTCTGGCAGGAGAGCTCCAAAATACAAGCTTAGTAACTCCACTAATGGACAGGTAGACTGTGTGCATTGGCAGTCTGAGGAATAATATCTAAAGCAATTGGTAAGCTGTGGCCAAGTTTCTCAGTATGACAGAAAAATTGTAATATTGCATCTAATGTTATAAACAGTTTTCTTTGGTTTATATAGTTCAGAAGTTCCTTTCCATGTAATCCGCAAACCACAATCATGGAATCCAGAGGTAAGGCTCACTTGTGAACCCTTTTTGTGTGAAAACAACCCAAAGAAGATGTATACACACATACATCTACATAAGGAAACATGATGAGGTCATGTGTCAAAGCTTTCTTCCATAAAGGAGTTGAACTTTCATGAAGCAATAATGATAAATTTCTTACTGAAAGGAATTTTTGAGAAGGCTTTAGAAATCCAAACATGATAAAAAGGCTTTTGTATGGCAGTTAGCTATGGCAGCTGTTCTGTTCTAGAAAGCCTGAGAATTTGGACCCCTATCTGTCCCAACATCTACATCCACAAGTAGAAATAGGATGTTTTGAAATGAAAAAAGTGTCATTATTAAGGGATATGCACTTCTTTACTGAGCTTTTACAAGAAATGGAAGCCTTTTGTTCTACTGTTTGGCTCCAAAAACTGAAGAATATGCCTTCCTGCAGCCTTGGACAGAAAGACATGAGAGCAGAAGGAGAACCTGAACAAAACATGATGGCCTGAGCAATGACAGTAAGAGATGGTCTCACCATCTCTTTAGACAGGCAGCATATACTTCCAGTTCTACCACACCTGAATCATTTTGTCACAAAACCAATAGCTTTCTGTGACAATTAACAAAGTATTTTCTTCACCTGGTATCATAACTTCTTATACAATGCTACTGTGCATTCTTAATCGTTCATCACATTTCACCCCAAAGTTGGCTGCATTTCACAGTTAAATTTGCATATTAAGTTCTGCAAGTTCCAGCACTACAAATTGGAGATTATTACAACCTCCAGGATGAAAGCTCTTCTATTAAAAGTATCGTGTTATTACTACATGGTTGATTAAAGTATTTGCTTTATGAAACACTTCAGACATGCTATAATCACACTGAAACACGCTGCATGACATGCCTTATTATATGCAATACATAAAACAGGAATTATTAAACAGTACCTGGTAAAATCCTTTTAACTTTCCAAAAAACAACGTGCCATCTTTGAAAGAGAAAGCATAATTCCAAGCTAGATTTAGAAAGCTCGGTACAAATAGGTGGCATTTTCTGGTGAGTGGCACGCACAGGGAAGAAAAGCGGCAAGGAAAGAGGTCATAAAGTAACTTTCAAGATGGGGAGAAACACCCCATAGCATCCATTTGCAAAGTAACACAGGTTAACAAGAAAAAATAAACACAAATTTGGAAGGATGTTATGGAAACTGAGACCATAAATGCAATTAACTTCTCTTTCGAAGCTGTAATATAATTTAAACATCCAGCCAAATAAAGAATGGGGAATTTGTAGTATTTTTTTAATTGACCAATGCATAATGAAATAGGTTCACACACATATGTAAGAGAGGCTCCCAGACCACTATTATTATCATGTTCCATTAAAAAAAAAAAAAAAACCCACAACACCTTGAACAACTCAGACTTTGTGAACTAAGGAAAGATTCAGAATGATGCTCATTGTTTTCAGCTGGAGTACACAGGGAACCAAAGAATGACCTATGAATCCCATAGGAATAGTAATTTTTCACAGAGACTTGTGTATACATATTTTTGCATAAAATATGTGACCCTTAAAGGCACATCTGGAGTTGAAAGACTGATGCAAAGTTAGTCTCTCACCCAGCATATTTCTTTCCTAGTTGTCACAGTTACATTTGTTTACTTTGCAGAGAAGCGCTTGTTTCTACAACCAGCACTAGAGCTGCAGAAGTAATATGCTAAACTTCATAATGTTCTCCGTGTTTTCTCAAAACTGCAAGCTAATAAAAAGAAACATCATTAATAACAAAAGGACGACAACGATTGCAGCTTGTTTTCTGAAAAGGAATAGAAAATTATATAATGAATGAGTTGAGCTAATGCATGAAAACGACAGTATAAATATGGATCACTACCATGTCATTTTTGCACAGTCATTTAACTGAATGGAGTGTAGCTATAGACAGATACGTTACTCTTTTCAGCAGTTTTAAATTCAGAATCAATTAAACCTTTGAAAAAATATGTTAAGCACTGAGAAAGTCTGAACAAATATGGATTTATACAGTTTTCCCAGCACAGATTCAAAAACTACAGAAGGGTACTATTGTCCAAACATACTAATGTCCTGAAGCAACAAATAAGATGCAAGAATGAGAAGAAGGCCAGAGCCCTTGTAGTCAAACAACTCTTAGTGGTAGTAACAGAGGATAGTGCCATACGGAACAGTAATACTGTTTACTTCTAAAGAAGTGTGACAGCTTCTTTATGAGTTCGTAAAACTACTCCTGACTCCACAGGGCACAAAGCCCTTCTTTTCCATCACGCCTTCAGTTCCACGCAAGCAGACCCTGTGCCCGGGCAGAGGCACATGAGCTCCCTTGAGCCCCACGGGGACAGCGCGAGCACAGCTGCAGTGCAGCACCCATCGGAGCAAATGCGCTATTTGGCCAACCCTGCAATTATACATGTAAAAAGAAAATTATAGGCAAAGCACGGGATGCAACACATCCCAGGCAAGTAAATATTTCTGCTTCTGAACGTGGAGTATGAGAAAAGGTAACTGTGCTACCTGAGCTACAGAAATACCTGCAAATCTCTGTTCTCCACCTAGACCCCAAGACCTCAGCACCAAGAACTCAAGTATTGCTAGAAACAGAGCAATAAGATCTTACCACCCAAATACACACAACTGCTAACAGCCAACCAGTTAAACACAAAGGCAAAAACAAATGTAAACAGTAGTCACACTGGAGAGGCAGACGAGTCCTTCACTATGAAGTATGAGAGATGGGAAGAAGGCTCAGAAGAAAGTCAAAGTAACCAGTTTTCCACCAGCTGAAAATAAATGCCTCCTCCCTACAATAAGTGGTTTTTTTCTTCTTTCTTCAAGTTTTGCTATCTTGTAAATATAAGAAGCCACTGTCCCACTAGTAGAGAAACAACTGAGAGGGAACACAATGGCCACAAATGATGTTCAGATTTGAATGCAGTAAAGAAAATACAGGTCTCCGAAGAACACATATATAGAGAGCTTACGAAAATCAATATATCTGGCCAGGAAAGTTGTGTCTCAGATGTTCCACACAGATGTCTTTTGGGAAAGATAACCTTTTTCTAGATCAGCATAGCGACTGGCATGACAAACAATGCATGAAACTAAAAAGTGACAAGAATGAATGAAAGGAGGTTTTACGGTGCAATAGTACAGAACACATAGATCCCTGAAAAGTCACATTGAAAACATACACAAAATTTAGAAACACCTTGCATGGAAAGGACCTAAAACGAGGACCTAGGTGAAAGCAGCATGGAGATACTAACTTCAAAAAGCAGATGAGCAACATTCAGTGTACACTGCATGTTCATTATATACTCGTTACTAAGAGTATACAATGCTTTCTATTTTGAAAATATACCATTCAAAGCTACTATAAAAGTGCTTTTAAAAACAGAAATTACAACCATGGATGAAATAAAAAGGTGATCACAGAACAGAGGAAGTATGAAAAAAGATTTTATGTTTTAAAACTTCAGTAATCAGAATTTCTAATAAGTGACTAAAACAGTATCTTTGTAGCTTTTGTCTTCCTCCTCTGCAGTTTGATGGCCAGCTGAGTCACCAAAAAAAAAAAAAAAAAAAGTTAAAAAAAGTAACAAAGGATTCCTTTTTTGTTAAGCATACTTTCATAACTCAACTTATATCACCAGTAACGACCAGCCATCCGGATAGAAAGGATGGCATCATCTGTAATCAATTCAAACCCAACAGATAGACAAGATATTACATTTCAGTGACTGGAAGATAGGGTGTTTTTGCCACCTACTTTACTGATGCGCAATAACAGGTCAAGAGAAGATCCCTTGGCCTTCAAATTACTGCCTAAAACATGAAAGATATACTTAAGCTCTTTATGGACAAGGTTTGACAGCAAGTTAAGGCTCACTTTTAACACCAAAGTATATCAGAAGTCTTTTTCATACTTTTCCAACCAGAGGCTGTAAGTCAAAAAGGTATGTATGAGGTTGTGCAAGCAATCACCACATTTATATAAAAGGCCTAAAGCCCTTTCAGTAAGAGGTAGATTTTTAAAAGCATAGTTATGTGCACCAGTTACAAGATTTACACCTTTAAAAATCTTGGCATTTCTCTACTTTTGGGGCAAGAAGAAGTCTGTCTCAACTTTGTTTGCAATTAATTCTGCTGTAATCCTGTAATTTTTGAGAGCCACTAGGAAACAGTTGTTTAAACTCTTCAGAAGAGATGACTGTTTCTAACACACAAAAACTTTTGCACTGACTTCAGATTTTTATAGGAAGTGTTTAGCTGAACTCATACGTGGGGGCAATTTTCCTTTGGCACTGTATCAAGCTTTTTGCTCCATCACAGAAGCTTTTCTTCATGGTCTGTTATTTCTCAGAATCAACAAACACCCAGTTACATGCTGCCAATATTTAATTAGAGTTTCCCTGCTTGTTAGCAGGGCTTCCCATCAAACTTCAGGAAGGAAGTTCTTGCCTGTAAACACAAAGCTCCAAACAGACAGAGAGCAATCCTCACCTGCTCAAGGTATATGACTGAAAAACAATGTGAGACGTGCTTCACACTAAAAAAGTTGGCGGTACGCATACCGATGTACCTTTTTCCCCTCTGTTAACTCTCATTCTTGTAGCAACACCTCCTTGCATGGCAGCTAAGAAAAGCACGCCAGCGTTTCCAATAAAACACCCTTTCACAGAGGTGTTACGGCTCGCAGCACGCATCGGAAGAAACACCAGATAAAACACCAAGGGCAGCTGGCTTCTGCTCTACTCATGAGCGCCTTTGGCACGACACCGACCCGCTGTGTTGCGGTGCGCGATCTGGAGCGCTGCCTTCCCACTACCACCGTGACTCAACCCTTTTTGGTGCATCCTCCAGCCAAGCGCCAGGGATGAAGGACTAGAGCCCTGAGCCACGCCAACACCTGCCCTTCGCCAGCACCTCCCTGACAGCCTCCACCCGAGCCACAGGCGAACTGCAAGGCAGCCAGCACCGCCGCGGAGGATTTTGGAAAGCCAGAAGGGTTTCACAAACGAGTGTCACAACTTGGCTTCTCAAACCAGCCAGAGCTGCCGGAAAAGCCGGTTCCTAAAATAAGGCAGACAGGTGGCTGGTGGCCGCCGGGCCGGCTTGTGGCGATAGGAGCCTCTTTGCCAGCTGGCCTGCCGGGAAACGGCCCCAGCTCCCCGCTCACCCCAGCCCGGGCTTCCCTTCAACCTGCCCCAATCGAGGGCAACCGGCAGCCGCGCCGGGGGCGAAGGCGGCGGGCGGAGACGCCGCGGCGTTGCGGGAAAGAGACACGCCGGGGCAGGGCCGCCCCTCGCCCCACTGACAGGCCCCTGGCCGGGCCGCGGGGGCCCGCCCGCCGCCGGCACCCCCGCCCAGCCCGGGGGAAGCCACCGCCCCCAGCCAGGACGCGGGATCGCGGGCCCGTCGTGTCCCGCCGGGACTCGGGGCGTGTCTCGTGTCGGCGGACAAGCTCACGGCCTCCGCGGCCGCCACGGGCCTCAGCCCTTCCCTGCGCCGCAAAACGGGCCGGGGCGAGCCGGCGGCTCCGGCCCCACCGCGGGGAGCCCGGCCCCGAGCCCGGCCGGCACCAGGAAGCGGCACCTCCCGCCATGCCACGGCAAGGCAAGGCAAGGCATGGCACCGCACGCCGCCCTCGCCGCCGCCGGGGCAGGTCTCGCTGCCTTACCCGCTGCAGAATCCGCCTGAACATGGTGGCGGAGCCCGGATGCCGCCGGGCGGCCGCCGCCAGGCCGAGGGGGAAGCCGCGGGGCCCCGCGCAGCGCCGCCCCCGCCCCGCAGGAGCCCGGCGCGGCCCGCTCGCCCCGTGACAGCCGCCGCGGCCGGGGAGGCGGAGCAGCCGCCGCGCCGGGGCGGGACCGCACCGCCCCGGGGAGGGCCGGGCCCGGCGGGGACGGGGCTACCAGAGCCCGGCCGCGGGTAGCCGCGGGAGACAGGGCGGGGGTTCCCCGGGCGGAGGATCCCCGGGCGGAGGACGGCAGCCCGGCGGTGCTGCCGCAGGTGGAGGCGGTTGTGGCTGCGCGGGGTCTGCGCCCCGATCTCCTCCGCGGGCTCCGGGCCGCGCTCCTTCCCGGCGCGCCGGGCCCAGCAGCGCAGCTCTCGATGCGCCGCCTGCGCATTGGTGTCTCTGCCGCCCGGGAGACGTGCCGGCTGCTGGGGGCAGGGGCGGAGGGAGGGCCGCAGGATCTCCCCCTGTCCTCTGCCCGGGTTTCCCCGGCCGTTTTCTCCACAGAGGCCGGGCAGCTGTAGGGCCCCTTTGCTACTGTCATTTCTCTGGAATCGGGCGCTGGGCATGCGAAGGAAAGCGTGGTTTTACCTCGCAGGTGGGGGCTCACTGTGCGAGGCAATGCACAAACGCAGCTCCGTATTTATTAGTCGTGCGGTATTGAAAGTACTGAGGAATGCACGTTAAAGGGGTGTTGTTAAGGCATTCTGGTTTGCATAATTAACTGGAAACTTAATTCTGAAGGAGCAGTTGCTTTCTTCAGGCTCTAAAGTGAACAGGTGACCATGTGGCACGACCCATGAGGTGTTTTTGAAATATCAGAAAATAACATTTTGCTCACACAAGTGCACACCTATCTTAAAAAAAAAGTACAGACCAAAAACATCAGTTCAACTGAGAAAGAATCTGTATCATAGAATCATAGAATCAAAGAATGGTTTGGGTTGGAAAGGGTCTTAAGGGTCAGCTAGTCCAACCATCTGCCATGGACAGGGACACCTTCCATTTGACCAGGCTGCTCAAAGCCCCATCCTGGCCTTGAACAGTCCCAGGGATGGGACATCCACAGCTTCTCTGGGCAGCCTGTACTGTCTCTCACCAGCCTCATAGTGAAGAATTTTTGATCATACCTAATCTAAATCTACCCTATTTCAGCTAAAAGCCATTGCCCCTTGTCCTATCACTACACTATCACTCTTATAAAAAGTCCCTCTCCAGCTTTCTTGTAGGTCCATTTTAGGTACTGGTAGGCTGTTATAAGGTCTCACCGGAGCCTTCTCCAGGCTGAACAACCCCAGCTCTCAGTCTGTCTTCACAGGAGAGGTGTTCATCCCTCTGACCATCTTTGTGGCCTCCAAAAGGTCCATGCCCTTATGTTGGGGGTCCCAGAGCTGAACGCAGTACTCCAGGTGGGGTCTCAAGAGAGCGGAGTCGACAAGAGAATCACCTTCCTCAGCCTGCTGGTCACTCTTCTTTCGACGCAGCTCAAGATATGGTTGGCTTTCTGGGCTACAAGAGGACATTGCTGGGTCATGTTGAGCTTCTCATCAACCAGCATCCCCAAGTCCTTCTCATCAGGGCTGCGCTCAACCCACTCTCTGCCCAACCTGTATTTGTGCTTCGGGATTGCCCTGACCCATGTGCAGGCGCTTGCACTTGGCCTTGTTGAACTTCATGAGGTTCACATGGGCCCACCTTTCAAGCCTGTCAAGGTCCATCTGGATGGCATCCTGTCCCTCCAGCATGTCAACCACACCACTCAGCTTGGTGGTGTTGGCAAACTTGCTGAAGGTGCACTCAGCAAGTATCTGTAGGTGCTGAGGCAAAAATCCATGTGAGACATGGCAAAAAAGGGGCTGGAATCCCAGTAGCTTCTACAATATGTAATTCAACACACTATATTCCCCTTCTCTGTTCTAAAGCTGCAACTTTTACATATTGGATGCAAGACAAAGGGTCATGAGTAAATAATAAACCTGTTCAATGATTAATTGTGGAGAGTAAAGCAAAAATTGTAGCAGAGCACCAGTTGTGCTGCAAGGATTGAAAACATTTTTCCACTCAAAGGCTGACATTTCTAAGCACTCTAAAATCCTCTGACTTAGCTTGAGTTACGAGCACGTGAGCAGAAGGATTCAGCTGCAGCAGCTTAAGGCTTGAGGCAGAGCAGCATGCTATGTTTGAACTCAGTTTAGTCCAGCTACAGGCACCAGTGTGTATCACGGTACTGTGATTTAGTCCACAACTGGGGTGGGTTAAGAGCAGCCATGCAGTTGGTCATGGCTTCAGCTGATGAGCAGTGACATCTTTCGTCACATCCGTTAGATCATTTTCATTTACGTGTCCGTTGTATGAAATGGCTTTGAAATTTGGCACACTGTATGGCAGTAATTACATTTGTTTCTGAATTTTGTACATGAGATTAACAATGGGAATAGAATTGTTCTAATATGGCTGTACAGTTTCTTAAATATCTAGCCACACTGCAGACATTTACTCTAAATCTAATGAAAATTACTGCAGATTTTAATATCTCACTCCCTTTACCAGATATTTCAACAAGAGCAATTGACAGCTGATGATGAATTACTGGAGTGCTCAATTTGCTATAGCCAGGTAAATTAAACAGCCCATCTTTGCAACACATCTTTTACTCTCCCAGGTTAGCAATTCCTGAGCGCTCAGAGGAAAGTGATACACAGTTGAGGAAACTACTTAAAAGTCTTACATGAGATCAGGATTTTCTTAGACAAGTCTTGCAAGGAAATGCATGATCCTTTATTTGTGTGGATGTTTGTGTGAACATATGCATCTCTCTTCCTGTCCACTTGTCATTCCTTCAGTAATTTATTAATTCCTTGGCCAATTTCAATCGAAAATGACAGAGCCAGATAAGGCTCAAATATACTAAGTTCCTATAAATTTAAATAGGCAGCCAGGGAGGAGAGACCCTATTGATTGCTGCCTGTAAAGGAAAGAATGCAGTGTGACTGCTTTTACTAAAAACTGAAGTATGCACATAAAAATTCACTCATGGGACAGAGATTTAGGGGGAAAAAAAAAAAAAGTTATTGCTCCCACTTCCAATGGAATTCCCTTTTTTTTAATTATTGTGTGTATGGTAATGCTTATAGATTCATATCATGTGCTACACAAATATTGAAATCTCATACTATTAGCATGTAGGTTATGTCCTCAGGCATGGGAGTTGTGAATTTTTATCTCATCCAACCTCACAAACTCTGTGAGGGGTTCGGTGACAAGAGGGTTAAAAGGTGCCTTTCTGTGGAGTCCATTGGTGACAGAAAGAGTCTCAGACCAGAGTGACAGCGAAGACCCAGATGTTCACCTGGAAGCGGGTATTCCATCCTCTAAACAGAAGCCAAAGGCTCAAAGTCTGAACTACATCAACCTCTTGCATACCTGGAGAAACCAGGATGCCTTTATTTCAGCAGACAACTGAAATCAAGCTTTTGACTCTGCAAGCTGTATTCAGGATGGGCCAACATGCATCTGCACCTCTCAGACCTTCCAACAGATAAATGCCCTCCCTTTTTTTTTTTTTTTTTTTAATTGGTTATGCCTATAGCCAAATAAAAGCAGTAATTCCTGGCCCATGGCTCACAGGAATCAGTGCCATCACTTCTGCCATCACTGAGGGCCATCAGGAACCACCATCACTTGGTACAAAATGGCAGGGAAAATAACGTTGCACAGCATGTACTCGCTTAGACTTGTGGCCTCCCATTTTCAAAGATTCTGGGCTAATCTCCTACATTTTACCAGCATTTATACAGATTATTGTTTTCAATCGTGTTGTTCCTGATCTCAAAATCTCTTGGTCACAAGCTCCTTGGGTTCATGATGTGCTCTACTGGAAAAGTATCCCATTTTTTCAAGATATTGCTTTTAAGTATCCTATTTATGAAAGGCATCAGAAAGCCTCTGGTTGTTTGGTTGGGTTTGTTTTTTTCCCTAGCTCTCTAACTGTACATTTTTGTCTGTCACTATATGCTGCTTATATATTTTCAGCAAGTAGCTTTCAAATTTACTCACATCTTTCTGAGGCTCTCTGCTTTCAAGTTAAACTCTATGAATCTCAGTTGAATAGCTTGTTTAAGGGATTTATCTGTTAAAAACTATATTAACTAGCAGGTAAAAGTAATATGCTAAAAATCCACATCACAAACCATGAACAGATAAAGAGAAATAATAAGATTAAAGACTATTAAAAACTTACAGATAAATACTTAAAGAGCATTAAAAACTTGCCAGCCATCTGTTTTCACAGATTAAAACTTTCCATAAACTCCCCTTTATCTCCCCAGCTAAGCTCCTCCAACAAACCCATGTTCGAGGTATTGGAGACAATTGACTTCTATACACAATTTAAATACGAAGAGAACTTTAAAATAAATGAATAGATAGATAGATAGATAGATAGATAGATAGATAGATAGATAGATAGATAGATAGATGATGCTACTTACCATATGGAAAATATTGATTAAAATATGTCTTTTATCTTAAAATACTTCACACAAGATAAACATAGCAAATATGTTAGCTCTTGGAAATTCTTTCTAACATTCCCACAAAAACTACTGTGCATATTTATGAAATGTCAGCCAATGAGTCAATACAGAGATAAACATAATGGCCATCATCTCCCATTCAGTCTTTCATGATTTAGAAAATCTGCCACTGGGAGTTTGGATTCTAGCATGATGGATCATCATAATGGAGTGTTTTGCCATGCTTAACAGGTCACTTGCCAAAATAAAGGTAAAGTATATAACATTTCATAAACAGATTAAGTTAGTAAATTTGTGACTAGAAAAAGTAGCAAGCTCTTCTAAGTGCAAAACTGTAATTCATAAGTAAGTGGTACAGCAGAAGTTACAACATTGCTGAAACCAAGAGAAAACAGGCATCTGGGATTTTCAAATTCCTCCAAGTGTCTTATGAGCATGTATTCCATCTAAAATTAGGGATTTCAGTATTCCTAAATCAAAGCGGTATTTCATCAAAATGCCTGCTTTTGTCATTTAAGGACATGGTTGGATAGATGAAAATGTAGGAAGGAAAAACTACCCTGAATAAGAATGTTTTGGCTATTGATGCTGCTATGTCTCAAAAATATTTCCAATCAAAATAAGCAGAGTGCAGTTTGAATTCATGTTTCTTCATTTTGCTGAGAAACTACAATTGGAACTCATCACTATTGCAGGAAGCCCCAATGAGTGTGAAGAGGCTTACCAGCAGAAAACACTTGAGAAAAGAGAATGGTTTGACTTGGTCATCTTAAAGATCTTTTCCAACTTAAACGATTCTATGATTCTATTATTCTATGTTCTTGGAGAAACTAGTGATACAGATAAATAAGTGTAAGATGGTTGGGATAAGACATCAGTGATACAGTACATCAAGAAAAAATAATTTTCAAAGTGACACATAAAGGTGGAAAGTCAAAAAGTTGGAAAAGATTGGAAACCACAGAAATTCCACATTGGATGTATGTGGACCCTGGAGGTCCCTGCCAGACAGGGTCAAGGAAGGCAGCTCCCAGTCCCTCCCTGCCTGCTACGTGTATGTACAGGGCACATCTGCTCCATAATAACCATGGGAGAACTAAGATACCCAATTAAGAACAGCTAAAAGGCTTCTCAGAGTTCTCAAAATACAAAAATTTTCATTTGTTACCAATCTTACTGTTTGTATAGGAATATACTTTAAACTGGACAATGGCTGAGTATTAAAATGACAGCATCGCCTTCAGTCAGACTGAACTCACTATTTCATTATTATTGATTATTTGGTCCTTCTCAGCTCTGCTAGGGGAAACAAATGTGTTTAGCCTGGAAAAAAATATTCATGGTGTTTTTAAACTGGTGTTAGGAAATCAAGATTATCCAGTGGATTGGGCACTAGTCTGAGACTTGGAAGACTGGATATAATTTTGTACTCAGCCTAAAGCAAGTTCTCTGAGTGACACTCCCCATCTACTAAAAGGGAAGTAGTGATGCCTCTTTATCTTACAGGGTACTGTGAGAATAAATATGTTAAAGAAATCAGAATCCAGTGATGAAAAGCCTTATAGAATATCCAACTATTAATGTAAAGATATTAGCAATCAGTTATGATTTATGAGCAGTGAAAGAAATGAAGTCTAGTTCCCTGTGAAGAACATATCCCACCTCTTCACCTCTACAGAAACTTCATCTTCTGTCTCTCCAAGGCCCCTCAGGGCCCCACCGCATGGGAGACAGTGTGTGCTGTGGTCACTCCAGAGCTGCACAGAAGCTCCTGTACATCAGCTTGCCTCACTGATCTTTCCAGTAGCATAAATGTGGAACTTTTACCTCTACCCAGTCATCAATTTTGTCAGACAGACAAGAAATTTAACTACCTTTGAGACCTCTACACCTCTTTCTGTTTAGACTTAAACTCCCCCATGGGTGGTGTGTGGCAGAAGGAAAGAATGTTGAAAGACTCAAGAGGTCACCTCTGCTTCCCTAAGGAGCTCGGCACAACCTGTAGGGGGGTTTAGTCTCTGTTTGAACTATTCACCTGTCTTTCCTGACCCATTGCCTTCTCAATAGAGAGAAAAATAACAGCTCTTCAACTCTTCACTCGCGGTACTGAAGAGGTTGGCCAGGCTACCAGTGCTTCACCCTGCGTGTGTTGGGGTGAGTGTGTTTGCTCAGCTCCTTTAGAACCAGGCTCACCCCGTGATGACGTCTGTAACAAAGAGCTGACAGCTGCAGGCCAGCTCCTGTGCTACAGAAAGCCTCTTTCAGGTCAGTGCAATTAGCTGCATGAGTAATGAGCGTGTGTACAAATCAAGGCTGCATGGCTAGCATTAATACCAAATCTAAGAGTGCGAAGTCATGACTTCTGTCTAGTGTTACAGAACCTGAACATTACAGGATTTGCACAGGTAACCCAAATTAAAGACAGAAATAATAGCGTTATCTCTATTAACAACAAAAAGTTGCTCCAGTGACTGATTTTTTTTTCCACCTACCCCAAGACTGAATCACTGTGTGGAATATGCCACGTAGGTTTGCTGGAGTAGCTGGAGAGACAGGCACTGGAACTAGAGAAAGCCCAGCAGCATGCAAGAGAGCTTAAGTCATAAATATGTATGAGTTCATGTAAAAAATAAACCTGATATTAATATAACCAAAATCTGAGATGGAGAAGATCTGCCACTGAGTCATGCAGAGCATTCTTTGCCAAATGCCTCAGCTAAGAAATTATTCGGCACAAAGTTGAAAGCCTGCCACAAAACAAAGACTTTCAAATTCCACCCAAAAAAGCTGTGGTGATACCATGGCCATTCTGATCCCGTAACTTCACAGACATGAGCTCTTGCTGGCAACCTGCCTGGACACTTTCCAGTAAATGGCACAGAAAATGGGTAAATAGGAAGATGACAGGGTATTTGTGGAATTCCACTGCAGAGTAAAATTCAAATATTTTAAAAAACACATTCTTTGGGGTTACTTATCTGCTCCCTTTGGTATGTGCTAATACACATCTGTAGCTTCTCTTTCTTTGGGTCTTAGACAGAAACGTCTTCATCTCCATCAGTCTAAGCACGTCTGAGGCTATTTCAAAGATTTTTCAGCAAAACGATTACAATGCCAAATGAAATAAGCAGGGGAGCTCCTAATTATGCAGGTTGTAGGGGATGCCAGCAGTACTGATCATTTAAATTAATCTTATTAGGACTCTCTCAGTTACAGCTGAAACATAAGATGGATTTTCAATATCATGAAGATTTAGTGATAATAAAGTTATGAGCATTGTTTTGATCAGCCTTCTGAAAAATTAAAACTGGAGGTCTGTGAGTTTTTTCAAACACAAATCTAAGCAAATGTAAAAACGAGCTTTAAAAAATACATATATATATATATATATAAAAAAATGAATGTCTGTACAGCACTGATTCAAACACTGCCCTCTCTCTCTGAAAACTAATGCCCTCTTAGTTCATGGCTTTGTATGTAAGCAGCTGCAATAAATATTGGCTTTGTTGGGAGTCATATACTTGCATTGCATCAGCAATTGACTTAAATATATTTAAATGGTCAAAATAGAGGCTTCTAAATAAAGAGGACAAATTTTAACTATAAAATGAGGTTGACAAGGTTTCTTGAAACAGTAAAAAGTAGTCCTGTAGCTTTACAGTAATCACACAATGCTTAATGGTATAAACTTTACCTCTCAAAGTCTTCCAGATTTGTATTTCTGTGTTAGAAATCTGCTGAATCTAGGATCCAAAATGCTATTTTTAAGCTGTAGAGTATTACACTGCTAAATACCCTGCTGGCCAGCCCTTGATTTTCTTGCAGTACTAGCCAAACCTGTCTGTGTAGCAATTGTAGTAATGACTTAGACATGAGGAAGAATCTTGGGAATTATCAAAGAAGGATTACAAATCTCTCTTGGTTAAGTTTTTTTTTTTTAAGTTAAAATGTTCACACTAAAAGAATGAATGGGACCTTTAATTCATTATCTTCCTTTCCTGGTATAGAGCAGGTAAGATTTGTAATTTCATAAAACACTGTATAAAATTTGCAAACAAAAAAAAAGCCAATTTATAAATGGAAAATAACATGTTTATACAAAAGCCTAGGGCAGATAGGCCCTGGGAATCAGTGATGGCAAAAGTAACAAATGCATTTCCTGTGGGATGATGAAATGCCATAGGATTACATGGTTCTCAAGAATCAACTCTTCAACAGGTAAGGCTTCCCTTTCATTAATGCCAGCGACATGCATTACTGGGTCAACTGACAATACAATTTTAATCTGGATCAAATACATGTGCACCACTGTATTTCTCTTTCTTCTGAACTAACAAGAGTGCTGGATATAGTGTTAAAGCAGTTTTATACTTTCTGTTGTCTGTAAGTTGATTCCAGGCCAAAAAAAAAAAATCATTTATAAAGCTGACCAAAAAAAAGTTATTGCTTTAAAACAATGCTAACAGATTTTATTAGATAGGGTAAGTTTGTACCAGACCTGCAATTTTACTGTTTGTACTGATAACTTTTCTGATCCACCATTAAGTTCTCTGAAGCCAGATTTACCAAGGCATGTAACCATAGCTTGGCCTCTCTATCTGTCTTTTCTTAAACAGTTGTTAGCTATGTGGTAAGAGCAATGCTGGTGATGCATATGCTCAGAAAATAAGTGCTCACTCCTTATTTCTAGCTTGACATTATAATTATACTGAAATGGCTCCTCCAAATCTGAATATCCTATATTGTAGAAGTGTATAGCATGGGCCATCTCTGTTTTTTTGAACCAAATAAGCAAGAAAAAGCATCTTCTAAAAAAAAAAAAAAAAAGCTTTTTAAGATTAAAGGTTACAAAACCAATTAAAACCATGCAATCTGCAAAATGTCTCAGTAGTGGTTTAACTACTTGGCTACAATACGTCTTTAGTGCACCAAAATCACTTGATGAGTTTACAAGGTGATATGGATGAGCAAGAAATGGAAAATCAGGTTTAGTGTTTGAAGTTGGCATGTTTTATTCATATTAGACATTTCTGATCCAATAGAAGATTTCCCATAGTGAATAATAAAGCCTTTTTAAATAGGCAATTGAACAATTCTGATTTGTATAGAAATCTTTCCTTTTTAAGCCTGTGTTAACGTAATCACAGACCCTGACATCGTAATTGCAAAAATAAAAGGTTAAGAATGTCATTTGTCTTTACAAAGGAGATGAGAGTCATCTGCTGCAATATCATCTTTCAGCTGCCCAGCAACATGATGTCCACAGCCAATTTGTGTAGGACATCCATTTTATAGCCTGGCCCAAGGCAGAAAAAGAAATGAGCACGCATTCAGTGTTTCATTTCAAGGCATTCAAAGAAATCTCCCAATAGGTGTCAGATTATTGAAGACTGAAGGCTGGACTCTTGGCTCCCTTGCAGACAGTGGGAATTTTACTGCTGACCTCAGTGAGGCATTGAAATCAATATTCCAGTCTACCCTAAGGAAAGAGAAGAACTGCTACACATGGTTCATGGCTAGGCAAGGCTTTTCTGGTCATCCTAACTTGATTCCCATTAAGGACTGGGGTCCACTGTTAGGTAGAAGCACAGCTTGGGACTCAGCTGACATGGAAAGGCAGATGATGTGTACACGTACCTGTCACACAAGTGTGTGAGGCCACAGCAGTGGGTCCTGCTGAGTGTGAGAACCAGAGTGAATCCTCTGGCTGCACAATGCAAGGGCTCCACTCTGAGGTCTCACATGGATGCCCATGCCTGCCTATAGACACACATGGGATCCAGGAGAAAAAAGATCCATTGAGCATCACAAGTTCATATCTTAAATATTGGGATAGTACATATGGAGCTACCTCAGTCTCACTGGGGGTTTGCAAGGAAGGGCCCTGAAACAGAAAGGGGTTTTGTGAAGTGGCAAGCAGTTAGCTGTAATAAGTAATTTACTGAAGTGATCCAAGCGTGTCTATAAAGGACCCACTGCTCATGTTTAAGTACTCTCAAATCAGAGCAGAAATTGATGCTGAATGAAGTTACTAACCTGAAATATATTTTAAGATTATTAAAGAGATATTAAACTCAATTTGCAGTCAGGAATTCAAATTGCAGCTTGTTATTAAAGATGTTGGTTTCCTGATGTCTGCTACCCTACTTACAGAGAACAAGTGCTGGCTAGTCTAACTAACTCTGCATCACAAAAACATTTACAGATTATTATAATAAGTCTGTCCATTTTTAGTTGCCAAGGGCCAAGTTATTTCCTACCAAGACAAAACTATGTAAAGGCTAGAACTTTGTACAGTTACTATTCAGTATTTCTTACTGACCCTTTAGTGCAGAGCATGGCTGGGATTTGTTGGTCTATGAGTTACACTCCTGTGCATCCGCAGGGTCATTCACAGAAAACCTGAACCACCCTGGCAGCCTGAGGTGGCTGGGAAGGCCTCTGGGGCTTCTCTGCTTTGCTCCAGAGCTATCCACCAGCAAAGCTCCCTCTTCATCTCTGCTCTCACCGATTCCCCCCTTGAACCCAACAAAAGCATATTTGCCAGGACCTTTAGCATGTCATGTTCCTGTCTTGTCTTTGTGATACCACTGGGCATATCTGCTTCCCCCACAGCGGTTCATGTGTTTCTCTGAGAGGTGAGCTGACACACGGGCAGATCCCAGGGGCTGTCCCCCACTGGCAGTTTGCCTCCATCAAGTGACTACCTCCATCAGGTGACACACTGGGGAAGTAAGCTTCTGACACAAATGTAATCCCATTTCCCTTCTGTGTAACAAAGAATATTTCTAAGACCTATAGCTGATGGCAATACTTTTTACAGCAATGGCAGCCCAAGAAACAAAAAGTCAGTCATCCAATGCCAAGCAAAGATGCCGAAAGAAAACTATGATAATCTGGCCTACAGATGGAGCAAACATGTCCCAGGAGTCCCTGATAAAGCAGAGAATCTCTGAGCTACCCCACCTTTCCACCTCTATCAGCACAGCCCAAAGGGCAGATCACATAATGATTACTAGTGCCTTTTTGAAGCTCACTTTAGCATACTACTTAACTGGAGATGCTTTTTTTGTCTTTTTCCCATTGTCTTTACCAATTTTCAATTAATGAGTAGACTACATATATGTTTATGGCTGATGCTTCACAGCAGCAAATAGAAAATACTTAACTGCATCTGACCAGCATGCAAGTGGATCCTAATCCTATGTTGAACCAGTCTTGGAAGGAATGTTTTCTGTCCTTTCCCTCTGAGAATGGAGCCTGAGCTGCCAGAAGGGCCTGCTGAGGAAAGAAAAGGTCATTATCCACTGTGGATGAACTTGGTCTATTTGAACAGACCTGTTTGCTGCAGACTTCAGGTGACTCAGGATATTATGCCTTCTGTTACAAAAAGCTGTGATGGTTGAGCAGCACCCAACAAATCACTGAGATGTCATGTCACCAACCTCAATTTAGCGTTGGCAAGGACACATCACATTCACCATCCAGGCATCTCCTGGCAAACAGTTTTAGTCCCTCCACCCTGAACACTCAGCATGTCAGTGTTGCTTCATATCACCTTTGATCCCAGATACATTTGAACGAGATGAAGTCTTGTAATGTGTGTTTTCAACATCATTAGACAATCATTCCACAAGCAATCACTAGTTCATGGGGTGCCTTTTTCCCCCTCTTTCCCCTGTCTCCTAAGCTCACAGCAGCAGCTAACTCTATTTTCCAGCAGCTAAGCAAGGCTGTGGTAGGACCTGTCATGTAGTGTCAGAACTGGAGAAGCATGTAGGGAAGGTCTCCACACAGTGAACAAGGGCTATTTAGAGCAAATAACAGAAAGCATTGATAACAACAAACATGCTTCAATCACTCACTAACAATGAGTGACCTCCTCACACGTCCTCCTCCATGGAGGCCCCATAGCTTCTTTTGCATTCGTGGAGCAATTAACAAGTTGAGAGCCTGATCCAATTAAATAAGTTTGATGTAATAACAAAATTCAGCAATGTTATGCTCTTATATTACACATACATACACAGAAGGACCAATGTAATTAGGTATGAGCTGTCTTTGGCATTCTCCACTAGTTGAATATTTGACCATTCGGTGTTGGTAACAATCTTTCAGTCTAGTTGTTTTATGCAATGAATACACAAGTATGTCTATCAGTACATCTGTCTACATTTGAAACAACTACAGATACATTTTTTCCTATGTCACATTGAAAACTTCTTATCTATTCACTTTGCTCTGCCTTTGGCAATTCCTAGTCAACAACGGAATTCATTTCTCACTTCAGACCCATTCATCCTCTTTCCAGGAAGCTGTCAAAAACCTTCAGATTTACTCTTATTACTTCTTTTTCCTACTCCACTGTCCTGTAGGCACACAGTCCTATGATCGTAAACCCGGGTGAACTGCTGTATTTGTGCTTTGTTCAACACCGCTACAGAGCTAAAGGCAAAACAGAGGGTGGGTTTCCTCCAGCCCAGGAGTGGTTTTGCCCCGTCCTTTGCCAGGAATCAGTTGCCTACCAAAAATGCTTCTCTTTGAACTTTGGTGTAAAGTTCAGGCCAAATCTATCTGTAGAACAGTGATTCCTAGAAAGGTACAAAACCAAGAAATCTGTCATTTTTCCAAATTACAGCCATACTAGAAAGACGCAAGGAATAAGACACAGGGGAGTTGTTCAACTAGCTAAAAATCTTCTGTAGTCTTTCTGGGCTTGCCGCAGCACACGGGGTGTGAGTCACAACTCCCAAGGCTTCCAGTTAACAACTAAATGGGAGAAATGATCGATACCATTTTTCTCAGTGAGTGATTAAGACTGCTTTTAACAATGCAGTCATGCATGCTATGTACTAAAAGGGATGATTCATTAGTCACTTGGAAGAGGAGCATCTCCTTTTCTCGAGAGGGGAGGGGAGAGGAGAGGGGGGGAAGGGAGGGGAGGGGGAGAGGGGAGGGGAGGGGTGGGGAGAGGAGGGGAAGGGAGGGGAGGGGAGGGAAGGGGAGGGGAGGGGAGGGGAGGGGAGGGGAGGGGAGGGGAGGGGAGGGGAGGGGAGGGGAGGGGAGGGGAGGGGAGGGGAGGGGAGGGAAGGGCAGAATATACTGGCTACTTTTGTCCCTCTCCCCACATCTGCAGTGCTTTTTTCATTACATCCGGAAAGAAATGGGGGAATTTTGTATGCAGCAGTGACATTGTTTTAGTCATACTTTGCATAGCCCTGACACCAGAGCTGGCTGCTGGCATCCAGCCCGGACCGTGATCTTCACGACCCTGCTGGGCAGCCCAAGTAGCAACACCAGCTGCTCTGCACACCACTTTTTGGTGTTGCCCTGGCACATATGGAGGAAATTTGCTCATCCTGATTTTTGTGGCAATTGCCTCCTCTGAAATAAAGAATAATAATTTAAAAAAAAAAAAAAAAAGGTAGAACTGGCAAAGAGGACAAGGACAATAATGCAATAATGTATTTTTTTTGTTATTTGAACCATATTATTGCTGAAATTATATTTCTAACAACTTCTCCCAACTTTTCATCATCTTAAGTTTGCTTAAGGATAATCTTCCTTTTTATGATGAGGTTATGCATACAGTAAAGAATATGCCACTCCCAAGCCTTTTTAGATTTGGGTAGCTCCACATTGTAAGGCATTCTTTGCAACTCCATGGTGTTGCAATATAGTAGTGCAATGGCATAACCATCTGAAAGGTAATGCTGGGATTTCTTACAGTCCTCCTCCTGCGAGGAGAAATGATGGAAAGCCAGCATGCAAAACATTTCCAACAAGTGAAAATTATGTTGCTGCCTCTTCATCGCAACACAAGTTTAACTTTGGGAAAGTACAAAGAAATATTTTTTTCTGAAAAGACTGATCAAAATTGTTACATATAAGACATATCTCTTTCCCGTATCTCAGAGTCCAAATATCAAACACAAGTGTTACTTATGTGCAAATGATTTTCCATGCTTCTAACTGCAGTCTGACGTAATAATCATTTGGACACGCTGTACTTGGAAAACTGGCAGCAGCTCCAAGATTGACGTATGTGACAGACTTCTGACATCAGCCTAAAGACGTTGAATATCTGCAATGCAAGTGTTCATAGTATGCCCTTATATCCAAACATAACTACCACACTACTCCTAAGCACACTTAAATCCTGGATTCTACTAATTCCATAGAAACTCTGTATCACTCATCTCTGGGCTAAGCCTTTGACTCAGCATTTCTCTCTCTGCTTTTGCTTAGTCTTTCTTTTGACCTAATCCTGGCTACTTCTTTTTGCCTTTCACCTCTCCTCTGTCGCAGGTTGTCTCCTTCACTGCCACAGCACCAGCTATTTAATCAAAATGATTAATATTCTCCCTTGCTCATGCCTCTCTTTTCATGAAGAGGGCTGGGTGGGATGAAAGGAGATGCGGCCTTCACATCCCAGGACAGCCCTGACCCACGTGAAGCAGTAGCAGCTCTAAGGGCTGGATAAGCAACCCTGGTCAGAGTATCACAATATGTTTGGGATTGGAAGGGACCTCAAAAGATCATCTAGTCCAATCCCCCTGCTGGAGCAGGAACACCTAGGTGAGGTCGCACAGGAACATGTCCAGGCGGGTTTTGAATGTCTCCAGAGAAGGAGACTCCACAACCTCTCTGGGCAGCCTGTTCCAGTGCTCTGTCACCCTTACTGAGAAGAAGTTTTTTCTCAAATTTAAGTGGAACCTCTTGTGTTCCAGCTTGATCCCATTACCCCTTGTCCTATCATTGTTTGCCACCGAGAAGAGCCTGGCTCCATCCTCGTGGCACTCACCCTTTATATATTTATAAACATTAATAAGGTCCCCCCTTAGTCTCCTCTTCTCCAAACTAAAGAGCCCCAGCTCCCTCAGCCTTTCTTCATAAGGGAGGTGCTCCACTCCCTTAATCATCTTCGTTGCCCTACGCTGGACCCTCTCCAGCAGTTCCCTGTCCTTCTGGAACTGAGGGGCCCAGAACTGGACACAATATTCCAGATGTGGTCTCACCAGGGCGGAGTAGAGGGGAAGGAGGACCTCTCTCGATCTACTAACCACCCCCCTTCTAATACACCCCAGGATGCCATTGGCCTTCCTGGCCACAAGGGCACAGTGCTGGCTCATGGTCATCCTGTTGTCCACCAGGACCCACAGGTCCCTTTCCCCTACACTGCTCTCTAATATGTAATTTCCCAACCTATACTGGAACCTGGGGTTGTTCCTGCCCAGATGCAGGACTCTACACTTGCCCTTGTGAAATTTCATTAGGTTATTCCCTGCCCAACTCTCCAGCTTGTCCAGGTCTCGCTGGATGGCAGCACAGCCTTCTGGCGTGTCAGCCACACCTCCCAGCTTAGTGTCATCAGCAAACTTGCTCATAGTACACTCTATTCCCTCGTCTAAATCATTAATGAATATACTGAATAATACTGGCCCCAGTACTGACCCCTGAGGCACTCCACTAGATACTGGCCTCCAACTAGACTCCGCACCATTGACTACCACTCTCTGGCTTCTCTCCTTAAGCCAGTTTGCAACCCACCTCACTACTCTATTGTCTAGACCACACCTCCTCAACTTAGCTGTGAGGATGCTGTGGGAGACTGTGTCAAAGGCTTTACTGAAGTCAAGGTAGACCAAGGCGGTCACTTCTTCTCTCCCCAAAAATGTATTTGAGTAATGTCATACCCTCAACGTGGCCTGCCCTCAAATCTCCTGTGGTGTTTGGTAATTATTACTGGCCTTTCGGTACCTGAACCCCTGCTTATTTCACCTTGCAGAATATATTTCCCATAACAAGGGAGTGGAAAAGAGTCTCTGTAGGTGCTTGTCTAGCTGGGCTCCTGATAGAAAGACCATAGGGATTTTGGTTTATATTAGTAATTATGTTAGGATGCTTAAAGCGCTGACCACATAAAATCCATGCAATAAAATCCAAGCATACTATTTGAAACAAATATATTACTACTGAAGTAAGAAGTTCTTTGAAAAAAAGAAAAAAAGGGGTATTTTTTTGCAATTCAAAAATATTATAATTAGGTCTAAAACAAGGATAATTCTTGTGGTTTTAAAATTCTCTTTAAATACAAACAACTGAATTGAAACATGGCCAAGGTTTCTTTTCATTAAATAGTGGAATATACCGACCAAAAGAAGGATCTTTTCTGAAAATCTCATCTTCAGTCAAAAAGTTTCAATCTCCTGAATATATGCACAGAAGACATTGGACACCAAATGAAATCATCCTAATTATTTCTATGTATATAACCATTTAAGAACATCTTTTTTTCTGCATAAAAACAGAGCATTATCCATTCCACATGTGAAGTGTTATGTAACTTACGTTATTTTTTTCTTTCACCATTATGCTTCTCAACTTTCACCAGAGGCTTCAAAGACAAATAAATCATTAGTCATTTAACCGGACATATCTAGCACTCATTTTTGTCATCTCGGGCAAGGTTTTGCTTTTAAGCTTAAGTTAAAGCATTTCATTTGTGTCCTAAGTGACATATGGACACAAACTTCATTGCAGCAGATCTCTGATAATGCTGAGCACAAAGCAAGGTCAGACCTTGGGAAGGAAAAGTGAGCACAGTGCTGAATGACTGCTAAGATTACTTTTTTCTGTAACTCAAGCAAGCTTGTGTTTTGTTCTTCTGATACTTCCTTGGAAATGGCTTCAACATTCTAGCTAAAACTTTTCCTGCCTTCGACCCCTCGCTCCCCACAAGAAACAGCCAGAGGCATTTATTTAGTATTGAAGACATCTTAACAATTTTTTCACATTTAAGAAAGTATGGAAGAACTGAAAATGGTATAATTTAATGTAAAGAGCTGGGAAGTCTTTTCCTAGGAGTTAATAACTGGGCCCTGCATAATGGAAAACCTGCCGTTTTTCTTTATCAGTGAGATTGTTACTCTGCCACTCTCTGAAAGGTCATGTATAGCAGTTAATATATAACTCACAGATGTGACAGTTCTTCCTTTAAGTGTTATTTCAGGCACTGCAGGGGAATTCCCTCTGATACCTGTGCCAGAGCAAAGGTATGCTAGCAGCTGCAGTTTCACCAAAGGGGACTTCAGCTGTGAGGCAGCTTGGGAGCGTCTGCCTCCCATCCACACCTCGCCTCGGCTGCTTTTTCACACTCGTGCTTCTCTGCAACTGTTGTTGGGGCTGTGCTGGAAAGCAAATCACTGAGCTGATCCAAGTTACAAATCACCTTTTTTATTCACAGGGTTGTTCTTAATACAGGTTGCTTTTCTTACCATAATCATTAGAATCTTAGAATGGTTTGGGTTGGAAGGGACCTTTAAATGTCATCTGGTCCAACTCCCCTGCAATAATCAGGGACATCTTCAACTGGACCAGGTTGCTCAGAGCCCCATCCAGCCTGGCCCTGAATGTTTCTAGGGATGGGGCATCTACCACCTCTCTGGGCAACCTGTGCCAGTGTTTCACCAACCTCATTGTAAAAAAATTCTTCCTCATGTCCAGCCTGAATCTCCCCTCTTTTAGTTTAAAACCATCACCCCTTGTCCTGTCCTAACAATGATGCCAGAAACCACAGTGCTGGTGCAAGGGAGAGGTTGGGCCATGGGACAGCGTGTAGAGAAAAAACATTGGGACAACGGGCACTAGGGAGGAATTGTGCTTGGGTTCATGGAACTGCCTGTTCAGAGGGTGTCTCTTCTGCTTTATAAGGGTAGAACAGTCAGAAAGGCACTATCGTAAACTGTTAACAAACAGGAAGTTCACACACAAAAGGATCATGCGTTGGTTTAAAAAAGACTAAGACTAAAGAATAAAAATTGCTCCAATGTGGGTTTGGCAGGAAAAAAAACTATCCATAGGTGTTAGAGAATGTGTATATATATACACATACATGCATACACACACATATACATAGTCACACAGATACACACACAAAAATAATCTGTAAATTTAAAAGAAATACAAAATATGTCTCAGTTTGGAGTTTTTGCCAGCCTTCAAAGCCTGACTGCAGCTCTGATCCCCTGGATGGCTGGTTCATAAAAGCAACAACCACGAAAGCCTATAGAGGGAGTAGGTCACCTTCTTTTCCTGAGTGACAGGCACTTCCAGCCTTAAGTGAGGACCCTGAGAGAAAGGAGAAACACAGTCAGAGGATGAAAATGTCTTAGGGAGCATCCCGAGGGCCAGAGCAAGTTACCCTGCAAGCAGGGGGAGCAGCAGCAGCCTGGGCATGGGTAGGAGGGCTGCAGATCCACATCCACCATCTTCTCCTCTTTCTGTCTTCTTCAGGTTCACACCTGAGCCTCGCAAGCGGTCAAGAATCTTTCAGTGTTTTCCCTCTGCTGCGGTCACTGTGGTGTCCTGGTACTGCAGCACATTGCGGGATGGAGATTTGCTGGATTAGAAATTGAATTTCATCTTCCAACACCCACAGCCGAATAGAGTGCTGCCTATGAGTAAGGGAAGAATGCAACAAGAAAAGCCTGGCGTTTCCTGTTGAACAAAAAGAATAACTAGAAAATGCATAACTGTATGTCACAGACAACATAAGAGAAGCAGTATTAAGCATAACCAATACTAAAACTGCCTTCAAAAAACAGAATATACAGAAATATCAAAGAGTTAGTTACTGTCAGTAGAGGCTATATACCTGAATTGAACATTATGTTTACTGTAATTTACATACGCATACACAATAATTTCTAAAAATCTGTAACTCATGTATACCTGTATTGTAGGTCCAGAAAGCTGGCAGTTATCTGTATGACTGTAAAGCCCAGAAGCCCGGCCTAGTCAGAACTGCATTTGCTGAGCGTGACACAAATCTGTACCAAGACCCTACTTTGCCTTACCATGTTTATTATAGTCCAACAAAACAGAGAATATTTTTTTTTCTTATTCTTTTACTTTTTGAAACAAATAGGCAGATGTGACCAAAAAATGTTTAGCAGAAACTGGATCTTATCAAACAAAGTCAGATTCAGCCATTGAGATCAAAAGCCTAGCAACTGAAAAATACCTGTTTAGGAGCAATGACCTTTGTAAGATGCTTGACTGAGTAGTATACGTGTTCTCAACGTAAAAATAACAATTACAAATGATAAAGTGGTGTGCAATACATGGTAAATACACAAGCGTTATTTACCATGTTGTACCTGCAAATTCTCTTTGTAGAAAGACTGGCCACCAGAGTGTGCACCAGCTAACTTAGATTCCTGTGAAAATCTAAGGACTGGCATAAAGCATACAATATTTATACATTAAAATTATACTAAGAGCTCTTCCCCCCACGCACTAAGGTCTAATAATACTTCAGTGTTTGTCTCCTGGGGAGCGAGAGCAGGTCTTAGGATTGCAACATAAATAGTTAAGTACAGATCACGCAGCAGTAAAAGAGGAAAGGAACACTCTATGCCCTTCAATTCCCAGGCACTGCGGCATGAGGCATTAAAAAAAGATAATATTACTTTTCCTCAGCTAACCCATATAACGTGTTTCATCTTTTGATACAGGTTTGCCTTTTTCTTTTTATTTTTTTGTCTTGCATCATTAGAGAGAGGCCATTTGAGGAATGTATTGTGCACAGTGATGTGATTCAGCAACTTTCTGGAGAACAAAAATGCAGCCCTCTTTTTGGTGAAATAACGAAATGCAACTGGCAATAATTTTCTTCAAATTGATCCCAACTGAAAACAGGTGATGTACCATGTAAGCTGAAGCTCAGTGGTCTTGGATGACAGTGTCATTTTCATGTTTTTTTTATATGATTGAGTATGAGCTGAACATACTCTGCTACTGAAACCAGGCCAATGACAACAAATGCATTACTGTATGAGCTATTGTGCTACCGAGAATGGCTCAGCAAATACATTCTCATTTTTATCCAAATTCTAGTTAGTTTTTGCCCATACCAACACGTGAGACCATCGTTTCCGAGTATCTCCCAAGGGCGTATCTGCAGAAAGGTTATCCTGCAGTTCCACGAGGGCAAAGTCCCCTGTCACAAGCTTGCTGAGTAATAACTTTTTTGGCACAAGGGCACTGAATGCTATTCAGTAACACTGCTGTAGAAATACTATATGATTTTGGTGTTGGTCTATTCTCACAAGTAGCAAGTGATAGGACAAGAGGAAACGGCCTCAAGTTGTGTCAGGGGAGGTTTAGATTGGATAGTAGGAAAAAATTCTTCACGGAAAGGGTTGTCAGGCATTGGAACAGGCTGCCCAGGGAAGTGGTGGAGTCACCATCCCTGGAGGTGTTTAAAAGCCATTCAGACGAGGTTCTTAGGGACATGGTTTAGTGCTAGAGTTAGGTTATGGTTGGACTCGATGATCCTGAGGGTCTCTTCCAACCAAAATGATTCTGTATTTGGTGTTCTTTACTCAAGAGTGCTCCAAGTCTGGGAAATCACATGAAGATCAAAAAGCATTTGCCTTGAGCTGAACAAAATCCACCCCCCAGTGACACACAGGGTAGTCAAAAGAGTTTAGGAAGCCACAGTGCCCTGGTGCCTCATGGGAATGTTTCCCATCAAAAATACCCTAATAAAGAGATCCTTGTCTATTTAACCTGATAGAAGAGTCCTATCTGCAGGCAGCCATGATGTGGTAGCCCTGGTAAGTGATGAGTATCCAAGCTGGGATGTGCTGCATGTCCTGGCTTAGGGCACACGCTGCTTTTTCTCCAAGCCACGTGTGACTGACATGCAGCACATGTCCCTCATACGGGCACGACCCTTCCCTCTCCGTGCCACGGGAGAGCTGCCACAGCAGTTCTGCGGCCACAGCGGGGTGTGAGGAGCGGATCCCACCTCCTCTGCCAACCAGCCTGACGACGGAAAGTTCTGCTGACCCACCAGCCCTTATTGTTCCTGGCAGCACCACGTGGGAAGGTTTGCAGGCAGCGCCTGTGGGCTTGGCTAACCACTAACCAGCATGGAGCCTTTACTCTTAGAAGCACCAAACAATATTTCCCAAACATATTTCCATCTGCAAAAGAAACAAGTCGTTTTGACAACAAAGTCTTCCAGTGACTAAGTGGCCAGTGTGTTTGTTGCTGGCATCAAATAGCTGGCAGAATTTCTATCATAAACACTGCTATCAGGCCATTGTATTTTGGCTATAAAAACTTGCTCCAGGCTGATATTTGTCAAACAAGACCCAGCAAGATAATATTTTCTTTAAACGCATTATCCTGTTTGAGTAATCTACAGACGTGTAAATTGGGAAGTCTGCAAATGTGGGCCTCACTGACACCTTTGCTGATTCTTCTCTGCTGATGCTATGGCCACCAGGGGAAGTGAGCACCTGATCATCACAAAGCACTTGCTCAGGGGCTTTCCTTTTACCTCCAGATGCCCTGAATGATTCAGATAAAAATGCTGGAGGGGTGCAAGGCAGAGCAGACAAGCTGCAGCCCGTGACGAGACCCAGAGAAGAGTTTCCTCAAGAGAAAATCTCATCTCCTGGGAAGGCACAAATAGCAAGACACTGGTCACCTTTTTACAAAGGTGAAGAAGAGCCTCTGCTGGAAACCCCCAGAGTCCTACCTAACCATATACATATCTCCTTCCAGATGTAGAGTAGCCAACTTTTTCATATAAGTCAAAGAAAAATTGCACCTATTTATATCTCAGAGGAAATGTCTGCTGTTGCTTCAAAGTGAAAATAGCTTCTTGGTCATAATGCCATAACACCGCACTGGCTACACAGTCGTCTTGTGTTTTGAAAGGCTTCCTGTGGACTCCACCACATCTGACAAATGCTTTAGTGGAAAACATGTAATCCGCTGGTTCTTCTGAATGGAGGTTTCCAGATCTGTGTGGAATATCACCAGGACAAAGAAACAGTCAGATGAAACACAGCTGGAAAACTCAGCACTGAACAAATGGTAGCAACTCTTCAAGTATCCATGTTAAAGTATTTATAGTCAGAAATATTCTTTTCATTGATTTAATTATTGAAAGTCTGATACAGCTAAGGTCTTTTTTAAATGCTGAATCTCATTTCCAAATGCCCTGAGGGAACAACAGCCACAACAATAAAATTAGGAAACCATTACAGAAGATAAAATTAGAATAACTACACTCGACACTATACAGGGGAAATGCGGTGTTAAAATGTATGAGGTGAAATGTCTCCTAACTATCCAAATGTTAAACTTCATTTGTCCTTGGAATGAGCAAGGGCAGAAATTTGTGACAAGCTACCACATTATTAAACACAACTGTGTTTTGTGCAAGTTATGTGTATTTTCTCAGTATAGTTAATTAACAAGATTTTTTCTTTCATGCTTTTAACCCTCCTTTCCTTCAGGATTGTGATGCAGGGAAGTACTGAAAAAACAGATGGTCTACTTTTCAGTCCTGCTTACATAGGAAACCTGGAGGGATGTCTCAAGAGAAAGAGATTCTTTGGGTAGCGTGGAGAAGCTACTGCTACTGCACCTACCACCTCTGTGGCAAAAGCCACAGCAGCTGACAGGTATCCACCTATCTATACTAGGGCAACCACTCAGATAGATACTTCATAGTGAATTTCCTGACATAGGTAGGGCTCACATTTCAGAGCATGCATATACCATGCCCTGGATTAGACTTAGGCTTCCCTTATCACTCCTGAGCAGGTATCTTCATGAGACAGACGTTCTCACGCTGCCTGTGCACAATGCATGCTCAGGTTGAGCAGGCTGGAGGATGCCAATTCCTCTTCACAATCTAGTTGAAAAACACATTCCCTTTTTTTGGGGGGGGAGGAAAAAAAGAAATCACAGATTTCTAAAACCAGAACTGTGTTATAATACCCAGAACAAGATAAGAGGGGCGGGGGGTTGTTGTGGTCTGCTCATTCTTCTCACATTAGGTAACTGCCCCCCTATTCCTCCTCCTCTTTCAGCCTCACATCATAAACTCTTTAAGGGAATATTATCAAACACTTTCACCAAACATTCTGTCACTGATGAAAAATAATCATTGAAATGAAAAAAAATACAGTAGTGAAAACACTATTTTGAACCTTGCTTTACATTAGTGACCAGCTCATTTGCTATTCTGGATATTAGAGTCAAGCTCAGTGCTTTTGCAATAGATATTTTTAAGTAAAGGTTAAAGAACATGTTTGTCTTATGTTACGTATTCAAAATGTCTGTGGAGACAAACAAGCACCTTCTTACAGTAGTGCCTATAGGTCTTGTAACGAGCAGACAGACCAAATATGCATGGGGTTCCCAACTGTTCTCCAGCAAAAAAATCTGCACACATGAGCTGACTCCTTATCTCCACTTCAATCAAAAGAGCTTGTTGTTAAAGTTTTACAAAGCAACCCAGCAGCAAGGTGAAAGATGAAGAGATTATTGAATAATAGATAAGAATATTTTTAGTCAGCTCAGATGTATTCATGCATCTGAGAAAGCACAACGAAAAAGCCCTCAGAAAAGTTCTGGCTGCATTCCAGCAAAAACAACCTAACCGTCGGCACCCCGCGAGGGCTGGGGGCTTCCTGGGGTTGGGGTGTGGGGGGGTCCCCATGCAGGGTGGCAGAGCAGAGCCCAGAACAGGGCTGCCAGGGGGGCACCAGGGTACCTGAGGCAGCCCCAGCCCTGGGCATTGAGCCCCTCCCTGGAGATGGGACAGGGACCCATGGGTAGGCCCAGCTTGCGGTTCCATGGCTGGGCAGGGTTGTGGAGAGCTGGAGACCATCCCTGCTGCAGCATCACCAGAGAAGCAACCAACAGCCCCAGGGGGCTGAAATGGGGTCCTGGGCTGTGGGCAGGGTAAGGGGAGTCCTGGGAGGCTGCTGGGCAGGGGCTCAGGGCTGCGGGTGCCCACATGGCACCCACACTGACATGCAGAGGCGCAGAATTACTAAGAAAAATGTTGCTGTTCTTTCTGCTCCTGGAACTGATGAAGAGAATGTTTTCGCTTCCTTTTCACTCATAGCTTTATAAGCCCTGTCCTTAAATTCACAGGAGCTGGAACTGCAAACTCATTCCCAAGGTCATTCCTACCCTTCAGGTTTCCTACAATATTGTTAAATGCAGGGGCAACAAAGAATTTGTAATGCTCTGGAAAGGACCTTCCCCACAGGCAAAAGAGGGAAACTACCAAACTGTCTGATGCCAGCACTGTTCTGCTTCTTACCCTGCATCCTTTAACCATGTGAGAATCATTGCTTCGTTATTACAGTCTGAAGAGACAAAGATTTTTAAAAGATCTTTTCACTGCCTGAGCCAGCCCACTCCCTGTTGTATTTTGCTTTCAATGAAGATCACAGAGTGGTTGACATCTTTGATCTCACCGCAGATCCTAAGAGCCTCTGAAGAAGTGGAGGTATAATAACATCATTCACTTAAAAGCTAGGGAGATACTGACTGAAATTGCATCTACTGAAATAAAGTACCAGTGAATAATGAAGACTCACTTGGATATTCAGACCTTCATTCATTAAAAAACATTTCTCAAAGGAACTGGTTCATATGTCCTCAGGAACATTAATACAAGAACTGCCACGCTCAATCAGACTTGGCATTTAGTCTAGAATCAAAGTACTTGCACAGAGTCTATCCTCTCGCAACACTGACTGCAGAGCACAAATGCCCTTATCTCACCTCACATGTAACTATGAGACTATACACAATAGTGGGGTACAAAATCTTTTAAAATACAGGTGTAAACAAGGAAACCTTATCTCAGTAGAATGCAAGAAGCACAGCCCATTACAACGTAACTGTATGACTACCCCAAAAACAAGGCCCAGTGTGAAAAGACCCAAACTTTGGTGTTTTGGGGCAGAGACAGCCATGAACCTGCAGAACCACATAGCTGAGTGCTGCCTAATTTACCTTGATTTTCTGGCATGAATTTTTTTGGTGAACAACTTGCCCTTCTAGCTAGACTGCTGTAGGTAGCTGAGCTAACAAGTTCAAAATTAGCTTGATGTGCCTAAGTTATATCTTAAAGCCTGAAGAAAAAGACAAGATACGAGCTGTTGCTCGAGACGGCAGCAGAGACGTAGACCAGCATTTTTGGACCACTGTCCAGCAAAGTGTTTCAGCACACATGTAGCTGTAAGACTTTGAATTGACTTGGCAACTTCATTAATTTAATAATGATAAATGTCCTGAGCTCCCTTCTGGACTGGGAGTTATCTCTGAAGGGTTTTATAAAATGCAATAGAGCCTCATAAAGCAGGGAACAACAGTTATTCAGTTTCTCTCCTGTCCACCTGGATGTATTGGAACTAGGATGTTTTGGCATAAAACCCAGACGTATTAAAGCAAATACACTGGCAACACGGGTCATGGAACCCCACGTCATCTTTCTGTCAGGACTTGGCCAGGCTGTTGTGCCACTGCAGTGTGCAGGGCCCAGAATACTGCTGGAAGTAGCACAGCTTAGTAAGAAAATAGGGGTAAATAAATCTGTGGGTTATATTCTCCTTCTGGTGACAACCTTTTGCAAAAGGAACCCACAATGAGCACCTTCAAGAGAAGAAAACCACATAAAAACATCTCACAGAATCCCAACCTGTATACATGCACACACACACAAACACACAGAGAGCAACATATTTATCCAAAACAATCTCACATAGGATCTCACTTCAGAGCCTGCAGATCCCATGGGAGTAGAAGGTCACCCACATGCAGATCCACTGCTTTTTGGAGCTGTTTTGATTCATCATTTGCATCTTTCACTTCCCATCTCCCTCACAGTAAAGATTCAGAGTGGCTGAAATACTGAAAATCTCCTTGCCTGCCGACTGCATCATTTGGAAATGGCTGCGTTACCTGATCTTCACCCCCTGTAATTGCACCATTTGACATTCAAAGCTATGTTTTCATTTCTGCAAAAGCCTCAACTCACTTCTCAGACAAGTCATCCCACTACTATTCCTTTCTTCTTTAAGCTACAGTCTGGTATTCTTTTAAGTGAACATGATTGTCAATAAAGCAATCCGTGCTTTCTCCCACTCCCACATCTTCTCCCAGATCATCTGTTGTACTGTGCCATCATAAATATTTGTGTGGCTACATGGTGAACCAGACCGGGGAACTGATCCAGCTGAAAAAGAGCCCCTGGGGAAAAAAATATGCAATTTTTCCAATATACTTCCCCACAAGGTCATACAAATGCTTACACTGCAATTGTAAGGAGGTTTCTATAAGAACAGGAATGACTGACTGGGAGAAGGAAGGGGGAGCAGTCTACTTTTTTTCAGCAGCTACGCTGGCCTTAATGTGGTGGCGTGGTTTGGCATTTGCTTCCACCAGCATTTGTCCTCAGAAAGCACCTAGAAACTGTTCTTTTGGGGAATAAACAGGCACAGAGCTACTGAAGGTTCCTCCTGAATGCCCAGGGTAAAGTTCTTTGCACAGTGATATCTAACTCTTGCCTGGGTTTGAGACCAAGTCCATAATATCCAAGACAGTGTCCTTACACCTGAAGAAAAGCTTTCTCCTATCAACGAGAAGCTCAGGGATCCTTTGGAGTCAACAGCAAGTACTTCAGAGGCAAACAGCGTATTTCCCCTTCTCTCACTTTCTCCAGATTTGGAGACTGATGAGACAGAATACTGCCTGCTTACCTGTTCCACAGCCTTATGTTGTAAATTGGAAAAAAAAAAATGTCTGGAAGCATTACTACTTGATCACATTTTATCAAAAAATCTTTTGAAAACAGCCCACCTCCCCTTTGAACAGACTCTAATAAACTAAACCTAAATCTAGATCCAGAAAGTCCTGACACTATTTACCTCTATTTTACTTCCTTTTGTCTTGTTTTCTTTCTTCACAATAAAGTGACAGTTCCACTGCCAATACTCCTCAGAATAGGTGTGGTAATCTTTTGTGAGACACTTGAAAGTTGCCATTAAATGTAAGCTTGCTGCTGAATAAAGCTGTACAGAATACAAAAATGTCCTTTCCTTGCTTCCTCTACTTCAAAAAAAAAAAAGAGCCAAGAATTACTGTTTTCTCCCCGCAGTTTTGTGGTGTGAGATAGTAAGGACATGAAACTAGCTGATCCCACGAGTGGGAGGACTAACTACAAAGAGAACTCTTCTTTTATTGTTTCCAGCAACTGTACAATTAACTTAAATTGTGGCTATCTTTTCGCCAGTGGGCTTAATGTGTGCAGACTAAGCATAGTGTCTAAGTGAACATTACAATTTCCTGAAGAAATTGCAGATCAGCAGTCTTCCCTGAAACCGTATACCATCACTTACCCTTCACCAAACTAGAAACATGAAGGCAGTATGTTATCACATGCTAGGGGACTTCTTTCACACAGTGTCCGCACCGCGGCAAGCTTAGGGACAGAGCTCTGACATGTATGTTGATGGACGTATTTAGCTTGAGGCAGTTTATCCGGTAAAGATCAGGAGAAATTGAGCACAAAGATATTCAGGAAGAGACTGATCCTGGTCATCTCTACTATTTGGGTAGTTCTGCTCATTTTGGAGCAAGCCAAGCAGAACTTGGCCATGTAACAGAGGCGAGCATTCTTAGACATTAAATGGGTTTGAACTCTAGAGACCCTAGAGAATGTAAAATCTACTGCTGGGCAGAGACTATGTAAGGAAGTCGGAGGCCCTTTTTTAACATGACCTTGGGAAAGCCAGCAAGAAGAACTGCCTTTGAATTTTTCCTCCAATTCAACTGCCAGTTGCCCAAATTTCATTCTGTCTCTACTTCTGATTGTAACAGGGTGACTGTTGGAGTTGTGATGGTCTCAGGACATAACAAATGCAATATTTTCAAAGACAGGCCCTAATTTTTATTAAATTGTGTATTGGGGCATAAAAACAGACATATTGTCAGGCACACAAGCCCATCTCCGTGTCACTGAAAAGCCAGCGTGCTCCGAAGTGTGTCTGAGCTTTTTCTAGCTATATTTGTCCAGTAAAAGATAGGACAACTACCTTCAATACTCTTCTCCTCAACTTGAAGCTCAGCTATCTCTTTCTCCCCAGTAAAGCCTCCTCTAACCCCATATCCATTCTGACAGCACTCACAGTTCCGTCTGGACCCACTGAGTTTCATCCCTTCATTTCCACCTTTCTTCCCATTCTTCTCACCCTGCCCCACAAGCACCTGAAGGCCTCACTGAGCAGATCTTCTGGATCCCCCACTCTCATTACACTGAAGCCCCTTTGACAGACCTCTGTCAGGAAGGAGCAGTTCCACAAAACTTTGTCTTCCATGAGACCAAGCCACCAGAGAGATTGCTGTCCAGCCAGAGCCACTTTCTCTGCCAGGCTAACTGTACAATGGGGCTGTGCTGCTGACTATATCACTGCAACCATCAGGAGTAAAAACAACCCTCAGAAATTAAGTGCCTTTCAGCTTTGATCATTTCAGTGATAGGGTTCAAGCCGCTACCTGGCACGCAGACAGAGCTGGGGGGTGAAGCAGGGATGGGAATGAAAGTCTGAGCACAGGGTGAAGGAGGAAAGCAGTGGGTTTAGGGTGAAAACCCCTTAAGGCATCTGCACCTTGTGGAGAAGGCTGGTGTGTCAGAAAGGAGCTTTCTTGGTAGGAAGGAAGCAGACAGCCTACAACAGGCAGTATTTTTCCCCGGGGTACATAATAACACGGCATTTTGTGAGCTTTATCTGCAGCTGCAGTGTAGAAAATGCAGGAACATTTTGCAATATTTTTAGTGTTGTTGTGTCATAGCATTCTCCAGTTCTGTGTGAGTAGATAAAAAGCCACAAGAACAGGTTAGAACCCCACTGAGCAAAGGGAAAAGAAAGGCAAGCGAAGGAAAAGTCTCAAGTATTTGCCTCAAGGGGCCATCAAGAACTGAAGGGGCAGCACCCTGCAAACGTGCACAGGTTGGTGGCACAGCAAGGACCCCACGGACACCATGTTTCTGCAACTGAAGTGAAAACTAAATAAAACCCCTTGAAAGAAGGGTGCTGGAGAGAGAAAGAAGAACTTCTAGCAATGCTCTGCACAACAGCGAATCTCCCCATATTCAAGTTTGGCCAAGGGCTGTGGTGAAGAGTAGCAATGCTTTAGATAGATAGGACAACAGAAGAAAAATAGTGACCCAGCCTTCTGCCCAGCACAGACCCTATGGACATTTGAGCTGCAGATGAATCAATGTGAATCAGCCCTATTATACCACAGACAGTAACCATGATGTAAACTGAGGTGATGCAGCAGCTGACTCAGAGGCACCTTGTACGTCCAGAGTGAGGCACAGAGCTGGGGATAGCAAGCTGTCAGCTATCCCCCAAATAAACTCATAAAGCCTGGGCAACAGGCCCAAGGGATTCTTCCCTCTCTAGTTCAAACAGCCAGTACATATCATGCCAATCTGTCATTTGCAAAGGCTCACTGACTTGCCTTACAAGAGCAAGTCCTCCTTCAGGATTGATTTGTCTCACCAGTGAGGTCACTGACAACAAGTACAGGTGCTATGACTACAGCTGGGCTCACCACACTCGGAGAAGACAGGGGCTGGTCGTTACGTAGCATCATCTCTGAGGACTGGCCAAAGGGTAGCCAGGGACATGTGTAAGGACTTGTGTCACTAGCAAGAGCTGCTTGACGGGACGTAAACAGAAATCTAAGAGACAATGCAATAGGCTACGCTGAGGCTTCAAAAAGCAGCTCAGAGCAAGGTTTGCTGTGTGAACCTCTCCATGGACATCTGGCAGCAGGGCCACATAAGGCAGCAAGCCACACAACAAAATAATAAAGAACACATTATATTTCAGTGGTATCCGTTTCTCAGTCCAGTCTCTCACACGGTGATAGGAACAGCTGCGTTGGCATGAAGAAAAGGGCCATCTGGCTTGAGTTGGGATCAGGTCTGACACCAGGGAATTCTCCTTGAGAATACATCCCTGAGCTGCCCAAGAAGTCTTGACCCTCCACTATACTTCTCTGAAGTCAAGTTTCTCTAAAACATCCCTTACACACTGCAGATAATAATTTGCTGTTGGCTTGTAAAGAATGCAACTTGTGTGCCTCCCGCTGTGTCCTACACAATACTTGCTGTCATGCAACAAATGCAGTCAGAGCTGTCACCAGAAGATTTGGGAGCATCCCTCTTGCAGACCATTCACTGTGGTGCTTCATCCTGCTTTTCACACTCGTACTAGTTGCCACCAGGGACCTGCAGGCCCTGTGTCTGGGCAGCAACAGCTACTGGCATGCATTTTTGGTTGGAAGAAACCCTTGAGATCACTGAGTCCAACCATAACCTAACCTAACTTTGGTACTAACCCATGTCCCTAAGAACCTCATCTATGCATCTTTTAAACACCTCCAGGGATGGTGACTCCACCACTTCCCTGGGCAGCCTGTTCCAATGCCTGACAACCCTTTCCATGAACAAAGTTTTCCTTATACCCAGTCTAAACCTCCCCTGGCACAACTTGAGGCCATTTCCTCTCGTCCTAGCAGTTGCTACTCAGGAGAAGAGACCAACACCCTCCATACTACAACCTCCTTTCAGGCAGTCGTAGACAGCGATAAGGTCTCCCCTCAGCCTCCTTTTCTCCAGGCTAAACTGCCCCAGTTCCCTCAGCTGCTCCTCATCACACTTGTGCTCCAGACCTCCCATCAGTTTTGTTGTCTTTCTCTGAACTTGCTCCAGTACCTCAATCTCTTTCTTGTAGTGAGGGGCCCAAAACTGAAGACAGTATTTGAGGTGGGGCCTCACTAGTGCTGAGTACAGTGGGACAATCACTTCCCTAGTTCTGCTGCCCACACTATTCCTGATAGAAGCCAGGCTGCTGTTAGCTTTCTTGGTGACCTGGGAACACTGCTGGCTCATCTTTAGACAGCTGTCAATCAACACCTCCAGATTCCTTTCTGCCAAACAGCTTTCCAGCCACTCTTGCCCAAGCCTGTAGCGCTGCCTGGGGTTGTTGTGACCCAAGTGCAGGACCCCACACTTGGCCTTGTTGAACTTCATACAACTGACCTCAGCCCATCGATCCAGCTGGTCCAGATCCCTCTGTACAGCCTGGCTGTATGCTCTCCAAGTTGTGACACCCTTTGTGAAGCCCCTCTGTGGCTGATGTCCCCCATGGCCTGGCTCTGACCATGGTTCTGCAGGTCGGTATACATGTTTTCATCCTCAGCACAAGCTCCTCATTAAAACTTTTGATGTCTTTAATGTCAGCATGCAAAACTGAGCTAGTTGTCTAGACAACCTTTTTACTCTAGTGGAGAAGCACTTCTGGAGTACAACTCATCTGAATTAATTTATATATCTACCTTAGAATGGGATGACTCATGTATTGTGAAGTATTTATTCCTCTCCACTGAATCCATCAATGAATCCCATTCTAGATGTCAAACAAGTGGAGCCATATTTGCTTGCACCATTTCTTACAAATACCCACTTGGATACATTTACATCAGCTTGGAACTCATTTATTCCAGTTACATTTGCATAGTTGGAGTTGATTCTTACTTAAACATAGCAAAAAATTAGAATTGCGTCTCCAACCTATACTTTCATGAATACTACAAACAATTTTTAATTTTTTTTTTTAACTGAAATTGTGCAGGCTTACACCAGACACAGTGTTCTTCTTTGGCCTTGGATGTCTTTATGCAATATGCTGTGTTCTTTTGAAATATTACCTCACTGGAAAGTAGCAGTGATTGACAGAGCTGGATTACCTGGAGACAGACCTCAGATGGGTGGGAACTGCAGACCATAGCGCTTTATTCAACATCTGCATCCCTGCAGGTAGAGTGGGCACTACCTGGTCTTCCACCCCCTCTGCATTTTGCACGTAAGGCCGGGCAGCTGGAAAGGAATATAGTTTACTATGTTGACCATACCAGTTGGTCAGAGGGCCTTTATCTCTGTTGGACAGTATTGATTTTAGCTTTGTATTCATGCTCTTGAAGAGATGAGTTGAACAGCATGACAGAGTCAAAGGATGCCTGAAATTCATTTTAAGTTTGAATCACAGAACTGCAGAATAATTGAGGTTGAAAAGCACTTCTGGAGCTCACCCAGACTGATCCCCTGCTCAAAGCAGGTCCCTTGCCAACACTCCACCATGCCACTTGATCAGGTTTGCCCTTGCTGTCAAAGGACTTTCCTGGGACTGAGGCTTTGGCAGTCATGATGCTTTTGGCAGCTGAAGTTATTCCTACTTCACTTCCAATCCTAGTTCTTGCAGTGCTCTCCCAGCACAAACATTTATGTAGTCTCCGAAGGAAGTGATTCAGCTGAAATGTAATCTGTACCTCCAATATAGTAGGTTTTTTTTAGCTGGAACAGTTCCCCAGTCCAACCGATTCTGCAGTCCTACTCACAACTGTGCTAGCATGGTGGAGGAAGAGCCAGACAAGGACAAGCAGCCAAAAGGAGGAAGGGAATGAAGGAGGAAGAAGTGAGGAAAATGCCTGTCTGAGCCAGTGCTGCAGATTAATGAATTCTATGCCAAGCCCAACCCTCAGAGAAGCAAGATTCAATTCTTATTCAAGACCCTTCACAACTACAATTTCTTCTTCTGTACAAGGGGGAGGTGGCTGATCTCAGAGACTTTGCAGATGAAAAATGAAAGGCATGATAGGCATTGCTTACTCACTATTTTCACACCCACTGAACTTATTGGGAAAACTACCCAAATATATAAGAACCAGGTGAATCTGTACATTTGTTAGAAATGAAAAGCAAGCATAAAGTTGGCCTGAATAGAAGTATAAAAGAAATAAAGTTTTCCAACTGAAATAGCCAGACTGGCTGAGCTACAGAACCTGTGGTGTCTCCACCCAACATCTTGTGGAAAGGCACTTTCTTCAAAATTAGATCAAGCCTGAACAAAGCTGGAATGGAGTCACCTACCTTGGCTCCAGCTTTCCCATTTTCACAGTATTTCCATATTTGTCAAACAGATTAAAAACATTATTCAAAATAACTGACAAGGACAGTAACCACTGATCAAAATAATCTGAGTAATTTCCAGAATAGTACCAGATTGCTAGTGATGTGCTGAAAATTCAGGCAATTGATCCTCATTAGTGCTACTGCCAACATGCAAAAAAGACCTGATTCATGCCATCTAGCACTTAATGCAAACATCTTAGTTAGAAGCCAGGTCACACAAGGCTCTCTGTGTAGTCCATGAAGAGTAGCAAGCTTTCCCTGAAGATAACTCATCCCGACATCTAACTTGCCATTTCTGTACAAGCCCTTCAGAGGTCAAGACTGCCCTGCAAGCACTACTCAAACCCTCATGCTCATCATCGACAAGTGAGAGGATAGATGCGCTACCCTGTCACTTTTGAGTCCAATCTCAGTCTCTCATTTCTTCTGGCCAGAGTTCAAGATGCAATTTGAAAGCCAAATACAGATTGAGCTAAAACTTGAGTTGCCAGAGACTATGCTTACTAAGATCAACCCACTACTGAAGCTCGAGCTTATTTTTAAAACTACTTGATAGACACTGGTTTGCCTAGATTTAAGGATAATACTCCTAACCAGAGTATAATATTCCCACGCAGACTGAGTAGAAGCTGAGGTCTCCAAATAGTCCTGACTCTCCTTGTTACCCTGAATTTAACATTAAATGTATCCCCATAAACATTTCCAGTCCTACCAAATGTGGAAGCAGGAATAAGCTCCTGGCTCGTAACTGTCAAAATTCCTAAATCATTTCAGCACATGTAGCACATCGGTAGAACACAAAAGCTGCCTTAACAGCAAGGAGTGGCTTTAACTGGAACCCTGTACCAAACCTTTAGCCTCTGCCTGCAGCTCTGTCACTGATTACAGGTTCAAGCTGAAAGGTGACAAAGAGAGCCACAGCCCACAGATCAAAGACATCTAAGTACATAACAGACACAATACACATGTTGCATACAGACTGACATAAACCAAACTCTGAACTGACAGTATTTCTCACAGTTAATAAAAAGAGCACAGTTGTGTTCCTTCTTAAAGAGAATACAGTATTTAAAATTAATATGTTCCCTTCCTAAAGTATTAAGAGTAACTTAGTTTTTTAGGATTGATTCTATGGACATGACCTGTATAATTAAGAAAAGGGAAAAAGTCCTAATTCTACTTCCCTGCTAAATCCCATCCCGCAAATTACTGCCTTATTCAGAAAGCCAAACTCACCCTGCTAATTATAAATTCTTCTCCCCCAATTAGGTAATGGAAATAATAACAAATGACTTAAGTAACTAATCACAGCTAAATAGTGCCGCTTGTATTGTGGATACCAAGTATTCCATACTGCAAACACACTCATGGAATATGAACAAGGAAGGCACAGCCTGTCTGCACGAACTTCACAAACAGAAGAGGTTTATGTTCACTGAGCAAAACACAGCCAGCAAAAAAAAATTATTTGAGACTAATATGAAATGCCATTAATAGGTCATTATTCAGAAGCTTTCAGCTCCAGTGTGTTACTTTATTTTCAAGATGTTATATGAGCTGGTTTCTGCCTTTGTACCATGCTACTGAAAGATTTTACAAGTAGGTAGTTAAAGAGGTCTCAACAAGACCTGCAAGTAGAATATTTCTGACTTACTCTAAATGCATGCAAAGTGAAAGACCAGACTGAAAGCTGATTATACCACTTTTAAACATGTTCCTGAGTGTCATGTACAGTCTGCACAGTGACTTTTAAGTGTCACATGATTATTATGTAGAAACAAGCTGATCTTTGGTGCATGTTAGCTTGAGGCTTTCAAAAGGCATAATACATTTTCATGTTACCAATCCTGACTACAAAGAAAAATGTAATAAAAACTCCAATTAGAAGCACTCCTGCATATGAATATGCTGAACGCTTTGAAATCCAAGTGCTACCACATTTAGCTTAGAAATTAGAAGATTCTGGCAGCTAACTAGTCAGGCTACAGCAGGGCAGCAACAAATGGAAGGTAACTTCCATTTTACTCCCTAGCTAGCAGATTATTTGCAATAGTTGATGGATAAAAGGACAGAAGAAGGATACCAAACCTCTGCTTTTGCTATGCAGTATTAAAATACCCCTGTATGCTCATCAGCAGAAGTACAGTTACCATATAAGAGCAAGAACAGAGAGGGAGGAAGAAAGATGAGTTGCACCTTCTGGTGAGGAGGAACAGCCAGCAGTTCAGACCCTCACCTCTGGTTTGTGACACCTGACTCCAATTCCTTGCCATGCCTCAGCTGATCTGCATAGCACTGGGAGATCCACTGATTGTCTCTGTGCCTTCTCCCATAAAATGGCATTAGCATACCACTGTTACTCCATGGACATGGCATAAGGAAGCCTGGAGAGAGAGAGAAAGAGGTGCTGAGATGCTATGAATATAGCTAGTTGTGTAGCAGAGGAGATTTAACAGCTGGTTGCCTTAGGATGCAATGGTCCTGCTCCTGCACTTCTCCCTCTTCCTTGCCTTCCTTCCCAACCACACAGCCTTACCTCCTCTCTTATGGTCTGTCTGTATAATTAAGCCAGTTCAATGTACTAAGCAACAAAAAGCTGTACTTCTTGTTTTGGGCTTATTTTAGTGCTGACAAGTTGAGTCAGGTCACTGTACAGTTGGTGAGTCCTGGAAACAGTGGATAGGACAACCAGAACTGTGAAGCCTGAAGAGGGAGGAACAAAGCAGGGAACAGCAGCAGGATCTCCCCTCGTCAGCATCAGTAATTCCCCAAACTGGAACTATAGCATGTAACTGCCCTGGAGTGACAGGCACCTGAGGTAGCAGTGCACGGGTACAGAGAAAAGCAGCAGCAAAGGGTGATCTAGGCCTGATCTAGCAGAGACACCAGAGCTCCAAGAGAATCCAAGAGATTGACAAAGGCATCATAAACAGTACAATGGAGATGGAGCTTGATATTACGGTTTGGGGGGGGGCGTGTTTTTTGGGTTTTGGTTTTTTGTTTTTTAAAGAAACTGAAACTGTAGCAGCCCAAAAAATATTGGCAGGAAAGTTTACTGCTAGCTAAGAAGAATACACTCTCTCTCTCTCCCTTAACACAGAAGTTATTTAGTCTTGGTTTCAATTGACTGCACACTGTTAGCCCACCAGATTTGATACTGTTATTCGGTTTGCTTGCAAATAATACCATTTTCCTAATCTATTTTGCTTTCATAACATGTTTCAAGGACAGGTTATGCATTTGGATAAAGGGTACCGGCTGGCCATCCTCAACAAGACAAAGCTTTGGGTCTGTGCAGCAGGACATAGTAAAGATGTTATTTGTTGCCTCCATGCCCTTGCATCCAATGAGGCCCAGCAGAATATCCTGGGGCACATTAAGCGTTGCTGTTAGCTTTGGATTAGTGTTTCTCCCAACTACAACCACTGTGTTATAACAAATGTGTAGCAAGGGCGTGATTCAGTGTGCTTGTCCGCTTTCCAGAATGGCAGAGCAAGAGCACATATTGCTTTTACATCTCACTGCTGTGAAAGCTAAGGCTGCCACCATTTGATGCACGGAGACTTTCTAAATCTGAAGCACACCGTGCACCTTGCTGTGAGGAACTGAGAGTTTACTGCCCATCACTGCTGTCTCTGTCCATAAGAGGGCAGTGACAAGCATCTACAGCACATCCATCACCCAACCGAGTCTTGGGGTGAGACCTGGATGAATACTGTTAAAAGCATGCCCACTTCTGCAGAAAACAGCAAGGATGGGCCCACTGGCATCTCCCCTGCCCACCTCCCACTTGCCAGACAGAGTGAGTAAGCCATCACTTAAATTGGGATCCTTTGGGAAGCACTGTAGCACACATGGAGCGAAGCCCATGCTCGTGACTCTGGCTCTGTGGCCAAGTGTCCTAATTGCTCTGCTACCAGGCCTCTATGGGCTGACATAAATTACACTATTAATGGCTGGCTATAGCTATTGAAAGCTGTGAACCAGGTTTATTAAACAGATAAATGCACCATCTTGAAGAAGAATGTGTACTTTACCTTTCATGGTACCTTCCCTGCAGTATTTATCCCCAGCCGTGATGGTGAATTACGTTGTGTGAAGAAGGCAATCAGATCATAAAACCTGTAAATATTCCTACCCAGTGTGATTAACAGAGGAAGGGAATTGCAACTGCTCGTGTCTGCTACACACATTTTTCCAGATGCCCAGAAAGGTGATTAGATTTTGTCTTCTCATTTTAAAAAGATCAATAAGAATATTGTCTGTCAAGCTTCAAGAGTAGATGAGCCTGCCTTTTAGTCTCAGGAGAATTCCAAAATATCAGTATTCACAGGGCAGAAAGCACACCTAGCAATATGTGCTGCAAAGCTACCCATACACTAGAAGTGCAATAAATAAATGATGATAACAATAAAGCTGTCTTGCATGTAAATAACAGTCTGCCTTGATGTTTAAATTTAGTAAGCACTGTTTCCCACTCTAAATCAGTTTTTGTTCACCTATGATAAGGCCAAATTATGAAGTTTTGTTGATCATAGCATAACAGTGCAAGAAATGTGAAAACTAGGTAAGGACAATTTAGGAGAATGAAAGTCATAAAAATATACTCCTGGGAAATGAAACCAACAGAAAGTGTCTCCATGACATTTCATTGAAGACTTGAAGCAATTTATTAGTTGTTTAAAAATTTATATAGTAAGGATAATTGGCCTCACCCAATGTTAGGCACTTCGCAAGCAAGCAATTCTCATGATATCCAGCAGAGAGGAAGAGGTTCCCTCATGGGCTGATCACGGCTCTCTTAACTCAGGTGTTTTCAGTTGCCTTGTCCAGGGGTCTCACTCACTGGTCCCTACAGAGGAAGCCTGAGCAGCCTGGCTGGCTGGTGTGGTGACTGAGGCCACAGGATCCAACGGCTGGGCTGGCTAAGATATCATCAATGCCCGTCTTAAGTATCTAATGCTGGGGAAATGTGCCTTCTCTCCCCTATCCGATACTGCATTAATCTGACACTCTTTCTATTATTAACACATTATTTGTCAAATAAGAGGCTTTTAAATTACCTTAGCTGTTTTTCTTTGGGGTTGTTTGGCTTTTTTTGTTTTCTGAAGACCGATGTAACTTATAAATACTCAGTGCAGAAAACAGCCTAGTAATATGAGAGGCAGGAAGAAATACATCTTTAAAGGGTAGTTACATTTTTCCCTGACATAGCAGCCTATAGGATCTTGGGCTTTCACTTCCACCCATCAGGAAGCTTAAGAAACTTCAGACACTTTCCAGAGAAAAGAACACAAAGTGCCGTGTCATTATTTTTCAGAAAGTTGGTATCTTCTCCCAAGTAGCAAGTGATAGGACAAGAGGAAATGGCCTCAAGTTACACCAGGGAAGGTTCAGATTGGATATTAGGAAAAAATTCTTCACTAAAAGGGTTGTGAAGCACTGGAACAGGCTGCCCAGGGAAGTAGTTGAATCACCATCTCTTGAGGTGTTTAAAAGACGTATAGATGAGGTTCTTAGGGACATGGTTTAGTGCTAATTTAGGTTATGGTTGCACTTGATGATCTTGAGGGTCTCTTCCAACCAAAACGGTTCTATTATTCTATTATTTTAGTTATAGAACTTACAGAAATTCCATTTTCTGTCCCCTTCCAAAGCTTTGGTTTGGTTGTCTTATCTAAGCACATCGAAAAACACTGGTGGAGATGTGACAAGCAAGTGTCATTCTGCTGAAGCTGGTCTGCAGTGTCATGGGCTTCCTGCTCTCCTGAGGCTGAACACACAGCTCTAACCCATGTCTCCCAGCCCATCACAAATGTCACAGTCTAAAACCCAGGAGCACATTGCTCTAATCTTTGGAAGTATACAGAACCACCTGCATAGAACAATGTCCAGTTTTGTAGCCTGAACAACAGAGGCAGCTAAAGAAACAAAATGTGCAGCCACAAGACAAATGCAGCCAAAGGGGAAAGAAGAAAACTGGAGAGGTCAAGACGGCCAGGGTGGATATCCCATTGCACAGGAACAACAGTAGTGCAGCATCCCTCCTTCCCCTCCTGCTTTACAGCTGGGTTAGGTTACTGCTTTCATTTGTACAGATTCACTTTCTAGAGTTCCATACCCCCCCTTGGTGGTGGGAACGCCAAAACCCAGCAAAGCAAAGCAGATGCTCAGGTCATGGCCTGAGCCAGCAACCACACAGTGGCACCAAGGCTGCTGCGCTCTTTAGAGCGGGGACAGATGGAAACACAGGACTGATCCAAAACACAAGTCTTGACATTTCCTTCTGAGCACTACTCAGTTGGGCTGGTTTGTAGTTCATTCCTGTCCAAATCAGCAACGTTTTCTGGATGCCACCTTTTGCCAGATGTCACCTGAAGCCAGACAGCATTCCTGCTTTCCCTTTTACTCTCCATGCCCTTTCCCTTACCGTTCATGCAGTTTTCATTGTTATTTTTCCATAACAATGTGGTCTGAAAAAAACATTTCTTTTGATTTGGTTTTGGGGGTTTTATTTGTTTGGGGGGGGGGGGTTGCTTGTTGGTTTGGTTTGTTTTTTTTCCCCGAGCTTGTGCCATTCCTATTCTGCTAATAATTGCTCCAAGGAACAATATTCAGCAAAATGGATTTTATGTAGTATGCAGCCAGCAGAAGCTGGTGTATAATATTGTTAAAGAGACATTGTGTGTTCCACTGCAGCTGAGACTGTTAAGCCTGACCTCAGGTAGCTAAAACAAGGGTTTTCATCACCAGTTCAGCTATTGCTATTGCAAAAAAGACTAATTTGTTTTGTAGGTTTTCAACCAATACCAGTTTGATAAATATATTATCTGTTAATGCTTATAAATGCATCCAATGCAGATATTCTGGGTTTTGAAGCTATTTTTTAGGACATTCTTCTTTCTCTCTCTTCCAGGACATCCTATTTGGGGTTTTTATGTCTTTTCAGACAGAATAACAAATGGGTTCTAATATTATGAATGGTTTTTCTTAATTCTGTATTTCCTATATGGTGTCTACATTAAAAAAAAAAAAAAAGTTCTGTAAGCCTGAAAATTCACAGTGGCACCAAACTGAAACTGAAGTAGAAAGCTTTTTAAAATACTTTTCAAATGTTGTTTTAAGCTGGAAGCATGACTACAATGTTTTTCTTGGCATACCTTGTTGCCTTTGAAATACACAGGCCACTATTCTTGATATGTTCTTGTTTTATTTGTATTTATTTTAATAAGATGTGTCCCTTTTCATAGGGTGGCTCTGTCATCTAACTGCAGCATCTCTTCGCTGCCAAGTATGCAATGTATATTTTTGTTAAGTGTTTATTCAAGTGAGGATTGGAGATTTTCACAGACCTAATCATGTGTCACAGACTTTGGCACCAGATGTAATATCTAGTGGTAACCACAGAAAATATTAAAAATTGAGTGTTTTGTTGCAGGGGAGCCAGGTAAGCAAGTCTCAGAGCTGTTCAAATAATGCAAAAACCTTCTTGAAACACCCTCACTGGCTTAAATACTTAAGCCCTCCATTATGAGTTATTCGGAAATGTTCCAAGAACCAATACTCTGTTCTAAAAGAATTCTGCAAAAAGCAGTTTCACAAACTTGGTTGGCAAGATATAGGAACATGGAGAGGATGGAAGGAGAAAAAATAGTTTATAAAGGGGGGGTGTATTTGATCAAAAGACAGTAACAATATGACTTATACAACTTAAAAATACTGTCCCCTAACTTTCCCAGTCTCTTGCTTTTTAAGGATTCTTTGAAGGGTCAAACTGTTAACCTTACAATGATTGGGCTGTCTGTACTGAAAAGATCTCATCACTTACAGATGGTGAGCAGTCAATGCAATCCATTGATCAAATACAGCTGTAATGATTACTTCAAGGCTTTCTAAACCTTAAACGTGTCCACGGATATTTGCCAAAAGGAGCAAAAAAGAGCTATGAGGCTTGTTTGGAACAAATAGTTACATTAGTCCTCACAGATCCCTTCAGTTGCTGATACAGCTCAGAGGCTAAAAATGTTCTGATGTCTCAACAACAACCAAAAAAAAAAAAAAAAAAAAAAAAAAAAAAATCAAAATAAAACCAGCCTGCACTGGCAGAAAATTAAAACCTTGTCAGGAAAGCTCCAGAACATTCAGCGGACATGACAGTCACACCATTCATTCAGTTCAAATCCACTATTGACCCTCTTCCATTATTCCACAGTACCTGAGGATCTCCTGAACAAAAAAGAAAAATCATTATTTCAGGCATTATTATGATGCTGGAGTCGACTTGTACTTTCTTGTACTTTCAAATAGCTCAGTTTTTCTTTCTTTCCCTCTTTGCTTGATCCAAATACAGCACAGACCACTATAATGCAAAACTATATTCTCAGTTTCACTTTGATTCAGACTTCTTGGGCATCCATGCCACATGTAACTCCTCTGTGTTTTCTTGCATACCAGTCCCAAGTTCAGACTCTCTAGGAATTTTAAAATATTTATTTGTATCTTCCTATTGCACTTTTCCCAAGTTTAGTCTTCATTTATCTTTTTTTCTTCTTCTTCATATGAACTGAAATTAATAGTTAATGTTGCTATTCATGAAGAGAGCAGATTCCAAAGTTACCTGATATGGCAGGAAAACAGGAAAAAAACCTGTCCTTCTTCTTGCATAAGCCATACATATATTATGTTAAATTTGGTATAAGGAAAGCAAACCTTCTAGGTTCTTGGCAACCTAATTCCATCACTGCTTGCAGATGACATGAGATGACTGGTGGTGGTAGGAGTGCAGAGAAGAAGAGTGGGTTTTAAAATACATACACTTGGTAAATCACTGCAGAAATTAAGCCTAATAGGTACAGCTGCTTCACGGACACAGAGAAGTTTCAGATGTCCAGCTTTGCCCTCAACAGCAGGTTGTGTTTTGGATAAACAGCGTCAGGAAGTAGCTAGCAAAAGAAACACACTTGGAAAAACTGTGTTGGAATTTGATCAATATGTTTTCCAGACAGCTCAGCTCCTACGAGTCTTTTCAGTTCAAAAGCAATATGCATCTGGGAAAAAACACCAAAGACAAAAAACTACACAGCAGTAATACTTGGTCAAAAGGGCTTGCACTACTCTAATAATCACTCGTGTGATACGTCGGCCGCTGCTTCAGCTTTAACACTTGAATTTGAGACCTAGGGTTAGACTTCGGCCTAACAAAGCTGGAAAGAATGCAAGAAAGGAGAAGAGGAATGTCCCACAGCAACACTCTTTCCAATGTGGGGTCCTCCTGGGAGCACCCTACCCGGCGTCCTGCCATCCCCTGCACCACTGCATATTACAGAGAAACAGCACTATCAGCACTATCAGCACTGCAGATGTGCAAGGACAAGATACAGCTGTTGTGAGAACCATTCCTGCATGGGGAATTACTGGAGGGAGTCCAGCAGTGGGCTATGAGGATGATTAGGAGTCTAGAGCACCTTTCTTATGAGAAGAGACTAAGAGAGCTGGGTCTGTTCAGCCTAGAGAAGGCTGAGAGGGGATCTTATCAATGTGTATAAATATCTCAAGGGTGGGTGCCAAGAGGATGGGACCAGACTCCTTTCAGTGGTGCCCAACAATAGGATGAGAGGCAACAGGCACAAACTGAAACACAGGAGGTTTCATCTAAACATGAGGAGAAACTTCTTTACTTTGAGGGTGCCAGAGCACTGGAACAGGCTGCCCAGAGAGGTTGTGGAGTCTCCTTCTCTGGAGACATTCAAAACCTGTCTGGACACATTCCTGTGCAATCTGCTCCAGGTGAACCTCCTTTAGCAGGTGGGTTGGACTGGATGATCTCCACAGGTCCCTTCCAACCCCAATCATTCTGTGATTCTATGGGTGCAGGTCTGAGACCCGTATTTAATCTGTGGTGTTACTTTCAGTGTTGCATCCTTATTCCTAAGGGATTCAGAAATTTGGGACTCTTGACACTTATGTAAAAGGTCACTGACAGAATGAGGAAAACCAGACGGCAGATTCATTGTGCAGGTGCAGTGGGGTTATCCATCTCCAAAGAAAAGCTCAGCAGAAAACAGAACTTTCTTGGGCCAGTCTCAGACTTTTGGATGAGTTCCCACTGGAATTATCCCCAGCACAATGCTCACTGTCTTCTACTCTGAATGTGCATCACATAAATACATATAGGACTGTGTACAGATAGTGTAACAACTATTTTTAAAGATACTGAAAATAAAAAGAGCACAAAAGCCACCTTTGGAAAGAATAGGAGAGAGAAATCCATATGCAGCACATGACAATCCCACCACTTAATGCGTTTCTGGAAGACATTCAACCCTATGACGTGCAGCATATAAGAACCTAAACAAAACTTACATAACGCTGCATTACATTGACATAGTTTTCTAGGTAGAGGCACTGGCTGCAATTCGTATAAACATACCCATGGAAAAATAATCTCTCATCCACATGTACAAGATTTACCAAATAAGAAGAAGTATCACAGCACTTGACAATTATCATAACATTTGCTTCATAAAGTGTGACTAAGAAAAACAATATCCAGTGTTTCCTAAGAAGAAATAGCTAACGTGGGTTGATGTGGGTTTTATTCAATTGTCTTCTGCCTTGCAAGGTAACAACCTTACTCCACGGATACTGCACAACACACTTCTGTGGTGCCCTGCACAAGTCTACAGTTGGTAGCACTCCATATTTTCATTTTGATGCAACACCAGGACATATTTCACGTTGTCTAATTGTTACTTTGCTCCATGTAAAGCTATATTGGCAGCATTTAAATCTCAGCCTCTCCAACAGAAACTCCAATTAACATTTAAGCTATGAAAACTAATTTTAAAAGTGTTATGGTGCAGCTCTCAGCCTGCTAAGTAAAAATTCAAAACATCAAAACTGCATATTAAACATGACAAAATGGAAAGTGGAGATCACCAGCAGCCTGATCTGTAAACATATCTAAGTCTTTTTGTTCCTGACAAGTAAGAACTAAGCTTTCATTAAGAACTTAACCACGATAATTGTTGGTAAACTTGTATATTTGCACAGCTTGGAAACAGGCATCAGCCCAGCCTTTTGCTGAGAATTTAGAAGCATAGCTTCCACTATGTTCCAGAGCCTGTAAACTTTAAAAGAAAACAAACAAACAAACAAACAAACTTCTGCATCAGATCCTACTGAGTTCAAGATAGTGAACAAGGGTTCAACCCAGTGAGCACAGCATTCTTCTCTTCTTTTCATCTTTTTCCTCATGTGATGCAAGAAAAGACATGAAATGCTTCCAAACAGCTTGATCTAAGTGTATAAAAGGAACTGAAGAAATTTCTGCTATTACAATACATTCATCGTAAAATGATTTTGATTTCCCCAGCCCTTGACTGCTCCTGTTCAGTCCAGACACACATGCTGCTTTGGACCCTTGTGCTACTTCAGCAACCTGCTCAGACAATTCTCTCAAGGTGTGTCTGGACTGTAGGAACCAGAAGTGTTTTGCAAATCTCAGGTGATGTCTTGTCTGGCATGTCTTGTCTTGACCTGGGGCATATCAAGACTCAGGGCCACTTGTTGGCATCCAGCCTGTAAGGAAAGTGTACAGATTGCTTTCTTACCCTTTTTCCTCCACAAACTCTATTTTCTATAAGAAGAAATTGTAGGCAGGCAGAGTGGGAGAGTATCACAGTGTGGTCCAGTAGGTATTCCCATGAAACCTTAAAAGAAATTAAATAATAAGCTTCATCCTTCATAATGGTGCTTATCCATGATTTCCCACATCTTTAAAGGAATAATCACTCTACAAAGTTACAGGCAACAACATAATTAATTTTTTGTCCACATGCCAACCTTCTGCCACCTCAGCTACATGCAGGAGTCCTTCCCACCTACCTGTTTTGTACCTGCACTCCCTGGGAAACTCTCGATGTTGTCCAGACTGAAAGCAGAGCTCCCTTGGGATACAGTTGCATGGACATGCACAGGGTGGTGTGTGTTGTGATGGCCACATACACACACCCAGAAATGAAGAGGATCAGAAAAAACACACATGCACATGGGAAGGGATCTTCTCTGCCACTGCAAGCAAGGGTATGCTGACCCTATCTCAAAGACTACAGGGTGTCATCCTAGGCCTACATCAGGCCAAGCATTTTGGTCTCAATCACACGATCAAATTATGGCACCTTAACAACTTACAGCCTGCCAGATTAACCATGCCAGCTACCCATGGGCATGTTCTTAGACTGCCCCAAATATGAGGTGATATGGCTCATCTCAGTATCTTTCATAGAAGCTTAAGCTAAGTCACATCACATTAGCACTGCAGTAGGCTGAGTTCACACACCTGGACAAGTACCAACCGTTAGTAAAGCTCTTCTGAACTTTATTAGCTCAGGGGCATATTTTCAAGCCACTGTAACCGAACCATGTGCTGAGACCTTAGTAATTGATTGCAAACACAAATAATGTTCATATTGAGCCATGCAAGCAACCATTTATAAACTGGACTATGAGTAGGAGGATGTAAAGGGTTGATAAACAGGTACTAGAATGTTAGTATTGCTCATTTTGGGATAATGTCATTCACTTTGCGGTTCAAACTGCACTTCTGTTTTCAGCAAGCTGTAGAGCTGATTTTAAAATTTTAGATTACTGATAAATAAATCATCCTGAGAACATATTTAGATGTGTATCTCAAACAGCATTCCTAATTATTACCATCAAAAGTGAATGGCCCATTCACTTAGATCATCTTTTATAAAGTACAGCTCAGTACATTATCCATGCAGTATGAAAGTCAATCCATGATGAACACTGTCCTTGTGAACCACCTCTTCACTATTTGGGGTGGCAGAGGTGGAGAGAGGTTCTCTTGGAAAGGCCATGGGTTGTTCTCATAATTCCCTATTCTGCATTCTACAAAAATCAGAAATATTTTCACTCAAGTCAGGAATCACCTGTATTTACACTGGGACAAAACACGCTGCTGCTTTTATAGAGGAACATGTTTGGCAAGCTTAACTATCAGTAGCATTATCTCGCCAGCTTCTAATTCTATACCACTAGCTTAAAACATGTTATCAGCTGTTGTATTTTGGATGTGCACTAAAAAGCTACCAGATACTTATCACAGTAATATTTCTAGCACACAGTTAGCAAACCCACCTACATAAGTATTCAGTCTGCTGTTCCTACCATGTAGCACAGCATATGAAAGCTCTGTCATGTGCCTTAAGCATAAGCTTTAGTTTACATTACTGGGAGGAAAGTCATACCCATACAACTCTGCTGGTTGAATTCATCATTTTGCACTGGTGTGGCTGCAATTATTCGAGCTCTAGTGCAGATACATATGGTCAGATTCATTGCATTCCAATTTAGACATTTGAAAGCTACATGTCTAAATCCGATTTGTGTTAAGCACTCTGTACAATCAATGGAGAGGGACTGACACCTCCAGGGTTATTTCTCTGATTAATCTCAGATTTTACACACATATACTGAAGGTACTATTTCTCCCATTGACTAAAAGGAGGTCCAGGACACTTGACACATTTATATGTGCCTAAATTTGGGAAGATGGACACCATGTATAGCATCAAAGAGCTTTATAGAGGAGAGTTTATTTTCCTTCTCAGACCAGAATAAGGTATGTCACTGTAAGCATACCCATTTAAGTATACTGCATCCCACTGGGATGTGGGCTGGTTAGAAGTACAGTGCTCTGAAAAAAATTTCCAGCACAAAAAATTCTGTGGTATTTTAAAATGCCTGTAGCTGGCCTCTGCCAGTGGAGAAAAAGGCAAATACCATACCCAGGACTTTCCAAACCCCAATCTTGAATAATTTATTATTTGAAAGAAAGAATTTACATGACCTACAGTAACTCAGTCAACAGACGTAACTTGCACATACTAAATTTTCTCCTGCATGTAAAAAAAAAGTGAAGAGAAAAAAACCCCACACAATCTTTCACTGTGACAGCTCCCTAGACCCAGCTCCTTTTCCTCACTTCCTCTACATCACTACATTTTTTATTGGGATCCTTCAGTCTTTTCTACCAACACTTTACCTTACCACAATGCCTTTTAACTTTTTATCAAAGTCTGTAAAGACAGTGGTTGCAGATGGTTCTTCTCACTAGCTCAGAGGAAAAGGTGATGTAGTTAAAAAACAGTGAGCTAATAGTTAAGAGTTCAGTGTTTACCTATTATAGCTGGGCTGGCTGTTGTATCTGGGCTGGTCCCCTAGGAATTCCTTATGTCTCCTCTGCAGTGATAGGATGTGGTCAGGGTTGTCCCTCCTGTGGTGGTGAGAGTCTCATGGCAGAGGCTCCTTGAGGTATCACCACAGCCCAGCTCGTGTTGGTGGCACAGGCTGGACCTCCTGGCCTGCAGCGAAGGCCCCACCATGGCCGCGTTGCTGTGACTGTACACAAGGCAGCTGGAGTGCACCTGCCCCAGGTGTGGCTGCCTGACTCATCAGCACACCTCTGGCCACGCTCTATACATATCCATTTTCTTTTCAGCATACACTTCTATAGTGCTCTCAACAGTTTCAAGTCCTTCTCTTTCGCCATGAAGAATGATTAAGAGATGTTAACTACCTCCAAGCTGAGGAATTCCTCTACAGGAAGGTCTGGCTCCTTCCTTCCCTGGCTGTGAAGTGGCTCCTTATTTTGTGAAGAGGTACCTTCTGTTCCTACATGAAGTCCTCTTGTTCTCCTACTGCGTTTTTTTCCATCAGAAGTCCTTTCTTCCTCCTCCTCTCACAGAGGCTTCTCATTCCCGTTCCTGCCCTAGGACGACCATCTCTGAACCATCCATCTGGGGCAGATCCAGATCCCACCTCTCCTCTTGAGCAGATTCCCTGCCAGTGTTTCTCTGTTTTCATCATCCCAGCACAGCGAGTGATCTCCACAAAAGCACAAACTGACCAACAAGTCAACAGCCCTTGTGCACTTTCAGCTTTCTCAAGACCAGTGAACCTCCAGCTGCCCCTTGATTTTTATTTCACTTGTTAGGAACACGGAGGAAAGAGGAACTGATGGTCTCGGGTTCCTAAACAGAAAAGCAGATTGTTTCCAGCGCAATAACGAGCCAGGTATGGGCTGTTCTCTCTTCGGTGCTCCACAAAGGCTGCAGTGACCAGTGTGTGAGCTGGATTTTGCCTCAGAGACCTCCAGGTGTTTCAGCTCTCTAATCCAATGCCATGCGAAGTACAGCTAAAAGTTGCATTTTTTTAAGTGTTCAAACCAACCAACAAACAGCTGAAGAAATAAAAAAAATCCTACATTTCCAGCAGCAAATAGATCAACTTCTGTTGTTTGTCATAATGTACTCTCTGTTCCATTGCCTGCTCCAGAAACCAAATACCTCATTTTATTCACATTTCTGAGATACTTTATCCACCATAACTTAGTATTTTCTTAGCACATAACTCTGTGAAATACGATCTCTCTTTCTTTTAATCCTAGTTGAATGATTTTTCATGCTTTGATTAGTCTGAAGAGAATGATGGAGCACTCCAGTTATACAGATACACAGGTGCCACGCATGTATTCAATTTAATCAAGATATGGAACTTCTAAGCAGTCTGTATTTTTCTCACTAGAAAATAACAAATACAAGAAGCATCAAGGTATTTACATCACCACAAAAAAAAACCCTAAAAACCATATTTATGACAGGAAGGATAGAATTCATCTTTTCTTACCCAGGAATTCAAAACTCAGATGCCAAAGTGTAAGGTGGCCATTCTTGCCTCAATGTGTAGTCAGGGAATATACGGAGTACCTCTTCCAGACAAATCATCTTGTCCTAGCTTGTGACTGCCATCAGTTTCATTGCTTCCTGAGAGTCAAACTCTCTCTCTTTTGACTGCAAAGAAAGCCAAGGAAGGCCAGGTTAGATTTGGATGTATAATTTTTAAGTAACTACAACAGAATGAGTTTTTATTTGATTTGGAAGCAACTAAATAATTCTAAGGTTTTGAAATCTCTTAAAAAAGAGAGAGAGAGAGAAAAAAAAAAAAAAACAAACTCAGAAATCCAGTTACCTGAAATGAAGTAACAGAAATCAGGACTTACACGCCTGCAACATCTGGCTGAGCAGTTACCAGAAACAACAGTATGATGGTGGGTCTGAGACAACAGCTTTCATGTCTGGAGCAGCAACACCTGGAGGAACCAAGAGGAACACAGACCCACTGACTCTGGAAATCACCGAGATTTGTCCTGCCAACGAATTATTCAGAACGGCAAGATCCTAAATGAAGTTTTCATAAGCATTTATAAAATGCAGTTGCAGCCAATTAATAAAGTTAGTTAAATCACAGCAATCAAACTGCATTATTTCAAGACATGAAAAATGCAGTGGTAAGTGTGTCACCAAGCACCTTTGTTCTTTCTTAAATCAGAAGCACACTCCAGAGAAAAAGGCATTGGCTTTGCTTTCAGAGAAATGCCTCACATTATGCCTCTAAAGCTGTGAAAGAAGAAATGCAAGCTCCTTGTATAAGAGTCTGAAGTGGGAAAAAAAGGTCAGAACTCCCTAAATATGGTAGACAATCTGTCAAAAACCCCACAAAAATCAAATATTTTAGGAACAGAAGGCACATTGCTTCCAAATGGCACTTAATTCATTTCAGTGAATCCACTGAGATGAAAGCTACAACATACTGTGGGAGCAAAATCATCAGGAAAGTTTACAGCTGGAGATGCCTGAGATGCCTGAGACAAAAAGTTCCAAAGAAAATCCAGAAAGGACTGGCATAGCCAGCTCTCTAAATTTGCTAATATAATGCTAACAGCACTTCTGTTATTACATAATGGATTTTACAGGTATTCAACCATTATTTTTTTCGGGAAGATACAGAACTATTTACTATCTTATGATACTTGCAAATGTGGGAGACTGTTAATTAAACAACAGGTTTCAGCTATACAGTTCTGATTTCAGTCATGACTAATTACTCAACTTTATCTGTTGAAAGCCAACTGTTATCTTACAGAAAGTTATTGAAACCAGTTAAAAAAAATCTCCATTTGCTCAGCCAATCTAAATATCGGATTTTTTTTTTTTTCCAGAATCATAAAAGTTGATTTACATTATTTTCCTGGGACTGAAAAACAATGCTGTGGGCAAAGCATGGTATTAAACATGGTTTACTTCACAGCAGGAGAATTACACCCTAAACAGTGTAAGGGTCTCGTAACATTGGAGTCAAGCTGATTGTGTACTGATCCTCTTCAAGATTTCCATTGTTCAGAACTTTTTCAGATTTGCAGGACATTCCTTTTTGATATATTTCAAAAACAGTGTTATAATGCCTAGTTTTGCACTGCGATTAAGTTTATCCTTTTCTAATGAAGTGAGAGATATGAACTTCTGTTCTAAACTGTGGTTTTTCTCTAGTTATAAGCATAAGCCCATCATTTTTTGAGGCAGCTAAAGACTCTCAAAGGCCACCAGTGCTCCTTACCCCAGGTGGGTTCCCACACAGTCCTGCCTAACTTCTTTTCTGGTTCTGCTGTGAATATGAATATTTTCAAAGGAATTTTTATGATTTTTATATTCAAGAGAGACTTGGTGATTTTCTGCCATGCAAAACATTATCTACAAAGTTCAGTGTAACTTCTGACGGGCAGGTAACTATCTTTACAATATACCACTTTCTTTTCTTTTTCCTCTCCATTCCTCTCCTCTCCCCACTCAAAATTGTACTGTTGCTTTACCTTCCTACTGTGATGAACTATGACAGTGTTTTGAGAGTGACTGTCACACAACACAACCACACAAATTTTTGTTGTGCTATTTACTCTATCCAGATGTAATGCAATCTATTTTTATGGTATTTGGAAGTGGGTTGACATTAAAGTGAATGAACAACTGTTAATGACAGTTGACACAAAACTATGCCTGTCTTTATCATTCATGCTGGTCAGTCTGATAATATTGATCTGATTACAGGACTATACTAAAAATAATGAAATTAAATAACTACCTGTTGCCACATCCTAAAGGTTGCATAGTTAGGAATTTATGAGCTGCTACACAAAGCATCTTTGAGCTCTGAAGACTCTTCTCACCAAAAACCCTGCAGAACCTCCTCAGAGATTTCATAGGCAGAAAGTAGAGGCAGGTAAGATGGGCTGAATAAAAGCACTGGGCAGGATTCATGTACTAATGGACTGGAGAAAAAAAAAGAAAAAGCTACAGAAATGCAAATTATTTTTCTTCTTTTTATATGAAGAGCATAGATTTCAGTCCAATACTTTGTGGATAGGCTCCCTTCCCCCTGCCCTTTATTCACAGCAAATACTTACTATAATTCAAAAGTAGCAGCTGATCTTCCTTGTCACAATTTAAGGGATAGATAGCAGCTTCTCTGAACAGGACTGGACCACCATGCATGTTTGTTGGTGGTTTTTATTAGTCTCAAATCATAGTTTTTATTTAGCCTCTCTTACCCATTCATGTCATTTTTGCTTCTTCAAAGTAATTTTTTGCATTCTCCTCCCTTCCTCGTGCTCCTTACACTCCCTGATACTGATTTTATCCACATATTGACTCTGCTTCTCACTCACTGTGAATCTTCGGTCCTGCTTGTGTCTGTGCACCTACTGACTCTGCTGGCTCTGACGCTCTGGCACTCTGTCCTGCTCCACCTTCTCCCCCTGCATTTCCTTCCTCTCCTCCCTCTAATGATTGCTTTTCCTAAATTCCAGTCATTAGAGAGGTCAGGAACAGACAGCGTCACAACCACATGGAAAAACGTTTCCTCTACTTCCCATTTTAAGATAATCTCTGTTCCAGATGGCTATAAGCATTACCTGGTTGTGAACTGCTACTGTGAATTTCCTCTAAAATTAGGCAACACAGCGTAAGAGCATTAAATTGCAAAACAGAGAGAGAGCAAAAATTGCCATGTTGGTTGTTACCGCTGCTTCCCACACCTATAATTAGCATTGTCTGACAATTCCCATTCCATGGTGTTTATTTAGTTCTGAATACTTTGCCAGATCTCCATCCCCCTAGCTTAAATTTTCCAGCTGGACATCTGCTTTAAGAAAATATCAGTCAAAATAGTCCAACAATGTGTAAGAATAAATCCAAAGAAAAGCCAGCTTTGCTCACATTTTAATCATATTAAAAAAAAATGCAGGTAAACTTCTCCTTTGGAAACCTTTATGTCCCCATATCTGGGGACAGAAGTTTGAAGCTTAGCAGGGAATAGCCTTGTGTAAGAGAAGGCCTTTTTCTCACATACACGGCAGGTGAGGAGATGGGAAGGAAGGTAGCCTGAGACAGGAACCTTAAGGATTTAATTTCAAAACTGAGGAAAAAAGTTAGGGTGAACAGGAAAAAGCTCTCTACACAAGCCAGAAGGATTGAAGCCCACTAGGATGCCTTCAGATAAGGCCCCTCACCATGGGCAAACTAACCCCCTCTACTCTATGGAGGGCACACAGGAAAGATGGGAATACATCCAATTAATCTAAAGGTTTCAAATGGCTTACACAGGGCATCGACATAATTGCCAAGTTGGTGAAGCTGCTTCTTAGTGTTTAAGAATCTAATAAAGTAGGCCTCATACTGTGAAGCATTTTCTATTTGCCTCTTCAGCCATGTGGAGTGGCACACAACAAACCTGTCACGGGAAAAAGATAAATAAATAAAGCTGAAGCTGCAGCAAAGAATTAGGAAATGACACAGTTGCTTGCATTACCTTATCTTCACCTCCCCTGCACTACAATATATTTGCTCTACAGTATAATCTTTCACTGCAGGAATACACACCATTGGTTTGCAAAGACCCTGTACCTCATTCAGTGCACACAAGATCCTACTCGGAGATGCCTTCCAGAGAAGACTATTGGCCCTTCAGACTTGCTTCTTTTACTGTAGAAGTTGTAAAGTGTGTGGTAAAGTAGATTTATATTTTCCAGAAGAGAAAGGATCATTCCACAGCTGAACGCTTCCAAGAATAAATGGATTCTATATTTGCCTCTGCCACAGACTTCCACAAAAGGTAGTTTATGGGCCTGCGTTGTTTCAGTGATATGTATAGCTCCCTAGTACATGTAAAGAGCAAAGTGCCTGTGGTTAGTGAATCCCTTGACTATGCTTATTTTTCAGCCTGCCTGCTATCTTGTCCCCAAACACATCAATTGGGAGCCTGAATCCCTACTACCTAGAACACACGCCAGCCAGAAACTGGGAACTACTCCTGTCCCACAAGGAGAACGGTGCTACAAAGCACGAGATACCCTACGTTTGGGTTCACTTACCACACACTTAACCTCCAGGTAAGAAGCTGTGACAAGAAATCAGGTTAGATAGGCAGTGCCCAAATCCTGCCTTCCCTGGACGCAGTGTTTATGCCCTTTAAATTCCTGTTTTCTTGTTCTTCTATTGCATAAATGCTCTTCACCGTCTACCAGAATCATCTGGTGACTCAACATCCGTGAGAGTCGATGTTCCTCATTCATCTCCCACATACCTTCCCTTTTTGAAGAGTATGAAGTACCACTAAAGCACCTTTTACAAAATGCTCTGGCAGTGCATCAGAACCCTCCACCCCCAAACACCTTTTGCTTTCAGAAACTGTATCTGAGTTGGACACTGACACCTATAAAAAGCACTCTCTTGAGTGCCATCTGTCAATGAGTCTTCAGCAAGGCTATAAAACAAGGGCACTGACAAACACATGCCAAAACACAATGCATGTCGGTTTGAGCATTTACAAAAAAATATTCCAGGTTATATAATCAGAACAGCAATCCTATATGGTTCCTCAGTCTCTTTTGCGTCAACCTCATATCAGAGCTGGCATTTGATGTTGGCTTTGTGCCTTTTTCCATCAGTCAGCCTTGACAAAGGGGCTATCATCTGCCCCTTTGCCAGTTTTAACACCAGAGTCAAGATGCTGAGTGGCCAAAACAAGTGCAAACCCTGTGGTGTGATGTAGTTTGAGGTAAGCAGAGACAACAATTTCCAGGAAAAATGTATCCCAAGCAGACGTAAGCCCACTGAACCTAAAACGTTAGTCTATGGATTAGATGATAGGAAAATGGCCTGACAATTAGGATACTGGGTGCTCACTGCAAGTCTGCTACTAACATGCTCCGTGACTTTGGGCTATTTGTTTCTCTGCTCACCGCCATCTTTTCATTCATCTTAGCTATTCCAGTTAGAAAACTTAACAGTTTCTCCAGATACCTTATTTGACAAATCATGTTACCTTTCTCAGTATTTGCTACATGGTATGATCACCTCCAGTGACTTGCCACATTCCTGCATGGCAAATTTACATAAAACGAGTCCACACCATGCAAATGTGCATAGGTTGCTGGTAGTGGCTGGCTCCTGCAATGGGAGTTGTGTTCTTCCTTGGCAGCAGCAGCAGCAGAGGTTCCTGACTCTGGGCTGGATAACAGGCAAGTGCAGGAGGAGCTATCTGGGTGTCAGACAGCTGCCAAAATATCTGCTTCCCGTCCTCTCCAGGATAAAAGACAGCAGGTTGGATTTTGTTGTGTGTACCACTGCTTTGGTGTAGCCGCAGTACCGCTAGCAGCTTCCAGCTTTGGGACTCCTGCTACAGCTGACTGCATCAGTACCTGTCTGTAAATCAGTCCACTGCTGTGTTTCCAACAGCAGTTTGACCCTCTACCACTTCACTGGACTTGTTAGCCCAGAGAAAACTCGTCCAGCACTTGCTCAGGAGTGCAGGCACCACCTGGCCCTGTGTGGTGCAGTTACAGTCCCATGTTCACCTGTGAAACCCTGGAAAAAGACAATCCTCCAAGAGACCTGGCAAGGCTGGGGGAAAGCAAGCACATGGGAAGGCTGCTTTAATCTCAGCAGCTGAGCGGTGTGAGGAGAGGTGATACTGAAATGGCAACAAGTGGCAGCAGTCCGTCAAGTGGCTGAAATAATCAGCAAATTTGACTAATGATCTCAAGTGCTGAGTCCAGCTCCAAAAATCCCCAGTGAAGCTCTTAAAAATGTCATTCTAGCTGAAGACAGTGAGGAAGACAGGTGTGTATTTCCCTGTCTTTTCTGACTGCAAGGAATTGCTGTTTTCATCTTTATTCATATTCTTAATACTGAATGGGCAAGGAAGAAGTCATGAAGCAGAAAACCTGTGAAAACTGCCTCTACAGGAACATTCATTACCTGTACTATTTTCTGTACTGGTTTCATAAGGAGCCATCACTGGGAAAACAGACAAAGCAGTAGGTTGGCATTTGCAGGTCCCAAGACCTTTCCTCAGTGAAACTACTAATGTTGGTGAGAGGATATGATATGCAATGACGTGTCTCTAGCTGTCACTACATCCAGCAGTTCAGGTCTAGGAGTGGAGGGAAGGGAAGAAGATATAACTCATGAAGAGCAAAGAAGAGTGAGTTTTAATCTGAGATTTTAGGCCATAGGGTATAAAATCAACTATTCAAAGCAGAATGGGTAAGTAATTATAGTACACTCTTCCACTGTATTATTTTGCTTTTATTCCAGAATTTCTCATTCCTAAAATAGAACTTAAAAAAGCCCAATACTTTAGATACTTGAGGATTTACAGCTTCTCTCATCTCCTGTTTTGTTTAGAGCCTTTTCAGAAAAGTATTAACAATAAACAGTCGAAAAGAGGAGATGAACTGGGAATTCAACCACTAGTCCCAAAATAGAAAAGGAAGAGATAGTAGTCTTGTTTCCTGACATGAAAGCTCCCAGGAGGGAAAGCAGCAGGCTTAAAATAGAAAAAACCTCTTCCTTCCATGACATTTTTCAGATTTTCCCCAATTTTTTTGAGACCAAAATATCATCAACATCAAATCATTCTCCCCAGCCCTTCTGCATTAAAACAGCATTTTCTAGTGGAAAACTTCTGTCAAAATGTCATGACCAACTCTATTCAGCAACTCCTGTTGCCATGGAGATCTTCTCAAGGTTACAAACAGAGCATTAGAAATAATATTTCCTCAGCCGAGCTGCTCCTTGCTTACCCAGCAAAGGAGCGGGACAAGTCACCACTCCCAAGAGTATTCACCTGTGAGGAGGGAGGGGCAGACCAGCCTGACGTGGAGATTGACATGTTTTCCCCACAGGCTGAGTCATTTTGTGAGATACTTAGCCTACTTACAAACAGCTATTCCTAACTTTATTTTTAAATTTATCTTCCTTTTCTAGATAAACGTATCTGGGAACCTCTAGGCCCCGAGTAAATGTTTAATAGGGTTTTCCTCTAAAGGTAACATGACAAACTCACCACTCCTATGTCTGCATTTTAAGCTACGCCTTTGCCTTTTTACCCTGAAAAAAAAAAAATTAATCCTACCTCTTTATGCCTCCAGTTTATATGGCCTGTATCTCAGTCTATTTTTAGAGAGCAGGGAATGGTAGACAGCAGATAGCTGTTGATACCAGGCAGTGCTGGGTGAGAACCAGGCTCCAAGGATAGTAATTAAACTTTTTTTACGTAGCGCTTGCAGTCTGAACCTTCAAAGTATAGACCATGCCTGTGTAGACTTAGATACTAAGTTTCTCAGATAATGACATGGCCTTGCTTGTGTTTGTACACACAGATGCACACACCTCATTACTCAAATAACAGTAACAGGCTACATTGCCCCTGACCCAATAAAACCAATGAAGTAGGGTGTTTTAAGCAGTACCCCTTAGAGGACTTACTCTGGGACACCTGTCCAACAGCAGGTAAGAGCTCTCTTCACTCTGTAATACAAGACAGACCCACCTTCTGCTTTCATTGCTTAGTAAGAGGGCTTCCCACCGCTGCCTTTTTGAATCCAGAGATCCTGTGCCCTGTCTCTTTCCTGACAGCACAGTTTTCATGAAACGTCTTGATTATCAGCTCCAAAACCAGCTCCTCTCCACCTATGAGAGAAACGCCCTCAGTACGACTTGCCCTAAATGCATCTAGTCCCACTTCTTCTGGTCTACAAATCTTCAAGGGTATGGCAAACTCTCCTCTAAGGCAACAGCAAATGGCCATGGGACATTAGGTGCTCATCCAGTATAAATTCACTCGGCTGGTTCAAATGCAATAAAGCATTTTTGATGGATTAATTTTTCCCTGGCAGATTTCACACCAGATCAAGCACTGCCCATCTTTGCAGGGCCACTGTAAAGCCTGAATAAACACACAAAGCCAATATTCACACCAGAATGCCTTCAGCAGAAATGTTGTCACGTGCCTGTCTGTCATCTGGCTCAGGTTTGTACAACTGTGTGACCCAGGAGGAGGGATGTTGGGCAGGAGCAGTCATGGTACCAAGGCCTGAGGGAATTCACAGTCTGTACAGGAGTGGGGGGATTCTCCCCTGGATTATGGGATTACACTTCGGTTTGTGGAAACCGCTGTTCAGTTGGGCAACTTCTGCTTTTCTAGCCAACACCACCTTTGGTTTGTTGTCCTCCCAAGGGTGCAGGAAAAGGCCCACACCCCAGCAATGCAGGATAACTGGTTGTACCTTGAAGGTTTGGCCTCAGCCCTCTGAAGTAGTTTCATCACCCTAATGAGGGGTGGACTGGACCACTCCTTGGTGACAATATCTGAACTTTTCAGAGCAGACTATTCACAATGATTAACAGAGTCTGTTTTTCCATTTGCAAAGGTGTGGATGATAGGATATCACTCTTCAAACTTGTCTTTAGGTTGGAGAATTTTTAGCTACCTGTGGTTTTATAGCTTCTCCAACCTTTGGCCATGCTATGCTTAAGCAATTCAATAAAATGACTTCTTCAGCAACAACTGAAGACAGGAAATAGGTAATAATCAGTGTGCGTTCAAGGCCTAAGTGGCCAATAGTGAAATAAAATACTTTAATCTGCTAATAGAGTGAACCTAGAATGCTCTCACAATAGCCTTATTGAAATAAATGGTTAAATAGTAGTAGTGCACGTCTCAGGTCCCTTTTAAGTAAGGCCAAGGAGGCAGGAAAGAAAATGAGTTTGTTCTTTCTAGGTAAGATGGGAAATCTGAAACCATGGTTTCACAGTAACCAATTTTTGGCAGAAACATCTTGTCCTGGAGCTCCACCTTCACCTCCCATTGGCCAAGCACTGTGAAACACCACCCCTGCACCTCCACTTCCGAAAAACAAAACAAAGGTTATTTTTTAACATGGAATATTTCCTTGATCTGGTTTGTGACTTCTGTGTTGGGTGACCGAGGGACTAGTTCCTTGCAGTGCAGGGGAAGGAAGGTACCAGGAGAAGGAAGCAGGAGCTCCTTTATCTGGCACTACCACCAGAAGCCTCATAGTGTGGAACCACAGCCTGAGGTCCCAACCTCTGAGAGGTCCAGCCTCTTGAAAAAAGTCTAACCAGCCTCTAAGAAAAAGAATCAGGTCATCTTGTGATGTCTTAATAGTTTTTAATGTGATACCTTGCTGAAGTACTAAACACTGCTGTGTACAGGTTGCCTGGTAAAGAATCCTGCAATTTATAATGATTTGGGCAACTGTCTCTTGATTAACACTCTTCCTGTGTAAAAAAAAACAAAGAGCTCCCTCTTGTCTACATTTCAAATACTTATGATGACATGAGAAAGGCCAAGGAAATTGTGAGGATTAATCAAGATACACTTACGAGGAGCAATCGACATATGAGGAGCCTGGATACAACGGAAAAGGGGACCAAGATGCTCTTCAACCATAATATGATCTAGAAAAAACAAATAGGTAAACTGCATGTGTAGTCTGTTCTTAAGTCACCAAACTACTGGGCAGTAGTTTATCATCATTCCACACAGTTGCCTAAAGCTTTAAATTCAGCTGTATGATCATTGTTTAAAAGCACTGTGAACTGTAACTGCTGTACTCAGCAGATGATAACCTCTGCTGTGGGATTTTCTAATCCCAGTTTAGGTCATGTGACTAAGGTCAAGGAAAAGAGTATTATTACCAGCTTATCTCTGTCACATCTTTATTGAAGAAATAAACCTGCCTTTAGTTGTGTGCATCTGTACTCAAAAAGGGAGTTAATAAGATCAGGAAATCAATCTTCAGTGTTTCCCGATAAAGAGTATCTGCTTGTTCAGATCTGTCAGGTTTTGTAGGCCATTAAAAAATAATCAGTGAGATGAAACGATAAAAGAGAGACTTTGGTCCTCAACACGTCCTGTGCATTAAACTCTTTTTGAACATTCCTGCTTGAACTCCATTCTGGAATAGCATCATTAGTACAGTTTAAGAGTCATTAATTCACCTTGTCAATATTATCAGAAGTTCTCTTCTATAGCTTGCCAACTACTCCCTGTTCAGAGAAAGGAAAAACGTGGTACAGTTATAATAAACCAGTTCAAAGATGTGAGCTGCATTAGCACTTATGCTGATAATCACTCTGTGGTTTGCGCTGCAAGCTCTCCTATCAGTTGCCCTTACCCTCTTTCTAAGATTTGGAAATTCTTGTGCCCACATAGGACTCTTCAGGCGGAGGACTGGGTCTTGTGGGCAGGCTACTGTAAAATGTATGAACAGTCCTCGAATCAAGGATGAGAAACAGCCTCCCCAGCAGGGAGTCATCCCCAGCCATCCACAGCCCATCTGCGTTCTAACTTCTACGCATCAGCGGTCATCTACCCCATTTTCAAAGGGTGAACTTAGGTATCTAAAAAGAGGATATGGATTCTCATTGAGGCAAAGCATACTCCTACAGCCTAGTATGAGCCAGGAGAAAGAAGCAGGGTTCAAAGCTGCTCTGTGGTTCAATACTTTGTGTCTGATATTTCAGGTAGCTGCAGACTGCTTTGCACCTTACTCTCGAGACACCTGCCTCTCCACGGATGCCCTTGGAGCCACGGGGTCCAACAGAGGGCAGCGAATTCCACCTGGGGAGCCGGGATCCTTTGAGATGTCACTTTGACAATGCTCAAGTCCCCCTGTAGATTTAACCATCAGTGTTTAACCAGTACTGCAAAGAAATAACTATTACTTTCAGACGGGAAAGCTGCAGTAATAAATCGACAATGTATTTTTTGGTTACTTGCATCAGGTAGTGTGCTGCTTACAACTGCTCCCTTTGCTCCCTCAAGGCCAGACTTATTTGTTTCCTCTTGATACCAAGGCATTTGCAAGTCATATTCCTCAGGGTCATAAACTTCCCTAATGATAACATTAACTGCATGAAATATCAACTTGTAGGACTGACAATACTGGACTTCAGAAAACTATTGTCTTTTTTTTTGTCCATTGGGAAAAACAAAGTGCTATAGACATCATGCTACATGGAGTTGTTTTCTCTTTCAGTTTGTTGAACTTTTTGTTCAGCTTTGTGATTATTGGCCAAAAAACAAAACAAAAACAAAACAAAACAAACAAACAAACAAAACCCAGCTGCCATTCTGAGCAAACTCTGAAATATTTTGGTTAAGGATATGAATTTTTCTACTGTGTTACCTTACACACTACTGCTAGACAAAAATAAAAGCCAATCTATGCAGTCAAAAAATTAAATAACCTTGTAGAAATAAAATATCATGCTACTGTACACTTGACAAATAAAGAAAATATTTCAAAATCATCCTCAAAAGATGCATGAGAAAATATTTAGTGTATTTTATCTGTGTTCAGTGAGCAATTTCCTTCCATTTCAGAAAAGCACACAGCAATAAGGAGACCAACCACGCTTGCAATACAAGCTTGTGTCAATTTGTTCACCTGAATATGATAAAGACAGCCACATGAAAGGATAAGGGCATCAACTGGTTGATGACAGAGATTTAAGCCTTCTAAATCACACAGCAAGGATAAATTAGAACTATCTGCCACCTACATCAGATGGTGAAGGAGGCAGGAACACAATGCTCTGGATACCAATTAGTGGTATAATGGATCTAGTATCTCATGTTCTAGTCTGTCAAATTCCAGCAGTGCCAGTGAGATCAGAACAGAAGTCACAGCAAGGTCACTGCGATCTGTCAGCAGGATGGCTTCAGCCAAGTACCGCATCCTAATCCCTGTCTGCTGAGAATCTAGAGGAGGAGAAATGCCTGTCGTTAAAATCCATCTAAAGCAATATCCTCCAAGGGCATCAGGCTGGAAGAACAGCACTACCCAAGATGATAAAATGCAGTTTAACTGTTAAATGAGCACTTTTTATTTTGATACAGGAATGTGCTGAAGTCTATCCACAGAAATGGCAAAGACACTGTGGCAGGGACATATTACAACACAAACACCTTCAAACCACACACCATCTCCCTGACTTCCAGCTTGGAGGAGCTACCTCTGTATGGATTTGACTATGTCCCTGCTCACCCTTTCCATAGCTTACCCTGATGAGTCAGTCAGTTCAAGACGTAGTAAGCATAGCAAGAGTGCTACACAAATATTAGTGCATTCATCATCCCAGCATCACTTGCCAGGCAGAGAAATAACGTACCTGCTGGGCAATGCATGAGGCACAAAGCAAACACCTTTGTCTTAACTTTTGCCAATGCTAGAGGTAATTAATCAGAGCTTATCCACATGTACTGGCCTACCCTGCTACAGTATGCTCACACTCGCAACGTCAGCATTCTTCTGTCATGTTTTACGCTTGCCCTGAGGCTGTACACAGCCACAGCGAGCAATGCAGCTGCCAGAGCAAAGACAGAGAGGAGTACAACTTCTCTCACCCATTCAGAGTGCCTGGAAAGGAGGACAAAGTCGTACGTTTGGGTTGTGGTATGGAGCACTGGGGTTGTGACTTTGTATGTAGATGCAGTCCTTATGTGCATGTTACGAAAATAAACATTCTTTTATTTTTTTTTTTCCACATGCATTGAAAATCCTTGATGCTAAAAAAGTAGCTGCCCTAATTTGGTCAAAGTATGTACAAATATAATAGAGAGAAGGACCCACTCCTAGGGATTAGAAGACGCATTAGTCGCATCTTTGTTCTTTTTGAGGTCCGTTGGCTCCTGTTGTTTGCTCATTCTGTCATTAATCTTCTGTCTGTTGAGAATTATTCTTAGAAGGACTTGTCCCCGGCGAAGAAATTTGGAGTTAAATTTAACTTCTAATTATTCATAACAGTTGTTGAAGCAAAGGAGGTGGGTAGGTCAGTTAGTAGAAGACACAATAGCAGCAGTGGTTATGCTGTGGCCTTTTTCAGACTTCTGCAAGCTTCCATTCAGGTAAGGTTTCGCGTTGCATCTGGCCAGATCCAACAGCCAGATCTTGCTGCTACACGGGGTGGGCTGCCTCCTCCGCCATTCCTTTCCCTGCATTCCTGCTCCATCTCTTGCATGGTCTTGGCAGCTCAACTGAGCTCATCTGACTCACTGAATTCTCAAAAGAATATTCCCTTTCTTGTGTTGAGTTAGTTTTTTGTGGGTTCAGTGAGCTCAGCTGTCCCATCAAAAGCACAATGAGTGCCATGAAAGAAGGAGAGAGTTGTGCAGCTGGTGACAGGAGGAAGAGGAGGAAGAGAGGAACAGAGGGAGAAATGAGAGAAATGAGCTTTTTCACATGACAGTGACCTTCAGATCTACTGTGAGACCTCGCCCTTACATACTACAGCAAAAGAAAAAAGAAATCCCTTTATTTACAGTGTATGAATTGATACCTCCCATTTGTATCACGGAAATCTTTATCTTGCACTGAAGGAAGTCAGGTAATCAAGTGACTGGACAGGGACTGCAAACTACAGAAGCAAACAAAAGATGTCTTTCTTTCAAAAGAATTACTGACTGGAAATCTAGCAAGTGAAAAAAATTGTCTTATTCCTCTCCAGAAGTAAACTAAAATCAGCTAGACAATAATCTGGTATGTGATATTCTACAGGCTGTCTAAATAGGCAAGTCATTTCAACACCTGGCAATTTAGATTTGATCAAGACATAGACACAATGTTTAAATGTCTCTCAGGTGAATTATCAAATAATTCACCTGCTGAGAAGTTCTAGTTTTCCTCCTTTTCCTCTGTTTCACAGCTATTTTGAAGTGCAGGAATGAAAAAGGGATTCCAGAACTTAGCAGAGAAGAGTAGTATTTACAACCCTAGCAGAGCCATTCCACTAACTTAGAGCTACAGCTGTGGTCATATGGAAAACCTACCCAACAATGAACTGCCACTTGCTTTTTCTGCCCCCTCAACCCTAAAGCGAACAGTCTACGTGGCATGATCAGGATGAATGAAGGAGAAAGTAGGAAATCCATTGGCAAATGGTGCTATCTCCAAACAGAAAGCTGAAGATGACCTTTCAAGATGAAGCATACTCTTTATGTTTCACACTGTCCTTTGAAACAGGAATCAAGACAACTGCTTCCATCTTCCTGGCCTGAGATGCTGAGTCGTAATCTGCGCTGCTTATATCTTTGTGCGGTATATGTCTTGTAGATCAAAGCTGACCTTTTTTCCAGGGCAGGGTAGGCCCACTTACTTCCCCCTGTCCCTTTGCTGTCTGCCTGGGTGGACTGGTCTTTGCAGAAGTTGTGTTTGACATGGATACCTTTGCCCTTGCCCTGTGTTCCCAGAGAACCCAGTATACAGCCCATTTCATCACTGCAAGTTTTACCACTGGATTTTCTGCCACTACCCTCAACCCCTTTATCTCTCCTCTACCTTGATCTTCAGATCCCCCAACCCTCTGGTCAAACAGCAGCAGCTTGGTGTTCAGTGTTCCTCCTTCACTGCTAAAGTAGCAGGATTTGCTCTCTTCAGCTCAGACTGACACCAAACACCTGATGTGCTCCTGCCATCAAGCAATTAGTATAAAGAATGTTGGGTTCCTGTGGCCCCACCTGCTCTGGTGCTTGAGTTGCAGAGATGAAGGAAAATGAAGACATGTAGGCAGGCTGGGATAATAGATGCTAAGAAAAGGTTTTCTGTCTCTAATTTCAGGCCACTGATGCAAAGAGAGAGCCAGCACAGGTAGGCAGTGTATGAGAATGAGTGCCCAGAAGGCTTGCGCGTAGGTGTTAAAAGACTGATTACTTCTTTGTATGAGTACATGTGAATCAGTGAATCCACCTGGCAGTAACAGTTGATAAAAGGTGACCAAGGTAGCTTATGACAGTGCTTTCATGTGTAACTCTGACAGTTGCTTTAGATTCAACAGTGCATCCCATGTTGAAGGAGAAAACCCAGGTTAAATACAGAATTAGCACCTAATGAAGATAAGACCTGAATCTCTCCCAGGAGCTGAGTCTTCCCTCATTAGCAAGGCAGAGAGGCTGAGCAGTAATATTCCTGTCACAGTGCTAAGACTAACTGAAAAGTGAGGTAATCAATTGTTAATTTCATAGCTTCTCTAGCTGCTGTAAAAGTACAACTTTGTCATAATCCATTCATAAGAGATTTTCATTGTGCGAGCACAGATGATTTCTTATGACACTGCACATCCATATGGAATTAAAATCAGCAGCACAGGAAGTCTGAGTAAGTGAGCATGGAAAAACATCAATAGAAGGGATAACACCATAGTGTAACAAACACTTATCCACCATGAATAGCTCCCAGTAGAGGAAAGATATAATTTATAACTCTGCTTCAGTCTCAATTATAAAGACTGACAAATGAAGAAAGACTTCCTTCATTTCTGCTGGAATCTTGGTCTTGATGAAGCTATTGAATTCAAATACCAATCACTTGACTGGCTCTTCTTTAGATCTACTCAAGAATTCATTCACTACTTAAAAGCTAGCCAATAGTGACAAAAATAAATAAGATTTTGGTGAATAATTTAAGACTAAGAATCTCTCCTCTAAATTTAGTGAGCACTGTGTTCTATTGTTTATCGTGGTGGACACTTATTGGATGGATGAAAATCCCAATATAGTAGGAATGTATTTCAACATAAAATGCCTACCATAAAGTTATTAATATAAACCTATTTTTGAGAGGCTAGGCAGACGGGACAAGCAAAGCCTTCTGAAAATAATGGATGACTTCAGAGTGTGACACCAGCTCTGCGCAGCTCACACCAGTATATGGTTACACCAGATATCTATTTTGCACAGATAGGTCTCATGATAGGTAAGAGTGTATTACATGATGGACCCATATTGAATGGTGCAAACTTTGGCTTCATCACTGTTACAAGAAACTGTTCAGCTGACTAGAATTATGTACCATGTGGAAATCAATCCCTCATACAGGATGTCAAAAGAAAATATACTTTGTGGGTAGCAAGTGTAAGTGCACTGATTAGGATATTAACTTGTATCCCGTTGGACTGTAAACATCCCCCATGCTTCCAGGATTCACGTTCTGTCATTTTAACCAGCTGCATTGATAGGTAAGCAAGACAACTCCAAGACAGAGCCTAGAAATACGCTTAAAGATGGATAAGTTTAAATCAAGGTCTGGGGACCACAGATACTCATCCCTGTTTCCTCTTCTACCACTGCAAGAGGTCGTATGGCAAACCATTACCACGCCATTACCATTACCACCACGCCTCATGATACACAAAGACAGTTCATCCTCCTGAAACAGAAGACAGTTGGATATCTATGACAGAAAAGTACTGAGAACAGTAATGAGAGAACTATTATTTCATCTGATCTCAATTTCAGTCTACTTCTTACGTTATATGATGATGGGTCCATGACTAGCAAAGAGAATTTCACACATGTTAAGAGCCAAATATTAGAGCATAAACCTCACTTTCCAGCTCATAGCCTTTTTCTTGTTCCTTTTCTTTTTGTTTTTACCCTGGAAGACTAACAGAATCCAATCATTCTTGTGCAAGGATGAAACAGAACAGATAATGTGCTCCAGTGAATGAAACAAAGTAGAAAAAAATAGACTCATATATGACTAAGTAGAGAGAGTTAGAAGAAACACAGCAGCCTCAAAAGAGAATTAAAAATAGTAAAGACAAGCCCAGTGACTGAAAATGTGAGTTATGAAACAGACTCTCAGCACATTTGAATGAATGCTTTGGCTTCCACACTGGAAAAAGAGAAATCTTTTTGTCTCAAGACAAGATACAGAATTTTAAGCCAATTGAAAAAAAAAAGAAAAGAAAAAAAAAAAAAGAGTAGCAACAATAATTGCCCTTCTCATATGAACAAATGCATGTCTCCTTCAGTTCGCTCATCCCTTTCTTTAGTGGCAATGTCGGCTTAAGCAACTCCCACCTTCTTCCCACCACCAGCAGTTTTATCCTGTTCTTCTTTATGAGGGCAGATGTTTGAGAGGTCCCAGGGTGAACAGGTTTCACACGGACTGTACCGATAATCCCCACCCAAACCCTGCTATTTCTCATCTGGGTCAGTTCCCCAACTGCACAAACAGCAGCCTGGAAGATTTAGGAATTAGAATAAGCTGCCTGAAAGATGGGGCTCATGCCCAGAAGATGCTTAGAATAGCTTAAACAGACTTGCCACCGCTTGCCTTAATTCATTGTTCAACAAACACTTGGTTTTAGCATCAGCTGGCTCTGCCTGTGACAGAAGTCCCTCACCTTATGGATCCACCCATTCTCTTCCATCCCATATCTCCATTTCCTTTTGGCAGACACAGATGTTTTTGCAGCTTTACAATAAACAGGATTGGGGAATTTACCCAGCTGAAAAACAGATTTCACCTTTGTTTTGCACCAGACAGTTCTCAGGGGATGCATTTTCCACCTATTTCATCTCACGTGTACAAAGTTGAGGGTGTGAGCCAGTGCCTGGTGACGGGGAACCACAGGACTCCAACTAAGACTGGCCTAGCTAGTCCATGTGTCCATGGAATTGCAGTCCTGTGGGCCCTGACACTGCCCTTCTCTGCTGCAGACATGCAGACACTTGTTTGTTGTAACTGTATACACAGCAAGAATGTCATGGATTGAAGTAGCAACCCCCAAATAAATAATAAAACACCGCTCATGTTCACTCTAGTCGCTTGCAGTTAATTTGATGATTTCTTAATGTGATGGCCCAGTCTGACAATAGATACCTGTGGAACCTTATCGCTCAGAGTGACTCGTAATTAATGTGATTCCTGTCAGCAATCAGATAATCCAGTCAAGTCAGCTCTAGAAACGTCCATGAGGAGACATAGTTTGCATGAAGCCAGAGAAGATGACCCACCAACTCTTGCCTTTTTTTAATGCTCTGACCTCTCTCTCTCTAGAAAACGGAAGGAGTAAGAAAATAAATTCCTAGTATGCTGATAGAGAACCTGGCATGTCACAGTACTGAGAATTAGCAAGGGCAAAGAAAATGCATTGCTGGCAAACAACGTAATTCTTCAAGACTGAGAGAGGAGTCAATCCAAAAGCAAAGAGAAGAGAGACAATACAGGCATTCACTCACCTAGCCTAGGTAATCAGAATTTGAAAACATGAGGAGGACAAGTTCCCATGATCTTACGAAAGAAACAGTTCACATCGTATTGGGCAAACAGGGCACACAGCACTGCCAGTGCATGGTAGGAACTGGATAAAGCACACGGTGCTGGTGCAGATCCTGCTGCCTGGCCTAAGCCCAGTCCTGAGCCTAAAGTTTTACACTCAGCCACCCTGACAAGCTGTGCACTGTGTCCTCCATGGGTGCCATCGGCCCTTCCCTCCCTGTCTGCTCCTGCCCTCACATCAGCTGTAGCTCTCACCCAGCCAGGGGCTAAATCAGAACAACGGGATGATCCAGGTGAAAACTCACCAATACATTTGCAGTGCAGGACCACGATTTTCAACAGCAGCGTGGTCTTAAGCTCATTGTGAAACCATATCTGAATCTATGGCAGATGTCTGAACACCAAAGATAGCCTACAAGTTTTACAGTAGAATTGCAAGTTGCTCTTCCACTGCAAGGAAATTATTTTGGACTTTAAGAAAGGCTGACTGCTTCTTTTTTTTGTAAATATATCTAATATCCGCAGGCTTCCCTTGTCCTAAACCCTATTAATCTGAAACTCTGACATACTGCTGGACATCTACCAAATGACTCATGGGTCAGAAGGCCCACTAGATTAAATATGTGGGCAATCTGATGGTCACTGCAGATTTCAGAGTGGAGATACTTTGGAAAAGGAAGAAAAACCAAAAATTGCTCAAGCTCTCTCAGAACATTCAAAATATCAGATTTTAAAAATAAATTTACGAATCAGCCCTACTAGCTTTGAACACATAACTGCAGCTATTCAGCTGCTGAACTCTAGGACGTCTCAGGGTTAGCAAGGAGAAACAACAGTAAAAAGGGATCCAAAGTCCTACAGAACTCTACAATTTTCCTACTATCCCAGAATTTTTCACGAGACTAAAAACTGACACCTCACCAAATGGCTAGGAGGCCTAAGTAGAGGCATCTGTCTCTACCGCCTAAGAATCTAAGGAAAAACAAATATTAGTGGGTGACCCAAACAGGAAGATTTTCCACACCTGTGCACAAGAGCAGAGGTTATTAGTCCCCCTCTGCTGTGTCATTCTATATTTTAGCAATAAAGAAAAGATTACTACTGATCAGCTCTGCAAAACTTTGGCAGTTTTGCAACCTCTCCAGGCAGAAAGCCATCAAATGAGCTCTAGATCAAGCTGGTAGCTGTCATCTGCACCTGAACCTACACCTTATGGGCACAACCACAGTATTTTCCTACACAATTTTCTCCCCTCATTTTTTACAAAAAGTTAGGTAGCCTTTGTGACTGAACAGCTCAAATTCCAGTGGGCAACTGACCACGAAATAAAAAACCTCCACTGCAGCTAACCCTAGCTGGTTCCCAAAACACAGTGAGAGAAGAGAAAGGTGAAAAGATTAATTGAGTGTGATATCAGGACCTGCCTTTAGCCGCTGAGGTGAGTATGAGGCTGAGGTTCCTGCATTCACTTGCTTATAAGGCAACAGCTTGCAAACGATATTTCAGCTTTAGCCAGCAAAAACATAATTGCTCCACTGGCTCAGTGACTGACAACAGTACCAATAACTTCACAGCAGCACTAGTAATAATATAAATCTTGGATCTAGTGACCTTGCTGGACTGGGTTCAAAAGCCAAGAAGTATGAAACAAGCAAAGGGTCATCTTCTTCCTCTCTGCAGTGACCTTTCACGTATTTGAAGACTGTTGTCATCCTTCCCTTCAGTCTTCTTCTCTCCAAGCTAAACAAACCTGCTCCTCTCAGTCTTTCATCACAAACTGTGCTTTTGAGACTTCTGATCAGTTTTATTGCATTCAAGTTGACCTAAGTTCTAAAAATTTATCTTAGTCTTAGGAAACGTTGCAACTGATATATCACTATGCTGCACCAATACAGCAACAGCCTTAATTGACCCCTAATTTTACTGCTAAACAAGCTTTGCAGAAATCAAAACTATCCTGTGAAACAACAGACCTTCCTGGGCTTTGGATAAGCGGCTCCATGATCCTGCATGGCTGTAGCACCAAATCAAGGTCTTCTGGCAAAGGACTTTCAGTGGAAGAGATACAAGGATCTACTGCTTTAAATGCACTACAAATGAAAATATTCAAAATGTCTTTTAACCCATGACTATGTGAAGTTATGAAGAGCTAACTGTCAATCAATGACCACAAGAGACTGGAGAGGTGTTAAAAAAGAAAATAGATAAAAGGAAATACGGTGGCAAAGTCAATGTATTTGTGCTGAGGTAGGAATTGCTCAGGGACTTTGCTTGTTTACAAGGAACAGTTTCTCACTGTGTCAGTAGATCAACCTACCTCACCCTAGAAGAGAAGCAGCAGACACGCTTCATGGCTTCATCTGTATTGCAGAATATATTGAGTTAAATTAATAAGAATATACACTTGGTTTTGAATTTGCATATACAAAGAACTCTTCACATAGCTACCTGACAATCAGACACACTATCTACTTCTCCTACAAACTGAAATTTAAAAAAAAAAAAAAAAAGAAAGAGAAATACGATTCTGGCAGCTGCTGTAAACTACATCTTTATTCAGAGCCCTTCTAAGATGCCTCTGAAGCAGGGAATTTATAATTAATTGAATTTTTCTTGTTACAACTTGCAATCCAGACAAATTTATTAAAGCTGTAACTTCCTTTCAGTTTGGTAGGTAACAATCAGCATTCTCTTCTCAGAAACCTTCAAGTATTTAATTGTGAGACATATCTATGTTTTACAGCACCACCAGCTTTGAGGGCATAGCTAGGTTGTTCAGAAGAATTTTATTTACCTAACTATTTGACTGGTTCTGAATGCTTATTAAGTGAATAAAACATTCCTTTGAGGGAATCCTTACATTTTGTTCATTCAAGTAAAACCTGCTTATGTCAACACTTCTATTTTCAATAAATAGCCTGCTGAACTGAACAACAAGCACTTAGCAAATACCCCTTTCTTAGGATGGTTAGAAGGAAAAATACCCTGTGGCTGTAGGAGATACCATGGAGATGATACAAGTATTGCTCTAGTGAGGCTTTGGATACTTTCTCACACAATATTCCCATAATCAAACATGGGGATATTGTCATGTTACAGATTTGGTATGCTGACCACAAAACAAGTTGTAAAATTGTATTCAAAGAGTAATTTTCACTATAAGATTACCATAAGTAATTTCACATTCTAAAAATACCTTACACAGAGTTTCATGTTAGACGTGTATTAATCTTATTATATGTTTTCATTACTGTCTTGGCTGATAAGGTAGCAAAGACATCTTTCAAATGATAATAAGCTGCAAAGTGTTGCAAGCACCACAGAGGAAAGAAACAGACTTCAAAATGGCCTTGAAAAAACACAGGACATGTAGGATTCTATTCAGAAACAGTAAGTTCAAAGTACTGCTCTCAGGGAGAATTAAATGCACAAATACATAGTGGGCAGAAGGACAAAACCTGGCAGTACAGGAAACCACAAACAGAACATGAAGCAATCTATTGCCATAAAATAAAGAACCTCAGAACTGTCTCAACATCATCCTCAACAGTGTGGATAATCTCAGGCAGCCACCATTTTTCTTAAAAATGCACACTGACATAGGCTTCTAGATAGATCTGCAATAGTTCAGGTAATTTAAAAGGGATCGAGGAACTGAAGGCCACTTATTTCTTATAAAAATCAATTATAAACATATGGTGTCATTTCAGGGTTAATAAGAGCAAACCTACATCTGCCAGCTTGTGCATGAATCACTTTTATCCCTTTTCAGCTCATCAGCTCATTTCTGAGAAGCCAATGCATTGTATTGGGAACTTAAGAGCACAGGAGCCTCATAGTGCAAATGCCAAATGCTTCCAAGAATACGAGACTCACATTGATGCAATAACAGTATAAACAGATGTAGTGAATGTAACTGCAGAGGTTATCTCATGTTAAGTACACATCCTTGTGAAGTCACTTAAGACCAGCTGTTTAAAAATCACATATGAATGCCACATTTAATTGACTACCAATATGCAGAGGGTCATTACCTGCATAGACAGTTTTTCTTAGTCAAAAAAATAAACCTGTCTAAAAATTATTCAAGTAAAAAAAATCCAAGAGGTTTTGCATGTTGAGCACAATATATGAAAAATAATGCTTTGCCAGTATTGGCAGAGTCTCTTACACATGGAAGCAATTTTAGTGCAAGGATGATAGTTTTACATGTAATTTCTGAAGTTCAAAGTTCCACAGAGATCAGGATGGCATGGGAAAAGAAGATCTTCACATGAAATTCGTGCAGCTGGATGTATTAGTTTCAGAAGTGTTCACTTAAAACAAAAATGAGAAAATGCCATTTAAATTCATTCAAATACTTGTACCTTATTTGATGAATAATGAAGGGAATAAAATTTGAGACAATCTTCCATCTTTCCTATTACAGTTATTATAAGCTAATCAAATGCATCTTTTACTCTTTCCCCTTAGCATAACACAATTTCTGTAATTTCTAACCATAGTCACATCTTTACACTCCTTGCCACAGAGCTGAATGTTTAAACATATTTCTGATGTTGGAAGATAGCCACTACGTACCACCTTCTTCAATTCCAATAATGACTATGGGTCAGAGGGAAAGCAAACCCACAGCTTTAAATATGCTCCAGTGTCAAAAGTGTATTAGTCAAGTGTCTTTGGTTCTGCCTACTGTGGAAAAAAACATAGCAAGACAAGAGAAACAAAGGAATAAGAGAGGAAATGGCCATTCAGCGTGTTTCTGCTTGCCACAAGACTGAGCACCTGCATCCAAACATTCATCAATATCATCCAGTAGTTCTTCTGCCAATAATGCTGCTTCATCACTTTTAGATGGAATCTGCTGCTAACAGCAAGTGCAGCAATCTGGGTTGAATCTCTTGGACATGGCTTCACCTTTCATTTGAGGAAACCATGAGAAAGTCCTCAAGGTTCTTGAGGGAAGCAGATGAAATAATGGCGTTCTTAAAACCATAAACCAGGATATTTTCCTTAGTCAGCATTATGCAAGACTGAATGATCTAAGCGAAAAGACAGCACGAAATGTCTTGGGTCCATCAGATGCACAGGGTATAGAACAAGCAGCTCACAGCAAAGCGATAAGAGCCGGGTTTCATGGCTGGCAATAACACTATTTCAGCTGGTTTGAACAACTTCTCCATCTTAGCTCCCTCTCTGCTCTGCCAGTCGAGCTGTTTGAGCAACCAAGCAATGAACCTGATCAGAGAGCTGATCCATCTGTAAAACAGCCCAGTAGAATAAATTGTTATTTTCAGTTGGGTCCATTTTCAGTCCCATTAAGTGTGCAAATACCCAAACAGATGTGACAGCACAAAGGCTGCAGTGCTGCATAGACATGAATGGGAAGCTGGGCGCAGTTTATTACGTTGACAGTGGCACTTAAGAAATACACAGAACGACACTTAAAATACCACAAGGATAAGAAAGACTGTCATGGCCACACAAATACAGGTGCTGTGACCTTTATCCCAGCTTTACAACACAACAGGTCCAGCACCAAAGCCTAAGCCGGTCCCTGTCCCTCCAGCAGCTGCTCACCTGTCCCTCAAGTGTGTTGATCAAACTGTTTCCGTGTGGAGCTGAAAACTGATTCAACAAAAGCAACTGCAGTAAAAAACAATGCTTGAAAGAAACAGAAGCCAAAAGGTATGCAAGACTTCATGGAAAACTCAGTGCAGGAGTATTTCTTATAGTACCTCATATCAAAACAGCTAAACTAGTTGTAATTCTTACTTTCTACTCTGTGGTGCAAATCTGTGCAATGGGACATATTTTAAATGAAAAGTTCCCAAATATGATTTGGCTCGAGTTCTTTTTTATTATTTTGTATCGACATAAGAGAAACTAAGGTGCATGGCCAAGCAAAATAAGGTGGTTACGACGTACCGTTTCATCATGCCCAGGCAAAGGAAAACAAGCACTGGTACATACACCTCCAACACCCCGCCATCAAAACGAGTTTTTTACTTTTTCTGTTCTGTTTATTTGGACAGGCTTAGGAGGCTGCCCATTTCATAAAAGAGAGACGATAACAGGAAACCAGCTTCACAGAACTTATTCCCAGTTACCCCTGGAATACTGTACATGGTTTAAAGGAGATTACACGCACCACTCGATTAACAACTCACCACCCTGCAGGACCAGCCCCTGGGAGAACAATAGTTCTGATTAACACCAGAAAGAGATCATACAAGCAAGGGGTGGGGGGGGAAGCAAAACTACATGAACTCCACACTCAGGTTTGTAAAAAAGCACAAAGGGAAATTATGTTCACAACTTGTTTATGAAAGTCAATGAAATTTCGACATCTGGCTTCCCCACTCTGTAAAATCACCCTTTTGTACAATCTAAACTACAACATGAACTGACACCCAAGCTGGCTTAACTATTCTTAAAACATGCTTTTTGAAGGACACTACACTATGGTCCCATAGCTCAGATGTCACATTACCATTGTATACTTGGAGAACTGAAAACTGATCTAGTCCGCATGAGACGGCTCCAAAATCCCATGTATTGTACGTGACAATTACATAGTTAGTTAAAATAATGAGAAAAACTGTAAATTTTGAGAAGAAATTAATCCACAAAAAGCTTCTGCTAAATATTTCATATTACCAACCACTTGAATTTTGTCTTGAAGGACTAGAAAATGCATTATAGGACAAATCTCTTTCATCAGAAATAACTAACTCTTCTTATCTCCAATTTCTCTCAATGAGAGGACAGCTACTTTAATACTTACTGGATGCTATTCTCATTGTACTAAGGAAGACAAATTTATTTTCTTAGATGCTGTCTCTTACTAGACACACAGCGTTTGTGCATTGCACACAAAGCCTGATAAAGAAACCAACATTCATTCAAAAAAAATGTATATAACACCATGTTGACTGTGATGTCTAAATACAATTTTAAAGTGTTTACAAATGTGCCTAAGTACTGCCCTGAAGCCTCAGTGACATCAATTAGAGGACACTTACATGCAAACTTAATAACTCTCAGATAATGCTATCTGAGATTGAAAGATATTATCAAGATCGTTATCACAACTGCAGGACTTTATTACAACCATAGGAACAGGCACTATATGAAAGTTCCATTCCAGAAATAAAAATATTGATTAAAAATATTTGAAATTAAGAACACATAGTGCACAAGAAATTTCAGCACAGTGATTATTTTTGTCAACATTTCAACTGACTGTAATACACTTTCTGTCTAGAGATCCAGCCTGTGTATGCATATCCAGGAGGTTTGGTTTACGTGATAAATTCTTTGAAATAAGATCCTCTTAAGTCTTATTGCTTCTAGCTTCTGATTTAACTATTTTGGATAATGCCTTTTTTTCTGCTAAGAACACTGATTCCTTCTGATGCCCTTAGTTGCAGAAAACCTTTTGATTTAAAAGGTTTACCATACATTGAGAAAAAAAAAAAAAAGCTAGAGCTTGCAAATGACTAAAGCATCCTGTAAAACTCTGTGCACAAGGACACAAACTCCTCATAAGACTAATAACCATACTAATCTTACATTAACCTGTGCAGAAGATATGAGCAATCCAAGCGACTCAGCTTTTGTGAATAAATCAGGTTTTCTGTTTGCCTTTTAGCTCATACTGCTGTTTTGCAATGTTGATAACACTGCTGTGATGTTTTTGGCTGTTTAGAGCTGAGATACATGCATTTTTTTTGTGCTTAGTTCAACCTGCTGGAGAAATCACGGGGCTGGAGGAGCTCACAGAGCCCCTGGCTGTGGGCAAGGGAATGCAGGGCATTGACAGCAGTGGGAGGAAAGGGTGGCCAGTGGCATGGGAGACTGGCACACAGGATGGGAGTGCAGGGAAGACAAGGAGCACACACAAACCCTGGCTTGGAGATGAATATCCCATGGGCTTTTCCCTCTGCAACCCCCACATGGCAAATACAGCCTGCAAGCAGATAATGCTCAAATTGGCAAAGCGCAGAGAGTCATGGAGCAGGAGAATCATACAATAGTTAGGGTTGGAAGAGACCTTCAAAGTCCCTTCAAAGGAACATCTTCAACCAGATCAGGTTGCTCAGAGCCCCGTCCAGCCTGATCTGGAATGTCCCCAGGGATGTGGCATCTACCATCTCTCTGGACAACCTGTGCCAGTGTTTCACCAACCTCATTGTAAATAATTTCTTCCTCATGTTTGGCCTGAATCTCCCCTCTTCTAGTTTAAAACCATTACCCCTTGTCCTACCACAACAGGCCCTGCTAAAAAATCTGTCCCAGTCTTTCTTATAGGCCCCTTTTAAGTACTGAATGGCCACAATAAGGTCTCCCCAGGGCCTTCTCTTCTCCAGACTGAACAAGCCCAGCTCTCTCGGCCTGACCTCAGAGGAAAAACCTGGCAGTGCTGAGTGAAATGGAGATAACAGCTGCCACAGCGAAGAGGTGTGAGGAGGGAGGGGACTGAGGGAGCCCCTGTCAGCAGGTGAGCTTGCCAGGCTGCACACAGTCCTGCCATGCTTACCTGCCTTGCTCCAGGGCCTGTCCTCTTCCAGTTTCTTACTTATTAATGTTAATCTCCATTTATCAAAACTTCCCAAATGCTGACCTGCGCTTGGCATCCTCCTCTCTCCACTCCTTCAGCTTCTGTCAGCACTTAATAATAAGGAACATCTGATGATCCGTATCTAGCTGCCACCTCACCTGTGACTGCCAGACACTGTTCCCAGGGCCACCACCATGTCCACCCGAGAGGTGCCTCTGAGCACCCCCACCACTGTTGGTGGGTTGCACAACTCTTGTGCTACACCCACCTCATACATATTAATAGTGTAAGTGTATTGCGGTTTGAGGCATGCAAACTTGTTTTGCTCAGACCTCAGGATGCTCCAGTGTCACTGCTCTTCACATGCTTTTCACATGGATTTGTGGCATGTCTGGTTTTCATCTTCTTACTGATAAGCACAGCTGGAAGGTCTTACTTGGAATTATAGAGCTGAGAGTTTTTGTGTTAATTTTTAAACTTCCCTCTACTCCCCCTTTCACTCCCCTCATATCAATAAACATCTGCCTGCCTTCCTGAAGGCCACCCATGCCAGTGTATTCCAGCAAGATCCTGTTACAGGTCACAGCACACAGCCTGAGATATTCACTTGCTTTACCTCTACCCAAAGAGATTTAAGGAAATTTAACCTCCAGACAATCTGGAATATCTAAGTTGATCATTTACTGCTATTAACTCCACAAAAGATTACACTGAGCTGATATGCACAGGTAATTACAGCATTTGCAAGCACAGATCTCATCAAATGAATATGCCACCTGAGCAAGATGTTTCCAACAATTTGAAGTCAGCACACACTACTTGAACTGTTGTTTTGTCCCCCTGCACCTCATTATCCCCCTCCTCTCACACATATATTTGTCTGCTTTGTCTTTTTCCCAAGAGAGATAAACAACAGGTTTGATTCCTGCTCCACTGCTATCAGTAAACCTCAGCTCACTGTGTTCACGGTGCCCAGACTATGCAAGGACAAATCCACAGGCACTTTCTGCAGTTAATCTGAAAACCAATAAAATAAAATAAAATAAAAACAGGCTAGAAACAGGAATCTAACCATTACTGCAGAAGGCCCAGTTCAGTGGCATCAGTCAGCAATATGCTGAGGAGGGCTGGCACACCACAAAAGGATCAACACCTTTTATTAGTGAAAATCTAGTGTAGATGAAGGAATATCTTGGCTTTTAAGCACTCTGCTAGACAATGCACACAAACCCTATAAATACAGAGAAGATACTGAGATTACCAGGATTTGAAAAGAAGTCAAAATATTAATACCTTATTCCCCACTGACATTCAGCCAGTATTACACTGTGGGAGATATGGCCCAGAAAATAATTTGGACATCTGGACTCACTTCGGCAGTCACTGTCTTGGATGAGCACTCCTCACATTTTTCTGCCATTCTTCTCTTTCTTCTCCAGCTCATCTGTGGTGGGTGGATACTTTCAGCATGCTGGCTGCTCCACTCGTCTGAGATAATTTTGGTGCACTAGTCATTGCTGGCTTAGTTCATCTCCCCACCTGATCTCTCTCTGAGCCCACAGACTCAGTAAGAGTGTCCTACACGCTTTGCTACTTGCATTCAAGAACTATGCAAAGACAGAGGGTAAACAAGGGTCCAGTTGACATGCATGATGGCAGGAAAGGTTTTGCCCCCCAAAAGCAATTGACCTGCCTCTTCTGAACATGACACAGAGCATTTCGGATAATGGCAGAGCCCCTCTGTTGCTCTCCTAGACACCTTCAATGAAGGAAAGAAGCTATGCAGACATCAATAACAGTCAGGCCAAAAGATACAAGTGAGGTGCAGACAGATAAGGGGCCACATCTTCCTTGCCTGCTTGCCTGTTCCCCAACACTCTTTTCTTCCTGACTCTACCAAAGTGCAGAGGTTGTTTCCACTGCTAGCAATTCCACCGCCATTAGCAGTGCCTCTTATGAGAGATAGCCCCACTTCTCTTTCCTTGCAAGCTCTCAGTCTTACAGTCCTTGTTCCATCTCCTGCCAGACAGCTTTTCTAAGCCTCACCTGCATGTCCTGTCCCTGCTGTTAGGTTCCTGCTGCTCCACTCTTCTGATCTTATTGAGAGATACCAGTGCTTGCACTATAACACAGTAGTTTTGAAGTCATTGCAAGATCACACTATTTCAGAGCACAATTAGGGCAGAAAGGAGCTGTTCAAGGAAGCTGTTCTCACCATTTGTAAAGACAGGAGAAGCAGGATGAATGAAGACAAACACTGGCGAGAGGAAAGCTGCAATAACAGCCTAGTGTGCTCGGCCAGTACCAACCAGTCCCATCTGGTAACTGCAACAAACTATGCAGTGCATTGTACTGCTTTACTCTCCTGTCAATGCAATCAAGCAAACTTAGCCACCTGGCGAGGCAAAGCTGTTGTGTTTTCAAACTATCTGCTCCTACAAATGCTTGACATTCTTGCTAAAGTTGTATCCTCTTTCAGTTACTGGAAAGCTGTTGCTAATGTCTACAGTATTTGGGAAAGGCTTACGCACCTCAGCTGCACATAGCACTGCAACCTTACATGTGCAATGAACTTGAAACATGTTTGATTCCTCTTCCTAAAACTCTGAAAAAACAGGATTTCCAACTCCTAACATAACAGTGGTCCCATCTGTTTTTAATCTCATTGTTCTGGGTACTTCTTCCTGGCCTAAAGACACAGAGGGGAAGTCAGTGATTCTTTCCAGAGAGTGGAAAATAATTTGTCAGTGCTACATCCAGCTCCATTGCTTTCCTCTGAAACACTCCACCACCCACGGTTATCACCCCAGCCCCAACTGCACTGATCAGTTCCACCTCCCACTGCTACAGAAAAAGCTGAAGTATCCATGCTACTGGGAGCGGGGGGGGGAGGGGCAGGGGCGGGGGGGAATATTGATAAAGTTCAACTTGTTAGCTCTTGTTAGCTCTTTGGCATACTTACACACTACTTTAAATGGTCAGAAATACAAATAAATCACTTAACTTACTATCCCCCATCTTCTGCTGAAAGTTCAGACAAATACCTGGTTTCTCTGCCACTTATTGTCCAGCATTAGTCACTGCTGGCCAGCATCCTGTAGAGGGAAGGAGAAGCATCCTTACAAGACCTGCCCTGCCTGCCAAAGCCCACTGCCACACTCTGCTTACAGAGCACTCCTTGAACCTGTTTCTGAGCAAGGGGAGAGCACTGAACAATCAGCCCTCCACCCCTGAGTTCAGCTGACACAAGGGTTCCTTGCCTTTTACAATGGCAGTCCCTTGAAGCCATCACATAGCAATACCTACCAAGCTCTTAAAATAAGCCTTTTAGGAAAGGACACCATGATTTTTAATCTCTAGTGCTAGTGCTTACTTCTACTGAACAGGTATCCAGAGGCAATCTTTTACATCACTTCGGTGACATTATGGAAGCAAATTGATTTTCTGGAGTGCCAGAAATAAGCTTTGTGTTTACACCTTTTAAATAAAACAAAAGATAAAATCCAACTCCTCCCCCTAATGTTTTCAAAATACATTTCACCTAAAGTCATTTTCTCTGTGAGTCAAACACAGAGGAGTGTTTAAGGTGAAGTAATTTCCAGCTCCTGGGAATATTACATCACCTTTGTCTGTCTACAAAAGTTTGGGCTCTGATCAAAGCTAATTCTCTGGTTAAAAGGTTCCTGCCCTCACCTCTCTTATCCCCCAGCTGGTTCTCATTCCTTCCTGCCTGCGTAGCTGTACATGCTCTGCACTCAGGTCTTGTCCAGCTCACACACCCTTCTCCACCCACACACACAGTATTATAATGGTTCATGCCAACCCAGGCAGCCCAAACAAAACCATGGGAAAGAGAAAAGAGCTGCATGTGCAGTTAGGCACATGGCAGTTGTCAGGAGAATGAATAAGAACTACCTTCTCCACACCCACCTACAAGGTATTTCTATTCATGCAGATCACACTTACAGGGCAATTCCCAAGACAAGACAAGCTGAGTGTATCTAACATCTTACAGCAACCAGAGGAGGGAGGTCCCCTCTTTCTCATACCATTCTCATTCATCACAGAATCACAGAATGTTATCTTGTCTTCCTTCTCGCCTTCTGCTGCCATTCAATGAAACAATTCATTTTACTAAAGAGGCAGAAAATTAATCTAAATAAATAAATAAATAGATAGATAGATAAATAAATAAATAAATAAATAAAAATACTATTTTTTTCTTTTTCTGCTGCTTCAGTGAGTTGAATCACCATAGAAGCAGCTGACCACTGGAGTCACAGAATCAATCACAGAATCACAGAATGTTAAGGATTGGAAGGGACCTCAAAAGATCTATTCCAGTCCACCCACTGGAGCATGAACACCTAGATGAGGTTACACAGGAAGGCGTCCAGGCAGGTTTTGAATGGGAAGGAGCAGCACCATGCAGCCAGGACCAAGAGAGAAAACCAGCAGACCCATTTGGAAGCAGTGTGCCAGCAGATCCGCACCCCGAGGCATCCAGCAACACCGGGCAGCCTAAAAGGCACATGGCCTTTCAGCCTTTCCTCCCAAGCAGAACTGGAAGTCCAGACATGTACACTTTGTAACAAAATAAAATAGGGAACTGACTCATTTACAAGGTTTCTTGCTATTTTTATTTCATGTAAACCCATCCAAAAATTCCTAGAACCAATCACCCTTAAGCAGGCAGTTCCAGGATTTCAAGTGCTTTATCCCTATTATACTGTCCCAGTAGACACAGTCCTAGAGCTGAGCCATCCTCACCTACCTAAAGGACCCACAGTTTGGGCGAAGGGACAACAACCTGAAGCTTTTCCAGGACTACAGGTCGGGCACTGTGCTGGTTCCCAGCCAATGCCTGACTCTGGGTGACACTCAGTTTACCAGTTGAACCTGTCTGCTGGTGAGGTTTCACACTAAAGTGTATTAGATAAGGATGTCTTTCCCAGTTTCTGATACATTGATTTCCAACACAATTCAGACAAAAACAGGAGAACCCAGCATCTACACACCAGCACAAACCCTGTATGTTTTCAGGTTTTGTAGCCTTTCTGCATAAAAGCAATAAAATGTGAAATTTGAGATTTAGATCAGTAAAAAGCAGGCTGTTTATGTATCCAAGCAGGAGCTTGGAGAAAAGTATAGGTGAAAAGGAAACTAAGAAAGTAACATATATACTTTGGCTTTCCTACTTATGGTCAGTCCCCATTTCAGGAAATTCTGAACATTGTTCCCTTTGATGGCCTTTCTTCCTTCCTCAGAAGACACAAGGGAAAAACAGACAAGCATTCCCTTTCCTGTATCTTGCTTACAAAACAACTTGATTGTATTACTCCTTCAGAACATCTGTTTGCACTCCTAACATGGGAAAAATTTCATTACTTTATATGTTTGATAACAAGTCATGACCTCTGCTTTAGAATTTGGAATTTGGTTAAACCCATCTTATTGCCCTTCCAAAACCTAGTTATTTTTGAAACTTCAATGAATTAAAGTCTAATTATTCTAAAATGAAATTATTCCTATGTTTATGTTCTAGAGATATCCACTGAGATTATTAAAGAAGGCTCATTGGCTGTGCTTCATTTCTTTTTACTTTTTAATTACACTAATGGATTAAATTCTAGCCAGTGAGTCAGAGTGTTTTTAGTGCAGGGGTAGTAAGCTCATGAGCTGAATCCAGCACACCAAGCAGTTCATCCAGGCCACAGTCCAGTCTTAATACCTCCTTCCAGAGCATCCCTGAGATGTGGACAGGCAGCAAGCCACAAACCAGGTGACCACCTGGGCAGCCTGCACCAAACATTTCTTCTGAGGGCCTCACAGATCTTCCACCACTTGCCTTCATCTCATCTATAGCCTAAAGGCAGGTCCCATCACCATAAGAAAGACGCAAGGCAGGGCTGTGTACACATGTCTGCCAGGACAGACGTGTAACCTCTGGCCATGTGACACAGTGTGCGGTGACCACAGGACAGAGTAAACCTGCATCAGCCACGTAACAGGACACACAGGCAGCCCCTGGTGAGATGACTCATTTCGCACGTACCTGGACGTGTGTCAGCCAGACAACAGGGCAGGTAGATTCTGAGAACACGACATATACACTTATCTGACAGGGGAAGGGCCACACCTCTCCTTATCACACTGCTATCAGAGGCTCTGTGACTGCCCAGGCTGAAAGCACAAGCACCGCTGCCTCAGAGCAATTCTGGTTATGGCAAACACGCTGCTGCTCCTACAAGCACATCATTTTTCCCCTTCTCTGTTTTGCAGATGTTCTCTATTACAGGGTAGAGTGGTCTGTATCTCCAAGATAATGAACTAGTCCATTTCATTACACATTAATGAGGTTCAGAACAAGGTTTCCTTTTATTTTCAGCCACTTGACAGATAGTGAACATTCTTCACATAGGCAGAATGCCTGCAGGACATCCTAAGTCTGTTCATTCCTACAAACTTCTTATAAAATGACAATGGAGTAGAATTGCCCATGAAGAAGAAATTACTAAAATAATAGCTAAAGAAAGAAATATCATTGTCCTCCACTGACTACTTGTTTATTTGTTTACCTGTCTTTCTAAAGTGTGGTCTTTGTTCACAGTCCTTCTTAAGGGAGAGGTCTTTCTTAAACCATGGAAAGACACAAGAACAGCAAGGATCACACATCAGTGACAGGAAGAGCAAAAAAGCAGCAGCCAGCCCTGCTAAAGATACAGGTGTTTGTCTTTTGCAAATGTTATGTGCCATCTGGCACAAAACCACGTTAATAGGGTAAATTCCCACCTAAAAGTTCAATGGTTGGAAAACAATTACAGAGGAAGCACCTTCTAGGCAAACGATCAAATCCCTCCCAGTCCAGGGACTTCAGTGGAAGGTAACAGAGGTCATTCTGTATTTGGTATTGATTTATTGAAGCAACTCCTCTGGCTCTAAGTCTTCTCATTGTTACAATGAAAAGCTGTGCCTTTGGAATATGTTTTAACATATACACTTCATTTACCCAAAATTTGTATCCGAACACTGGCCTAAAATGCGGTATCTGCAGGCAGGTGAGGTAAAAGTGAAGGCCAGTTTCTTTCCTTCAGGACAGATTGTTGTTTTGATACCTGGCTTAGGCTCCTCCTCCCAAAGCGAGGTGCTGCTGTTGCCATTAAACACTTATTCTCTTTATGCAAACCAGTAATTTTCAACAAGAGGGTCACAGATCCCAGGATGTTTATGGACCACTGCTGGAGAGCCTGAGGAAGGTAGATGTAAAGGCAAGCTATTGCTAACAGTCTCAGAAACACCAAGCAGGGATGCACCCCCTCCAGGAAGGAAAAAGGCAGAGTGTCCATAAATCAGAAAAGAGTAAAATCCATGAGGTCTCCCCTTGTTCACTCTCCTGAGGTTTTTATACTCCACACTCACTCTTCTTCCTCTCTTAGGACCTCTTACGCATGTGTCTCAGTCCCCTGTCTCTGATCTGCCTCTTAAAAATAATTCCCTTCTATAATACATTCAAATCCTTCCCTTCTCCTTTAAAAATGAAAAACTTTTACCAATTAACTACTGAAAAAAATTCTCTGCCCTGAGCAGACACACTGTTGGCCATTCCAATATAGCAATTTAGCACATCTTTGGTACGTGTTGCACTTTTACATTTAAAAATAAAGCATGACATTTATCTACATAACTGTAATTTCTTAATTACTTTCCCTCAGGTGTTTCTCTTCTAAAGCACAATTATAAGCACTGAAGTGGCTCTATAAAATGGCATGCATACCTGATTACTCTGCTTGTCTGCTTCCAGGGTGTTCAGGGGTTCTTTTCTAACTTAATTGACGTTAGCAAAGTGTTACTTTCGGTGGAATGGCAGAGATAAATCAGCTGGAGGGGAAACAACTTACTTCTAGTCTTCTGCCTACACTAACAGGCCAATTGGCACAATTCTGACCATGGGACTTACTGTTCTCGACAGTGGCCAGGCTGGACTTAACCTCCTCAAGAACAGGCTGGGAGAGGCAGCTGATTCTCCCTCTGCATCAAGTTACAGGACAAAGCCAACAGTCGATATCTCACCACGGGCAGGAGTAAATTGCCCACTGGAGCAAGACTTGGGAATTTCATGAGAGAAAACATGCTTTCTTCAGGTGCCGAGCAGAACTGCCATTCCTATTCATGCACCAGCCCAGCCACATGTGGCACATCAGCCCAAAAGAGTCACAGATAACAACAGCATGTGGAGAATCCAGATCCCCAGAGGAACACAGGAGCAAACACACAAGCTAACACCAAGCTAACACACTCCTCCTCTACCAACACTTGTCTACGCTTATAAAACTCAGCTTGGAATGGTCGTATAAAAATATTGCTTCATTTTGTATGGCCCCAGTTGAATTCGCTGGATTAGAAGCAGATACAGTAGTCATTAGGCTGGGCAAATTGAACATGTTTGACATGAGAGTAACAGCTACACGTATGGAAAACTCTGATGTCAGGTGGTCATTTTTCTGAGTATATTGATACTTAAGAATGCACTTGCAAAATAAAAGCAGAAACTCGTGTCATTATTTTTTGTTCCAATCCTCCAGCAGCAGTAGCATCACAGCACACATTATAAGGCATGGCCTGGTTATCACAGGCCTCTCAAGCCAAAACATTAAGCCTGTTTTTCTAAGTATTTGCCAAACTCCAAAAGGACCTCAGTTTGTGACACGATGTTGTGCTTAGGATTATCTAAGTGAATAAAGGTGTTAAAATATATTATTACAGACCACTTTTTGGGGCCCTTGTTTTACTCTGTTTACTACATGGACTTCCTCTGGGACAAAATCCAGACAATGTAGTGATGGAGGCTACGCTTTCTGGACACTCTTTTTTCCCTCTATATCAGTTGTTGCAAAAATTGGCAAGTGATTAAATGTGAACTTGAAGAAACCAGAAGGTCTCACAATGAAAGCAAATGAATGTGGCTTTTTGCCATGGAGTTCTTCTGCAGTGCCAGCCAAGCCATTTAAATCACACTTTTCACAGTTTTTTAACAACTGCATATTCCTCATCTTCCCATATGTGGCTTGAGATTGTGGGTTCCAATTTGTAGCAGAGCTGAAGAATCAGCTTGCAGTTGATTTCTATGGATGCTTTGCTTTGAGTATCTGCAGTACTAAACACTTGAGTACTCAAATATCAGCTCCTGGGCATGTCAGTCACAAATTAGTGTGGATAACAACGAGAGGGTATGAAAGCCCCATTACATCACAGGAGTATTAAGTAATAAGGTCAACAGGGATGCACAAGGAAAAAAAGTGCACTAGGAAATTAATCACTGATTTCAGAGTAGCCTCTTGCAGCTACTTCCTAACTTTTACACATTCAATTTTGCAGTCTTAAAAGTACCATTTTGTGTATAATTTCCTAGACTCTTCTCAAATCACAACCTGAAAAGCACAGAAATGCCACAGTAAATCACTACACCAACTCCCGCATGCATGTCACAGGAGCCCACCATGCCTCCACAAGCCACACCTTTGGACCCAAAGCTCAAGTCTCTGTCCCTGAGCCGGACAAGCTGCCTTCCTGTCAGTGAACCAGCAGAAGAGGCTGCAAGGCATTTTCCTTGTCAGGTAACAATTACTACCATTATTGGCTGACAGGAAAGTTAATTCAGGGATAGTGGGTTCCGTCACAGAAGAATGTGTTATGACAGGTAAAAATCTCACCCACTCTTTTTGGGTTTTATTCACAATGACCAGCCCTTCCTATCTGTCCCTATCCATGCGTAAGGGTTTCTATAGTAGCAGCTCCTGGTAGGAGGTCCATGCCTTTGGCCCATCCCTCCATGTCCTCCTCTTTCTCCAGCAAGGCTCTTATTATCAGTCCCATCGTCCTGGCTAAGCCAGTCTCAGCTCTCTCCCTTTGCCTTCCCTCCAAGGTCACTGCTTGAATATCAGCCTCACAACTCCCAGACTGATATATCCTCCCAGCTCCTTGTTCAGATGTGTACCAGTCAACTCATTCCTGCCTTGTCTTCAATAACCCTGTCCAATCTGCCTCTCTTTTGGTGTCTCCCAAGCAGTCTCCATTCTTGACCTCGACACGTGAACTCTCCTCTACGCCCCATGGCTACTTGTCCTCTTTTTTGCCCACCCAAGTCCCACCTTACAGCCTTCTCAGGTGTTGGTTTTCTCTCCAGCCCCAGTTTCCTTCCTCACTCCCTCTTCTTGCACCATTTCCATGCCTCTCTCCAGTTCATCATCCAGCTGCTTCCCATTCCTTTCCCTGTTCCCACCCCCAGCTCCCAGGCCGAACAACAAGACTTCACAGACCAGATGTCAAGGACATTTTTGAAGGAATAAAGCAACATATTCTTCCATTAACATTCCTTTCAGAAACGGCTCTATCACTTGGCTGCCATTTGTCAAAGTTTTCCACGTCAAGCAGACATCAGCTATGGAAAAGTGCCATAATGTTTTAAGCATTTCCTTCCAAAACCTTTGTGGAAAAGTAAGCAAACACATAAACCCACACAAAAATATTAACATCCTGCTTGTATTCTATTTTCCCTTGAAAAAGTACATTACTTAGAATTTAGAAGTTTTCTCTTCTGTAATTTTGGTAGGTAAAAACTTTAAATTAAGAAAATATAACATGCAACATAAACAAAAACTTGTGAATAACTATTTTCATTTACTCCTGAAGTCATTGAAAACTCAACTAAATTTTATGTTCTTTCACTAATCATCTTAGAGGAAAAAACCTCTCATTTTTCACTTAATTTTTACTTCTGCTAGTTCATCATGAAAGTTCAGAAGATGCTGGTTCTGCTTTCTTTCATTTCAGATTTCAGCAGACGACACAGAAACAGTACAAGTAAAATACCAAGGGCAGTGAACTCATTTTATAAATAAAAGTGTGAGCACGTACAATATATAAAATACATGAGTTCATATTTGGTCAGATAATGTTCTTACACCTGTTCATTCAGGCTTTGGACCAAAGCACTTGCAGATCTAGTAAATGACATTTGAACAGAGCTGGGTAAAAATAGATCTGTTCTTGTAACTTTATCAAAAGGATCTGACATAACAGGTGACAACATCTTATGGGGTAAATCATCTAAATTGGATGTTTCCTCATGTTTTAGGACTGGTTAGTATTACTCACTATGCACAAAATAGCTGACCTCTACTACAGGACATACCGTATTTATGGATCATCACCTACTTCTTCAGTCCTATGTCAAGTTTATACTCTACTCCTAGTTTATGTTATACACTAAAACTTTCATTGCAGTTGTTTTATCTGCAAACTAATCCAAAGTACAGTCAACATAAGTTGCAATATTACTGCAGATCTTTGGTAGATAACAGTCTGTATGCGGTCTCCTCTGTTTTGAATGTCTTTTATGTCTTACGTATGTAGCTTCGTAGGTAGTTAAGGATAGTACTGTTTTCTTTATAGCCATTTTTAGTTCCTTCAATAAAAGGAAGATTTGGGGAAAAAAAAGAAAGAAAGAATTGATGCAATATCCACTGCATTTTAGCTCTGGGTGTCTGCTCTGTTACTAAGGTCGCTGTCTGTGAACCCATTTAGCTTTACCTGTATGACTTAAGGCTGTGCCCCCTCTTCAGAAACATTCCCCAGTGAGCCGCTCTGCCCAGCACCCCTCCTGAAGTGGCCATTCATTGCGACAGGGAAGGTTAAACCTGCTCTTTGCAGTCAGATTCACCCCGGAAGACAGCTTTGGAAACAATTTTAAACCATGTCACTGGGGATGAAAGCTGTACATGTTTGTATCCAGCAGGGAGGCAGGGGGGGAGTCTGCAAGAGTATGCTTATGTCCAGTTACCAGACAGAAAAATCACCAGTTGCCCTGCTGAGACACTCTTAATTCATGTTTGATCGGCTTTTGTAGCACTGGTGAAGCCTGCAGTGGCATGCACTAATAAGGCAATTGTGGCAATGTGCCTCATTTGGTCAAAACCTATAATGTTTCCTGTTGATTCAGAGTTTACATTTTGTTTCAGCTCACTGCATGTGAGACTTAGCAACCTTGGCTTGAACCTTGGGACTTGTCCATAAACAGAACACAGCATCAGTTTATTTTGAACAGTTTGTCAAGCCAGTAAAAATTCTGGTGGGTCATCGATGACTCAAGAATGACTTCTTCGTATTTGAATGATTCTGGATTTCAATCCACATAAGTTTTTGCAAGCCCAGGGCTTTGGTTCTGAGCCACTCACTGAGCCACAGCATACTGCAGAAGGAAGGGTTTATAATTAAAAATCAGTGTTTGGGGAGCTCTTCTGCAGTTCCATGAGCCAGTTTCTATGTCATCATTTTTGTAGTCCGTACTTTCAGTGTTTTCCATTTGTTTCTGCAGGAAAGGTGGGTTTCTGCTGTATTTTTAAATCTGGGCTATTTATAAGTAGGGCAGTGAAACAAAGCGTTGTTACAAAGCTAAATGTTAACTGCTCTCCTGCTCCTTTCCCTGTAGCTGGGACTAAAATAAAGCAGTTAATGATTGTATGAGAAGTTCAGAAATACCTGTACAGAAATACATCCTCCCTACTGTGCCCCTACCACAACACCCTAATTAACTAGCAAATTAGCTAACATATTAGCCAACATACCAGCTGATGGTGAGATTGCCAGCACAGTATGGAATTTCTAGTAGTCAAAAGAAGTAGAAAAATATTGATGTTTCTGCAGAGCAGGCATTCAGAAGGGGTTTCCCAGAAAAACCCAAGGAGGAAAAAGTTAATCAAGGAAGAAAAAAAAAAAAAAATCAGGCCATCAGAGCCGTGTAATTAAAACATGACATATATTCCAACATGGCAGGGATCTTTCCTGTCAATTTCTTATTAAAAGTATTGATGTCAAAAGAAATTTGACTCTTTTTTTTGTGTGCTTTCAGGCAGGAGCGCTCCAAGAATATACCAAGGACAATAGGCTTGATAGAAGTAACTCAGTGCTGGATCCAGCAGAGATGCGCCTTAAGGCCTTTGGCAACATCATTGTCCGTTTTCACGTCCATAAAATGAAGACAGACGTCACTCCTTTCTGCCTTACATGGCTACAGAGCTCAAGCAGATACCAGATTACCCTCTACCAGTGTAACACAGCAAATACACTCTTTTCCTAGGGGTAGAAAAACTCCTAGAAGGGGCTGGGGTAGAACAAGGTGGAGCACCTACAAAAACCTTTCACTCTGCATGTACCACTGCAGGCTCCCCAAGCCAGGGAAGGAGGGCAGCCACACATCCCCGCTTGCCTCCACTGGGGAGATAAACCAAGTGCCATGTACAATAAAAAGTAGAGGTGAAGCCAAATTTCCGTCGTTAAGATTAACACTCCCCACCAGAGAGATCCCAAAAGCTTGCTTAATATATATAAAGTATAAATATATGTAATATTATTTTTAAAATAATTAGGATAATGAAGACTCCTATCCTGTATGATAAAGGTGAGGAGAAACCTTTTGTACTGCTTTTGTATTTGCCAGGCTGGTGATGACAATCACATTTAGCTTTTTGGCTCATAACACAAGAACACTCCGTACAGTAGCATACCCACCTTGCAGATGCTTCACACCAGTTTGAAACAGCAGGTAAATACTAAATATAACAGCAACTTTACAAATATGGCAGCAGGGGAATGAAGAAGTTAAGGAACTCAGTTCTGTTTCTTTTTCTGTAAGTCGCTGGCAGACATGCACAGAACAAAGCTTTCCCAAATTCACTTCCAGCCCAAGGTTAACCAACAAGCTGCACGCACCTGCCATGGTACATACAGGTTCCTCATGGAAGTTAGATGACTCACATATGGCCACTGAACCACACTGTAGCGGGACTTAAAATGCATATTTTCAGTTCCGTACCCTAATAGACCAGGACTGGTCAACAGATCAAGAGTCTACCATAGTAGGGTAGTAATTTGTTTCTCTTTTGAAAGGAAATGTCAAGGAAAGGTTTAGCAGAAATGGACAAGTATTTGTCTTTTGGAAAATAAAAATTAAATAAGAAAATGTTTTTCTTTTCCTTCATATAAAGTGCAGCTTGAAGATTTTTTTTGTGTGTTGCAGCAACACTAAGTTTCATGCACAAAGCAAAATGATGAGATTTCTGAGATTTTATATACCAGTCAATGCCAGCTAACTGAAACAACGATGTGACTCTTTGTGCATGTCCATGTCTGTCTGACCATTCGGCAAAATTTTGCTTACACAAGGGCCACAACATTCTGAAAGACAAAAAGCTCTGCTCCTGGCTGGCAAACCGGGAGCAGTTCTACATAGCAATGGGACTTTTGCTTATCTTTTAGCTCTGTGCACACAGAAGCATGATCCTTTCCACATATTAACAGCTACAACTTTTCACAAAAAAAGCTTTTCATAAGCTTAATTTGAACTTTCACTACTCTTTTTATCAGCAAAGCATTTAGGAGAAGAGTGGTTTGCTCTTTAGGAACTCAGATGATCTTCTGATTTCAGTTTATAACTTTAGAAGATGTGCTACTATATTCCAGGCAATCCGAATGTGTGCGATACTGTACATGAAAGTGTTAGTCGTACAACTGGATGGGCACCAGGCCAGCCAAACTCATCCATCAGGCTGTCAACACCTTACTCTTTTTCTGCGGTGACCTATGTGGAAAATTTTCCTGCAAACAGCTGTTCAGATCGTAGGCAGACAACAGGTTGTCTTAAACTTGCTTTCAAGTCTGCATAAAGGTTGGTGGATTTCTAGTTTTATCTGCAAGATAAACAAGGACAGGATGTTCTTTTGATTTACATCTACCATTTGTTTTACATTTTCTATTTGCAGGAATTCTTTTGGACCTCCTAGCTCCATCGCCAAAAAAAAAAAAAGACTTTTAGTTCACTGTCCTTTTCCATCTGATGGAAAAAAAAAATATATATATATATATATATATATATATATTTGAATACTGCAGACAGAACTTAATTTTCTTCCCTCTTGTCCTTTTCTTTTTCTTAAGGGTTTATCACCAGTTGTGAAAAGATGGCCCAGAATCATGAGACAAAAGCTCAGCAATGCATAGTGTTAATGTGATGAAAATCTATCTGTCACAAAACGGAAGTGCTGTTTTATTATCTAAAGAGGCAGCTTTTCCAACAGTACTGAAAATAAATATTCTGAAAGTGCCATAGTGACTTAGGACCCTAATCCTTTGGACTTTCAAGAAGACTTAGACCTTAGGCTACAGGCCAGATTATTTAAACATTCCCTGACTCCTCTGCATAACATTTACTTCTGGACAAATCTAGGCTTTGAGAGGTGCAAAAAGAAATAACTGATTGACAGCTGTAGGTAGAACTTAGACCTTCTGAATAAAGCCCTAGATTGCCATGAGAAGAATTCATCATGCTGGATTAGATGTCTGAAGAAAAGACCTGAGCTGGTCAGCAAAGACACACTTGACCTGTTATGGATGTTGCCTTCAGGATGAAACAAAACACTCTATGAAGTACCCACTTCTCCCCAAATTCAGAGGTAGCTCATTTCTAGGTATCAACACTTCATTAAATAAATCCTCCTTTCAACTCAATTTTGAAAATAGGATTTAAGTCCCTAAATCTGTCTGAAAATTCATCCTGTAGTTTTTTTGTAGTCTAATACACACTCTTAACACCATATCTAGCAAAGCTGGCATACAGGCAATTTTACTAAATGCAACACCTAGGTGTCATTCAGTATTGTGTCCTTAGTTCTCTAAAAGCTTCACCAGAATTATCATCGTTGCTTTATAAAGGTGAAACCAGAGGAGGAGATGTACTCTTTACACTATTTGGCAGTAATATTTGGATATCTGGCTGATGAAAAAGAAGAACTCTTCTGGGGGCAATTTAGAGCAGTGTCTTAACTTCGCCATATTTGATCACCTTTTGCTAGAAGGTATTGATTGTGGAATTAACTGTGCATGCAGACAGCCTTGGGAGACTACTGCATTTGGCTTAACAGAGCTCTAGCAGCCCTTGGGTTAGCTTGCATCACATATGCATGTTTGATGATCTTTATTAACTTCTTCTTTACTGACTTTTTACTTCTCACTTTTCCTCCAAGAGACATCCTCTTCAGACTTTTATCCATGCACAGAGATAAGAGAACATTTTTTTTAAAAACAAAAAGTACATTCAGTAATTCATACTGCTTACTCTTCTTTGCCATTGCATGTGATTCCTGTGACTGTACTTGATAACGGTATTTCTAGTGCACAGAACATTCCTGAACAAAATGTGGGGGCTGGTTTTATTTGTTTATCCTTTCCTTTACACATTTCCAGAATGTCAAATCTGACATTCTGTATTTTTGCTGAAATTCTTCTTTGTGGTCTCAGAATTATGGATTGCAAGCTTAGTCAGAGCTATAATTGAGGGTGAAGTTAATCAAATACAAATGTTTAGAAACCAGAAGTTTAAATGCTGTGAACAAAAACATCTTTCCACTTTTCTTCAGAGCTCGTTCTGTTCTGTATAAACACATTTCTATGGTTGATTCTTCAGCCGTAGAAAGCTTTTCTGAGTCTTCTTGATGTAAAGGTGTAGCCCAATGCTGGTGGGAAGAAGGTTCAGTTGTGAGTGACTTCACGAAGTCACAGTCTGCCCAGGTTTCAACTCTCCTGAGGACATTATGAGGATGTACTCTCCAGAAGCTGCCTTTCACTCTTCTCCATACTGATTGCACAGAAAACCACTGTCAAAAGGATTGATCTCAACAGACACAATGGTGTGAAATCAATTTAAAAAGCTACTGTTTCAGCATGAGCTGATGTTCATATAATTCAAAACAGACACAGCTCCATGAAGGGAGTGAGAGTAATGCAACCAGAAAGACCAAACCAGCTACTCATCTAACATGTGAGCCACAGAGATGAGAATATTTTTTTAAATGTAATAAATATTCTAGAATAACTGACACTGCGTGTATCAATTAATAGCAGCCCCCTGTTTCATCACTGTCCTGTTCAAAAAGTCCTACAGTCTAAAGAATGAAAAAAAACACATATATCCCTATCACAATAAATCTATTGTTTAGATCAAAAGTAAAATTGTCATTTGCTGTGCAAACAAAAGAAGACCAACTTCTGGCTGCTTCTGCAACAGTTTTGCCACTCAAAACTGCTATAACTATAAAGCATGGCTCTCCATATGTATACACTACATCTATTTAAAGGCCAAGAAAAACTCAATATGCAATATTTCATTATAATGAAATTAAAATCACAGGCACCTATGAGCAGGGTTTTTTTGTATGCCTTGCATTTATAGAATTGGCCAAGTTGTGGATAATAAAAAATAAACAAAACATTCCTTTCGAGTTCACCCAGAACATTTTACTTATTCTAAAAACCAGTTATTTTGTTTCATCTCTAGGCCGACAGGTTTCCTATTAAAATCATAAAAAAGAAGACAACTGCCAAATCAAAACACCATTTAAAAAAACAAATTTTGAACTTACAAAGTTACAAAATGAAATATGCTAGCTTCTCAGTTTTTTTTCTTTTTTTTAACGGAAAAATCTTTGAGTATACAACCTCAAAATTATTAGTTTCACCCCTCCTAAAACTGCATTTTTGGGCAGTTTTGCTATTCACAAAAAAAATAGTCATCAGTCTGATGCACACACTACCACTTAGAGCATAATAATTGTTCCATAGAAGCATTCAAAACTCTGGAGCATTATGATGTGACAAGTGATGCTTCTGTTCAAAGATTGGAGCATTTACTGTGGTTGTTGTAGAAATGTGTGTATTAGTTTTGCATTTGTGGTTCTGACACAGTTTGCTTCCACTAGCGATACATAGGGTTTGTGGGAAGATTGTTTCTGATGACGAGTTCAGTGAGGCTGGGGAAAGATGGGAGTTATTTGGTGCTTTGCAGTGAGTGGGCTGGAGAGATTTTCTTTCATATTATGATCTTGTGATAAACAATCCAGTAAAACTGGAAAGAGATAAATTAAGGCCCGAACACATCAGTCAAGAGTTTATCAGCTAAGCCACAAAACAAATACCCTCTCAGTCTTTAGTAAAACAACATTATTCTCTGCCTGTTAAAATTGATTTGTTGATAGAAAAGGGCACATCGGTGACCACCACCTTTCAGCAGACCTGCAGAAGCTTGGGCCTGGTCTCCTCTTTCTGACTCCTTATGAGAACCAAACACCTGGCCAGAGAAAGCTCCACAGATTAAAACTGAGACTAATGGTGAGACCGCTGTCACTCACACGTGCCCTTTACTTAAGGATAGTAACTACGGTGCAGATTTTCACAGGAAAAAGAATGAAGCATGGATGCCTTCAGCAAGACTCCAGACCAGTGCTGGCTCACTGGCATGACAACACATGGGTTTCCAGTTCGGGCTGCCAGATTCATATGAGCTAATCTTTCAAATACACAGAGGATCTCTTGTGTTGGGGAAAAATATACTGTTTGAGTATGCTAGGCTAATTCAGGTAGGCTTTTGTGGAATGCTGTGGAAATAATTGTATAGTCCTTGTTAAGAGCATTGCTTGTGCTTGTTTGCAGTACTAATTGCACAAATGTTTATGTACAACAGCCAATTTGTTCAGTGTTTTCAATATCTAAGAACCATGTTAAGAATAAACACTAATGAAATATTTTGCAAGATACATAATCTGTTTGTTTATGTTACTCAATATCTCTAAAGAGATTTTGATTATTTTAGTACAGTCCTGTGGTGGTTATTGTTGACTTTCCAATAGGCAAATGGACAGTCCATCAGCTAAACACTTGAAGAGGTTCCATATTTAAATATCTCCAAGAGCTGTAATTTTCCACATCCATTTGATATTACATTTGGGTTAAGGCACATAATAATCCAAGTGATATGGTGGTCAAAGCAATATCTTAGTTTGTTAACACGTAGAGGAGCAGCTGGAAAAATAATGATGCATTGTCAACATGAACTTGTACTTGGTCAATGCAAAATAAAACCCTTGCGAATGTTAACAAAACATAAACCTAAGTACTTCTGTAGTTAAACTTCTTTCCTGTGAACCTCCCATCCCTCTACAAAAGTAAACAAACAACTAACACAGATGCAATATCTTACTATTTTACAATATACTTCAAAAAGATCACATCTCTTCAGATGACAGGACTTTTCAAATTAATGTTCGCTTTTGAAAAACTTAGCATTTTTACAGTTGGTTAAAATTACAGCCATGCTATCTCATCTTTTCCCCTCTCTAGTGTAATAATACCAGCCTATAAGCCAAGATCCCATGCACAAGATCATCACAGCCTACTCTAGCACCCAGAAAAAGGAAAACAGCTGCCTAACCTTTCACTCAAACATAATAATATCTGGTATAGCAGGAAAAAAATACCATGTGTGTGTTACTTCTTCACATCTATCCCAAAATAAGTACTTGTAAAGAATTAATATGTTATTAGGAAATGTTATGTATTATGCTTTTATTAAATGCCAATAATGAAAAGGGTTGTTCAGTGGAATTTTTAGCAAAGTTTTACTAACTGGGATTTACATAGCTTCTTCACTTAAATAAAAATATAATACAAGCAGAGCAACCAATGAAATTATAGCATGAAATAGTGCAGGAGTACCCGTAAACTTGAAATTGTTTGTCATGTTCTTTGGGAATAAGAACTTTATGGGAAAAACCTCCAGCTTTATTGTCAATGAGTCTGGATTACTTTGCAGCATCATGTCTGCAATGCTGGGGGTTTTGGTACAGTTGGTGCTATATCCTGCAAAAATGCAGCCCATGTGTTCAAGTGATGGGAAAGTAATGTCCGCATTACTTAAGACCTTGTCTTGTTCCTTGCTAAAGTTAACCCAGTGTACTATCATTTAGGAAAAAAAGCCCCTTCAGGGCCTAATAAACAACAGTGAGTTTTAAGAAAAATATCATAACTTTCAATTTGAGGCTGCATTTTTAACTGCTTTGTGAGAAATAATTCATCTTGGCTGTTTCTTCAGCTGCACTGTGGATTGGTATTTAAATAACTATAGGAAAGGACAAGATTGGAGTAATTAGTAGGCAGAATATGGGAAGGTTGCACCCATCCATACACAGAAATTACAACTCCTCTCAAAAAAGGGTGTGTTTTTTCCTCTCACACTACAAGAAGCTCAGTAATTAGCAGGCTGTTGGCACCAGCTGTCATGTTAACTTGGAGTTTTAAAATTAGACCAGATAGAAAACCAAACCTGAGGTAAAGAAGATATCTTGAAATTGCAAGGTGATGTGGACTCTGTGAGGTACCCAATGTTAATGATTGAAGGGACCTATAATTAACAATGAGAGCACTGCAAAGGATTTGAGTGTTCTATTGCTGCAAGACATGTCACAGACACCAAGTATTAGTCATGACTTTTTTAATTCTTCTGTCCTCAGTGACCCATTCAAGTGTCACTGAGGAGGGCAAGTCTGAGGGTGTCCTCACCCTCATCATGTGCTCAGTCTCACAGAACTCATTGGCATGATTTCCTTCCTACAGCGATGTTCAATTTGTTTTTCCAAGCTGCCTCTTCTCAGTTTGCAGTGACAAGCCTTGCCCTGAGTAATTTTGTTTGCTGGATATGCTCTCTCCAGGACAGTTTTGACTAGGAACCTTTCCAAGGATGTGTCACCCTGAGTTTGCCTTGTATTCAGATCTTAGGTAACTATTAAAATCATACCACCAGAGCTGCTGCTTCCTGTATCTAATTAATGAATGCTGTGCACCCTTATCAGAGTACTATCAGTTCAAAAGGAAAGAGAACCTGATCAACAACAAGGTAATCATAAAGCAACATTCCCTTCAGGGTTACGAAAGGTCATTAGAAGCAAGATGATCAATGCTTTTAACTAAGCAATGAGGAAAGAATTTGAACAATCAGTATGACTAGAGCACCAGTTTCAAACCCACATAAGCAAACTGGTACAAGCTTCTCCATGAATATCAGTGAGTGATTCAAACCTGCCTCACAGAGGAAGATGTAAAGTGCAAGATTGCCTTCCCACTAAAGTGTACTGTTTTAATAAACTAAGACAGTTTTAAACTGCATCTTTCATTTAAAGGGCAGTTCTATTCAGATTTTCACCTACAACCAAACCAATAATGTGCTTTATCCTTGGCCGACTGTTTTTCTGCTTATTTGTGCTGTGCAACTACCTATGCAGGACTGATGTTTAACACAATATCAGTTCAACTGTCAGAACTTAAAATAAGGTATTGGGAATGGCTTTTCAACATGAATCATTTCACTGAACAATTTACAGACAGCCTCATGCAGCCTCCAACAGCACAAATGAAAAATAGAGTGAACAGCAGCACAAGAACAGGGACGAGTGGTTCCCCACTCAGATGAGAGCTGAAGGTGGATAAACAAGTTACTTTTCTAGTTCTCTGGCTGTAGGCTAATTACGAAAGTGCTTCAGTGACACAACCAAGCAAACCCAGCCTGTGTGACCCCACAGTGAAACTCTGTGGGGTCACACTGAGCAGCAGATCAAAGAGCTGATCCGCGTTAGGAGCAACACCTTCCTCTGGCAGGGGTTTTAGCACCACCAGGAAGACTGGGCAGTCCCATAAACCTGTGTTTCCATCAACACCCCTGTCTCACCAAATCATGTCCTCATGGTGAATTTCTGTGTATCAACGTAGTTTTATGCAAATCATGGCTGGTCACATGTCAGTGTTTAATAGGTATTGCATATAATCAGAAATGAACATTACAGTAAACATGGCTGAGGAATGACATTCTCTATCCACAAAACAAGTTTAATGTCTCCTGTAGACATGTCCAGTCTTCAGCTTCTTCACGAACTCACTGATACAAATACTGATCATAAATGGGCTGTGATAACGTCAGAGGTGGTAGTGAGCTTATTTAGACTCTGTCCTCGAGAACCAGATTAAAGCTACATGTTCACATTGAGCAGCATTGAGCAGATACAAGCTACCCATGGCATTTTAGCTATTATCTTAAACTGGTCTTTGTTAACCTCAGAATTTAACGCTTGCATCTTAATAACAATCTGCTGTGTCTCCAGGACTGAAGAAGTCCTAGTTACATCCACACACTCCTAATTCAGTTCTATTGTACTATGTGCAGTTTGCTTCCTCTAATTAAACAGCCATGACTGTAATGAGAAAGAAATTAAGTTTGCTGAAGTACTGAATTTAAATCATGAGCTGGTCCATTGGTGATAGTCCCTAGGGGGCAAACACATCATCAGAGCCAGAAGTACAAGATCTACATGCAGAATGTGTGTACTCAAAATCCAGCCAGGGCTGTTTGGCTACCAGTCTGTGATGTGATCTGGAATTTGCTACTGAAATCAGAAATAAATTATTTTCTAGGCAATTATAAGACAGAGTATCACTTTATAAGCAAATCTAAATTTTATCTTTCCACTGATTAGCTTTGTTTTTAAAGGGGGAAAATCTTGATTTACTTTACAGTCTCCATTTGTTATTCCATACTCAGCACTACATTTCTTCAAAATTCCTACCACTAGTTTCAAATAAAGCACTTCAGCTTCTAAGCACTAAGTCTTCTCCAGACCATTTATCTCCTAATTTTTACTGTCTGAATCAGAAAGGCATGGGTTGCCCTTCTGTCTCATGCTGACACTGTAGTTTCATGATTACTGGGGATTTTGGCAACAGAATTCTCCTCTACCCTCTCTGCCAGTCACTTGTTTTGCTCAGCACCGGAGCTCTCTCCTGCCCCACATGGAATGATGCAATTATTTGCACAGGGTTTCCAGAGGTGCACTAAGCTAAACTAATAGCTCCCAGAAACTCTGAGCAGGAGGTCATGCTTCTGCAGTTTATCTCCTACTAGCTCTGGTACTCACCATGCTCTCCTTTGAGCTAATTTAATGTGCTAAAATGGCAGAGCAAAACCCACGGTTGGATAGTTTTCTGCTGTTATATCTAGTGAGTTAAATCACCTCACAGAAGGGCCTGACAAATATTGAAGCAGTTGTCCAGGAGAGGGAGAGATCCAGAGCAAAGCTCAGCTCAGCTCAAGGAAGAAGTGCAAAACCTCCCCCCTTCCACAGAAGTAAGCTGGTACCTTCTCCTGCCCCCTTTTTGTTTGCATTATTTTTAACCTTATCTGGTTCCCTGATCCAGTTCACAATCCCCTAACAGCTGTGTCAACAACTGAGTTAGTTTGTCTCTGAAGGCCACATGCTGTCTGAGTAGTATTTGCTTCAGAAATATCTATTAAGTTCATTTAAATAAGACCATGTGTGGAGGTGTTACCAGGCATGGAATATGAGGTATCTGGTGCATTCAGGTTTTATCGGGGTTCTGTTAGTCCACCGCATTCTCTGCTCTAACAGAAGAAGAAAAATAACATTAGGTATGATGGGCAGCTGTGGTATATTCCACAAACACCACTGTTCTCATGTTCATCTTCTTACTTAGCAGCTTTAGTCTCTACATAAACTAGAGATAAGCTTGAATTCCTCTTTATCACCAATAAAGTTTCGCAATTACTCATTATAGACGTGAACCATTTGCACTACAGCTGCTAGGACAATTCAGAGTTTTATCTTACAAATCAGTCCAGAAAAAGGCAAATCTGAACAGCAATAAATTTATCAATAGGCTTATTTATCAATAGGCTGGCTTCTCTACTTGTTCCGGGATGCATTTCAGAGAAGCACTTTCAACTATCAGAAACTTATATAGACTTGCATTTCCTAAGTAGCAAGTTAAGTTTAATACCTTAATTTAGTTGACTGTCAAGGCTGCAGAAATATAACAGGGGTGTACTTACTTGACTACGATCTTTTGTACCTACAAGAGTTCAGAAGTGGAAGCTTCAGGCAAAGTAGAGCTGAGTTTGGGTGGCCACTCAACTGACATTTAGGAAAATCCCTGAAAGACCAGTCATCAGAACCTAAGCTGCACATCCTGCAAAACCTTTCTCTTCACTGGATTTGTCAACCCCATGGGCTGGTCAGACAAAGATGATCATAACTTCACACTGACATGCAGTGGTCCACATGTCTGGAGAAAAGGCTTATGAGTTTTGCAAGACTCAAAGAAGGTGTCAGGTTTACATCTGTGAAGTCTTTCCAAGGAACTAAGGAAGTTTCCTAAATGTTGGAATAATCCCTTGCTTCCTTTCAAGCCCTTGGGAACTCATATTTTCTCTCTCTCACTCTGAGTGGAAATGCCCTTATATTTGACAAATAAGTCTGCCGCAAACCCTATTCCCCTACATCACGTGCCAGCAATTACGTACCTCTCCTCACACCTCAGTTAATCATTAGAGTCCTCTCTGTGACATTTATTCATCTGTTTCCAAATGCAACAGAGTTTCTTCGGTGCATTTTACCTCATCGATAAACCTTGCCCAATGTTAGGAGAAATTTCAGGTTAGTCTAGGAAACACTGGGCACTTGCATTTGACAGGGAATGAAACCAGTCATTCCAAGGATCATGGACCCAGTGAGTTCAGCAGAACCAAATGTCTCCACTCAGCACTTCCTAACTGCCCATCTTCCACCAAGCTGCAACACGCTGACACGGTGGCAACCAGAATTTTCTTCCTTCATAAGCAGCAACACAACAGGCAGAAGATCCCTACAGATCTCATTGCAGTGGGTTGCTTTGTCTTCACTCTGTGAAAGTAGAGCAAAACTAGATATATACAGAAGAAGCCATCTTCTCTAAAAAATCTCAATGCACTACAAGATCACTAGATCCTTTTTAATACAACGCCAGTAATGTAATTTCTTTTAAGTGTTCCCACTTAAATGTTTATTGACGCAATGGTGAAGATCTATGTGAGATTAATGTGAATATCATTTTTGAAAAGAATAACTAATGGCCTGCGCCTGAGATTGTCAAGTAGAGTCAATGTTTCAACTAGCTTCTATTTTTACACTTCTCCCATTTGATTTTCTCTGATCTGTAAAACTTAAGTATAGCTGGATCCACAGCTGGTCAAAATCAGCTGGCAAGTCTGGCCCCATGCCTGACAGAGACACTGTACGTTCAAATGATCCTTTGTAATGCAAGCTGAAGACTAGTAATACTGGGTGGTTTGGCTACTTACAAATTCTCAAGCAAGTCTGACTGCTCCAAAAATTTCAGAAAAAGGCTAGCAAAAAGTTTGATAAATAAACTGAAAAATTTGAGAAGCAGCACAGCACACAGTCATCCCTATCTCTGACTGCCCAGCCCAGAGGGCACAGTGGCAGCTGAGGTACAGCTGTCACTCAACACAGCGATCAAAATGCAGATTGATTATGAGACCTTATGTGACATTTACACTTTATCCTTTCAGTGTTTCACTGATTTTAATGCTCGCGTGTGTGTGATTTCTGAGCAGCTGAGAAAATTATTTGATATTGATTCAAAATGGGATATATATGCCTACATGCTTTATCTTTTGGGGGGCAGTGCTGGTCCTTCCCATTCCTGTCTTTATCCCACCCCCTGCTTTGCCCCCTTTAAGCAGTAAGACCAATCCATAAGCCTCCTTTCTGCTTTGCGCTTCTGTGAACTTTTTAGTCGGACTTGCAAACGTTGCTAAACATGATCCTTGGCTCTCATAAGACTTCTCCTCACTAAATTACCGCCATCCACCCAGCTGACTTCTTCTTCAGCAGAACCGTAATACATCCATAGTAGTCAGTGGTCGTGAGAAAACAGCAGCAAACCATTCCGCCAAGCAGTATAAAACACTCAGTCGCAGCCACCCAGACAAAAAAAAGAGCGTGACCACAATGATATAGCAAACAAGCAGACCAACATCCACATAATAACAACTGTAAGGCATGGTATCTAGAAGAAAGAAAATAAGTGGGCCTTAGGTCAGACATCTATATGCCTAACATATGAGGAATCAAGAAAGCATTTTTTATTATTTAGCCCAAACTAGAAAAGAATATCCCTAAGAGCATACTTGTTGTTTTCTACTCTTTCATTCTACAACCAGCATCCAGCATGAAGATGGAGTTAAAAAGGTGTGGCTGTTGTTCTTCTCTAATGCCTCCATTTGCAATATTCTGGTGTTGGCAAGCATGATGCTCAGAGGGAGGAGCAGAGGCTGGATACCAAAAAAGTTTAAGATTTTACAGTTTTTCCCTATCAGTGGTTTAAAAAGACTCAGAAACGGGTGTGGGTTTTTTTGTTGTTGTCATCTATCAACAAACTCTATTTCTTCATCATATAATGAACTCAATATCTCAGTGGTAACCTCAGAAAAAAATTCATAGTTGTTCTCAGGGTAAATGCATTTGTTTTCTTTGATTTATGTAGCCACTGAAATGAACCAGGCATGTACTGGATCTGTTTATCTACCTGCCACTGAAGGATTAGCAATCATACATGTAAGCATTGTCATACATTTTTAGCACAGGCTTCAGTTTTGCTTTGTCAGAGATTTGCAAAACTCGTGTTAAAATCATGTTGCTCCTGCTGTGACTGGATATAATGATGTTTTCACATGGGTAAAGTTCAGCTAGACAAAGAGATAAAAATATAAGGTCAATTCAGTGAGGCAATCTGAGCTGGAGTGTACCTTCTGAATGAACAAATCTGTAGAGTTTGTACAAGGCTTTCCTATCAGCTCCGCATGGCACTTCCAACAGAATATCAGCCTGGTGACTGAAGCACAGACCACAGAGTCAGCTTTTATTCTTGGCCTGGATACAGATTTGTTGTGTGACCTTCATCAACTAGTTTAGCCTCTGTGTTTCCTTATTTGTAAACAAGAATAATCACCATCACTTACCTCATAGGTTTAATTCATGAATACTTGTAAAGAGCCTTGAGATTCTTGGCTGAATGTTGCTATAGAAACAAGCAGCATAACTACAATATGATCCTGTATGATACTTTTATGACCCAAGTCACTGTAGTACTCAAGTACTTCAGCCTTTCTTTTTAACATGCAGTGGTATCATCATTGAGAGTGAAATAGCAGCAAGGTCCTATTTCATAAATTTTTGGAGGTGAGGAACTGAAGTACAGATTTCACAGCTACACAATAATTTGAGCTCAAAACTGTGCTTTGGTTTAACTTTCAAATTCAGTCACATACATGAGGAAGATAAAGGAAGATATAGGGAAGACTGAGGAAAGAAAATTCAGAACTACATTTCCCTTAACACGAATCCAAGTGTACACATATACAGATCATATGGGCATGGCTGACCATATGACCATGCTGCACTTGTCTGGCCATCAACAGTTTTCCCATCTGCCCTTCTTGCAAGACAGCTGCTAAGTGCTTAAGATAACTCAGACATCATACATTGTAAAAGCAGACGATGGGAGTGTTAGACAGCCTAGGAAACCCACACACACTCAGCAAAAGGTATCTAGTGGGTAACAACATGGCTTCACAGAAATGGGTGAGGGATCAAACCAGTGTCAGGTTTCTCAGTTGTCCAGCCCACTTGGGCACAGCATAGGTATGAGTATGGAGACTCTGCTGAAGTCAGTGACATAATCCACACTGACACCAGTCAGAGAAGATTCAGCAGCTAAATGACCAACTCAGAATCAAAGGAAACCTGCAGCAGGTCTCCTACATCTCACATTAGTCCTCTGCCCAATGAGTCCCATCCTTCTCCAGCACATGTGGAACTGCCAGCGATGTCCCTGGGACATTCAGAAGAGACTAGTAAAACTGAGACCACCGTGATCCAGAGAGATACTGCTGCGTAGCGCAGGTGCTTGTACATGCCATTCATGCACCAAAGTCAGTCTGTGCAGCAACCCTGGAACTCATTTTGTTTCAGAAACACGTATTAAATACTTGGAAATGACAGCTAAACAGAATTATTGCTTGTTGCTGTTCCTCAAAATTTGATACTGTTTCATATAGTTTGAACTATAAATAGCCATAATTAATCCTTGCGAATTAACACATGCAATTTAATGTCACATCTGCTTTTACATGTTGACATTTGTGATAACATTTCTATTAATAAAGTTTGTTTACTGACAGGCTTTTTGCTGCTTCTTCCCCAGCCACCAACATTGCAGGCAGCCACTTTAACCATAACACTGTGAACTGGTGAAGTATCTCTGCTCTAAGCCTGCTTTACTATCTACTAATAGTTTATGGGGTTAAATCATCATATGCCTTAATTTATTGGCATAAAAGCCAGTATAGAATTTATAGGGTGAAAGAGTACTTGAGCATGAAATAATGTATACAGGAAATCATTTCAACTGATGCAGGTTCAGCCCCTCGAAGATGCACACGACTGCGTCTGCTGCAGCAGGAGTGAAGTTTGAAGGGACGGTCCAAGTCATTAGGTTGTACCGCAGCCAGCAAGTGTTCCCTGTGGCTGAAAAAGTTCCCGAGTCAAGATCATAATGAAGTAATAGATTCTGAAGTTAAACCTCATCATATGCCTATATTTTCTTACAATATTCATAGAAAAGTTTTTAATTATTTTAAATTATATTTTTCAAAAACAGCAACTGTGGATTAAACCTCCTACATGAAGCCTGCATAAATATTTTTTTCTACAGTGCTGTAACATAAGCATTTGACCTAATGCTCCTTTTTCTTAGATTAGACCAACAAAACCTTGGCAGCAGTTTCTGGACATTAGTATAAACAGCTGGGTTCCCTGTGGGCCCAAAGATACACTCTAAAAAAAAGAGTCCACTGTAGATAATTTTCTTCCAGACCCTCATCAGAAATATTCATCCTGATTATCCCACTGATGACAGATAGTCCATACACATTAGATGTGCCTTATAAAAAGGCCTTTCTGGAGATCCATCTTATAATAGTTTGCTACGGCCAGCTTTTGGTATTATTTTGTCTGTCTGCCAACACTGAGGTTTGCACACAATGATGACCTTCAGTCCCTTTGCTAAGGAGCAGTGCAAACGACATGTTAGCAGCCAACCCCTGCTGATTAGCATGAGACTTCAGCGAGTTTAGCTGGCAGCTGGTGCTAGTTCGGTTAACACATCTGGGGTATTGTTTGAGTTCTCTGTGCTATAGAGTAGCATTTGTACGAATCAGCAAACACAGGGAAATATCTGTATAGATACGGTATGTATAGAAGTCAATATTGGTTATTTTTTTTATCAGGCAGTATATCTTTGTTTTCGTTTGTGGTTTGAGTTAGACTGATCCACAAGCCTGGATTAAAAAGAATAACAAAACACTGTTCCTTTAGTTAGCTACTGTTGATTGCTTTCCTTCTACAATGGGAAAAGCATGGCAGAATCAGAGATTGGATCATCCTCATTTGCTCCTACATAAGAAAGGAGAAAAAGGGTAAGTGAGAAGAGGCTATGAGCTCTACCTGTTGAGATTTTGACAAGTGTTTCTCACACATCACCAGTTAACAGAAGGACTAATGCCCAGAAATTTCATAGCCTGGCTCCCACTACTCCTGCCTTTAAAACCTTCCCATTACCACCACAGAGGTTGCCTGTAAGTGACTGACCCTGCACTTTTAGCGTGGGAGGGAACTTCCTCTTTTCCATTGTTTTTCAGGTCATTTCTGGCCAAAGCTGGGTCCTTGGTCTCTTTGGGTGTTTTCTTTTACAGTTTTAAAGGATATTTTTCAGAGGCACCTGCTTTCTGTTTGGGATAGTGAAGGAGGGTCCTGATCTGTCAGCGTTTCATTTTTGCTAAAAAATCTCTGCAGGCCAGTGTGATACTGCTAGTTCAGAAACCAATAATATGCCAACAAGAGCTTACTGGACTGAATCAAGGCACTAGGATGAACTCAAGACATAACAATATGAACACAAATGAAAAAAGTCTATGTTTCTTATACAGGTCCAGGGCCAAAAGATTGCTGCAAATCTAATGCATCTGTTCCTTACACTTTGTTTATCATATAAACCAGCAAAATGTGGATACAGATTGCTGTAGTTCTAGCCAGAAAAAGTGCAGAGGTAGGATCAGACCTTTACAGTTTGTTAACTCAAGCATCAATAGGACAGCCTTGGAGACATTTCCCCAGTCGCTTATAAGAGAGGTTCAATATGTGCAGTGCAGAGTTAGTGTTATGAAAAAGGATGTAAAGTATCTGCTGTATGAAGACATTTAACTGCTAGATGCAAAAGAAGTAGAATCATGGAATCATTTTGGTTGGAAGAGACCCTCAAGATCATCGACTCCAACCATTAACCTCACACTGTCAAGTCCACCTCTAAACCATGTCCCTAAGAACCTCATCTATGCAGCTTTTTAAACACCTCCAGGGATGGTAACTCCACCACTTCCCTGGGCAGCCTGTTCCAATGCCTGACAACCCTTTCCATGAAGAAATTTTTCCCAATATTCAATCTACACCTCCCCTATCACAACTTGAGGCCATTGCCTCTTGTCCTATTGGACAAGGCCTTGCCTACTTGTTACTTGTGAGAAGAGACCAACACCCTCCATACTACAACCTCCTTTCAGGTAGTTGTAGACAGCAATAAGGTCTCCCCTCAGCCTCATTTTCAACCTCTTCTCTGTCTAGCTCTGCCTTCTTTCTCACTGCAGAAGGAAAAGTGGTAGTATTACCATTAGCTGTGTACGGGTGCATTAGCCACTTCAAAAAGTGCAAACTAGTATGTAAAACTTCAGTAACGTTTCACATCAGCCTAACTTGAACTGAAAAAGCAGAGATGTCACCTTACAAAAGCAGCTGATCATGACCCATATAGGAAAGCTACAATATATAATATGACATTACCTGTTCTTTTCAAATGTTTCAACTATGCCATGTTGATGCTCCTAGAGAACTTCTAGTCACTAGAGAAAGAGTTTGACCCCACTTTCAGCCATTCTTTGGCCTTTGAGACTGCTATTTAGTCCACCAGTTCCGTTTACAGTATGTCAGCTGTAGGCTAGAATAAAAGCAACAACTTATTATAGAAAGGACCTATAAAAAGCATTAAATGCTAATGCCCTCAGATTATCTCAGCTTTTAGATGTTTAGAAGGTGGAAGTCTCCATCTCTCCTACCTTGCCCTGCCCTACTGCCCTTTTTCCTTCTTTAGGCTTTCTATGCCTAGACTCAAGTTCACATTTTTAAAGATTTCATGAAAGCTGCTGTATTATCACATACTTCACTAGAAAAGCTGAAAAAGCTAGCAAAGCTGTGATTATCATCCCTCATATAGTTATGATGCAATAGCAGTGCAAATAGCAAAGAGAGGAAATGCTTTAAAGAAAAATTTTGTCCATTTAAACTTGACTTAAAATAAACCAGGCTTTACACTACTTTAGGAACAGCTGCTGAGAACTGCAGTGTCTTCGTGTTTTCCAACAAAGTTAGTGAGTTCATTGGGTAGGTGAGGAAGGAAGAGGAAAGGCTGGTGGAGTCAGGGCAGCGCACAGCAACCCTCAGGGGAAGGAAAGGCGAGTGGCACTCCAGCCCTCCCGGTGTGCAAACACCTTTTCCCCTTTGGAAATCCAGAGAGAACACAAGCTGTTCCTGCTCCCTGCTCTAGAACCTTTGCTCCTTTTAGCCGACTGGCACAGCTCTTGCTTTTAGCTCTGGCAAGAGGTCAGTCAAAACATAAGTGCTTCTGAGTGTATTAATTACTTTGTTCACATGGCCACTGTGCCTTATTGCCCAATTATTTCATAACTGAGTGCTATGCACTGCACCAGATCCACGCACACAGCTCTCACTGACTTCAAGGGCTCCCCCTCCACTCATAGTTCTGTTGGAATCTACGTTTTTTGTAACTTTATTTACCTGACCTGGAGAACATAATGGTGCTTTTGAAGGTTTGCATATTTGCCTTGTCTACGCATCGAAGCTGTACTTACACATGTATCTCCTGCAGAATTCATTCATGAGGAAAACCATACAAGTTTACAAGTTAATAATTTTCCTGAATGTCAAAAGCCAGGGCAGATCAGGATGTGCGTCGTGTTGGCAGAGCTGCAAACCAGGCTGCTCTAGTATTAATAGTAAGCTTCCTGGCCTCAGTAAGACTTTTAATAGTTTTTGCAGCAGGTTAACAAGTAGCCATGGATATTTGCCATAAGTAATTGTGAAGCACAGGAAAAAAGCATAATTATTAAGAAAAATGTGGTTTGAGTTTTCAATTAAATAGAAAAGGAAAGCATCCAGTGCTTTCTTTTAGCTTTCAGCTTCAGAGTAAAACAGATATTCTGCCTTCATAAGAAAGAGCAGGGATATCAAGAATCCACTCATCAGCACATTTTATATCTCAAATGTTCCAAACCAACATCCAGTAAGATTTTGTTATGGCTGCTGGCTGTAGAATGTGGCTGAGTAGCTCACACTACTTAAGTTCAAGCTTCAGCTACAGGATCAATGAGGCCAAAAAGGCAATGCTCAGCTGCATAGAGCAGTGTGGCAAAGTACACTTTATCTGCTCCACCTTACCATCTGGTAAATAAACAAAACCCACCTTGTGAACCAGACTGTTGACTGGGATGGCTGGCACACTGACACACATTCTGCCATCCTTGTTTTAGGGATAGCAACATTTGGCAAGGGGAACATGAACATCTGAGAAAAAGCTTTTCTCAGAATACAGACTGTTTTTTCTATCCACCTTAGGAAAATAAAAAGCAGTGAGATCCTTACAATGACTCTTCAGAGATAGCCACTGCCACAGCAGCCACCGGTGACAGCCAAGAGAAAGGAATTACTCTCCTGGGCCTATGTTTCCTCAGACACTAGTATTCTTTCATCATCCCCCCTCACTCGTTTTCTTTTGGCCATAAATTATGATATTGGAAGAATGATGAGATACAATGTGTGTGTGTAAGCCACTTAACATTCTGCCTCTCTGGTCTGCCCCTTCTTCTGTCATCCCCAAATCTGCTTCTTGTGGTTCCTTACAGAGTGCAAGTAGAAAGTAGGTCAGACAAGTAGGCACTGTCAGATGACTAGTTCCAATTTATGAACATGTTTTTGTCTCTGTAGTACCATAGCAAGTTGTTGTTACAAATCCTTTAAAGTTTGTTTTAGCCTGAAAGGCTATTAGACTTACTCAACTGGCAAAGGAAAAGGCTTTCTGCAGGAATTTCATCTGGTTATGTCAACAGAGCTCTGCCTGCAGAGCACAGCTTCCAAACATGAGGCTTCATTTTGTATAAGTAATTCTTCACCTTTCCCTGTTTACAATGAAAACACTAGTAAATGCCTAAACAACTTAACAACTGGGTTTTATTTTCCATTCTCCCCTCAGCTTTGCCCAAACACTCCAATCCCAAAGTCTCAATCAGTCATTTCAGTTTTCAGTCATAACCAGCACTGGGTGCACGTGCTTCACGTATTGATACGCTTCATACATCCACGTGACAATGTCCCATCATGCGATGAGGATTGCACACCACACTGGGCAGTACTAATGGCAGCGGAGGGGAGTGGGATTTATAGCTCTTTTAACTCCCTGATAAAGCCACCACCAGTCCCTTACAGGGGCAAATAAAATACTTTGAAAGAAGCATGACTGAAGTCAACAATGGTCCTCCGAACTTCAGCAGAGTTTCCAACAGTGTTCACAGTTCTAGTGAATTAACGGCGAGGCAAACAGTATCTGCTCAATTAGTTCTGTGTCTCCTAAGGCCAGAATAACAGTTTTAATGGTTTGATGTCCAGATGTCCAGATGACCTGTCAGAACAACTGCCCATTGCCTCTAGACTCCTGTTACATGTGTGAAACATGGTACGGTAAATAACCGTAGGCTGGTACTTTGTTAGACCATATTGTTACATATTACAGCACAACCTCAAGCAGTGCTTTAACTCTAGTCACAACAAAACCCTATTCAGATTTATTGGCTTAAACAAAGGAGTAGCCTCTTCTTGTTCTCTAAAAATAAAATGACAGAGCAGGGCAGAAGTGCAAAGAAAAGAAAGTTCAGAGTGGCCGTCAACATATCAGAGGTAAAATCTTAATACCACTAAAATCCAGTTTTGCTGCTGCATTCAGCAAGACCAAAACTTATCTTCCCATGTTTGGGTTTGGGTTGCTCAGTGAAACTAATAGAACAGACAGTGGTCATCATTCCTCCCACCCATATGGAAGCCCCTAAGTGGTGACAGGCCAACAAATAGGATTATTAAATAGGGATCAGAAGTGGGTACATGTCAAAGTATAGATTTCTCCAATAACCTGACCCATTCCCTTTGGAAAATGTCTCTAAGGAACTGTTTCAACTGTCAGAATACAGAGTAGCCTTTAAATTGGACGAAATTTACAGGGAATGGAAAACTGGACTCCTCCCCATCTATATTCCACACATTATGCCTAATGTAAAGGCTTACATTTCCCACTGCTTATTTCCTGTAGATATATTCAAAACACCTACATTTGAACAAACTGTAAAATCTTGCCCTAAGAAATAGGATCTTTCCATTTTTTGAGAGGACACTGAAATTCCTGCAGTGGCTATTACTTGGGATTTCTTACTGTAAAATAAATACTACTTTAACTACTAGGAGTGGGATCCACTTGTCCTGATGAATCTGTCTACCCAGGTGGAAGTTAGGTGTCCGTTCTCAACAGCGGCATAGACACTCTGTACTAAGGGAAGAAGTTCTGAGGCTTCAATGGGATAATTCCTCCTATACTAAAACAGGCGTCAAAGAGGAATGACACTTCTGGAGCGCAATTCAGTCCACTTACTTTACACTATTTGCTATAAAGGGGGCACTAAGGTTTTTCTTCTAAATGCCTAAAATTATATGAGAATTATCTCATCTTAAGATGTTTAGAACATAGATGATCCAGGGTCTTTTCCCTTAAACTTCTTTTAGAAAATATCTTCTAAGCAAATGTTTCTGTGACTAATCTCATTAACTCTTGGATTCAAGTAACTCATGGATCCAAGTAAGGCCATGAAAATTAGTGCATTATTACCGTGTCCAAGAAAAACAGTTCTAATACTGTTAAGCTGCAACTGGTTTCCTTTGCAACAGCAATTTATAAATGTTCTGCCTCACAAACTCATGGCCCACAATAGCTTTTGCATCTTAGGCTCTATCATGACACACAGATATTTGTAGTTCACTGTATCTGTAAGCGTTCAGTGTGAAAGCTTCAACAGTGCTTGGGGGTATTCTCAATAATTCCTTGGTTATCTCACAGCACTCCATTCAGAAAACAGTGTTAAGTGTAGAAGTCAGCCAGAGACTTTCCAATTTCATAAGGTGCTCATAGTCAGTTAGTTTAGACTGTTAGTCATGTGCCTTCAGCAGTTATTAAGCTTTTGACTGATAGTTTTTCAATACTGTCCATTTAGTGCGTTCTTTCTGAACACAAGCATTTTCACTATTCCAAGGTAACAAATTTATAGCCAGATCTCTTTAGAAAGTATATTGCTAGTGGCAAGAAATCCAATGAGTGCCACAGTCTTATAGTTAATAGTCTATTTATCCTGCAGCAGCCACTGGTTCTATACACATATCTCAAAACTTTGTCCCAGCCTGCTGTTTCTAATCACTAACGTTAGTGGCATGCCTTTGCTTATACATTCAAAACTTAACTACAGTCTTCATCTAGTTTTACACCATTGAAACCTGGACTTCCTTCCATAAAATTCCAGACACAATCACAAAATATATCAGCTATATTAAGTATCTCAAAGCTAGAGTAAAAGACTGTAACCATGAGAGAAACCCATTCTGCTTGGTGTTATATAGTCTAATACGGCAAACCTACATTTCCAGCAAGGTATGACTGCATCGTATGAAGGTATATTTAAACATACAGACTGCAAGCAGCATATCACTGAAGCTACAGAACTTGGCACAGACTGCAAAGCCTGCCTGAAAAGAAAATTCAGAAAGCTTATCTGTGCTGAATTCTTTGCTGCTGAATCTATATGGATAGCAGTATTTGACTGATGTTAATTAACTTAAGACTAACTTAAGTATTTCTATGTAAGATGGAGTCATAATGTGATTGTTTTCTAAATATCTTTGTAGTAAGATATGGTACTTTCCTGTGGTTGCCAGAATTAAAGAAAGGTAATGTCAGGAGAGAATGAAAACAGAGTGAAGCCGGGTGGCTTCCTTAATTTCCTGCTAAAAATGGCATCCACCTACTGATACAAACTGCCTGGCATGAGCTAGAGTGAATGGGTACAGAAACAGATAATTTCTAAACTTCAGTCTCTACATATCTCAGAATCCGCATCTGTGGCTAAGACAGCCCAACATACTTCACTTTCCTTTATCAGCACAGTGTTGACTTCTGTCGACTTCTTCTCAATTTTGCTTCCCAAATTCACCCTCCCATTTCCTCAATCTGAAAAACAATAACAGCAATTTAAAAGTTAGGAGAAGCAAGGGTGGCAATAGCAATAATGATGGATATTTATCATATTATCAACTCAGTACATACAAGAGTTTTTTCTCTAAAAGTTCCACTTCCTAATCTTTTGTCTCTACTGCCAGTTACAGCTCCCCTCACATACCTGCACTGCTGATTGCATAAGTCACTTGGAAGATGAAATCAGAGCTTCAGCATCAGAAAGCAGTGGCATTAAGCAATAGCTGACCACTAGGTTCAAATATATACAAGAGGTCTCTGTCACACTGTCACTGTTATACAGCCCTCTGAACTTCCAACTTCCAAGCAGAATCCTCTGATACAGTTAACATCAATATACAGCAGTTGGTTATTCAGCTCAATCTGAGGAATTAGAGAGAAAACAAAGACAACAAACTTGTAAAAACACAGTCAGTTTAAAAATGCAACTTTTGAGGCTCTTTTGCTTCTTGACTTTTTTGTCAAGTCTTTCAACTAACTCAAAAAGTGACAACCACTGACACTGTCATCAGACTCTACAGCTGAAATATTGTCACCTCATATTTGGGAAAGGAACCATGGAAAAGCATAACTGAAAATATTTTTTAAAGACATATTAAAAATAACTATTTTGACAGGAAGTTCACAAACAGAACTCAGAAGGAAAAGAAAGTAAAAGAGAACAGACAGGAAAAGATCAGAAAATCATGTTATATAATGTTTCAATTTAACAGTAGCTTGGCTAAATCTAGCACATATAAATCTGAATTTTCCAAGCTTTAAGATTTGAAAAAGTCACAGTCTTTCCTCAGTACTGTCATGAAATGTCCTTTCAATTAGTCCCTTCTTCACAGAAACAAGTTGAAAATACATTTTCGTGCCTATGTCCAATGCTATTATGTTGATGGAGGTACTCAGGAAGAGCAAGCACAAGGATATCAAATTCCTTTATCAGGCAGAATAGAGAAATTCAGACAAGTATGTATTAAACTCAGTGCCCTAGTGAGGCTTTGCACTGGTTACTCGGTTCTGAACGGTATGATAAACTCTTGGGCAGGTCTTATATAGTGAAAACGTGATATTCAATGTTTGAACATACATTTTCATGTTTAGGTCTATAAACGAGATGTAAACTTCGCATCCAAGGGAGCTCAAATCTGGGAAGCTCATAATCAGATACTGTTTTAAAATTGCACATAGCAAAGTCCTTGAAAGCTTATTATACAATCTCCTCGTAGAGATTCCCCTGTCTTGCCACAGTAACTCAGTAGGGTGTCGGGGAAAAAAAGGCCTGATTTGGTCATGAAGGTTTCAAACTTGCTCCTATGGCCATAGCCCTAATTCCCACTGGCTTCTGCTTGGAACTGGAACTGGTTCAAAGCCCCTAAAAATCAGCTGTAATAAGGCTCAGCCATGAATGGAGTGGCTGTGTTCAACTCCCTTGGTGAAAATGTTGGAGTAATCTAACACCAGATGACCAAGTCACATAATTTCAAAATAAATATTGGGTGGTTTTAAGTTATTTTGTCATTTGAAGTCCTCAGTGGCAGCAGAAAGGAAGCATGACAGAAGATGGTGATACTGTTAAGATTAACATTCCAAAACAATGAACTTACACCAAAATCCCATGACTGCTAGAGAAGTTGAGAGCTTTTTAAAATATATTTATGGTTTTGTTGCCTTCTGGTTCAATCTTTCAGGTTTGCACCTTCTGTAAATACAAATGCTTGAAACTTTCCATCTTAAATATCTAATTCCAGGAGCCAAGGCTTTAGAAACACACATAATAGTCTGAGATTGGGCATAATGCACATTATTGCAATTGTCATCACTGCAACTTCTTCCTACAGGGAACTTCTGTGCCTCTACTACTATCCAACAGTAGGTTTCTTCCCAAGTCTATCCAGCCACTGCAATGGAAATGTAGAGGTAGAATGATGCCTTTCATACATTACACAGCCAACTGAATCCACAAAAAAGGCATTCCACAGCATATTAATTAATTTTTACAGAGAAGTCTTACAGTGTCCCTTCTGCAATTGTAACAAACCTGCTGAGGACTTTGAGCTCAAGTCTGTGATACCCTGCTGAGCACCAGAGAGCCTCAGAGCTTTCCACCAGCAACTGGAAGACATGCTTTCCCCTCCTTAGCACTATGACACCAAGTCCCCAACTGACCCACACACCTTCTGCAGGAGTACCCACTGATGCTCTTTGAATCTGCTGGAGAATGGGCTAGTGAGGTAACTGAAAAAGTATCAAAGTTACCTTACCCTTGGTACTTCATCTAAAGAGTTGAAAGCTTGCTCAGGTGTAGTCACAAGCAAAGACTACCCGTATAACAATCTTACAGACATCATGGGTCCAACTGAAAACATGGGGCCTTTTTTCTGGGTACTGGACAAACTTTATCAAAGGCTTTATCTTCATGACTGAAGGCCACAAAACAATTCTGGCTTGAACACAATATCACAGTTTGTCATTTGTTTTTATACTGGGTGCAAATGAGACCCACTTCACGGTAGCTCACAGTAGTCCAAAGGCTAAGCAGAAATTCCTATGACATGGGGTAGACAGCAAGTAGAAAAAGACAGAACTCTGAAATCCTACACAAGTGCCATGGCCACTACTCTATAATTGAAATGACATCTTGTACATGCAAATACTGAATCAGACACCTTCTGAAGCTACTGAAGAGAAAATATACCTTTTATTGACAGTCAAGACAAGGCTCCATTACAGGCTACTGCTTGGCCCAAACACACAAATGAAACTGTTTTAAGGAGGAGCACAATGTAAATTTGTAACATGAATTTAAGCTTGTGATACAGTTCCTTGGTCTGTTTCACTTCATTGCTGTCTCCAAAGCACATTTACAAGTAGTCTTGATACCTGTTGACTGAGTTTGCTCACACCTATGTGCACCTTACAATGCCACTCTGAAAAAATACACAGGATGCCTTCAAGAAGTGAAATCCAATGCTTCAGAAACTAAATGGAGCACAGTGTAGCTGTTCAAATCCCAGAAACAGAGATGATCAGCCAGTAGCATCTTTACCAAAAATACCTACTGTGCATCTGACAGCATGAAGTCCACTTTTCTAATAAGCTCAAAAAAACCTCAGGAAGACAGACTGAAATGCTGAAAACTTTAGGCATGGATGAATTCGACACTTTATCCAGGAACAGTCATCAGACAATAAAGAACTCTTAACCAGGAAAAATAACTTTCAGCCAGGACAAGTCTGTGTGCATTCCTGCTCTGATTCCAGTCCCCCTGAGAACACCAAAGGGGCAAAAAGCTGGGAACATTAAACCAGTTCCCCCAAGCAAGGGAAGTTCTCTCTTGGCTTGTTGCCATTGCAGTAAAAGGCAACCTATTGCAACCAGCTTTAGCCAGCTACAGCACAGGCATTTAGAGCTGAAAGAGTCACCTCAGGCCTCCTACAAAACCAATGGAGAAAACAAGCATTTAACAAGTGATTCATCTGATTTATTTTAGATAGTAACACTGGGATGAGATAAATTGTGCTGCAAAATGAAGAAAAAATCAAGTCCTAGGAATGCCTTTTTCCCTCCATACACAATAAATGAAGTCCAGATGAGGAATTATCTGGTTTTGGTAAGATGGATCCTGCCCAGTAAGCCTGTGGCATACATTCACTCCTTCCAGAAAACTTTTGTTATAGCTGTTACAGTTTCCATCACTTCCAGACTGCTGGGCAACCAGGCTCCCTCCACAGGAGCTCTTGATAGACTGATAGTCTTGATAGTGACTTGATAGTCACAGGATATTCCAAGGTATCAGATCCTACTGTGTGGACTGAGATGGATCTGGAAGGTACATCTTACCATGTAGAATATTCTACATTGTAAATGGGAAAGAAATGGATCAGAAAAGAACTTTTCTGAATTGGCAACACAAACTCCCTCCCATTGCAGAGTCATATAACAAAAACTGAATGACTGAAAACGGCACTGACATATTTCTAAAGAAAAAAAAACCCTGCATTGATACATTTTTAAAGAAAAAAAAAAAAAAAGATACTAAGCTGCATTCTTGATCACAGAACTGAAATACTAGCAACCCAGAATCCGCAACGCAGCATGAAAAATAATCCCCTTTAGTTGAGGGCCTACAGTACTTTCCCTGCTCCATTGGATAGCAGCATTGAATACCAATGGAGGAGAAGGTGTGCTACACATCTTTTTATTTAGAAGCAGCTATAAATGCCAAGGCCAATACTTTATACTGACCATACTATAAATCAAGTTTAATAAGGGTCTATTTTCTGAAAATCCAAGTTTATGTTACTTTGTATTAGATGGAAAGCCCCTAAAATTAATTACTAAAACAATTTCTGCATGTGTGATTAAAAAATCAATTAGGCTGGTTAGTGCATATCATTTGTCATGGTTTAACCCAAGCTAGCAATACAACCACGACAGCTGCACACTCACCTCCTCCTCATTCCCCCAAATAGGGGAGAGAATCAAAAGGGAAGGGAGAAACTTGGGTTGAGATAAACGCAGTTTAATAAAGTAACAAAATATTAATGCACTATTAGTGTATATATATATATATATACACACACGTGTATATGTGTGTGTGTATATATATATATATATATATAAGAAATAGAATATAAAATAGAAGATACTCAATGCAATTCCTCACGAATTCCATCCACACCAAGCAGCCAGTCCCAGGAAGCAGCACCTGGTCCTGAACGGCTGATCCCAGAGACAGAAGAGAGAGAAAGGCAGAAAGGCCCAGAGGCCTCTGCAAAGGGTGGGATGGCAAAAGGCTGAAATAAACGCCCCAAACAGAACTCCCTGGGCTCCAACAAAAAGAGCGAAGAAGACGAAGAAGCGAGAGAGAGACTGGAAGATCCAGACTCTCCTTAAATATGAAGCATGACACTAATGGGATGGAATACTCTCATTGATCAGTCTGGATGTCAGTCGAGCTCTGCCCCATCCATGCCCCTCTTCCTTGATGCCTCACATCTGTGGGCAGAGCACTCAGAATGTCCTTGGCTCTCAGACCAGAGCAATTAAAAACATTAACTCTGTGCGGGGGTGTTACCTCCTGTTCTCAAACTAAGTCAAATAATGGCCATGCTAGGTATGAAATAGAAAGGTTTCTAACTCCATGAAGAAAATTAAATCACTTCCAGTCAAGCCAGCATACCGTCACAGTGCTCTCCTTTATGCTCCCACAATTTGTACACACAGCATGCGGAACCAGCATTTCTCTGACTTCAAAGTTAGTAGAAACAGGTTATTTCTCCACCTGAACAAGCCCACAAGTGACATTATAGTTGCAAAAGTTATGTAGTATACAATATGTGGTATCACTATTTCACCTATTAAAAAACAAACTTCTCATTAGACAAGGTTATTCTTTGGTGATCACTCATTCTGGGCACCTTGGCTCTGCTTATACAACAAAGTTTTGCTCATCTTACACCAGACAAGATCCCTCCACTTGTTAGGACAGCTTTGCTACTTCATTGATGGCTTTCAGTACCATGTTCAGTTTTGGCCTCCTCATCACAAGAAAGACATTAATGTACTGGTGTGAGTCCGGCAGAAGGCTACCGAGACGACTGGGAGCTGAAGTACATGGCATACATAGAAATGACGGAATAATTTGCTTTGTTCAGTCTTTAGAAGAAAGGGCTCAGAGGAGACCTTATTGATGTCTACAACTATCTCACTGGAGGATACGAGGAAGATGGAGCCAGACTATTCTCAGAAATGCCCAGTGACAGAACAAGAGGCAATAGACACAAGCTGGACAGGGGAAATGCCAAGTAAATATAAGAAAAAAAAAATGTTTTACTGTGAGATTAGTCAAAAAATCTGGTTGTCCAGAGAGGTTGTAGAGTCTATGTCCTTGAAGGTGGTCAAGACTCAGGCAGACAGGGCCTTGAGAAACCTGATCCTGTCAAACCTGCTTTGTGCAGGAGACAGGACTAGGTGACCTTCCAGAGGTCCCTTCCACCATAAATAATTTTATGGTGGGAATGGGAAAAGGTGTGGAGAACACTAACTACAGTCTCGAGGAAGCAGTTTCTGTGGCTTTAATGCACTGCTCCCTCATTTTCTTGAAGGGTACTCACTCGGCATCCTACAATATTCAAAAGCAGCCTCACCTAGTTGCATGCCAAATAAGGGCACATTAATATATTTGGCTCTACAAACAGACACCTCAGACTGCCCATAAACCCCATCACCCTTCACAGCAAGTGACGACACATCTGTCCTAAGGACATGGAACCATCTTATCTGCACAGACACCTGAATCAGTCAAGCACGCAGCCTATCCACATAGCAGTAAGGACACTCTTGAACGAGCTATAAAACTCTAACACTACTAGTTATTTTTTCCTGCTGGAAAATTACTGTTTTCATATGTCCCCAGATTCAGCAATAATGACGCCCTAACAAGTGCAGAAGGAATAGTTAGCACATTTGGCTTCAAGATGAGTACAACACAGCACTACAGACACAGTTACCAAGATCCTCTTACATGCTACATGTATTTTGCCAATACAATCTGAAGCCATGAAGAAATATATTGCCAACAGAAGGAGCCAAATGTGAATCCATTCTGCCAAAAGAACATGCTTAGCTGCACTATGCCAACAGCCTGTTCACCAGCCAGATCTCCTCATGCAGAGAAGGCCATGGATTTCCACTGTCTTTCAGAACTTCTGTCAGATTCCAGTATTAAATGGATGGATTAACATTTTGCAACCAACAAGATGACACTGGTTATCTTCATAACTGTTTTTAGTCACTAGTCAATACTAGTCAGCATGTCCATTTACACCATCATCCGCACTGAACTTGTAAATACCGAGCAGAAAATATCTGGGAGTGCCAAGTAAAATGATGTTAAACTCTATAAATGTGGACTTACTTGAGAATTCTGTGAGGTTTCATATGCTGCAACAGACATTACAGGCTCAGTGCTCCAGCTGGTACACTCAGCAGACACCACCCTGAAGTTGCGTTAGACGCCGTGCATTAGGACAAATCAAAAGGACAGATATACTGTGCTACCAAAAATGATAAGCCACTGCTTATGTTTCACACCACAGTTTTGCCTTTTGCCCAACAATAAAACCACCTTGCTGGAAAACTAAGTGGGTATTTGAAAGTTCTCTTAAAATAAGTTTACTAAGGCAATGAATAGGGAACTTTACAGGAATGTACGGATCCTGTTTAAACTTTTTTGAAAGGTTTGAAAGTCTAACAAGAAAAAAAAATCAGAGAGATTAACCTAAGAACAATCTGGTGCTCAACCACATAAAAGACTCAGATGAGGCATCTGATTTGCCATTTTCCCACAACATTTAATGTTCAACATTTAATTTAACAGAAATGTTTTGTGTTTTCAGCTTCTTTTATCTTCAATAGAAAGCTAAGTATTAGAAAGTACTTTACATTTTTTGTTTCTTAAGAGGGATTTTATTAATGAAAGTTATGGGAGAGAAGAAGATGTAATTACTGTCAAACTAACAAGTTAGCACAAGAAAGCTACAGTTACACTGGAATCCTCCCTACAGAAGCTATAGTGTATTAATGAATCTATAGTACATTAATGAATCTGTAACAATTTTGTCTAACCCTTCTTTAACACATTCATAGGAAGACATTTATAGCAAAACAAACAAACCAACCTTCTGTCAAATGAAACACTCTAGCAGACCATCTTCACCCCCTAAGGAGAAGATGAGATCAAGTACAGGACAGAAGTGTAGCCAGATGACCCAATGGAGGACAGGAACACACTCAAATACTGTGATGATATATACAGACTAAAGTGTGGGCTCTGTTGAAATAACAGAAGAGTCAATGCCCACCTTGCCTTAAGGTAGCCATGGGATTTGTATGCAAAGAGAAATAAGAAACTAATCAATTATCCATCCCATTTCTTATGCTTGTACGAGGACACAAAAAAAAATGCAAACATTTCCGTGATGTCCACCAGAAATATTGTAGCAATGTAATAGAAAAGTTGACCTTGTAAGTCACATGAGCAAAATTAATCATTTGTTCTCTGTGGTAAATACTATACAGTATTTACAATTAGCATTAATACAGATTTATGAGAACTTCTGGTATGTGGTAAAACTGATACTGGACAGACATGCTCAATACTGAAATGGTTCCGTCCAGCTGAGTTACAGTGAATGATTCCCACTGTAACGAACTCCACTTACATGTTCTCAGCTCAGGATCCTAAAGCTAGGAAAGCTCTTGCCTTCCCAAATTTGTTCTGATTCAGGTCCTATTAGTAACTTAAACAAGTTGATCAAGACCATTAGGAGAAGAAAGAGACATGAAAACAAGTGCTGACTTAGAGAAACTACAGTCTGCCACCTCTGAGGTAGCAAGATGTTTCAGAGATCCTCTTTCGTAATGTGGCAAAAGAAATTCTGCTCATTTTAGGAGAAAAGCTGAAAGAACATATTTCCACGGTGTACTGGCTGGGGCTCAAAATGAGATGGATTTACTAGAGCAGCAAGCTTGTCAAAAACTTGGGTGAACTTCATGATTGCTTTGAAGTCATTCAGTAACTGGTTAGGAAACATGAGGTATCCATCACCAAACTGCCTAGAGAGACCATTTATACATATTAAATATCTGAAGGTAAAAATATACTCTGTAGCCCTGAAAGATGAAGTAACTTCTGTAAAATCTATTCTATTTTTAAAGGGATAATTCAAACTTAATAAGGAAATTTAACAAATACCACTTGCCTTCTGCAGGTCTCAGTCTTTGAGAGGGTTCAGCATAAGAAAACAAACTTCAAGTTTCTCTCCAGGTTTCAAGTTGCAACAAACTACAAACTAGCATATTGAAGAAAGCTTCCTATTCCTACTATCCAATATTCTTCTTTAAAATGCTTGTACAGGTTATAAGGCAAACTATTTCAAAGGCCTTAGGTAATTGGCAAATATGTTTATGGATATATTAAAATGTAAATTTAATCATGTTTATAATTTAAAGCCTTTCAGAAATCCTCTTTAACCACCCCATTTTACAAGTTAGTGAGAGTTTGGCTTTTGACTTGAGTGGTTACAGAATTGGCCCATCCTGGCACGAGTTAAGACATCCATTTTTAAGGAATGTGTTAGAGATACACTCATGCTCAGTAATACTTGCACCTTGGCTGAAATAATTTTCCTTTAAAAAGCAGTTATCACACAGTCATACGGAGCACACAAAAATACCATAAAAGTAAGTACAATGTAAGCCAGCCCTCTGGCTCTTCAAATCTTTGAGCTTTGGTGTAGTTCTGGTTGAAAAAATGTAGCTATTCAAGTTTTATGTTGTTCAGATCAACAGAGATGGATATTTTTCCCACCTACTTATTCTTCCCACTTTAACACTTTTGTGAGGAGGTATTTCTGATACCACCTACGCCAGAAAGAATCTGGTGTGCAACCCTTTTAAATCTCAGTAATCCAAGAGACATTTTCAGATAATTGTTATAGACAAATCTTTTTTGCAATACCTGCTGTTCATGGTTTTACCTATGCACCACCACCAGGTCAGTTCTGAAAATCACCACTCTAACCAGTATTTCTAGGACACCTTCTCAGATTTTAGGAAAACGCTAAGACCATGCTCCAGGCAGGTCTAGCTATAGGCTAGCTGGGTAACACATGAGTTCAGCTAGGGATTCAGATATTTTCATTTGTTGAGCTTACTTTTTTAAAGCAGGTGGTTCAAACTAAAGAATTAATGGAATGACTCAGTAGACTAGAATTCAATCAGATCAATTTAAAAAAATGGTATTCCTGTGGTACATAACACTTATAAAATAAACATTATCTCTCTTGAGTGTTAGCAATGACTGGTATATTAAATGGAACGCAATCTAAAACTGTTCTTTTGGCTGCAGGAAGCAGTTTTCCCATTATGGCCTTATTAAATTCCAAATAGGGAATGTAGGATGGATGGAAAAAGGATATTTTAGAAGACTTCTTGGGGTTAATGTTACTTTAAAGCTCCACCTCCTCTCAAATGCCATTTAGGGCACAAACCAAGCAGGTGCAGGTTACGATGAGATTGAGACAACCAGTGTGATATTCCTTCAGCGTGTTTTCTGGCCTGGGGTGGGGTAAATCTTGGTGGATGTTTCCTTGCTGAATAGTACATGCAGAAACTGTAAGTCCTATTAGCATTGTCTTGAGCAGACAGCTCTTCTTATATGAACTTTGATAATCAAAGCTAAGCTTATCATTTGGGTAATTATCTATTTTTTTTCCCCTTTAATTAGAGGCATTTCTGGAATTGTGATGGTGGGGTATCACTTCTCGTTTATGTCTCTGGTGACTGAGACAGGCTAAGGGCTAACTCCGGGTTAATGAATGTTTTATGTGCTGTTCTCTGAGTGCAGACTGCAAGCTTTCTCAGTCTACAGGCTTCCCCCCTTGTAAGCTTTTCAGGGAACAACCATGTTTTAATACATATCTGCACTGCTGTCAACTAAAAGCCTGTTCAGGCCTCAAGACCTCAAGCTCAGGATGACAAAATTTTAGCATCACAACAGCCTGAAATGGATTTGTAAGCATTTTTTCCTTCTGCTTATAAGGAGTGTCTGAGACTGGCTTTTCTTCAAATATTAAGGACCTCAGCTGGAAGGACCTATTTTTACTAAAGAATAGTCTGTGTGTCCGAGAACAACTAAAATTGTTTTCTAGCTTTAAAAAGAGCATCTATGTAAACTTCACTAAAACTGCACGTGTTAAAAAAAACCACTTAGAACGTCATTGGAGAAGCTGCTTTTCTTACAATACAATAGACTAAGCTTGAAACACTGTTTAATTTATGCAGAAAGCCTGCTTTAAAATGGCATACTGCACACAGCTGTGCTGCTTTAATTTTGCTCTGGAAAGATGAACAGTGTTGTTAACACCTGTTCACGCCTTGTAGTATGGCATCTGAAACTGGCAGCGCTAGGTTCTCTAAAATGTCAAACTCCATTTTGTTTTTTAATTAAAACACTTTGGTGTAACTTAAAATGTTTGTATCATCTACTAACTTTGATCCACACCATTTCTGACAGAAAAGGATTAAATATGCTTATTGTAGAGTGATTACATTCTCTTTAATTAAGATACTACTTTATTTGGTATTCTAGAATACCATCATCCATACGGGCATAAATGTATGCTTAAACACTTAAACCTGGAAATCTGACTTTAGTGTCATCAGTAGATCACAGTTAATACAGGAGTACAGGACATTCATACCCTAAGGCTGTTTTTGAGCTGCCTGCAGAATCAAATATAACTCTGCGTTATTGGTCTGCTCCCTTTGACCTCACTACAATCGTTCCTTCTTATCATGCGATTTCTTTTCCTGTAATTTAAATATCCAAGAATCCTGTTTCCAAAAGTCAGCTTTATCCATTGGACACATAGAGCGTTCTTTTACGGTGCAAATGGCAGCACAGACAGCATACCAAAAATAGCTCAGAAAAGGGCACTGATTTTTTTTTAATTTTTCACCACGCTCCACTGCTGGAAACAGCCCAATACCAATAACCGTGATCAACTTTTTGTATATACTAAAAGTAATTTGTTGCAACTGTAATATATAATTTTATTAATTCTATTCTATATATTTCTATAACAACAACTTTAAAGGCAACAGCTGTTGGTGTACAAGCTGTTATACAAAGTACACTAGCTAATTTGTGGATGTCTGTTCAGTTCTTGCTCTGAAAAGCATAAGGATCTTTACTTTTACCTTTACCAGGGTTTTATTTCTGGTTGCCACATCTCTCCTACCCTTGCTACTTTCCATATGTTACTCCACTTTGTCTAAGTGCTATTAACAGCCATTTCTTGGCAACTTATTGAAACTTTTTGCAGTCTTAACTTTCACAAGGCCTTTGACACTGTCTCTGTTTCACATCCTCACAGACAAGCTGACGAATGTTTGGGGTAGATCAGTGGACAGTGAGGTGGATTGAAAACAAGAATGGTCAGGCCAGAAGGCTTGTGAATGGTGGCACCAAGCCCAGCTGGAGGCAGGTCACTGGTGGTGTACCCCAGGGGTGAGTACTAGGGACAGTGCTGTCTAACACTCTCATTAACACCTTATATGAAGGGATAGAGTTACCCCCAGCAATTTCCCCGATAATACAAAATTGGATGGAGTGGCTAATACACCAGGTGGGTGCACTGCTTTCCAGAGGGACCTCAGCAGGAAGGAGAAATGGGCAGAGCAAAACCTCATGAAGTTCAGAAAAGGGAAATGCAAAGTCCTGCACCTGGGCATGAATAATCCTACACTCTAGTACGGGCTGGGGGCCAACCAGCTGGAAAGCAGCTCTGCAGAGAAGGACTTTGGGGTCTTTCCAACCACCATGTTGACCATGAGCCAGCAATGTGCCCTTGTGGCAAGGAAGGCCAAGAGCCTCCTGGGCTGCATTAGGAACAGCGTTGCCAACAGGTCATGGTATGCAATCCTTCCCCTCTGTTCAGTCCTGGTGATACACAGCTGGAGTGCTGGGTCCACTGCTGGGCTCCCCAGTGCAAGAGAGGTACTTACAGGGGTGAGTCCAGCAAAGGGCAATGTAGATGATTAAGGGGCTGGAGCATCTGACATGAGAGGCTGAGGGAACTGCAAGTGAACTGCAAGAGAAGAAACAGCTCAGGGGGACGCTATCCATGTGTATAAATAACAGACAGAAGGGAACGAAGAAGAGGGACCCAGACTCTTCTCAGTAGTGTCCAGTGACAGCATAACAAGCAATGGGCACAAATTAAAACACATGAAATTCCATCTGAAGGAAAAAGAACATTTTTGTACTCTGTGAGGGTGATCAAACCGTGGACCAGGTTGCCAAGAGATGTTGTAGAGTCTCCATCCTTGGACATATTCAAAACACAGCTGGACATGGCCTTAAGCAACCTGCTCTAGCTGACCCTGCTTGAATAAGGGTTGGACCAGACAATCCCCAGAGGTTCTTTCCAACATCAGCCATTTTCTGAGTTCTAAAATAGAGATAGCACTAACAGTTTTTTCACCATTTCTCCTTGTAAAAGCTACGTGGGGCCAGGATGGAAAAGAATCACCTCAATTGCCAGGTTGTAATCTTCTCAATGTTAAAGTGTTGCTTTCTTAAACTAATCAGTCCTAAATGAAGTTAGCGCTCCCATTCTCACACCTCCTACTTGAAGGTTATTTGGTTTTAAAAACCTTACTCTAACTTATTTTAGCCTAGTTCACACCCACATGTTCTTATCCCCACATTGTTCTTCAGTATATTTTCCCCTCCCATGTATTTATAGAGATGTGGGCTTATTTAGCCATGAAAACAAAGCTTTTATGGGCTCTCATAATATGCTGCCTATTCCAGTGATCACCCTTATAGCCTTTCCCTGCACCTGTTCCAGTTTTAATTCATCCTTCATGAACACAGAAGAGCAGAATGGTATACGTCATTCCTCAAAAAATGATATTCATGCCTTCCTCTCTGTACTGTCTATTCCTTACCCTTTGTAGGTAACAGATCATTTGATTACTCCTGTCAGACTAAACAGGAGAAATTAATACAATGGAAGACTCAGGTGCTTCCCAGCAGTGTGCTTACAGTCCATGCTACTGTGGGTAACAGATGTGAGGCACCCTTCTGCATCCTCATGACAATTGTCATCACAATTACGGGGCTATGTCATGCTGGCTGCAGCCATTTCATTAAGATCTTGCTTCTAAGCAAAAATTAAGTCTTCTTAGTATGGTTGTATTACCACCCATGTGCATTATCTGATGCTGCAGACTGCTTTTTTCAGGAAATCTTCTGTAGTCTCTGTAAAATGTTCTAAGAAGTAGAAAGATCTTATCCATGCAAGGATCTGATTCAAGTTAGTCCAGCACATACCGAACTACTCAGCAGAGAGTAGGTGGATTTGGCTTTCTTTAAACAAACAGTAAACCTGCATTTAAAATCACACCTATGAGAAAAATTTTCAAACTTGGTCTCTGCTTGTACCTAGTTCTCTAAGGAAAGTGTCTGGGTTAAAATTTTCAAAAGTAGCAGAAGTGACTTAGGCTCATCAGTCACTTATGAAAATGGGACTTCAGGGCTTTGAAATTTCCATTCTAAGTAAGTTTCTAAATTGGAGAAGACACTGAAACAGAGCTTCAGCAGTACAGCAAGCCATTTGATAAGCCAAAAATACCCATTAGCAAATCAAACATAACTCTAAAGAGCTGTAATCTATTTAGAAGAACTTTGGAAGGTAGGAAGTGATGGAAGGAGGGGAAAAGCTAATGCTGGGATCACTTATAACTCATGACGTAAATGAAATATGATCCCGTGACATCTTGAAGTTTGGGATATATTTATTCATGAGATACAAGCTCATCATCTTCTATATAGAGTTAGGACAGCCTTGTAATACTGCATTTTTCTGCCTACCCTCTCTAAAATTTTGAAAGACAGTGAGATAAGACAGTTATAAAACAAGTGGGAGAAATTACTCTCAAACTGAGCAATCCACTGGTGGTTTTTTGCTCTTTACTTCTATTTGCAGATACATTGTTTTCAATAAGACTTTCTTTCTTTCTTGACATTTATCATGGCATCCCAGCCACTAATACGTGGAAGCCTATTTTCAAACCCCTATCACTATTATTCCTCCTATCTTCCATTTCTTGGAGTGAACACACAATGTGAAGAATGGTGGGAGGTGATATTTTTTGTTTGAAAGTAATAAAGTCTACATACCTAAAATAAGCTGAAAAAATTATTCCCATTTTCTGCCATTTGTAACCACAATTCCACCCTCAAATATTTTGCTACTTAGAGTGATTATGTATGTTCATAGGAAGGAAGCAAATGGCAATCCAATATCAGATAGACTTACCATGGCTAAAATTACAGAATTAATATCAGTTCACTGAGAACTTACCCTCGATTTATTGGCAAATCTTATTCTCAGTATATTGATATATATACGCTGCTACACATTCTGCTCATTTTCAGCAAAATGGATTTGCCTCCTTTCTCGAGTATGAGTTTTCATTGGCACTCCATTACAAATACAGTCACTCTCAAGAAAGGGACGCTTACCCTTTGCTTGAGATTATATTTTTAGAGTGTCAGTTATAAAGATATACTAAAGCAGTAGATCCCTTTTACTTGATAATAAACATAGCCCAACAGCTGAAAAGATATATTTACAATCTTCCACCAGAATCCTCCCAACCCCGTACTGCTAAGAAAAACAAGTGGGCCACTGCAGCATGTCCCAGAACTATTTTGGTACTGAGGGAAGTGCAAGTTCCAAAGCAGTGTGGAAAAATGCCCTGCCAGCTGCTCCCCTCTCTTACAAATGTAAGCTTAGGTGTCTTTCCTCATCAACTAGCAGATGAAAGAACTTTCAGATAAGTTGCTTCTACATCACTAGTGCCACATCCATAGAGATTTTTAGGTGTCCAAAAGCTCAAAGGTTCAAATGAATTGCTGGAAGCTAATCAAGTATCACACCTCAGCTGAACTACAATAATTTACTGTGCAAGTCAACAAAAAAAAAAAAAGGAAGGTAACTCACAGCAGCTCAGCTCCCTTCACTATGGACTATGCTCATGCAAATTACTTGTGCCTGCCACATGTGAAGAGCACAGAGCATACAGACCTACTGAGGCACAGCAGCTTGTCACCTCATGCCAACTGGCTCTGCTCCGAGTAACATTTGTATTTATAAATCTGCTTCCAAACCTCTGGCACCTGAAAAGTCATCGGTGCTCTAACTCTCACCAGTGACGTTAGCCAAGTGCTGGATGTTTTGCTGCTCTGCACTCCAACATTTTGGTTCAGCTGAGCATGTCAAGGGTCCACCTCATGCCTACTGGTCATGGGCTACCAGGCCTGCACTTTGTCTGCTGACCAACCCAACAGACAGGCCTGTAGAACAACTGCCACACCAAGACCAGATTAAAACTCTGGGTATAACACACACTTTCACTTAGAAGCATGACAAAGCAGAAGGTGACATCCCCCACCTTTTAAATGACTGTCTAGAAGCTCAGGGAAGTATTCAGCTGAGGGGATTCAAACCCAGATTCTTCATTCTTCATTCTTGGAAGCATGAAGACATTGGCATTTTTAAAAGGGATTTATAAAGGGCATCATGCTTCTAAAGAAAACTTTAAAAATGTGAACCTCCAATGAGTGAAAACCTTGGGAAGCAAAGAGAAGTCAGGTGTATGTGGATTTTTTCTACATCTCATGAGCTCCTGGAACCTGATTCATATATGTGGCATTAATGACAACAATAAGTACAATTATGACAATAACAATAGCTGACACAAAGTATGCTGAAACTAGTTTAGTCTGGAGATGAAAAAGACAAAGAAAATAGTTGGATGGTCTATATGAACTGCATATAAACACAGCTTATTGGTCAAGCTGAGACCAAAACCCAGACAGACATGATCTGGCCGCTGATGCTGCAACATTAGTGCTTCCCTGTGAAGAAAGCACTCGTAAGATCAAGCAAGTAGTCATAAGATGCAACATCAGCTCTTTCATTTTGACTGGTTTCTTTCTTCAAATAAATCCCTTTCATTAGTATTAGTATCTCCTCTTTCTTCACAATGAGTTGCACGCTACTTCTAAGTTGAAGTCAAAGGTAGGACTGAAGCTGACTTACACCAAAACCCATTAGCTATAAGCAAAGTGCCACTGCAGAAGCTTTTGTTACCACATGGTACCAGGATACTGCCCAGATTTGTAAAGCTGAAGCCAGCCTCAATGCTCCTGTAACTTGACTGCCATTGCCTAGGCTAGCTAGATCAATATTTGCAAAGCAATATCTCTACATGTTGCTGTCATGCCTTTAACTGTAATGTAGATGCAGTCACAGGTAGTTGTCATTAATTGTCATTAGTGCTCTGAATTCAGACACCAAAATTGGCAATTTGCTTTCTCAACTGTTTGAGACACTAAATTTTTGTGAGTAGGCTAGGTTTTATAAGAAACTATGGATCAGAGTTGGAAGGACATTGCAAAGGAGTAAATGACATGAAAAAGCAGAGAAGCAGAACAGGAATTTTACTTATCTCAGTGCAAAACTGTGGCAAACTTCCAACACACCCTGAAGACTGCGACTTCAAAATGAAGGGATGATAGACATTCACTACAGCACATTCTCATTGCCTAACCTAATGCTCTTATGAACTCACATTATACCAACATTTGAGGGGAAGCAGTTAAACCATGAGAAACTTCTATTAGTCTGCTAAAATAAATTTTTCCTTTTGACCTTTTTCTGAAAGCAATATACCATCGTAACAATGTGTAATTTTACTTTGCAGTGCAGGTATAAAGTTCAGGTAAACTATAACATTTTATACACACATGCAGCCTCACCGATAAATTGTTTTTAAAAAAAAAATACTTTGGTGATCCAAGCATTCAGGAGAGAACCAAGGTTAACAAAATGCTGAAACTTAAAAGTGTATTAGAATTTCTGGGAATTTTATCCTCTATTCAGTTTCAGCCCTGATGTTTTTGGAAGCAATAATCAAGAGGCCATGCTCCAGATGGAGAGGGAAGTAGTTACAAAATACTACAGCCACCTTCCTATCACCTAACCCTGAGCACACATCCTATGCAGAATGGCCCTGTTCGAAGAGCTACTGACTCCAAACCACCTTTCATACACCCCCATTCATCATAACACAAATTTGTTTTAAGCGTATCCAGGCTGTTCTCAATGGTTTGGGGGTCTTAATCTGCCAATAAGCAAATTCTATCTTTAGTTTCCACCCCAGGATCGAAAGCAAAAGCTGGGAGCTTGTGCTACAATTTCCATCTGCAGTGCCTCTTGTGTGGGCAGCACCACTAGAAACTTCAAGGCAGTCTGCAGCTGAGACATTGATGGCTACATTTGCACAATGTGGTGACAGTAGATATAAACATTGAGCATATTTTACGTTTAATTTCAGAGCATGTGAGCTGTGGGTATCGAGAAGATGGGACACAAATATCAGAGAGGAAGACGAGGAAGACCTAGAGTCAGTGACTGTCACCTCACCTTTGCAACAACTGTACCTACAAAATATGTTACTACACAAATTCGGGATTAAAACTTCTCTCCTTTTTGTTTTTTCTTTTCATAGGGGGCAGGGGGGGCATTTAATTGCACACAAATAGAAAACAAACAAAAGAGCTCAAGAATCAAGCAGCTTTCTGAAGTATGGAATCTTTCCCTTTCTTAAATACAAATATACCCTACTGGTTGCAGAAAGGACTATCTTTTTAAGTTAAAAAGTGAGAAACAACATGCATCTTGCACTGAGACATCTGTGGCTGATGCAGGAATCAAAATAAGGAAAGACAACACACAGAAACTAAGGAGTCTTTGCTGTGGGCTACTGTCAATTGAAAGCTCAACTTGACTGTCACAAAGAACAAGCTGTCGGCAAACTCATCACTGATGGTGGTCCGAGGGCTGCCTGGCACTGTTCAAACAATGGGCAGGACCAACATGAGAATGGAAGAGGAACCCAAATCACGCTGGTTGATCCCATCCCATCTGTGGTTCCTCCCAATAATATTGTTATGCAGGCTCGCTAGAAGTCAGACCCACAGGCACCCAATTCTTACTGATTTCAATGGGAATCATGCTCTGAAACACATTTGCCAGCCTCAGTTTTGCTGCCTCTGCCCTCCAACAGCAGGGAGAGGCTTTTGTACTGCACTGTTTCTGCCTCAGTACCTTTCCAGAAGAAAAGCAGAAAAATACATGCATTTCTTAGGCGCAATTCACCTTTGATATGCAAGAAAAGAGACACACAGCCAGCACAAACAGACATATCGAGAGGTATATCATTATGTGTGGCTTTTAATAGTAGGTGACAGCACTGGCTGGTTACCACTATATTATCATAAGTCCTTCAGAAACTCTGACAGCATAGTCCAATATTAAGCAAATCCCTACTCTCTCTCTCTTTCCTTCAGACATCTTTGATGGAACATGGTTTAGTGCTAGAGTTAGGTTAGCTTATGTTTAGACTAGATGACCTGAGGGTTTCTTCCAATGGAAATGATTCTATGATTCTATGAAACTAGCTTTTGTGTTGCATTTAACAGCTATTTTATACGCAAAATGTATTTGTGTATAAGCTACCTTGGCTGTCAAGCAGTTTGATTGTATCAGTTTATAACAACACAATGGAATGTATCTAAGGTGACTCTCTTTAGAATTATATTCTGTTAGTGTTCAACCTCCTTTATGAGAGATGATTGAAGAAAAGGGAAAAATAGCATATGGCAGCTATTAGCAAAATAAACAAAGACTACATCTTATTCTGAAACCCTGCATGCTATTCAAGTGCTGTCCTGGTTTTGTTAAAAACAAGTTTCTCTTTCAGTGAATTTTGCCTGTCATATTAACTGCATTTTCCTGGAGAACCAGACCCATGTTTTGGTAAACATAGCAATGGAATGCAAACTTATTGATAAGCATGGATGGACGTCTCGCGAGAGGGGCGACGAGGAACAAGTGACTAAGAAACTGACCAACTGTGTATAACATTCCATTCACGTGAATACTTCATATAAAAGTGGGAGATCACGAGGATCTCGTCTCTTTTCTTCCCTTTTTCCTTATGGCCGACCTTAGGAGAGGATCTCGCTGGTCGTCCCTGAGAACTGAGGCCTAGTGAGAGACTGAATCCAGCTCCGGTCGGCTGCAGAGTCTAATCCAGGACTTTGGTGGCCGGCTCTGCAGTTGCTGAGACTTTCAAGATTGGTTTTGTATATTTTGTATTATTTTCTCTATTCTTATTAGTAGCATTAGTAAAACATCTTTAATTTTTCCAACTCTCTTCTCTCCGTTCTTCTTTCCCTCCCGATCGCCTGTGCTGAGTGGGAAGGGGGGGGAGAGGGAGGGGCAAAACGGGGGAAGTGGGGGGGAGAGGAGGTTAACAATACATCTGCCAGGGTTTTATTGTCACCCCGCAATCTTAACCCTTGACAAGTGCTATTCAAGTTACTTTAAGAGTAAAAAGAGGTTTGGTTTGTTTTGTTAAAAAAAAGCATCAGTTCCTCCTGGGACTTTTGGGGGTTTTTTTTGCCTGGCAACGGGACATCCTTGCTGGCATTACCAAGATCTGATACGCATTTAAAAAAAAAAAAGGCAAAGAATTAACTGTGCTAGAAATCATGAATGTCAAAGAAAAGTGAGAATGTTAGCACATGATGAGTCTTTTTCCCCACCACATTCGCAGAGACACTTTCCAAAAACAGGTCTTATCCCAATCAACTCTAATTCAGAGTAGTAGACGTTCTTCTTTTTACAGAAACAGAGAGAAATGTGCAAAATTACGGTCAGTACTTATATTTCATTCAATCCTTAAAGTCTTAAATGGTTTATGGCCATACCCCCACAGGCACCACTTATTTTTGCATGCCACAGTGTCATCATAGATCTTCAGCAGTGACAGCTGACTGACAATTTATCTCATTTTGCATAAATGAGACACAGCTACTGGTCAGACTACTGTGCTGCCAAGGGCTACGAGTCAGGACAAACATCCTTCTTTCTAGGCCAGGGACTTGAAAAAGTGGGACTTAAAATGTCTGTTAGGGTTTATGCTATATTTTGGCATTTTGAGTCTGTATCTAAAATAGCCTATATCAGAATAACTAAAAGATACGAGTGAAAGCAAACCTCCCCCATCCCAGAAGAGGTTTCCACCCTGCAAACTAATTATGGAAAAAAATATGAAGGGTGATACTCTAGGAGTCGCACTTGAATTACATGGTCTGATCTGTGGGAGGTTACTGTACGCTGCAGTGTTGTGCCTTGAAAGTGATGCTTTGGGTTTGTGAATTCCTGAACACAGGAACACCCATGTCCACCAGCCTTGACATTGCTTACAACCATTTGGTATACTGTTGTCCTGGTTTTGTTAAAAACAAGTTTCTCTTTTAGTGAATTTGCCTGTCAGCTAAAGCCTTCATATTAGCTGCATTTTCCTGGAGAACCAGACATAGGTTTTGGTAAACACAGCAATGGAATGCAAACTTATTGATAAGGACAGATGGACATCTCGTGAGAGGGGCAACCAGAAACCGGTGACCAAGAAACTGATCAATGGTGTATAACATTCCATTCACGTGAATACTTCATATAAAAGTGGGAGATGACGAGGATCTTGTCCCTTTTCCCTTCTGCTTATGGCCGACATTAGGAGAGGACCTTGCTAGTTGTCCTTGAGAACTGAGGCCTAGTGAGAGACTGAATCCAGCTCCGGTTGGCTGTAGAGTCCAATCCAGGGCTTTGGGTGCCAGCTCTGCAGATGCTGAGACTTTCAAGATTGGTTTTGTATATTTTGTATTATTTTCTCTATTCTTACTAGTAGCATTAGTAAAACATTTTTAATTTTTCCAACTCTCTTCTCTCTGTCCTTCTTTCCCTCCCGATCGCCTGTCCTTACTGGGAAGGGGGGAGAGGGAGGGGAAAAAGGGGGAAGTGGGGGGGAGAGGAGGTTAACAATACATCTGCCAGGGTTTTATTGTCACCCCGCAATCTAAACCCTCGACTACTGTACACAAATCAGAACCATTAATAACAACTGCCTGATAAAACAATTCAGAAAAATACCTGCTTTACCTTCTGCATCTATTAGAAACATTGTACCCAAGTACAGACATCATTAGACACACGAACTGACATGTCCAGCTTGCAGGCAAGCAAATATTCCTTTCTCACCAAGGAATAACAGCAATTAAAGTTTAATCTACCAGGTGATAAGTGCCATCTAAGTAATCAGATGCTTCATGTTCCTCCTGAAGACAATGTGATTTAAAGCCTGTTTATGTACAATGTGTGGAATTAACTTGTTTGCCTTCTGAAGAGATACGTATTTTCTTACTGCAACTCTATGGATTACTTCTGTGTAATAAAAAAACCCAGAAAGTAAAAAAAAAATTAAGAACTGAGTACATTTTCTGAGGCGTTCTCCTGAGTAGTCATCACTTCGAACAAAATGTTGGCTCTTTGTTAAGGAGGAAATATCACAAATACCATATGCAAGAAGATTCCCAAAATGGTAGCTGGCAGCAGCAGGAAACATGCTGTAACTGATGGAAAGACCAAAAATCTTAACCTAGATAGGCAAATGAAATACCATTTTTACTATCTGCAGCTAGTATGCACCATAAAAGTATCTTTGTGCTCTTTTTTTTTTTGCTATTCATGTCAGCCTTTCCCTTCCATCATACCTGCTTTTCCTTTATATTCCATTATTTTTCTTGATGCTTGCTCTTGTTATTTTAGTTTTCAGAAATTCTTTCTGCAGTTCCACTTTACCTTACTTTCAGATCAGCCTGGAGCTCACTGCCCACCTGCTGTTCTCAAAACACCACCATTATGTTCTAGAAAACAGCTGAGCCACAGCTTAAAACAAACAAACAAACAAACAAACACACACAACAAACAAACACAACACACAGGAAATAGTTAACTTGCAACTATTTATTTCAGTCCTCTTTTGCACAGCAGCAGGCAATTTGAGGTATTTCCACTGCTAGAAGAGCTGGGGGGTGGCACACTTTTTAAAGGAAAGTTTCAAATTTTTGTATAGTATTTCAAAACAAAGTAAAAATGGTCAGTTTTACTAACATTGCAACATAGTTGTTTAGGATTTACACGGGCAAGTCTGGCCTGGGTTACTGTTTGAAAGTATTCCTTACTAGTAAAATCAGTATCATCGCTAATGTGAGTCTACATGATCTACTTAAGTCATTTAATAGTTCATTTCTGCACAAGATTACCATTAAAGTCATAGAAATAATGCTCCTAGATAAGCCAGTGATCCTGTTGTTTCCACGAGCACTTGTAAAAAAATCCTTCAAAGGAGGTTATAAGAAGCCCTGAAGCGACAAGTTCTAGAACTTGACCATATGGGAATTTTCTTTTTAATTACAGAGAATATTTTTATTTTTACATTGAATTCTCAGACTTGATTTCAGTTATTGCAGGTTTCTTCAACTACATCCACATAACAAGACAAATTATCGAAGACAGATGTGAGAAAATCGAAAATGGAAGACTTCCTTTTATTTGAAGTTTTATAAGATACCCACGTTTACTTTACTGAGTAAAAGCTCTTCCAAAATACAGATACAGAAACAATTTGGGTAATATAAAACAGTACAAAAACGTGAGAAAACCACCATGGGCCTAATCCTCCAGGTTTTCCTTTATGACAATGAAAAATACAGGAATAGGACTGGTTATTTTGTAATAAGAGGTGGGGAGGGGAAAAGTGTTACCAAATATTGATCACTTTTAGGTGCAGTGAGATACAAATTATGCTTATACAACATTTCTAGCTACATCCATTTAGTTTAGTTTTCTATTCCCCTTAAAAAACACATACAGAATATATTACTGCACAATACTACCAAATAAGTATTTTACCCAGCGCACACCAAAAAAAAAAAACTATCATGGTCATCAAATTATAAAGGTCATCAATACACATAATAAGAGACAAAGGCAGAAAGTGGATCCTACTTCCAGTCTCTAGACTGCACACACAATCAAAAATTAGCCTGGCTAAAATTTTTAGTAGGAAGCATTAAGGCAATAGATGTATACAAAGCTATACAGCTCATCAGAATGAGTTACAGAAGAAAGAAAATAACCATCTGACCACTTCTGCCTTTTTCATCTAGAATTCAAGCTCTAGTTTTCCCTCCCAAGCTCTGCAACATACTTGCACCATCCACTAAAAACAGGTCTTGAAAGATCTCCTGAAGGGGAAGGAACAGCATTAACAGTGGTGACCCACGCTGTGTTGTTAGCAAAGGATTGATGTGGCTTTCATAGGTGACATAGGTGACCGTCCTGTGTGCTTTTCCACATCCAAGTCACAGAGACATAATATCATATTTCAAGAGAGTTGCGGAAGACATACAATCTATGTGAAAGAAAAAGAAAACCTTGTACATCTTTTCCAAGCTGTGCATTTTTATAGGGAAGCGTTCAAAGATGTGTATTTGAAGTATACCAAAAGGATGAATACCCTTTCAGGCTATTCAGAGAAGCTGTCTGGAACAAGAGGGAGAGCAATGAAGCATTAAAATAAATGAAAAGTAAATGAAATACAAATGAAACATTAAAAATGTCAGTCAATCAGCAGCTTCCTGGGCTTTTGTTGCTGTTGTCTGTTGAAGTACAACCAACTATGATAAAAGTTAAAGTAATCTTTGAACAGTCCAGCCCTTCCACACAGTGAATCAGGGATAATTATCCTTCTATTAGCAATGGTTATGCCTCATATCACTTCCTTACTGCCAGTATAACTTGATCAACTACAGAAAGCAGCAGGTATAAAGGGAAGAAAGAAAAAGCAGAAAGGAAATCAAGAGATACAGAACTTTTTAAAAGTAAGGTGACTCAATGTATATTCTATATGTTTTCTCCCAGTCTCAAGCTTTTAACATATTTATGTCCTGCATGAAGTAGAATCTTTTCTTCCTTTTCGGAAATAAAGTTCCAAGCTTCAACAGAAACCAGGCCCCGACCAATGCCCAGCTCCCCAGGAGTCCTTCCTTGCTTGCAGATCTCACTACTGGTCTTGTTCTGTTCTCCGCTACTCTTTTCTGTCCAGCTGTTGTGCATCCTTTTAGCTTTGCAGGGGTTAACTCTGTACCTCAGCAGTCCTCACCTTCATTGTCCTCTTTGCTTTGATCCTGGCCTTTGTGTGAATATTTACCAGCTGCAGTTCTCTCCCAGCCTTAGAATTTCAGTGAGGAGCTGCTCTTTGTTAGCACTCTGTAGGGTAATCCAGCTAGCTACTGCTCCTTCTCAAATTAAGTTTTTAACTTATTTTTGTGCTCCTGCAAGGTGACAATTTATTCACACAAATCCTATTCACACTCCTATGCCAAAACATTCAGCTCCGTCTCTCTTTGCCCTTAAAACATACGTATTACCCACACTGAATTCTCAGGAAGACTCATTCATTCCCTGCCACAACCTTATATACCTACACACCCAGGCTGACTCCACACATTGCCTTGCATGTGCTGTTTAGGAGCACGTTCTTTTCCCCACATTCACTCAGTCACACCCTCTTCTTCCTCTTGTATTGTTCGACTTTTAAAAGTACAAATATATCACTGTCAAGGCTGGAGTTTCAAAGTTTTGCTAGATGTGAATGTTATAAAACAAAAATGTGGAAGTTCAATGTGTTTTCTTGTGGCCACAGAAAGAAAAAGTAAAGTGGAAAAGTGCATTACTGTGCGGTTTATGCAGTAGAATCATAGGATGGTTCACCCAAAAAGAGAAACATGGAAGGACATCCTGTTTGAGTTTATATCATATCCACATTTAACAGGTACTTCACAGTATCATTACAATGAAATAATATTGTCTAAGGAGTTGGATTCCCATTCAGCTTGTATCTTCCAAGTGAAATGAGTTTAGGAGTTTATTTCCTAATTCATATAAAAGAGAATTAAAAATATGTCAGCCTTTGTTTTTTTTTTAGGAAACACCACAAATGTAGTTTGCAGCACACTGGCTGTACAGGAGGAAAAGGCTGCTGCCCATGATGCAAGTTTTGCTCCCAGCTTAGTGAGTTGTCTTGATGTACGTCAAAATCTTACTTCTATTGTTGACTTATGCTGACCTTCACCTGTAGAGGCGTATCTTTCTGTTCACTTTTCTCCTAAATATTTATTTCATAAAGCATTACTCAAAAATAAAATATCTGAAAGCAATTTCTTTATATCATTTTATATTTCAAATTGCCTTTAGTATTTTAAGTCTGTTCATTCATAAGTATAATGAGGTAACACAATGTCCACCAAGTTAAAGCTCAATAAGATTAATGCTCAATAGCTATAGACATGTAAGATCTCTTCAGATATCTGCCAAGAGAGCCATTTTATGGCTTCATCTGTAGAAGGATACACAAGCACAAATTTTATAGTACCTTAGGAGATGAGACTACTGAAACTGCTTCTGTGCATCAAGCAAAATCATTGTAGCAGGGAAGTTGGCAAAATAACTAATGCTACCTTAAAATAAACTAACATCTCTGTATAATGCATACAAATTGTATTTTAAAACTCTTTAGGACATATATTGTCATCATTAATTTTAAATCTGTGTAGTAAAGTACTTGTACTACACGTTCGTTCTTTGTATTTTAGATTTTATTATATAAGAGGTCTGTATATTGAGTTCAACTCAGGACAAATCAAGTGACAGACATTACTTCATAGTTAAATGGGACTGTTCCACTGCTGTTGAACTAGGAAGGCGTACAACTGGAGTCCACATAATACAATTAGTATGCTATTTTGCAATGTTCCAGAAAGAAACGGCCTTATGATCTCTAATACTGGGGCAATGCTTACGGATCAAGCGCACAGCACTCTTACCAGGCATAATCCCAATTCCACAATGGGATCTATTCAGGGCACTTTCACATGTTTCAAGTCCCAAAGGACTTTAGCAGACCTTTGTGAAAGCCCATCTGGCAACACCCTATGTATGAATATGACACAAAACTGATACAATGGGGATAATGCTGCTCAAGGCAAAAAAAAAAATATATATATATAGATATACATATATATATTTTATATATATATATATATATATATATATATATATAACAGGAAATGTCATTAGGATAATCAAAGAAAATCAGAAAAGGGAGGAGTAGTAGAGGCTAAAAAGCACACACTCAGCATTTATATCATGGAGTTTTAATTCAGATGTTCAGTTTTCATTGATGTTACTGGATTCTGGTGCTACTAGCAATGCATGTCTAGACATTATCTGCACTTACAATTTTGGTCTTACTATCAGGGGAAAACTAGTACCCAATTGCAAAGTCCAATTATCCAATTGCAAAATCTGTTTCAAGCCACATTCCAAAACAAGTATCTTTAACAGATTATTTCAAAAGACGTCATCACTTCGAACAGCAACAAATTTGCAGTTGCAAATACAACTGATCTTCTAGCATTTACATAATCAGGATATGAACTGTGAAACCTACGCCTTCTAACCACCCAAACTTGATTCATCCTCAGTGAAATTCTAAACCCTATTCAAAATTTAATTCGGACCATTATATCCTCATTTCTTTTACAACTCAAAATAGCAAGATCTGTAGTAAAGCACTGCCCTAGGTGTGTCTTTCTTATAAGTTTCCTGCCAATTCTAGCAATCCATGGGATCCTTGGTCTCTACCCAGGATGAGTCTCCATTATTCAAGCAGAAGGAAAGTGTGGTAAACAATGAACCACAGAAATCCACTCCATAATTGCCAGCAGAAAAAAAAAGTAGCTGTTTGTGACACATTGTGTATTTCCAGTGAGGCATTGCTACTGTCAGAATTGTCTCTAATATACATATAAAGATGGTTTATCTAAACTCTAAAAATAGTCACAGTAAGGCTCAGGAAATAACATAAAAAAAAAAAAAATCAAAAGAGGTCTCATCCTTTTACAACTTTGGCCTTTTATATACCGTGAGAAATGTTAAAACTGACTACAAAAAATAAAATAAGAAAAAAGGTGTTCTCTAAACTCTTGTCCCAGAGTTGTACCATAGTATATGATTTGCACAAATGTAGCTAAAGGACCAAGAGACACTGTCTTTTGAAAAAACTTATTTTTTTTCCACCTACCCTTTGTAGACAGTGAAAATATGAAGCACTCATTCAGAAGAATCAATTTTTATTTAATCAGAAATGCTACTCATTTATGACTCATTTATTTCAATAAAAGCACTATTTAAATCTATATTAAATGGAAAATGAAGCTTTTAAAACAGAATTTTAGTACTCATAACATGCATAACACTGTTGACACTTTGTAAGTTCTCTATGCTCCTACTTGATCTCTTCAGAATGAGTTGGACTCAGCACCATCCCTGAAAATTCACATGCATGCTCACACAAATAAGGAAGCCTTGAGATAAAGTTGAAAACAATATGTTTGGAAATCATATGATAAATATAGAGCCACAATGTCATAATATAAATCAACTAAAATTACATGAACAGTTGTATCTAATTTGGTCAGTCAGGTAAAGCTATAAAGCTTACACAATTATGGTGAAGGTTTGAAAATTGTTGCGTTAATTATTTAATTTGGTAAGACAACAAAGGAAGTAACATAGCAAAAGCGAAAAGAAAGCAACCTTCAGATGACTGAAGAGACAATTGCAATAAGATGACATAGCCACAAGCTGAAGAGACACAGTATATCTATACTAGCAACAGACAGACCAGGTAAATCCTAAAATTATAACAAGACTTTGCTCTTCTTCCTAAGAAAGACTTAATCACTGCAGTAGAGAACTCTTTTTTTTTTTTTTTTTTTTTTTTTTTTTTTTGTGGAGGAGTCCGAAATAGCTGGATTTGTTCCCAAATTCAGGAAATAGAGAACTTTAATAAAACAATGGACAAACTAACTCCCACTGTGGTTCAACTTTACAAGCAGTAACAAGGCAAAAGGTAATAATTCACAGCATACTTAGATTAAACACCACTCCCATCAATATTTTAACAGTTGTCATCAAGGGAATAGTAAAACCGGAGCCTTATTACTCTGAAAGATATGAAGCTGTTAACACACATCTCAATAAGGAGTTGTATTTCAGAATCAAACACCCCCAGGCTTTGATTTGAAATTGTCCACATTTGTTGTCTCTCGGGACACAGTTCAGCAACGACTGATTTGGCTTCTATTGAGAATTAGCAGTAGTTATGACAATGTGGTAACTAACACCTGATATACTAACTTTGGGAGGAACTCCACGAAGAAAACTTGGTTTTATTCTGTGTAACTGCATTTCTTTTTCATTTATCTTCCTAAAATTTGGGAGAGATGTTTTAAATTACTGTTACAAAAAGCTATAGTGCTAGTGAATGCATTCTCAAGACTACCTGCATGCATGTACTGGACTTCCCTCGTACTAGTTGTGTGAAGGGAAGAAACCAAATCTTTACAAAAGGTAAACAGACAAGTTTCAACAAATACTTATCAAAACATGCAATTTAAATAATCAAAATTTAAATAATAAATATGGATTGTGACATAAAGAAAAGCATTCACTCAGAGCTCTAGTTAGAGAAACAACTAGAAGTTTACTTCTTGGCAGTTCCTAATTTGGAGCTCACTGGGAGCTCCAACCATCTGTCCACTCCAATCTTTCTCAAGTACAAATTCTGCCTCAGAGGACCTGGAAAGTTTTCCAGAGACAGTTTGTCAAAATAAATATAATTCCTCAGCAAAAACTTATTTTCTAGGAAAAAAGAGCTTGGATAAGTCCTAGCTAGGTCTAATAACATATGTTTGTTTGACTCCATTCCCTATATCAATACCATTTTATTGTAACCATACACAGAAAACATACTCTACCTGCTCAGAAGCTGAGCAACCAAACTCCAAGCACATGGAAATCACTAGGCTAAAATCCAGAGCCACCACAGTGATTTCCTACTGCTATCAACATGTAAGTTTACATGCAAATCTTCTGATTGCCCACAAACTGTCCTTGCATGATTCTCTATATGCAAAACCAGAACAGGGACACATCTGTGCCTTTAACTCCAGCAGATCCTTATGCACAGCCAAAATTCTACCTTCTGCTGGCCCTCTTAACACTAGGAGGCTCAACTGTTAAATTGAAAACCAACTCTGATGCATATATTTAGCAACAGTCTCTAAACCACAGCCTGAAACAAAAGCACTGAAATAAAAGTGATAATACCAGGCCCCACTGTAATTTGGCTGCAAAGCTGGTAAAACATTCAGTCACCATCCTTAAAAACAGAGCAATAATCAGCTTGTATGTCCAGATGTTTTCAGGTAGCCCATAGTCAATCTTACACTCTTGTAATAGGTTATAGAGATGACCATGACTAATTGTGATTAAAAACTGGTGTGGTACCCATTATGAGTCTACCCCACCCATATCAACCTGTAGATTTGATCTTTTTTAAAGGTTGCTTTGTGTAAGAAAGGTTAAGCCTGACTAAACACACCAGGGTCAAAAGTTAACATTTTGGAATGAAGCCTTCGGACGAACACAGTGGAGAGGGACATTCAGGGTTTTTTATTGCTTTTTCTGTCACCACACCTTTGCAGTAATCACCTTTTCCAGTAAGTTGGTTGAAGCCTGCAACACAACAGCACTCAAAGTATTGTACAGATATTTCAGAAGTCACTAAGGTCTACTACCAGGATTTACCTTTGAAATTCACCCATATATAAGATCAAAGTTTAATCACTGTTTATTTCTCAGATAGAATTACCTTCAGTAATTATTTCAAGTATTTCTTGAACTCACAACTATGCAAAATAGTTTGCACTCCTATTTATTATATTAATAGCACGGTTCCTCATAAAGCATAGCTTGGCCAAGCCTCCAGTGTTCTTCTGCCACAAATTACTACGCTTTTCTACACAGTCAAAAAAGATGTGCATCATCTTCTACTAGATTTATATAGCGTCATATCAGAAATAGGCAGGCGTAAATAGTAACCTGGCTACTCAAACATACCAAAACAAACATAATAAATACATTACCTGTTCTGTGGGACTTGATGCCAAGTCTAGCCAAGCAGGCTTCCATTAGATTAGGAAAGAAGATTGCTTAAATGCCAGTCTGTCCTTCCATTTTTGATGTATCTGTTAATAATACAATGCAACTACCATTTTATTATTAACCTGGCTTCTAAGAGAGGAGGTCTGCCAGAAAGAACTGCATGGTTTTGAGGTAATCCCACTACCAACTCTTTCCCTCACCTCATTGCTGGAAAACACATTCCACAGTAGATTTAACTAAACCAAACTTGTGCCCATCTCTTGGCAACCCAATTCACAGTCCCATTTCCTCTCTACTTTAAACTAGGACTCTGGAACAGTTGATATTGGGTACAAGATGGCTGCTGCTTCTATGGGATTGATAACATTTTAACCACAGGTAGACTTCCAAAATAATTCAGGTGTTTTCTCAGTTTTGAGTCAGTGAAGTCCTATTTTCCCAAGAAGTCCAGCTCCTCGAAACCAAGACATATTTTACCGTATTCTATTCAGGAAACTAAGAGAGGATCAAGGAAGAGCCTACTCATACTGCTACAATCTTCATGGAGCCACATTTGTAATTTTTAAATGTTTTCAGGTAAAGCAGGATTTCCCTGTAATCACTGGAAGCCATAACTTTATCACTGAACAAGCCTAGTAACTCATATAGTCTCTCCAAACTACATCCACTTCCATAAAAAATAAATAGTCTACCAGAATTAACTCAAAACTTGAATAACAAGAGTATTATGGCAGTGAATTAGTAACTAGGGAGGAGAAAATACTAAGGACCGAATTGTGAAATGGATTGTTCACTGAAAGAATATTTATGAACATAAAACTAAACAATAGGACATCATCCTAACAAAGCCCTACAGGCTAAGGAGCTTAAACCCAAGTTTAAGATGACATAATGTCAGAGAACATCTGAAATACACAACAATGTTCTTAATTCATACTTACTTATTCCATGAAGTCTAGCAAAATCCTTGGGGTTTTAGCTTGTGTCTAAGATAAAGATAAAATAATTTTGCATTACTTAAAATCTTCTTCAGGTACTTCTAACAAAGTTGAGTATCATCAGTCTAGCTTTATTGTAGAAGCCAAATAAAATACACTAAACGGTTATGTAAAATATGACTTTTGCTATTTTGCTAAAAGAAGCTCAGTTTAAGCAAATCCAAAACAATCACAATCCACTGAACCCCAAAAAAGCACACAAAAGCATACAATTAACATATAAAAATAAGTATACATTCAAATAAACATAGCTCTATTTAATTGATATCCCCCTTTTCATTCACTGGTAACCATTGTTTATCCTAATTTGGAAGCACTTAATGCAAAATCCAGTCTTTACTGGGAGTATCAAAGGAATGCTAACTATACTTTTTCATAAAAGGCAACATTATAAAGCTGGGTTGGCGGATAGTAATAGTGTGATTGCATCCAGTTCATAGAAGTTGTTCAATGACAATGAACCAAAGGAAAACTACTTGCTGGCAGCTGTAGTGGTGCTCTAGATTCACCTGAAAATAAGGGAGCCCTGTGGATGGAGAATGCAGCCCTTATCATAGCGAGCATGGATGTGTATTCTTTTTAAAGTGCATTTTACATCAGATTCAGGTGAAGATCTGGCTCTAAGGGAAAAGACAGTGTGGGACTTACTATATAAAAGCTGCTTTATGCAGAAGCGTGATTTAGAAATAAATAAGTGTTCCATTTTTTAAAGTTAGTTCTCTCTGTTCAGTGTTTACCAGAAGAGTGTGTGTATATGATTTGGCAAGCCTTTTGCATATTTTTTTACACTTAAAGGTATTTTAAGACAAATGCTGGCATTTTCATAACTGCTACCTCATTAGAAAGATGACATTTTAAGTTTGCAGGGAAGTTAGCTTGGCTGAGCTCTCATTTGCTTCCTTACAGCTCATCAGAAAGTAGTATAAAATCTCAGAAGAATCACTGCTCCCTCCTATTGTATCTTGGGGGATTAAATCCCCTTAAATAAGAACTAACCAGACAAGTACTTACCCTTTCCTTATACCAAACCTTCTTATATTCAAATATGCTTCAGATTTTTCTCTAGGTTTGGGAAAGGTAACAACCAGTCTGGTTGTCAGGTTAACCTTGCCAGCCTCAACACTACAGTTATTGTAAATTCTGCTGAAACAATGACTGGGCCAAGAGCTGCAGGCAGCCTTTCACCGGGCTACAATGCAGCCGAACGAGGATTTACTGTTCCAAAAGCCCACACAATGCAGCACTAGAGGGATACATTCCCAATACGCTGTTCGCTCCAGAACTTTTGGATTTCTGTGCTGCTTTAACTGTTGAATACTGAAGAAATGTTATAACTGTGACACAACAAATGATCTTCTAGAATTATGATAACTAAAGAGACTGGTTTCCCTAATAGAAAGTAATTAATTTTATGTGCTCTTTGCGGAGGCGAGAAAAAAAAAATCTAAATATCTATTACTCTTTAGACTGAAAGTACGTCCAAAGCAAATATTTCATTTTTATTAACCATAATAAACTAAGAGTAGAAAAGAAAGTTGCATAAAACTTGCCAGAACACAGTTATTGAACACTGCAGTTTCTAATCTCAGCAATAAATGAAGGTTAAGGGAACCAAAAAATCTAATTACTCTGTAAATTTTTTAATGTATTCTCAAGAAAAAGAAAATTGTTCCCCTGCGTTTAAGTAAACTTCACCCAAAGTGTAGCTACAGGTAGGTGGAAAGTTAGTTTTGTCTGAATGTAAAGGTTTTTGAACTTCCTTCAAAAGTCTTTGCATCCTGCATTGTTTACTCAGCACTGGTTCACACTTGTACTCAAGGCATCAACAGTTACTTCACAATTACTATTGCTGTAGTGCAAAATCCAGTGACACTCTTCCAAAAAAACAAACAAAAACCCCCACCTCTGAATAATATAGACCTTTGGTACCACACTGTAGCAGTTCCTTTCAGTAATATATCCCACATTATCATAATTTGATACCCAGTATTCATACACTGCATTAACAAAATATGAAACAACACATCATTACAGAACTACTGCGAATATCAGTATGTTATAGCATTGTAAATGTTAATTATTTACTGATGATTTCACTGTTTCACATACAGTTGTTGCTGCATACTGTGTACAGACAGACCACACAATTTACAAGATTGAATACTTAAAAAAAAATACAAAAACCTTGAAGATTCAAGCCTCTGGATGATTCTAAAAATGAAGTGCCATTTAAGAATCACATCTTCAAACAAAAAAAAAAAAATCAGGCATTAAAGATTAATTTCTAGCACAACGAATCTCCACTTTTCTCAAAAAAAAAAAGGCAGCACCTCTCAAAACAAAACCCTTCAAGGTCCAAAAACCAAAACACCCTACCACCTCACTCTTTAGGATTCATCTGTCATTATTTTTAATATGTTTCTATATTCACAAAGTTGGCATTCTTCTAGTTTGTAAAATAAAAGCCTAATTACATATAGGCAGAAGTTCAGGCTTTCACAAAAACAAAGAGAGCCCCAATGAATTTACAAATCATTGGAGCTGTTACTGTGTTTTGAGGATACGAGGACTAGCAAACGTAACTATAGCCAGTGTAATGACTGGCTCGTTTCACAGACCTCAGTCTTCCAGCTCCTACTTCAGTGATACGTGATGAAGAAACCATCGAGTTTCCCAACAGAGATAGGATTTGTGTGTTATGTTCTGATTTGGCAGTCAAATGTTTGGTTTGGTTTTTGGGGGTGGGATGGGCGAGTTGTACAAAAGTGGAAAATCTGGCCTAAGCTCAGCTGATCTTTGGACACTGAGCTCGTTAAGTATAAATCCTACTTTTGAACTTCCTCCAATTGCGTAAGAGGTGAAGCATCCCAAACAAAAAAAAAAAAAAAAAAAATTCAGAAAGAGCCATATTGAAGACTTAAAATGTGTTTATCTTAAAAGGTAAACCCTGAAATAGTAGTTCAAGGAACACTCCAAAGCAAAATGAGTTCTGTCATAATGGTCTATTATAAAAAGCAAACCAATGGCAAGACTTTTTTTACTTTTTTTACTATATGCATTATATGAATGCACAACTGCTGTTTTAAAGATGTACCTTTAAAACTACACAGGAATATGGCAATGACAGCAAGGTTGAACATGTAAAATTTAAGAAATGTTGGTGCAATGACTAACCGTGCAATCTTAGTTTGTAGCCCTTGAGTTTTATTACACCATACCTCACGCCCTTTTCTATATCATGGACAAGTTTATCAATACAGGCATCAAAACCATGTTTTTATTCCTCAGCATTCTCAAAGATTTCACATCTCAACCCTTCAAACTTTGAACTAAAAATTTCAGATACTATACCGGTATTGGTCTTTCCCTCACCAAAAAAAAAACAAAACAAAAAACAAACAAACAAACAAACAAAATCTGACTATGAATCCATTAAATACCTACTAAAGTTGTATGTAGCCTGAGGCCCAACTGGTGACAGGTAGTAACAAAAATATGCAAGTAATCAATGTGTAAAAGCAAATTAAACTTGGAGTTTCTTAATCTTTGAGTGTTTGACTTTACTGCTTATTATAACTTTAACGAATTAATATAATTGAATACAATTGTGCTTTGCTTCCTTTAGCTTCTATGGTTTTCAAGTGTGATATTGCACTGACTCATTGCACTTAGTTCATGCTCTGAAGAACAGAAGGTCTAAATTTCACTAAGAACCAACAATGATGAACCAAGCTACTTTCAGTGCATACCACAAAAAGCATATAAAAAGTTCGACTTGCTACAGATAAACAAAATTGTTTAAAAAAAAATTCAGATAGAAAAATGTATGTTCTGGAACAAGAAACAAGTAGAAGTTTAACACACATTGGTCAACACTAAAAGCACAAAGGAGCTTACCAAACATCAGTAAGATTCGGATGAAAGAAGCAGTTTCTGAAAGAGTTTGGATAGGTGAATTCTACAAGTATGTAAGTGCGCACTACCTCCCATCTGCCAACATAAATATGCAGTCTTCATGCACAAGCAGTAAGTGCTTTCATGACTCCTTGAAATCTACAGCTTCCGGGGGCATCAAAAAGAGTAGCATTTGCTTGTTTTGCTTTTGGAGGATTTTTTTATTATAATGAAAACAACCTGGGCTTTCATCTTGCTAAATCATAATAAAGGTATGTGGATAGTAGAGTTTTTGTTTTGGTTTGTTGGTTTGCTTTTTTTTTTCTGGCCTGTCATCGGTATTGGGAAGGTCGTTGGTCCATCTTTAACTCCTAAATAACGTTATTAAATTAAAAAAATAATAATAAAAATAAAATAATAAAACAACTTGGGCTGCCTGCTCTCCCAGCCGGCATACACCAGCACCTTGTAAAAAGAAGTGGTTTCGAAAATCGAATTAACTTGCGTTGTCAAAGCTCCGCTTCTACTACGCTACGGGAGCCACACGCATCCTCTCCCGACCCACTCCCGGCAGCGCAGCGCCGCCCCGCACACCCCCGCCGGGCCCACCGGGTGGCACAAGCCCGTGGGGCAGGCCCGCCCCCCCACACCTGCCCCCACCCCCGGCCCGGCGGGGCAACCGCGGCCGGTTGGACGCTGGGGTGCTCCCCAAGCCGCCCCCGCGCCGGTTCCTGTCAGCCCACGGCTCTGTGCGGGCGGGACCAGCCTCGCGCCGCCTCACGTCAGAGGCTCCTCCTCCGCCCGCTCCCCTCAGGGGCAGGCACAGCCCCCACCCCCAGCAGACCCCGCCGGTGACTAAGCACGCCCGCCGCGGCGCCGTGACCGGCCTTTTACCTCCCGCCCGCTCTCCGGACCCCGCCTGCCGCCGCCTCCGCCGCGTCCCGTCCCGCCTCTCCGCCCCCCCACCCCGCCCGGCGCCTGCGCGGTGCGGCGCGGCGCGCGCAGGAATGTGCGTTACAGTTAAATAGTGGGCGCAGGGGCGGCCGCCGCGGCGCTCAGGGCCGGCGGGCGGGCGCGGCGGCTCAGGGACGAGCCGGGCCGGGGCGGCGAGCGGAGCCTCTATGGCGCGGCGCGGCTCCTGGGGCGGTGGCAACGGCGCGGCGCTGCTGTGACAGGAGCTCGGCCGCTGGGACTGGTGTTCCTCCCGCCCCACTCCCGAGCAGGGGACCCGCGCCGGCGTCCCGGGAGCGCGGCGGCAGTCGGAGAGCGGAGCCGTGGCGGCGGCGGCCGGGGGCAGCCGGCGTGTCACCGCCTCTATGATGAAATTTAAGCCGAACCAGACGCGGACGTACGACCGGGAGGGCTACAAGAAGCGGGCGGCGTGCCTCTGCTTCCGCAGCGAGCGGGAGGACGAGGTGAGCCCGCCGAGCACGTGGGGAGGGGGGCACCGGCCCCGGCCCGGGCGGGGCTCCCGTTTCCCCGAGGGCCCTCGGGTGCCGCGTCCCTTTGTCTGGCCGGGGGGCGCGGGCCCCTCCCAGGGGGACACTCCCTGTACATACGGAGTTGTGCTGGGGCTCTCTCCCCCCACCACCGGAGGAGGCGGCGACGCCGGCTCCCCGCTCGTTGAAGAGGAGGGGGGCGGCGGCCCGAAACCCGCGCCGGGGGCGGTGGCGGGCGCACCCCCTGCAGTGCCGGGCCGGGGGCGGTGGCGGGCGCACCCCCTGCAGTGCCGGGCCGGGGGCGGTGGCGGGCGCACCCCCTGCAGTGCCGGGCCGGGGGCGGGGCGGGCGCGGCGGCTCCGCGGCCCGACTCTCGCCCACCATCTTGGGGCGGCGCGGTGCGGCGGGGCCCACGTGCGCGGCGCCCTCCTTTGTGCGCGGCCGCGGCGCCTCCGGGCCCCCGGGACGGAACCGGACACCGGCTGCAGCTCCGGGGTTCTCCTTTGTGTGCCCGGGACGCGCCGAAAGCCGGTTTATGTGTCATGGCGCACTGAGGGTGTTGCCCTCAAAACGAGCCCCCTACCCTATTTTAGTGGTATTAAAAAAAAAAACCAAACAATCCTGTCGTTTCGAAAACCTGCGCCTTGGTGGGTGTTTACCACCAAGAGAGTAAAATGTCGCTTAAAAATATTTTTTGTCGGAGGAGCTCGGGGGCGGAAGGGGGGTGTTGCGGTTTGGGTTGTAGAGGAGAGCGCTCAGCTGGGGTTTTATGTTGCAGCAGAATCGGGAGGTGGCAACAAAGTTGTCCTGTGTTCCCAGCCAAGGTCAATGGCACCGGCTGCTATATGGAAACTTCGCTGATGGTTTCATTGCACAATGCGTTTATGGACTGTCTCAGGCTGGAAACATACACTTTCCTCATTTTTTTGTTTTGTTAATAGCTATAAAATAACTACAAAGATTAGGGCTTGATTTTTTTAATTATTATTATTTTTATCCCTTTACATGCTGCAATAAATTAGTGTCCTATCTAAACTGTCAGTACAGCAAATTTCTTGCTTATTTTTAAACATCTAGTAAGGAATATAATGCAGTAAGGAGAGGTTTGACCCCAAAATACCAAGCCTTGAATTTAGGCAAAAAATTTTACGTGATGTTCTGCTATATGCCATTCCCTATGTGGTGCAAATACAGCCTTGGGATCACACTGGGCAGCTTTTCCTAATATTATGAAGGAGAAAGGTGCCAAGCAGAAATGTTACTATCAGTCAAGGTTTTCTTTGGTTTTAGCAGCACTTCTGATGCTCCACCATGCTTCCGCATTTACACGTCTTTGGTATTTATTTTTGGATGCTACTCCAGCTAATATTTGTTTTGATTTCAAACACCTTGGCCACTATTACTGCTTTCTTGCACCAGTTGTAGTTAGAAATTCATTACTGTTGTCACCTTTGTCAGTAATTTCCGCTCATTCTTCATTTCCTGCTGCGATTTCATATGTTCTCTTTAAATCTTGCATCCAAATGAGGCCACTGGCTGCTTCAAAAATTGTTTGTGCCTAAGGACATCCTTTGAGGCTGAGGACAGTAGTAGTGTCTGTGCTGCGTAAGAAGGGTGGATGCTGACGCTTGTTGCACTGGAGCGATTTGGGGTGTTGCGGATGGCGCACCTGTATGGCTGCCATGAGGCTGGACACTGTGCAATCAGACATACTTGAGGATGAAATAAATGGGATAACACCGAGTCAGACTTGGGACCTAGATTAAGCATGTGGAAACAGTTCCAATTACTTTCTGACTAGTTATTTCCCGAAAAGTGATGGCAACGCTTTGAATTGGCTTGACTGTTTCCCAGGTTCCAGCTCTATCTGTATCAATACAGAACCTGTTTCTTAGAAGTTTGGTGTCTGACTACCAAGTTTGATGCATATGATTAACTTGTATCACCAGCTGGGTTCCCCTCTTTGGCTGGATGAGGCTTGCTTTTGTTGTTCTTGAACACTGTTATTTTAATATGCTTCTGTGTAGGTCTAGTTTGAACGTCAGTGTTTCCTTTCCAATTCTCTGGAGACTGTACCATTGATTTTCAGCTGACCTACATCTCCAGGGATCTTTGAATGAAGCATTACTTCAGCTATGGAGGAGCACCAAGGCAATACTTGGGTGACTGAAGGGAGAAGAGGGAAACAGCAGACTGAGAAAAAAAATTTGCTTTCATAGCTATTTTAACCTGTGGCATTACTGTCCTGTAAGCAAAGAATTGCTAGAGATTGGAAGAGAGACAATAGACAACTCAAAGCAATCTTTAGTGATATATTTGGTTTTAGGAGTCTTAAAGCAATAAATTTTTTCTCCAACTGGAGGTTCTGTCTGCAAGACTCTCTCAATACATCATGTTCTACTTTTCAGCTGGTTGGTTTCTATATGGAGGAATAAGTGTCTGCAACAATTTTCTGATACAAATCTTAGGATTAGCCTGTCTTCCTTCTTGTGTTCTGACTTCCTGTAAGGCCAGTCCATATCCAGTTGTGCCTGTGCTCTTTTTTTCCCCCTTTTCTTGCACTTTTCATTCTGATGTGTCTGTAGACAGCAGTCATTCCTCTCTCAGGACATTTTGATTAACTTGAAGCCTTGCAAGCTTCATCTCCTAAAACCAGTTTTCTCTTTGTGATCATCAGGGTAGCTCCTTCATTTCCTTCAATTTGACAGCCATATTTTCTGAATGTGGGTGACAGTTGTAGTTGCTTTAGGTGGAATCTCACTGTGTTGCATAGAAGGTACTAATAGTTCTCTAGCTGTACTATTAAAAACCCACTGTTACAGGACCCGTCTTTATTGTGATTGTAAAGCTAGTCATCTTGTGATTAGTGGTGGTATCCAAGTCTCTTAACTTGTTCCCACCTCATGAATTCTCAACTTCTACCAGAAATTCTTAGTGTCCTGCGCATTAGATTAACAATATGTTCTTAAAAAAATGTGATCCTCCTTCTGTAACTTCAGCATGAGATTTCCTGTTAATATCATGACTTACGGACACAGCCTCTCAATTTGGAGACTTACAAATGTCAATAGTGTCTTTCTGTGATCATCACTGGTGAAAATCATGCCAGTTGCTAAAACATTTAATATCTCTATTGTTAATAATGTTCTAGCAAAATCTGCATGTTGTAGCTTCTTGGTCTGTTTCCTATCTGTATTACGCTTTCTATGCTACCTTTGTAGCTTTGTTGAAGCCTGTGTTACAGCTGAGTTTTACAGACAGTGAAGCAAGATATCAATTGAAGGACTGTGGTAACAAAGGATGTTTTTGCTAAAACCACACTGTATTTCCGTTTGTTTTGTGTTCATTTCTTTATTTCTTAATTTGAAACATAGGTGGGCTTTATAATAGTGCAGAGGCACAACTTAGTCTGTTGGTCCTTGCAAACAGTTTGAAATACAGCCACAGAACTCCTGCTCTCCTGCTACAGCACCTTGTCCTGATAGCTTTACCAACAGTCTTTGCTGCCAGACTTAAAATTGTTGAGTCAGTTCTCTTGGATGTTATGGGCTGGAAACTGGGCTTGCCTGCAGTCTTGCAAACTGTCAAAAGCTTCTGCTTTGTCTTGAGAGCTGGTATTGTAGCTGAAAGCATGTGCTTGGGAGATGACTGATGGTTGTCCAGGTGCACCAGTGCAAAAAGTCCTTGCTTCTTGTTTCTTGATTCATTTTCAAGTGATTCCACAAATGCCAGTTAGTGCTATATAGCCCATTTGGTTTAGATTTTGTAGCCCTCATGCTGTGATGTGTTTAAAAAAAAAAAAAAAAATCCTGGGGAAGCTCAAATAGCCAAGTAATGTGGCCAGTAGCTTTGGATTTTTTTGAGTGTTTTAGAAGATGATCTTGTAGACTACTGTCATTAAACTATTGCCTGTTTTGGTCTCAGTGCTGTCATTTGGGCTGAAGAGAGAGCAAGACAGCTGGATATGAGCCTAAGTGCTGGCTCCTTCTGTCATTCTTAATGGAAATGAAGCAGTAATTGCAGGCTCTGTCTGCCATTTGAACAAAAAAAAGTGCTGGAAATGATGCAGGAGCAATCCCATGAAAAATGAATCAAGTCTTTATGGGCATGTAATGTGTGGGGGCTGCAGGCTTTTTGCTTTGAGCAAGCAAGAAGCTGTTAGGTGTGCACAGAAAGCTGTTGGTGTTCGGCAGACTGGGATGGGCTGGTGGATTTTTGTGTGGGGAAATGCAAGTCACTCTCGAGCGACCAGGAGATGTGGATGGCAGCTTCAGGATGAGCCCGCAGGATAACCTCTCAGTACAGTGAGGACCAGCTGCTTCCAGGGGTTGGAATTGCTTCTGCATTCAGGACTCTGCAAACAGTGGTTTTACATAAAATGCTGATGTCTTGGTGTCTGGGTGAAGGGTAGGGAAGGAAATTCTTGCCTCTCAAAGCAGTGAATGAGGCAAGCCTTTAAAGTAGCAAGAGTAAATAGTAATAAACATTTTTTTTTCCTAGACATTTGGATAACTAAAACAATTTTAAAAGCTAATTGAATTTTTCTTCTATCAACTACATATTATACAAATAAATGGGCAGTTATTTTTAAATACCTTGAATATAAAACTCGAGTGTGTTGTAATTATTTTGGCATCTGTAACACTGCTTTATGTAATTGAATGTAGTATTGAAAGCCCTACTTTAGTGTTCAGCCAGCAGTTGATAGTGGCAGGTCTAAAAACTAGTTTCATATGCAAAAAAAAAAAGTCTTCAAGCTTTTCAATTTTTAATTTTGCCATTTTTGTTGTTCAGCTTTGTACAAGAGATGAAAATAGATGGGAAGGGTTTCCTGTTACTGTCGAGGCAGTAGTGAGGATAACTATTGTCACACACTTGCGGGAAATGCAAATTTTTGATTTTGATTTTTTTTTTTTTTTTTTTTTTTTTTTCCCCTGGAGAAGGGTGTACACTTGCATGTTAATTATTGCCTTTTAACTTTGAGTTAAAATGATTGGCTACTACTGTTGTATCTCCTTTTTGGTCTGATTTAGAGAATTCTGTTTCTTGGGCTGTAGAATGTAAAGTTTTAAGAAACTCTTGTTTATCTACTTTGTTCTGGTGGTCACCCTTTTATTATTTTTAAAAAACAGTAGCTTTGTTCAGTTTCTTAAAGCTGTCGCTTCATAAGAGCAACAGTTTTATTAAAGGATAAAGTAAAATGTTATTTTTATTTCCATTGGACTAAATCTGAAAACCAGAAAGACCTGTTGTAATGTAACCTGATCTGTAAAACCGTGGCCCAGAAGTGTCACCTGGCTACCCTGGCAAAATGGGATGTTCTAGGATTTTTTGTAAATAAACTTGCAGAGTGATGAAAGATCTTCCATACTTAACTCAGAATGTGGCATGTGGTTTCTTCGTCCTTCAGTGTAAGCTCTCAGGTGTAAACACACAGATAATGTGTGGTTTAAAATATAACTTGGAGTATGACCATGGCACCCTATTTAAGGTTGGCATGCTCTCCAAAGCAATGTGTGGACTGATACAGGTTACCTGTCTTGCTCTATGATTGCCTAATACAGTATAGGCGTATTTTAAAATATCAGAGAATACACATTTCGATGTGCGCTCGGTGCACTGTAGTTTTCTCTTGTTCTGTCTCAAGTCCCTGCCCTATTAACATACAGGAGTAATAATTGTCATGAGATGGTCTCTGCCTTAGTTTTGCCTCTTGATATTTGGATATCATTTGTGTGGTGTAGGAAGGGGTATAGCTTGAAATTGAGACTTATAAATAACTTCCAAAATGGCTTTTTATGGTGTGTTTACAGAGACAGTGTCTGCTTGTGGCGTATTCCTGCAGGCTCATATGGGGTTCTGCAGTGGCTTAAGCTTGTGTTGATATTAAATAAAAATAATTCAGTGTTAGATTGCTGTGGTAGGATTTATATCAGGTAACTGACTTACAAAACACAAGTGCCTTGTTATCCCTACTTCCACAGAAAAACAGCTTTTTGCAGGCATTGCATGTGCACTGTGGCTTCATGTTGGGATCTTTTTTGACAAACAGCAACTGCATCCCAGCAGTGGAAGCCTTTAAGTTCAGTGAAGCTGTAGGAATTCAGCTGTCCACCATGGCTGGAAGCTGTAGTCTTCACTCCTGCCTCTTTAAATACTGATATCGGTCATCCATGAGCTGTTTTTTATTGCAAAACCTCCATTACTTCTTACCAGTACCTATGGTATTAGATGTCTATGCTATACAAATGTGTTTGCTGGGGTGGATGGTTGCTCAAAATGGGCTGAGGGGAGAAGAAAACATGGCTGTAGCTGTCTTAACACAAGGCTAAGGTGTCCTGCAACAAAACTTGTTTTATGTTTTGCCCTGTTTAGGAGATGCTAAGTGTTTAGATACATGAGAAAATATAATTTATTTCTTATTTGCACCATCCTATGTTTACTTTGAGGACTTAAACTGGTGGCTAAATTTCTGTTTGATTTCCGCGCCCCCCCCCCCCCCCCCCCCCCCCAGTTAACTCAGTGGTTCTATAAATTTCCAAGTTACCAGTTTCTGTGAAATAGCAAAGTGGCAGACTTCTTCAGAAATATGTACAAATCCTAGCTAGAGATATATATGCATATATCTCTAGCTAGGATTTGTAGCCATGTTTTCTTAAACATCTTTTGTAGATGTGAGAGTTCATGGACCACAGGTTGGTGTGTAATTTTTTTCCAGTCCTGTTTGTAGAGGGCTTAAAAAAGTTTATTTTAGTTAGGTGGCTTTCACTGGTTAATCCACCTTGAAGAAAGATATTTGGCTTTGGCCAGCCACTGATTTCAGGAGACACTACAATTTGACATAGTGCTTAAGTACTTCAGTGGAACCAGTCCTATAAACGTAAATATTTTAAAACAAATTTTGTCTTCAAAGATTAATATGTGGTGGGTTTTTTGTTTTGTTTTTTTTTTCCAAGTATGTCAAAGACAAAAAAGGATGAAAGGTAACTGGTACTCATAAAAAAATAACCTTGTCATGTCTTTACCTGCAGCTGAATGGTTCTCAAAGACTCTGAGCTCTTGTTTCTCACAAGTGCTTGGAAGCTGATCCCTTAGTCAAACAGATTATGTTGCTGAGTAACGGGTAAAGCCCAGTTCTCCTGCTCAAGATTAGGCCGTGGTTTCAAGTTACCAAGAAGGGCGCAGCGAAGCGAGTTTTAGCTCTTCATGTAATACCCTATGTGTTTTCTGCCGTGGTCTGTATTGACAAGCATAAGGCAAGAAGGACATACTGTAAAGTGGATTTGGGACCTGACCCAGCATGAAAAGTAAAACATCTTTATAGGCACTTGAGGCATCAGGGAGGGAGGGTTTCTTTGTTTGCAGGGTGTTTTTGCAGCCAGGAATCTCCTTTTGCAAGATCCGCACCCTTCATCGCACCACGGGACCTGTCAGATCCGATTCTCAGAAGCATACCAAAGCTTGAGGGGCATCTAATGTTACAGGTGACTTGAGTGCCTGTTGACATGAGGAAATGCATTCTGACTGATGTACCATAGTAGTATAGTGATGTCTGATCCTGATATGAACACTTCAGCCAAAGAACAAGACCAAGTACTTTAAATAGCCAGAGGAAGGTACTCAAATTCTGAATCACTATATCAACATGCTAGATCAAATACGTGGATTTCATGGGAAATAAAATTTATAGAATAGTAGAACTTTAATTGGAAGTTAAAGCAAAACTTCTGTGAAAAGGCTGATGTTTTTCTCCCTATTGCCATATAGACTTAAAATCAGAAAATCCCAAAAGGAAAATCATTTGCAGATCTGATTTTGAAGTATTAATATATGCATATGATTCTTTATCATTCTTCTTCAGAATGCCAGTAAAGTTGTACTAGTTGCTGTGCAAGCATCATTCTGCTGCTTTGAAAACTGATCTTTACTTGAAGTTGGGATGATTTTTCAGACTTTATTTAATAAATTGTACAGACATAACCCAGTTTTCCGGGTTGCTTTCAAGATGCTGTGCTCATGGTAATGTGTTAGGATTCAAGTACTGCTAGTTGTTAGGCCATTTCTCTGCTGCTCTGCCAGTTTCTGTTCATTGAGACTAAATCTTCTGTTTAAACTCCTTCATAGCTGGGGGCTGCTTTTCAGTCTGTTGTCTATCAACTACTTTGCTAAAGGCTCTTGAATTGGCTTAGGCTGATCTGAAATTGGGTAGTTGCACTTACACCTTTCTGCCCCAGTTTGTGTGGTGCTGACCCTTGTATAGATGTGTACAGATTAGAGCTGAATGTGTGTAGGTTGAAAACTAAGCTTTAATGGTCCAAGCTGGTTTTCAGCCAGATCAGCTTCCTGAACTCATTGTGTCAGTGTAAGGGAGAAATTAAAGGTGTTGCAGCCTTGACTTATAATTAAAATAGTTTATTGAAATGCTGTCAAGTCTCATCCCAAGGTTTTTTACTACTCTACAATAACTTTGAGCACATTATATCTCCAGGTTAAGAAAAATCATGTTGAAAATTATTGCAGTAAAGAAGGAGGACTATAAGCAATTGCTCTACTGAGAATATTTTTAGGAAGCCAGAAGTATGTTCCTTACTGAATGCTACCTGTGAGGCATTGCTCTGGCAAGTTGTAAAGCTCCATTGCATTTTTCAGCTTTCTGGAGTCCAAAAAGAGACAATAGCATTCTTGAAAAAGGGATACAACAGTAATCTAGAGGTGAACTGAGAAACTTTCAGAACTACAGAAATGAGACAGAGATTCTTAAAAATAGCAAGAAGTGTTAGATAAAGAAGGCCTCTAGCTACAGTAGAAGGTGGAAATCTGCTCTCTAATTTGAAACATGTGCTTTTGCCTAAAAATTCATGCATTGAATCCTGCAAATTGGCTATTTTAGTGGTTTGATAAGGTTTGAAAGATATGCTTTTTTCCATGCTTCTTGGTAATGTTTCTGTGTTGTGGCATTCAGAGTTGTTCCCCGGTACTTTTAAAGAAGCTCCTGAGCTGAAAACAATTGGAAGTTGGAAGTGTTAGGGAACAGTGAAATTTTTCTGCTCATGTTTTTCCCTGAGAATCTGCTAATGGCCATTTTGAAACAAATCATGGTGCTGGACTGACCCTTTTGGCTGTATTTGGATGAAGCCATCTTTATGACTCTTTCAGGTGATTGTAACTTGGGCAGACCAGCCATCCAGGCTGAAGTTCTCCATGTTGAGTGTGCTACGTTAGACTATATTAACTTACATCAAAGTGTGTCCTGTTCTATTCTCAGAATAGGGTTGTAGTGTTATTTTTTTGCTTCTTAATGTTTCTGATGCCTGTGAGAACATACAGTACATCTGTTCCTTCTAACAGCATTTTGACACTTTGTTTTGTACCTGAGAGGTATTAATACATCTTGATGCCCTTATGATCTCTCCTATACTCTGACCAGTTTAAAGCTTCTGAAATTGTTCGCATGTTCTCACCTTCATAAAACTTGAGAACTAAATCATTTCTCGATGTACCTGCATTTTCCTTTCCTTCTCCGTGCAGCGTTTAGTTGTACACCTGAGTAATCCAGTGTTCTTTGCAACCAAGCACATGCTCAGTGGTCTTGCGGGGCGAGGGATTGATTCCCGTCCTCTTGAAAGTTTTTCCTCTTAACTGCTGGTTTTACCAGAAAAAAAGGCAAACTTAGCTATCTCAATGAGGTAATTCAAACAGCAAGTGGCACGTAGCTAGTGGATTAGTGGGGGTGATGAAAGGGGAAAAAATGAGGTGTGCAGTGGGGAAGAGAGGAATAGATGTGGTTAGACTAGGAGAGCGAGCTTACAAAGCTGTCTAATGACAAATAATTTCTGTAGAACTGGAGTGGTACCTTTTCAACTGTAAGTACGTTTTCCCTTGCAAGTAATGTGTCCACTATGGAAAAATTCACATCTTGCAGTTGATTTATAGTGTCTTCTGCTGCTGTTGTTTCATTACTTCAAGCTGTGGATGACTCTGCTCGGAAGTCAAAAGAATCCAGCTGTGGGGGTTTGTTCTGTCTGGCAAGTTTCAACCTTAACCTTCCTTCTTTTTTAATGTAAGCTGATTTTTAATACAATTATTTTTGTAGGCTATAATGCCCCACAGTTAAGAAAGATAGAAAGCAATGATATTTGGTATAACCTTAAGTCATTTTTTAACTCTTTGATTTCTTGATATGAAAAAAAAAAAAAAAAACAACAAACCAAACAACATAAGGAGGAATAGCTTTTAATTACACTCTGTATTACTCTGAGCTGTTGCCATTTTAGTCTTCTGGAATATACGGTTGCTAACTGTTTCACGGGTTTCTTTTGACTTGAGAATACTACAGGCCGAAGTTTTGGCATCTTTCCTTAGAATTTTTCAGTTGTTTTGTCTGCAGGCTTAGCATTTATAGTGAGCAAGTCCCATGATGCTACATACCCTGTAGTTACTTTTTGGTTTTTGGTTAACTGTATCTTGGTTAAACATATCGATAGGTGCTTATTACAAGTAGGCTGGCTAGCAGTTTGTCTTCCTCACTGCACTCAAAGGTCATTGCTATTCCTGGACTTGAAAACAAGGTAAAAACTTGGCTAGTAAGACCCAGTGGAGGAGTTTTCATGTTCTCGTCGTAGCTGAATTCTGCAGCTTTACTGCTTCACTTGGCAGTATTACGGAAAATAACAGCTTTACCTTAGTTTTTAGAGTAAGATAAGATTGTAACCAGGCGAGCAGATTTGATGACATTATTCTGTACTTTGGAAATCTTTTAAAGAAGGGAGTTGATTGTCAATAGTAAGGCTTTTTCAGAAACATGGAGAGGGCAGTGATCACTTACAAGTAATACAAGAAATCTTAGTCCTTTCTCTGCATTCAGAGGTATGAGATACAGATTTCCCTGCATAGTTCCTTTGTTTTCTTCTGAACCAAATGAGGTTATGATGTAAATTTTGGTGTGCATAGATGTGAGATTCCGCAGTCTTTTCAGTAAACTACAGGAATCTGCATGAACATGAACCTCCTCAAAAAAGACTGGGTGTCCATGCAACCTAGATCTCTATTCTCCTGCTTTGCTTGTATTAAGGGAAGGTGAATTGCTGGCTTTTTGCTGCTGATTTTGCACCTGAGTGCATTGTCAACCAAGGACAGCTTTTTGGTGCCCTCATTTTTAAGTCATCTGTATATTTACAGCCTAGTCATTCAGGTACTGTGGGATGTGTTTGCTGGCCACTTGCAGGTGGAAACACCTGAAAACTACATCCACTACATGGAATAAAAACTAACACACACAAAAAAGTGCAAGTGAGCACAAGATTGCTTACTACCATAACTGAAAGAATCTGTGTGGAGTGCTTTCAGCCTTACCACATGATCTTATAATTGCTAGCTATCAGCTCTCAGCTTTTGGAGATATTGATTACAACTGAGTACATTTTTGCTAGGATACCCCAGGATGGATGCCTTGTACCACAGCGGCTTAAAATGTTAATGTTGCTGGGTGGAAAAACTTGTGCATCTGAAGGTCTCGGGGATATAACTTAGTGTGATCCCTTGAATTCAGACTGTGAAAGCAGTGGGAACACAGGAGAATAAAGCATAGAGGGAAAGATGCTTAAGAAAAAGCTTCAGTCCCAGGTTTAGTGGAGGCTTGGGTAGTTGCCAAAATGAACTCCCAGGCTGTAACACTTGGGAGTTTATTTTATATATAGCTGTAAAGCCTGTCTACCAGAGCTGATGTATTTTAATGTTGCTTACTTGCTAGATGCATTTGTTTCTGCTTTTTAAAAGGGTAATTTAAAGCTAATAGATACACAAACCCAGCTCAATAGACTATTGATCAGGTTAGTGGTAGCCAGCTATTACATAAAGGCATAAAAAATTCCTGGCTTTATGCTACACTGCCAGAACCAGCAACCTGATTTATCTCTTAGTAGTAATTAAGAATTTTATGTTTAGCCTTAACTAGACAATGAATGCTGATTAAAATCATTCTGCCAAGCTGGGGATGATTTAATGTGATGTAATCATCCTTTTGTTCATCATTGTTGCTAACTTCCACATGACTGCAGTGAGTGCTGGTTTCATCAGCAGAAAATAATGTGTGGTGCTTATGTCTGTGATCCCACAAGTGAATTCATAACTTGATTTTTACAACTGCTCTTTAAGCATTGCTGACGTGGTGGTTCTTGGTACTGATAGAGATGCTCCACATAGGTGTCCAAAACCTTTTTCTAAAACTGTATTTGGTGAAACTGCGTACCCTCTTTGGGAATCTTTATGTTAAAGGATCCTAGGAAACTATAACCTTTGGTTGTAAGGATCAAGTTGAGATGCATTTGTGTCTAACCTTGTTGCCTTTGCTGGCTGTTTTTAGGTAGCTGAATAAAATATTTGACTGAAAATGCAAACACTTAAATGCTAAGAATGGTTCTGTACTAAATGAGGTCTCTGCCATGTTCCTTATTTAGCATAGGAAAAACTTAGGGATTCTCCACTGTGCTGATTTCCCCCCAGAGTAGGAAAAATCTTTACTACAAATAAACACTACAACAAGAAAATACCTGTCAGATGAGGTTCTTCTGGTTGCTTCTCAGCATGGACATGCATCGTTGCACTCACAAAGGTGTGCAGTCATCTTAATTACACTCCCCAGGTTCTGCAGGTGAACTGCACTGTATTTCCTTGAGTGCCAAAGGAACGCAGTATAAGTGATGAGCATTCCCCTGTTGCCCCCATCAGGGAATAACTTCACTATATAACCCAATAGGAGACTGAGTTTAAAGACTGTAAAAGTAGGTGGTGAGGACTAGACTGTCACTTCAGTCAGTACTTTAACCTTTAGACTGAGGTTCTTGTTGTTAGTCTTTTAATTGCTTCTAAAGATTGCAGCGTTGACCCTGTCCCTTTGCTCCCTACAGTTGTCCTTTGACTTCAGGGTAGGGCTTGGGTAAGTATTGCCTAGAAACTGAAGTGTGCTACTGCACAGATGATTAAGTATGTCTTACTAATCAAAATGTCTCAGTAAATACAAGTTACACTGTTTATTTCCATGTGGTCCTGAATCAAGGTCTTATTTTCATCATCTTCTACTGCAATTACTTGATATGAGGCATCCTAGTTTGTTGGACAGGTGGCTAAAATGTTTTCAGCTCTGAAGGACGGGTCCCACAGACAGTGGTTTTTAAATTGGCATCTATCGATAGTGTGACCAAGTTAGAGTCAAATTAAGTCAAATTAAAGTGTCTTGGGAAAAAAAAAACAAACCTTGTTATTAAATTTAGAAATCACTTAGAATGCAATGTGTTGCAGTTCTTCCTCTTACAGAAATGTTAGAAGAAACCAAATTGGACAAGAGCCAATGAAGTATTCTCCTTATAATTTAGTTATGCAATATTGTAAGCATGCCATGCTAGCATAACACTTCAATTACTGAAAAGAAGCTTGTCAAAAGCTTAAAATTAGAAATATGTTCAGAAGCCCAGTTTTCTGGCCAAAAGATGTTGTTTCCAAAGAGTTGTTTTAACTTCTGTGTGATGCACATGTCTTAATTTTCACACTTTGCCATCTGTATGACCCTCAGACTTAATCAGTATTGGAGTATTATTAGATTTTTGTGGTACATCCTCATTCTTGTGCGTATTGTATTATTTTTCATATTGTGTCTAAACATCTGATGAAAGTGTTTATGCAAGGAGATTACAATGACATAGTTGTCTTGGCTTAGTTTTATTAAATACTGGATGTTGATAATTTTCCTTCATCTTTCCCCACCCCGCCTCCCCACTTTTTATAACTCCTGCTTGCCTGTTATGTTTCATTTTTGAAGTCTATAATCCATCTGGCTAGGTGAAAAAGTGCATTGCTGAAAAAGTAGATAGTTATAGATATAGATAAAATAGATAGATATAAATCTACCAAGATTCCTGACTTGTGAGCTATATTTAACAGTCATTTGCAATTATTTATAGGTGCTGTTGGTAAGCAGTAGCCGATACCCAGATCAGTGGATTGTACCAGGTGGAGGAATGGAACCAGAAGAAGAGCCAGGGGGAGCAGCCGTCAGAGAGGTGTATGAAGAGGTAACAAAAACAAAACAAAAATATCCAGCTGCTTTTTGCTGTTGCTATCTTCAGATGGGAATCGAGGAGGAAGAGGGAAATCTACCTCCTTTTATCAAGGATTTGACTAAGATTTCCACAGTTGTGAAATTCAAAGAACTGCAGTTCTGTGTGTTAGAATTGGGGCATAGTGTGGCAAGGTGAACTAATTAGCTTGTTTCCCAGTGTGCTTTCATTTCATGGCTAAATTTCTGTCTGCCTTCATAAACACTTACTGGAAGTGGAACTGTGACTTTATGCCAAATAACATGGTAGTGTAGCATTTCTGTGTTTGTGCAGAAAACATTTAACTCGCAGCTCTTCTAGAACAGACTGAAGGTGAATGAATGATTAATGTGTAGCTACATAAGAAAGAGAAATAAACAGACCTTTGAGGAGATTCCAGACTAAACAGATTAGAAACTGATGTATCTAAGCAGTTGAGAATTCAACAATAAAAAGGCCTTGTTAAGGCTCTTTATTATGAAGAAACCACCATAGGTGTAATCTGCCTTTCTATCTCTGACCTTACCTCTGGGCAAAACAGAGTTTCAAGTCTTGATGAATTAATCTGGTTTCCCACTCTAGTATGGTGCTTAAATTTCAAATTCAAATTTTTTTAACTTGCTATTTATGTTTCCTAGGCAAATTGTTTAAAATGTTAAATGTTACTTGAATATCTAGCAGCCAGCACATTATGCTACATAAAACTTCAGGAAAACCTACATTTGATTTAGCTAGAAATTATGCAATGCATAAGTGACTACAGATCGACTCCTAGAGTGTTCATAGAATGTCCTGAATTGGGAGGGACCCACAAGGATTGAGTCCAACCCGTCCCTGCTTGTGACAACCCCACAGTTCACACCATGTGTCTGAGGGCGTTGTCCAGTCTGCTTGAACACTGTCAGGTTTGGGGCTGACACCTCCCTGGGGAGCCTGTTCCAGTGCTCCACCACCCTCTGGGTGAAGAACCTTTTCCTAATGTTGAACCTAAACGTCCCCTGGCACATCTTCCTGACATTCCCTCGGGTTCTGTCATTGGTTGCTAAAGAGAAGAGATCAGCACCTGCCCCTCCTTCTCTCCTTGTGAGGAAGCTGTAGACTGTGATGAGGTCTCCTCTTAGTCTCTTCTCCTCTAGGCTGAAGAAACCAAGTAACTTTAGCTGCTCCTCATATGGCTTCCTCTCCAAACCCTTCACCAACCTCTTCTGGACACTCTCCAGTAGCTTTATCCTTTCCTGTTTTGGTGCCCAGAACTGCACCCAGAGCTCCAGGTGAGGCCGCACCAGTGCAGAGCACAGTGGGACAATCACCTCCCTGGCCCGGCTGGCAATGCTGTGCTGATGTACCCCAGGACACTGGTGGCCCTCTTGGCTGCCAGGACACACCATGGGCTCATGTTCAACTTGCGGTCGACCAGAACCCCCAGATCCTTCTCCATGGAGCTGCTCTCCAGCATCTTGTCCCCCAGTCTGTACGTATAGCCAGGGTTGCCGCGTCCCAGGTGCAAAATCCGGCACTTGCACTCATTGAACTTCATGTAGCTGGTGATTGCCCAGTTCTCCAATTTGTTCAGATTTCTCTGCAGAATCTCTCTGCCCTCAGGAGTGTTGACAGCTCCTCCCAATTTTGTGTCATCAGCGAACTTACTAAGTAATCCCTCAAGTCCTGAATCTAAGTCATTTATAAAGACATCGAAGAGTGCTGGCCCTGAGATGGATCCCTGTGGAACCCCGCTGGGATCTTAATTCCTTATATCATACTTCTGAAATAGAAGGTATAACGTTTCGCAGAATGTGGATGCATGCTGGCAAGTGAGCGAACCGCAGACTTTCTGGTAGTCATAAACAGTTTTCTCATCCCAGTTTGACTACCACTATTCTTAAAACGCTAATTAGCAACAACGTTACTGTATGTACAATTTTTTTTTTAATTAGCCGTGCTACGTAGTGGTTTATTTTCCTTACCCTTAAGACTGTTTTGCTGAGTTTGAGGTTTGGGAACTTGATGTAGATTCAGCTTGCCCCAAATGCTGCTTGCACAGGACCACTGGCTTAGTGTTCTGAACACTGGTGGTTTTAGTTGCTGATCTGACCGAAGGCAGAGTTCAAGATGAGGAATAGAGAATTCTCATCTCCATGTCAAACTAGAGCTAACTGAACTGTAGTCACACATTTGTTTTTTCTCTGGTGGTGAAGAATATAGACCATCATCTTGAAGGGACCTGTGTGCAGCTAGTATGTCATTGTAGAACCATCTAGTTTGGAAAAGACCATGAAGATCAGAGTCCAACTGTAAAGTTAACACTACGAAGTCCACCACTAAACCATGTCCATAAGCACCATTTCTATATATCTTTTAAACCCCTCCAGGGATGGTGACTCCACCACTTTGCTGGGCAGCCTGTTCCAATGCCTGACAACCCTTTCTGTGAAGAAATGTTTCCCAATATCTGATCTAAACCTCCCATGGTGCAACTTGAGGCCATTTCCTCTTGTCGTCCTATCACTTCTTACTTGGGAGAAGAGACCAACACCCACAAAGTTGCTGTGGGAGTTTGACCAACTATTGAAAACTGCCTGAGTGGTCTCACTTCTCAGCTTGTGGGAATGCAGTGCTACACACAAAGCTCTTGGACTGACTTTAGCACAGTAGTGCAGCAGTGAGAGTTGTGACTGGGAGGGGTCTGATAACTACAGGGTGTTTCAAAAAGATGGACCCATTTTGAAATTACTGTCTTTGAAATTGGGTCCATCTCTGATGCTGTGCATGGTTCTGTCCTGAGAATATTCTGAGGAACACTTCCAAGTCCTGGCTTTGCTGGAGCTCTGCTCACAAATTTCTGCAGTGGTGCAATGTATGAGCCATGAGTGTTGGGGAAGGTTAAAGCTGGGATAGCTAAAGAATGAGTATAGAATGTTACATCAAATAGTAAAATAGTAAAAACTTAGTACCAATTTCTTTGTTAATGTAAAAGTCCAGTTAGAGTGCATACACTGCCCAGACACTGCAAACTACTCCAGTTCATACAGATACCAAAATGTTAGTTGCTTCTGAATTATGTTTTTCCCTTTGGACATGCTTTCACACCACTAGGCCAAAAAAAAAAAGAATAGAGCAGATGAGAAGGTGAGAAATAGGAGTACCTGCTGTTATGATTTGAAGCAGCCCTTCCATAGTTAAGTTTTGTTGTTGCCCTCACTTTATAAGGGCAAAGCAAAAGCATGGTGGTTCTGGTCAAGAATTGCAGTAATCAGCAACCTACACTGTTTTGAATACTAAATACAGATGTCAGCCTCCTTCACGCATACACTTGTACTCTTTTAGTTGTGTTTTGTTAAGTACTATCACACAGCGACATGCAAACGTGTGGCTTAGGCAAATGCTTTGATTTCTTTCCAGTGTATTGTACATTACACTGTTCTGTAGCTGCTTAGAAAATGCGTTGCCATCAAACGTTCAGTAAGAGGCTTCATAATAGAAAAGCTGCATATGTTGTAAGGACAGGTTTATACACACCAAGAGAAACTGTATCTAAAAGCTCTTCAGTGGTGCTAGCATAATCATTTTGCTCCAGGTTAAACCAATTTTTATTCACTTTTATTACAGTGGCTGCAGGTTTTTTTATGGTAGTGTGGAGGAAGACATAAACTGCCAGCTGTGTTCAGCTCTGAGCCGTGCCTGCGAATGCATAAAGATTTTTTTAAAGGCTAGGGGCTTTAATAAGCAAAAATCATTTGGTGACGCTTGTTCTACAGCTTCGGAGTTTCCAAGGCTTGATAGCTTGCATAGCTGATGTTCAAAGTTCATGCCCTAAAGTAAAAATTTCTTAAGCTACAGGCTGAATCTTGTGTTCTGCCATGAGACTGCAAAGAAAAGCCAGGATGGTATTCAGTTTTGACTTGAGCCATGGAAATTCATCCTAACCTTTCTAGAGATGGATGTCTTTCTATTTTTATACTAAGGTCAGTGTCACCTGGCAAGCTGGTTACAGTGCAATGAAGTGAACCATTAAGAGTTTTGTGAATGAATAAACTTCAGAGGAGCCACACTCTGGCACTGGTTTGGACTGTGTTCCTTCAGTCACGCAACCTGTTGGTTTCCAGTAATTTATTAAAATGGAGAAATTGATAGCGGGAGGAGTTGTAATGGCATTTCTTAACAGTAGGAGTGCTCATAGTTCACGAAATTACAGCCCCCTGGCTCTAAATAGCCGACACTTTTACCACCAGCCGTCATGTATTTTAAATCCTTGTTTTAAAACACAAGCAAAGATCTTTGTAGTGAAACCTATATGCACTGCAGTTGCTCCATAGTCTGCCTGTGTGCATGACTCCAGATTTTTTTTTTTTATCCTTATCTTCTGTTCATGTTAGTGATTTGATTTTTTGCCTCTACTAAATGTTGAGTAAGAATTTCATTTGTCTGACACTTCACAGGTTACAGTAATTACAGTAGCCTGTCAAGTTCCTTAAGTACAATAAGTTTCTACAAACCTGGAGGTAGAATAACAAAATGAAGTTACCGTATAAAGCATTCCCGGAAAGGTATTAAACCTCATCTAAATGAGGAGCTCCTATGTTACTGACTTTGGAGCTTAGTGTTTAATTGGGTAGTGTGAAAGATGAAAATGAGAACTGTGTGCACATGTGTTCAAAGAGAAATAACGACAAATAATGAGGGTGGCAAGCTGGTGATGTTCAGCCTCTTAAATGGAAGGAATACCATCCCACTCCCCTTTTTCTCCATCTCAACAAAAAAATGAGGCTCTTGCTTTGTTTGTACTTAGCAGTATATTGATATGCCTACTAAAAATATATATAATTCCTCCCAGACCTGCATGAATACAGCTTCTTAGAAGAGGAGGCTGATCCTGAGGTTAAGCTGCTGTAACAGTGAAAATATCAGTCATATTATCTAAGATTTCTCACAGGAAACAGAGGAATCTGCTCCAGTGAGCATCTAATATTTGAGAAATGATTGGGTGGTACAGACTAGGACTGGGTAGAGACTTTAAAAACAAAATAAATAAATAAACAAACCACCTTTTCAGCTGAAAGAATGTGGCAGGTACTATGAAACCTTTGGGGTTTTATAAGAGTATCCAAGAAAGGTCAGGAATAGTCTTGCACTGTGCCTTCAGGAGCACAGCCATTAAAGTACTATCTGACATCCCACAGTTAAAAATAAATCTTTCAGATTTTAAGCAACTTTCTGCTCTGGTAGACTGTTAGACTAGAAATTTAAGTGCAGCGTGACTCTTGCTCCATCTACAGGAAACAATGGGCAAGTCAGAGTGCACACCTGAGACTGCAGAACATCTGCAGCTGCCAACAGGGAATGACCTCCAGGCCAGAGAGATTATGGGATGAAGTCGCTGGTTTTCCCTCTTGTGGTTGGATTTAGGCTAATACTAAAATAAATGCATAAATTCAGATTTGACACCTTACCTACATAGGAGTCACAGACTTTCTTAACAAATTGATCTGGGAGGGTTTAGCACTTAATTCAAGAGCTTGTCTGCCGAAAGAAATGCTGTTTTTTCAGGCTTTTCTCCCAAGTTTAGACTGCCTCATTTATTGAAGCCTGTAGCTTTTTGGTTACTAAAAGAACTGTATTTTAACAGTCATGGGCACATCATGGCCACAGAAAGAAATATTCTTATTAGAGACAAAATGGTTTGAAGTCTAGAACATAACCAGTGTATTGGATTTGAAGCATATGACTGGGAAAGCGAGGACTTCGACTTTCTAGGGAAAAAGCTGAAGCATTTTTTGGTCTGTTAGCATTTAATTTTGACACTTGAAGGAATTACAGTAAGGTAAGAACCTGGAGGAAATATTGTTTTTAGCAAAAGCACTTAAAAAAAAAAAAAACACAGTCAGTTTAATGGTACTTTATAAACGATCAAGATGACTCAATTGAATATATTACTTCCAGAGAAACATCATAGAATTGTTTGGGTTGGAAAGGACCTTAAAGATAATCCAGTCCAACCCCCCTGCCATGGGCAGGGACACCTTCCACTAGACCAGGCTGCTCAAAGCCCTGTCCAGCCTGGCCTTGAACAGTCCCAGGGAATGGGGCATCCACAACTTCTCTGGGCAGGCTGGTCCAGTGTCTCACCAATCTCATGGTGAAGAATTTCTTCCTGATATCTTATCTAAACCTACCTTTTTTCAGTTTAAAGCCATTGGCCTTGCCCTATCACTACATGCTCTTGTAAAAAGTCCTTCTTCAGCTTTCCTGTAGGTCCCCTTTAGATACTGGAAAGCTGCTGTAAGGTCTCCCCAGAACCTTCTCTTCCCCACACTGAACAACCTCAGCTCTCAGCGGGTCTTCACGGGACTCTAGTTACTACCTTTTTATTCTTTTGCATACAGAGGTTTCGAAAGACACTACAATCTGCAGGGATGATGCTGCATTTTGGAAGCACATCTTTGCTCAGAGAGCAACTAGACATCACTGATGGTAATCACATGTACATAGCAACATCTGGTTCCACAAAAGCTTCATTATAAGCTTGTGGGAATTTTTACACTTAGTGTAAGGGCATGCTTCTAATTGTGTCATTCAGAATTACTCAGCTAAGAGTATTTGTTTCAACTCCTGGTTTGCTTGGGGGAGAATAGAGAAGCTGTGAAGTAAATTGCACTTAGAGTAACACTGAAAATATATACATTGTGACTGTGGGGTACTAATAAGTTAAACTTCTCTGTGAAAGCTCTTTAGTATTGGTAAATTTACCTGGTTGTGGTGTTTGTGCCACATATTGGGTATCAGTGAATTGTCAGATTCCCATTAGCAGTGTAGAGAAGCCATCCTACATCTGTCCTTCAGCAGTCCTGTTGGCAGAGACCTGCTTTGAAGAAATCTTTGTAATACTAAATAAGGTATTGGCTAGGCTTAGAGATGTATAAAACCATGGAAGATTTTGTTGGGGAGGGCTGTTTGTTGTGGTTTGAGGTGGAAGAAGAGTTGGGTGTTTTTTTTTCCTTCCTCTGGCAGAGCATAGTACACTCTAGAGTAGTTCCTTGGTACTTGGAAAAGCTTTTCTTAATGCTTGAAAAATCTGCAGAGTCTGCACTGGGCTTTCTGTCATGCTGTTAAGCTGTATCTTGCCATATCTTTAAGAATATTAAATGGTCTTGTTCTTTGCAACTTTAGGGAAGAAATTTAGAAATTACAGAACTTGTACAGCTTAAGCTGCACACTTGGACACCTGAAGTATTAAAAAATTACTAATCCCACAGATTCATGTTGTTGCTTTTGATATAATAGGATGATAGAAAATTGCCTTTTTTTTTTCCTTTGTTTGCCACAAAGTACAAATCCTAAAGGATATAAAGGCAATTCCTAAATATTGCTGCATGAGAAGGTAGGCAAAAATTGGGGACAGAAGCATAAGTTTGTAGCCTTTTCAGTTCTGTTTCTCTTTTTGAAGAGATACTGTAATGTTGAGGAAATGAGGACTGATCAGTAAAACCTGAACATTTCTTCAGCCTGTGTTCCTTCAGGCTAATAAATGCTTTTTCATTGCCCACTGTAAAGCACAATCAATCTGTAGTGCCTGTGGTGGCATAACTGACCTTTTCAGACCCAAATAAGGGTCTGTCACTGTGACAGTTAACATACTGCCTAATCACTTACCCAGCAGGTCCGGTTATGTATTTCAGCTTCATGAGCTCTACAAGGTATCTCTGTCATCACAGCACATGACCAGAAGAATATTGTATGTAGTTTTGTTTTCATTTTAGGTCCAGCTCTTGCTCTAGATAAGCAAAATGCTTGTTGAGTTGCAGGGGCTGTGATCAGATGCTTCCTTCATCAAAACTGCTTAATAAATAACACCAGCCATCTGCTTTCTTTAAAAAGAAAGACACAGAAAACATTCACTTGTAAGATCTTGATTAGACTTATTGCTAAAGCCTGCCCAGTTGTCTGTCAGTGTTACTCACTAAAATGTAATTAAGATCCATATGGTCCTTCATATAAAGACGTAAGACATCAGTAACTTTCCTTGGTTAAAGCTGGATACAAAGACTGAAGGCTAGAAAATGTCATCTTCGAGCCAAGAAGCCCTATTTTACATATCGATTGTACAATAACCCCAAAAAAATCTAAATATGCCTTTGTCTACCAGTAGACTACATATGCTTTTATATCTTAAGCATAAAGACTCAGATTTATTTAGAATAAATGGATGATCATAAACTACTTCTGTTGAAGGTGGCATCATATAATACTTCTGGAAAAATAAATCCTAGACTCTTAGTAGAATATAATGACCACCTGAACTTTATCGATAAAAATTACTAAGCACAGGCTGATAGACCTAGTGGTTGTTTTAAAACATTGGAGTGAAATTCTAAATGTAAAGCCTTTTCTGATGCTACTAACCAGAGAAGTAATTCAAAACTGGTAGTAGAAAATTTGGTAAGTAAGTTTAAAAATAAATTTATATCCCAAAAGCTACACTTTCATATGAAAACTAGCATATGTGAAGTCATTATGCTGCAGGATCCACCCAGTAACTTACAGTTTAATTTGTTATTGTATTTTGAAGAATTTGACTTAAGTTTCTGTTTAAAATAGCAATGGAGTTTTAATGGTTCCTTCTCTAAATTTATTATTATACTATTTTAAATTATGTCTTGTCCTGTCTACTTCTCTGGATTATTTCAGTATTAGATGTCATTTATCTTTTCAATAAAATAAAGTACACAAAGATGGTAAGTAAAAAAGTATTTTGATCTGGATGGAAAACTTGAAAGATTATGCATTCTTCACCCATTAGAACAAGCTTCTGTGTTGCAATGTTCTAAGTAGTCTAGAAACTCCAGAAGCAATGCAGTATTGTCTAATTAAAACATGTTAAAACACTTGCTTAAAAAACCCTAATAATGGGGAGTAATTCATTTATGCTGCTGTAAGAGGCTGGTACTGATGTTTTAGTCTTGAATGAAAAAGCACATGTTAACACTTTTTCCTGTTTGTTTTGTAGGCTGGAGTAAAGGGAAAGCTAGGCAGACTGCTTGGGATATTTGAGGTGAGCTATTTCTTTTACCTTTTAAAAACAGATTTTTTTTTTTTTTTTTTTTTGTGGGAGTTGATAAAACTATAGAAATTTAACATCTACACAACACAATCAGGCATAAGTTAAGTTTTACTTGCCTTTAATTTTGCAATGGTACTGGAAATGCTGTATTACATTAGACAGGTGTTTGCCTTCAGTTTTTATATGATATGTGAAGGTTTCAATAGGAAGATTTCAAAGTACTTAGAACTTTCCTGGGAAGATCAAATTAGTACTCAGGCAACATGTAGAGGGTTTAAAAAAAAGTGAAACCAACATGGATAGATCTAGGATTTCTGAAATACCACCCATGCCTCTTTTAGGACACTATTTTGACTTTTCATCTCTGATATTTTGCTGAAGTAACTTGTCACCTTTCACACACTTAAAGTGATAGGTCAGTGTGTGAATTATCTCATTATGGTTTTGATTCACTAAAAAAGGTAATGCTTTGGATTACAGACAAATCTAACCTTTAGCAATACTATGTGGTTAAAAACTTCTATTTCATAGTGTAAAGAACTACTGACAGCACAAGGGCACACATAAGATACAACTCTTTCAGTGTTGGCATTGCCCAGTTTTGCTCAGGTTCTAGACAGCAGTAGACTGTAGAAATGTAGGTGTGAGTCTTCAGATCATAATACAGCCAATGTTACCATATTGTGCTCTATGATGGGTGAGAGTGGACATCCCTTAGTCTGGTAGTTAGGTGTGAATCTTCACAGTTGAATTATAAAAACAACTTCCGGAGGCAGTGTGCTCCTGACAGGGATTTCCTACATGGAAATACTCTTTAGTCACTTATGACTAGTTGATACAGTGCTAAAGGTGTTACTGTTGTGAAGTATGGAAACAATGACAAAATCAGAGAAGTTGCTGTTTGTGCGTAGTGGCAGTTGCCCTTTTTTCTAATTTGTTTTGGGTTTGAGTACACCTGGGTGGTCCTACACATTAGAAACTTGTCTGGTTAGTCTACAGAAAGTATTCTGTGTTTCCCAGCTCAGACCCAAAAAAATACAGGCTATCAATCATCTTCATGCCTTAAAATGGGCTGCAAGGGATGATGACTCTTTGGTAATTCAGCTGTGTGTTCTTGTGAAGCGATTACCACCATTTAGACCAGAGGAGATAGAAATCTGCGTTCAGCAGCACTTTTCTAGGTTACTTTTAACTTAAATCAAGGACCTACATCAGTTTTACAACATGGCCCCACCAACAGTTGTTGATACAGTTGTTGCTACCACATGTTGCTACCTGGAGTTATATCTAAGAGAAGATGGAAAGGATATTGCTGCCAAGTCCTCATATTCTAGAACTACAGCCAGAAAGGATGGGTGTTGTAGATGTGTTTACTCCATTTAATAATGGTTATTGACAAACAACTGTCTGGGAGTATTCTTATTTCCTAGCAAAGCACAACAGTTTATACTAAGTTTGCAGGGAAACAGAGGTAGGTATGAATGGTTATTTGCACAAGGATAAAACCTTCTGTATGGGGACCTACAGCATAACATCTCTTGGTTATTAATGTAGTTGTAACCCTAAATGGACCTGGTGCGGTGGCACCTTGGAGTGTTCTGCTGGCCTGTTTGGAGTTAAGAGTAGTGTCTACACAGAGCTCACGTGGACTGGCTGCGCCTCAACAACCTGCCCCGAGCAGACCACAGTGTTGGAATTGCCTTGTCCCAAAATCTGGTGGTTGGTGCTGCTAACGTGGCGAACCCATCAAGCGAACAGATGGCAGTGATTTTTGCATTTGTCGTGATTACAAACATAGGCTGTTTAATTTGCCTCGCTTACTGAGTGAAACATTATATCCAGCACTGCATGGATGATCTGGCCACGGGATGCAGCTGTTCCATCTTGCAGAGGGTTTTTTAATAACCTTTCACCTAGGAGCGTGAGTTGTGGAGATGGTTTTAGCAAATGCACTCTACTGTGGTCACTCACAACATAAGTAAAAGATAAGCAATGTGCAGAACTAGCAGTGAACTGCTAGTATTAGACTAGGTGACCAAGAACATAGTTTGGTCCCAACTTCACAATCTTCAAATTTGCTTTTGTTTTTTTTAATGACTCTAGTAAAATAGAATAGCTGCGCTTTCAAATAAAACTTATTTTTTCCCATTCTTGCGGGCTTACTCAGTACAAACGTTTATTCAGTGAAAATAAAAGCCAGGTTTTGCCGGCAAGTATCCTTCAGGGTAAGTAATTTCCAATTTTATAGTTGTGGTAAGTCTGTAAGTTGGTTTTGTTCATTTTTATTCTGTGAATTAAAATCTCTACTTCTAATATTCAAGCAGAACCAGGATCGGAAGCATAGGACATATGTTTATGTTCTTACTGTGACGGAAATACTGGAAGACTGGGAGGATTCAGTTAATATAGGTAAACCCATTTTCTGTCCTATTCTGCTACATTTAAAATGTATTAAGCAAAATTCTTTCATTCTCTGAAGCAATTCTTATAATTCGGGGGGGATTGGTAATTCTGTTCTATAAACTGAAATTACTGGAAACTCTTACGCTGTTCTTCTACACTTCTCTACACGTATAACTAGGGTTGCTTCCAACACATTGTGCTACTGTTATATTATATTAATTAGGGTATTCTAAGTGTTATGATGGAATAAACATCACTATTGGTTGCTAATACAGCTCTTTATTTTTGGGTTATTTTAGGCAGAATATTATACTGATAAATTATTCTTTAAAAAGTTGAATGTTTTGCTGTCTGATACTCTAGGGTGTTTTTGAAAGTGTCTTTGAAAAAAAGAAATTTTTGGAAAGTTTTGAAGTTCTTTTTCCCATGGTGGGGGAAAAGAAAAAATAGTATTTACTTAGCTTAATTTTTCAATTACAGTGCTGATTTTAAGAGGTATTTATTCCTACATCTGCACATTTGTCATGCAGATACCACTGTCATGCAGTTTAGTTAGATTAACATCTTTTGTGATGCTGTATGGATCTTCTACTTTTAATTTAATTAAGTAAACATCGACTTAAAAAAAAATGTTAGTTCAGTGTATTTGTCCAGCTGAAATTCTAGTTAACTAAGAATTGATATAAATTGCATCCTACCTTGGTTGGTTATGCTTTACCCTTTTCAGGAGGTGGTGCTTTGGGAGTGCGACATTCATAACCTTAGCACTATCAATCTGTCAGCAAGTGGCATGTAATTGTAAGAGCAGCTTCACACCTGTGCTCAGTTTTTCAGGTGGAGAGAGAACGTTTTGTTTCTGATGCCACTGAGTTGTGGGGGGTGCCCCCTCCCACCTGCGTGCCAGGTGCCCTGTACAGCAACACTGGCCACTGATCCATTACTTTAGAGCGGGGGTGTCAAGCTCATTTTCACCGGGGGCCGCATTGGCCTCATGGTTGCTTTCAAAGGGCCAAATTCAGCCTTAAGTCAGCAGTTTATATACGTCTTAATAACGTTCAAGCATAGTACCTGTAACACTGTAGAGCCAAATGAAAAATATAATTAATCCCACTTGTAACAATACTGTCCCTGACCTTGTCTCTAAGTATTTCCAGAGGCCTCTTATTTTAAAGGGCTGACTTGTATAAGCAAGATGGTCTTAGAACTATTTTGCCCAGATAAGTCTTGGAACTCAATTAAACATATCTCTGGCATAAGGTATTTTATTTTTTTAAAACTTATGGCTAACCTGAGTAACTCCATACCATAGATATGTTTTGAGTATGGAAAACAGCTTTCTACATCAGACCAAGCCATCCTTCTGTAACTTCATGCATGTGCGCATGTTCATTCTTCAGGTTGGTTTTCTGCTAGGCATGACAATGTAGGAAGGCAATATTACGTCACCTGAATAATAAAACCTTTTTTGTAAGGACTAGATATGACCTTTGTAGCATATGGAAAGTCATATGAGCTTCAGCCCAGCATCTGCTTCAAGAGAGTTGTCTGAAAGGCTTTATTATGAACTGCATATCAGTAAGCTTGAGTCAGCCTCTTGTGTTCATCAGTCCTTTCAATGTCTTTTCACCGTGTCCTTTGCCTGAGAACTTGCATTTCGAAAGTAAAAGGAATGAGGAAAAGTGAATGATCAGATAGCAGCAAATGGTGCTGTTACAAATTTGTAACTTTTTTTCTTTATGGATTATACTTCTTCAGGAAGGAAAAGAGAATGGTTTAAAGTAGAAGATGCGATCAAGGTCCTTCAGTGTCACAAGCCTGTTCACGCAGAATACTTGGAAAAACTGAAACTGAGCTGTTCACCCACGAATGGAAACTCTGTGGTTCCCCCTCTTCCAGATAATAACTCCTTATATGTCACTTCTGCACAGACTTCTGGGTTGCCCTCTACTGTGAGATAAACATTTGGATTACCTTTTTATTCATGTCATCACAAGGGGAGACATCTGTGATCACATGCAGGCATCTGTGTAACTGTCAGTTCTAAGTGAAATATGTGAATGTGTCATGATGTCAAATTTCTTTGAACATTTTTTTTCTTTTTTAACAATGTAAAATAGTATTTCAGCAAACCAAAGCCATATATGGATTTTTTTAAGATGCCTTAATAGGCCACTTTAAAAAAAAAAAAAAAAAAAAACTTGAGTATATAAATTTCCATATCTGCTAAAATAAAATATGTATCTTGGTGGTGTTCAGCTTATTTAAGACTAGCCAGTTTTAGTCAGTAATTCTGCAGGAGTACTTGCTTAGAGAAAAAGCTTGAGCAAATAGTCTTATACTAAATTTTATTTGGTATCCACAGATGAAGCGCTGAGCTCTTAAGACGGTAGCATATGGGTGAATGGGTGTGCTGAAGGCAAAGATGCTCAAGTGTGCCTACAATAAAGGACTAAACCACATTCAGCCCCTCGACAGCAAAGGGCACCGACACTAAGCACTGCTTCCCTCACCCAAAAGGTTGCCTTGTCCTATGCAATCTTCACATAACTAGAGCAAGAACAACAACTTTGTCTTGCAGCTACCAAAACTATCCACTGTTGTTTTGTTTCATTGCTTGGTCAGCTGGTGAACTGTCGGAAGACTTATATTTAAAGTGTTGTAGATCTTTCTTCCCCCCCCCCCCCCCCTTTTTTTTTTTATTTTAGCATTTTGATATGTGTGTTGTTCATGGTATAATTACACTGCAGGTTCCAAAAACTTCTAATCTTCAATGAGAAGCATCTTCCCTAGTGTCCCTGCAGTCTGTTGTCATTTAAAAATGTGTAGCGGGAAGTAAGACTTAGCCCAGGGTCACCCTTACGTTCCAGAGGTGTCTATTAGCAAGCATGTGTTGAGGTGTCTTGCCCAGCAGGAGCTACTGGTGGTACCTCCTGGGCTTGGAGACAGGTGGGTTGATATGTACTTAGATTAATGAATAAATAACATTCAGAAGGTATCCTGAAAGCCCCAATTTTAAGTTAATTCCTAAATATTTCAGTTTTACTGTTTTAACATCAATTGCTTTAGTTTCTTGAATTAAAAGCTGTCCTCTTGAGAACCTAGCTGGAATAAATGAGGTACAGCTGACAACTTTCCTGTTAATTATTTTCTCCTCTTTTTCAGCCAAAAAGATAAAAACTAAATCCACTGTTAGTCTTAATGTTTTTACCATAGGATTGGTCTGTGTATGTGTGTGTATGGTTCTCTTCTACAAGAACACAACCTAATTCATACGAACATCCTGATTCTGAATTTTCTAGGATCTAAACCCAACTGTACCTCCTCTATAGTCAGCCAAAACAGAGCTTGAGGTAGATTACCTCACGTGTGAAGTTTATTCTGGGTAAAGCTCTTTCTCTTACATAGCATTTGAACCTTTGTAAATAGTCCAACTAGTAAATAGTGAGTGTAAAATGGAAAATAAATGTAATTTAAACCTTTTGTTACTCAATACACAAATGGTTAACTTCTACTTTTTTAACATAAATTGTGTAAAATGCTGCTATAAATTAAACTTTTTTGTGCTGTTACACTTTTTTAGGAAAAAATAATGTTGTTGCCACAAGTTACTCGTTAGAAAACCAATCTTGTGCCATATGTAAATGACTTAAAACTGGGGAGACAAAGGTTCTGATCCCTTGAAGCTGCTCTCTTTGAAGAGGCATAAATACTACTGACAAGAGGCATGAGCCACGAAGCTGAAGACTTCGGAAGTGTTGGGTAGGACGCTGCTTTTCCATCCCTTTATCTCCTATTCCAGGTCACTTCCAGAACTGGAAAGAACACGCAGCTCCGTTCAGTGCACCTGAAGCTGGAAGTGTTGCCAACAGCTGCTCCATCCTCTCAGTCACGAGCTGGGGGGCTGGTGTTAATATTCCCATAGTGCACACATGTGTGCATGTACTTTACACTCAGCCTACTCCAGGTGGGGCCATGGTTTGCTCAGCTCACTGATTTAAACCAACCTGTCTACCAAAAGCCCTGTTTTGCCAGGCAAAACAGAAGAAGGTGAAGTTGAGCATATTCAGGAACATCTAATCTCTGTTAAAATCATCCCCACAGTGTATAAGGGCACCTCTGGCTCTAAAGCTGCCTTTAAAGAGCAGATAATTTAGCTCCCTTTTTTGATCACTTTGATGCTTGCTTTTTTGTTCAGTAGTCATTTTTACACTTTAAATTGAGCAAACTTGAACAGGCTTTCTTGTAACAAGATGATACAGAATCTGTGAAAGCAAAAACAAGAATTTGGGGTTTCATTTCATTTAAAAAAAAATGCTTCTGTCTCCATTTCAGAGTCTTGGAATAAAACCAATCCAAGCTTGTATGAGATTTAGTGGTAATGCATGATCTTATTTTGTAACTCTTGAACTATGTGTTTGATAATAATGTAAAAATGTACAGTATTGCTGTTGCTAGCAAACTCAGAGTTGATTGCCTATAAATATTTTGGTTATTTTTTGGTCATACACATTTGAGCTGTTCAGTAGTGCCAGACAGAACTTGTTTTTTTTTTTTTTTTAAATACCATTTGTTGTATAAATCTCTTCAGTCTCTATGCAACCTTCAGAATGAAGCTCTATTGTTTAGTTTGACTTCTGCTCCCTTTCAAAGATAAATGTTCTGTGAATTGTAAAGGTAAATTGAAAACACTTCAGTTACGCTACAGGGAGCAGCTGTAGTGAACAGGCAGTGGCTTCAGTCCTAATGAAACCTGACTCTCAGCTTCACCAGAAAGGGTCTGTGTAAAAATAAGAACAGAAAACTGAAGGGTTTTTTTTTCTACTACCTATCAATTTAAATGTAGAAGCATTTTGTTTTTACATGCATCTCTATTTAGATGGGCCAAACCTATTTTGTACAGAGCAGATTTGGGATTTTTCTCATGTCGCAAATTCTGTACAACTCATCTAGACTTGGTAGAAAGGGAAGAGACAGGTTGTCATCTGCAGCTTTCAACGAGTCTAGTGCGTACTGCTGCTTTTCCTGGCTGGTAGGTTTTGAGATTGTGTGTTAGCTTATGGTGGTATCAAATAGAAATAGCCTTAAAGTTGAAGATCAGGTGGATCCAGAATTAAAGTGAAATGGATGTGGTTTTAAACACAAGAAATACTGAGGTATTGCAGAGAGGCTGTTGAAGTGAAAAATCTTATTTTGGTGCTTACTGCACCCTGATTTAGCTGAGCATTGGTCTGTTAATGTGCTGTGGAAAAAAAAAAAAAAGAGGCAAACACTTGGGTTTTCTTACCAACATTGTTTGTGAAGTGAAAACTGAAGGGAAGGTGGGGGGAGGGGGGCACAAATTAAGTTGTAAACATTTTGACCTGCTTGCATGGATTTTCTTTAAAGATTGATGTAAGAATTTTGACTTTTTATATTTGAGAAATACCAGAATAAAATATAAATTAGTCCAGTGGATGATGTGGTCATTCTGTCACCCGTACTGCAAAAGAAATGTTTGTGCAAAAGTCTTCCATCTCATCTCAAGTAGACTTAGTTTCATTTAGTGTCTCCTACTGTTTGCCTCATCTGTGCACTCCAGCTTCATCCAACACTCTGGAAGAGGCCTCTGGAAAGCTGATCCAGCATGTCCCAGCGCATGATCAGCTCTCTCCCATGGAACTGCTGCCCACACTAATAAGATTTCTAACTCTTCTTCCTTTTGCTGTCCCGTAGCTGCCAGTCACAGCACAGACGTGCGTTTCATGTCCATACAGCAACAGTGAGAGCAGCTGCATCAGATCAGACCAATAGTCTGTGTAGCCCAGGGCCTTGTTTTTAACAGTGCCTAGAAGCATTAGTATCAACAGGACAGTGTATTTGCCTTAAGTGCCCCTGTCTGTCACCATCTGGGGCTCAGGATCCTCCCCAGCCAGCTACAGTTTATTTGGGGCTGTTAGAAGGGAGGGATTTCTCATCCTTGACCTTGGGCACACAAGTAGGGGTAGAGTGTGTGTTGTCAAAGCACAACAGAGGAAAAAGGCAAAGTGATTGACTTTTCCAGGATTCAGAAGATAATAAGAATCTTCAAGCTTTTTTAACGTTTGGGTTTTTTTTTTAATCTTACCCTCTAACTTTCAACACTCATGGCCTCAGTGCTGCTGTGGCCTGGTGTCTGTTACATCCAGACTGTCTGTAACAAGCCCTTGTCCTAAGAGACTTTGTGCTGCCATTCAACTGCTTCATTCTCCTAAGCACTTCCTTCTTTCCTGCTTTCTGGGTACTCCACTAGCACAACCTCTCTCTGAATAAGGCAGGAAAACATCCACAGCAACTGAAGAAAGGAAAAAAAATATCATTAGAATCACCTCACTGTCTTATTCTGAGATTAGCCTGCTTTTAATAATTGTATGTGGGACATAAGACCACAGTCACCCCTCCATACACTTAGTAGTACCCATCCTTTCACATTTATAATGACCTTGCAACCCTGTCTACAGCAATCAGGGACATCATCTGAGCTTGGGTACCTGTGTCAGGCAGGGAGGTGAAGATGAGGCCTGAAACCAAAAATACTCCTTCACAGCAGCTCTGAAGACAAGAGCCCAGCCTATACCGGAGTATCTGAACGCAATTTTGCAGCAAGTCCTCCAGTCAGAGATAAGGTTCCTATGTTTAATAATTCATGTTTTCCTTTTTAAAAAATTAAAATATAAATACTTCTGGTACATGTCACACTTGCCTCGGTGTCTTCACCTGGGAAGGCTCACAGAGTGTGCTATTCTGCAGCCGCAAGTCCTGTACCTCCCAGCACTCCTGACCTGGGATTCTTGAGCCTTCATTGCCTCAGTGATGGGCTGATGATCCGTGACAATTCCCAAGCAACAAACCGAGCACCCAGATGAGCCACCTCGGGATGCAATTGCCTTTCCTAACACAGATGTCATCCAGGGGTAGTGTTCAGCTGACACCTCCCACCACCCTTCAAATCAGAGCAGTTTTCACCCTGAGTTTTCTGCCCTGCAGACGAATGGAGAATAGTCCTACTTGCTCACACCAACTCCTTACCCTAAGTGTTGAGGGGAGTTTTCAAAAGCAAACACTTTAAGCAGTAACCTTGATGCTGCTCTTCTAAGGTACTTCAAAGCAACCTAACAATTAGGTATTTGCTTTAAAATCTTCCTGCGTGCTTTGTCAGAAAAGACTGCAATGCACGGTGAGAAACCCATCACAGCAGGCACAACTAACTGAGCCATGCTTATAATGTAACAAGGTTTAGCAAAGCTTATACATCTATCAGTGTGACTGCACTAGAAATTGTGCACACTGTGCACTTAAGTAGGAAAGTCTTGTACTAAAACAGGTGGATTTAAACACAGACAGGCAAAAAAAATTAATAATAATAATTAATAATAATAATAATAATAATAATAATAATAATAATAATAATAATAATAATAATAATAATAATAATAATAATATCCTCCTCTGAGCTTGTGCACCAGAGCAGTCCCTCTGATGGCTCTAGGACAGAAACTTGCTCTTTTCTACCCATACAAGAGAGGAAGGGTGGGAAAGACACAGCAACTGGAAAGTGAGTATTTAGAAGTTATTAATGTTTATCTTCCTTATGTTAATAGGTGTTAAGAACTGCTAAGAAACTATTGCACACTGATGGCAGCCCGCTACAGTTAAATGAAGCTCAGTGTCTATGTAATGAATAACCACTCTTCCTTTTATTTCAGTGTCATATTATATTACAGTCAAGACATGTTATTGACAAAACCTACCAGACATTTCATTTTAGAAGTAACCCTCAACAAAAAAAAAATCCCAAGAACGTACATAAATTGAGATGTCACATTTTTTTATGTTACTATTCCATTAAGATGTTTCACAATAATCTCGATGTGCTGGAAATACACTTTCTCAAAAGCTACAGAAGCAACGTTTCACTTGTTTTAGACTAAACTCCGCTAACATACAGAAACCGCGTTCCATCAGCTCCCAGTGATAACACACTTCACACCCATGACAGAACATGGCTACACATTAGGAGGTCACCACGAAATGGTTACGCAGAAATAGAAGCCTTCCGAACCCTCCTCTTGATCTAAAGGAAACTACTGCAAAAGTGATTTGGACGTGTGGTTTTAAAGCCAGTGTGATTACGCAGGCTCAGCAGCTACAGTGAGTCTCCACACTCTAACACACAAACCGCAATGTTACCGCTCTCCGTCAGGATTTCAGGAGTTTTGACACATAGCACCAGGAATGCTAAAGGAAACCCATTTATTTAAAGTTTACTGTACATTTATCCAATGGACATCCACTAAAAACGGAGATAAAAACTCGTGTTCTCTAAAAGATAGCTGCATTTGCTCACCAGCTGTAATGGTAGATGTAACAGAAGTTGCAGGTAATGGCTCTGAATATACACCTGCTTAACTGAGGAAAACGTATCTAACTGGCTTCAAATAATTTAGTCTAAAAGTGTCACACATTCCTCAACATAAGATAGAATGAAATTTCCAGCTCGGCTTTATACAGGACTCTTAATCAGGTTTAAAAGTTAAATACATATTATTTAATAATAAACTTTAAAGCAATTAAATATACCTGAACAGACCCCAAACCAAACAAATTTCAATTTTTAGGAAGCCCGTCCAAAATTTCCTTCCTTACAACTATCATTTGAAAACACACTGACGTGTTTTAAAATGCAGTATTTTAGCCATCCTTTTACACCATGGATTTAAGATATACCATCACTATGGACTCAAATGGTCAAAGTCAGACAGCAGGGAGTTCTTTAACAAAAATCTCCAACTTGTTGAGATAGTTAAAAAGAAACAAAAGAAACCAAACACGAAACAGACACATACTGGCTACTGTGTACTCAAACGGTTCTATAATCTACTCAGTCACTAGCAAATGGAGGCAGAGGATTTTTTTATTAATATATTAACAATATTCCACCAAGAACTCAGTTTTAATTACATACTCTAATTAGCTGCCAACTCCAGCTGAGTTTTAAGCCCCGAACACACGAATATCTGGCCATCTGCTAAATGACCTTGTGTCTGGATTCATCCCACCTAGTTGGAAGTTGAATTGCCCAAGTTCCAGCTCAGGTCCTGTTTCTCTACCCAAGGAGGGGAAAACCACTTTCAACAGGGACACTCAGGAGGGTCTGAGTGTCCCCTGGGGGCGCCACTTGTCCTCAGACTAGAGACAGAGCTGAGGAAAGCCGTGTACATAGCCTAAGGTAAAGCTTTAAGAGGCAGGTGAAGTAAATCCAGGGTCTAGGGCACAGCTCACGTATTCTCAGCTGCCTGCTGCAAAATTTGCCCACGTTAACAAGCACACGTGGGACATACGTCAGATAAACCCAATCACATGCTCGTGTGTAAGGAGAAGGCAGGGTTAACGGTGCTTACCCGCTCTGAAGAACGAACAATTTGTTACAAGCCCTGAACGCAACTTGGGCCAATATTCAACACAGAAACTACTTTTACAACGGGTTTGGTTTTTTTTATAACTCAGTCTGGTGAAAAAGCTGAATTCTGAACCAAGCTGCAACCACGTTACGAAGAGCACTGTGAGGGACAACACCAGCTACTAACCACTGAAAGCACTGTCTGTTGGAAAATGTAGCTTTAATAGATATTCCTCATCTTACATAAGAGCACAATAAATACACCACATTCTAGAGAAATTTCAGATGACACCAGAGTCAGAAGAGGTGAAACAGGGAGAATACCAACAGGCTCCATAGCCATACCCCTGAAGTGCATGACAAAACACTCCCCACTGCAACCACTGCAAGCTGTCACTTGCACACTTCAGGTTGGCCCTGCCAAAAGCTTCTAAGATCTTTCTTTTTTTTTTTTTAATTTATTTTATTTTTTGTGTGAGGGAAAGGAAGAGAATAGAGATACAAGAAATCAAGGGAAGCAATAAGATAGATTTTCAGAAAAGATGCTGGACACCCAGACAAGATGCACACACTCAAAAAAATCAAGGATGAGAAGGAAGTTTTTAATGACTTTCCTTCCCTCCAATAAAGAAGCTTTGCTGCTATTTAAGCAGACCGGTTGCTCAAGCAAGTAGCTTAATAAGGCTTGCAGAGCAAACCAGTGGTCTGAGGCGCTAGCTCTAAGTGGATAAGCAAACATCAGTCGATAGCAGGCTGGCGGCAACAGTGGTTCTACACCCTGGTATCTCCTGTTAAAAGAGGGCAGGAATCAATGAAGTCAGAAACCCATGTAGCCCAACATCTGATGACAACCAGCAAAGAGAAGTTATAATGAGTGCTGTCATTTGCTCTCAGCCTCCTACTTGATTATGGTTATTCCCATGAAAATGCATATCAATGCATTACTAAAATTATGGTTACAATGGTTACATCAGAGACTGGTTTCTAAAAGTCACTCCAAATGCAATTTCATATTAAATTGGCTGGGCAGGTCACCCACACAACACAGGCTAATAAAAAAGTCAGTAAACAGAAGCAAAAAAATCTTGTGCATTCCACCTCTTTACTGTTTAATCGGTCAGACTGGTGAAGACAAATTGTCAATTCTGATTTCATTTTTTTTTTTAAATACGATTGTCACATTAGAGAAATGAAAACACAGCAAAATAAACTGTACAAAGGCAAAGTAGAATAACAAAAAATATTTTACTAAAACATAAGATTTACAGGAGATTTTCCAGACAAGCCATACAAAATGGTCACAAGCTTTTTCTTGGAGGGATTTTTCTACACTTGACAGCAGAATCACAATATTATTAGTGAAGGTGATGGATGTTTAATGTTCCCATTTTTTGTTCAAACAATGAAGCTTGTCCATCTACAGCGTCTACGTTAGACTGGGCTAGAGGGTATATTCTAAAGTATAACTGGTTAGCTGCTTTTACCAATGCGATTAGCATCACCATAAAAAGGGAGGAGGAGCCCACAAAATTAAAACAAAAGCCCCACAGCTAACCCTGCCTACCTTCATTCACAGTGCTTATACTTAAACCATGATGGGAAAAATGATTAAAAGCAGAGATGTGCTGCTGCTTTCAAACAATTTCACAACAATCCAGATGATACTTCTAGCCTCTGCTCATGCGGTACAATAGTGAATTAGGACAAGACACAGATTTGCTAATGTGCATTTAATCACCAAGGGACTGAAGATGTCTGGGCTTTTATTCTGTAATGTTTCTAAGACTGTGTCCATTAAATGCAAACAAAAAAGGAAGAGGTCTTGGCAGAACAGGAGAAGTGATGCACACTTGATGTTCAAAGCGCATTTAAATATTGTTCATGGCATATAGCCTAGTCCATGCTCTGGCTGTAAAGAAACAAAAACACATTTAAGGAAAGATTTCTCTTTAAGGCTTTACTAAAGTCATTTTAAATTCTTCTTTTTAAAGATCACTTCTGTACTGCTGCTGCAAGTATACAAAATATATCCGTTCTGAGATTTTAAGTACAATTTCGAACTCCCATAATACACAAAAGTTGACAGCTGCTAAAGTGGCCTGACTGCAGTGAATCCAAATGTAAAGAGACATAATGTAACATTCTGCCACAGAAGCAGGTACGGAAGAGTTGTACTTTCTGAAACCAGACAATCTTTTCCTTAAGCTTCACAGAAAAAGCAGTGGTGTGTACTTCTACTTTACCACAAGTCCAGACTAGACATGCTTGCAATTTAGGAACGTGAAAACTCAGGATAAAAGAAATCAAGAGAGCATTTTTCCTCCAGCAGGCCTCACAGACTTGAAAATAGAGCACCGCAGGCACATTCAGGGTACTTAGACTATGACTACAAGCTGTAGTTGTTTCTGCAAGTTGCAGACATCAAATGGGAGGTCAGGATTTACATCCCCCAACAAATTAGTAAGTCAGCTACTTCCTAAAGCTAGGGAAAAAAAAAAGAAAAAAAAAAAAGGCATAAGATACATCACCTGTTTCTATGGCTTGGGCTTCATTGGTCTTCCATTGCTCAGCTACATCATTTGCTAGTGGATCATCTGGATTGGGAGCGCTTAACAAAGCCTGGATTGATAGCAGAACTGTACGAATCTGCAAAGCTGGGGACCATTTATCTGAAGAGACATTTATAGCAGTGTGAAACACCATATTCATCACAGTTTACAGAAGTAAAAAGTTTTCCTCTCCCAGATTAAAGAATAAGCAAGGTATTCTTTAAAAAAAAAAAAAAAAAAAAAAATCTATTTGGCGGGTCAATCTACAAGTTTCTGTACTTAATAATATCAAAACCGGAAAACAAGGTAGCACTTACCTTTCAAAATATCTAAACATATTCTTCCCAGCTTGTCTACATTAGGATGATAAATTTTGGTCATGAAACGTACTTTAGGAGCTGCCATTGGATATTCTTCTGGAAGGAATAGTTCAAGTTTAAATGTCCCACCCTCAAAGGGGGAATCCTGTGGACCTGCAATGACCACGTGAAAATAACGTGCGTTGCTTTCATCTGGCTCCGCTTTTATCCCAGGGACCGGTTCTGCCAGCAGGCGCTGGGTTTCCTAGAAGAAAAAGAAAAGGAAATGTAAGAAATACAACCCATTTAAAATAAACATCATCTCTACAAACTATTTTAAAAACAAGTATTCATTATGAGTTATTTGCCTATATCAACAGAAATGATCGTGTCAGACAAATACCTTAAAGTCAAACACCTGCAAAAAGATGAGGATGTGGTAAACTGGTAGACATCTCCTTTCAGATGCCTCAACTGCTGTTAGAGTATGTGCTTCTGTAGCGCAAAGTAACAGATAACAATTAAGCTGTCCTCAACAACTTAACTTTTGATCAAACTACTGCCAAGCTATTATTTTTCAATATACTTAAAAGCACTTCAAAGAATGTCACAGTAAAAATATCAAAACCATTTCTCATTCTACCTTGAACAGAAAATCTCGTAAGTAAAAAACCAAAAGGGCTAATCACTGACAGAAAGCATTCAAGATTTACTCTAACAAAGACTGGACTGACTTGTTATGATGAACATTTGTATCGGAATCAGATTCGACTTTGAAGAATTCAAAGTACTACTCTGCTGCAACACTAAAGGTGTTTATAAGAATGGTTTATATATTTACAAATATATATGCATAAATAGCTTTACTGTGAGCACTTTCAGCCTACAAATAGCCCTGTTTAAAGTGACCCTAACAAACAGTAGGAGATAGGGAAGTTCTGTAAAATGAGGAAAGCCTGGCATCCTACAGAGATTTGTCATCTTTGTTGCCCAATTCTTCTACCCACAGCACCGATCCCACCCTGGACACCACTCCGTGACCATAGCTGAGAGTTGCCCACGTTCTGACCACCCAGCCCACTAACGCACTGAGCAGACAGACCCACCAGGGCCCGTACGTCTTTCTCCTCTGCGGCCAGCCCCCACAAGTCTTTTAGGCTCCATTGTGTTCCTTCTGATAAAAAAGAATCCAAGGCCGAAACAGAAAACAGGACATTAAGCAAATGACAACAAGTCCTGCCGAAGCCTCATTTCCTCAGGTAATTTTAGCCCCATTTCCTGCTTTTCCTCTAGCATGCTTTTACTGTGTAGAATTAACTTTTTCACCACTTGTGTTGGCTTTCACAAAGAAAAATGATCCTGTTTCTACTGAAGAAAAATGGTAACTGGTAATATTAATTTATTATTCTAGTTTTATAGTATATTTACTCTGCGTGTCTATAGTAGCACTAATTCAAGCACAAAACAGACAGATTACCTCTACTTGGCTTAATATGTTCTTCAAACATAAGTGGACTGTTTCAATACTGGCAGTTCACAGAAATAAACTCACACAGCACTTAAGTGATGTGGCTGTCGTGATGCAATTAAATAACACCTCACACTAGCCAAAAAAAAAAATCCAAATACACAATATAAAGAAGTGAAGCCAGTTATTCATTTCAAAATTGTCAAGGTCCTACAAATCATAACACTGAACTTATAACTATGTACACAAACATAAAAATAAACTTATCTGGTCTAATTCCTTGTTTTGACTACGTATTGCCTGCTTATCTGAATAGGCATTGGCTGCCAAAGCCAGTTATACACCTTACTGGAAGGCCATCCAAACTTCTTCAACCTGTCTCCACTCGCTTCTGCAAGTGTATTTTATTTTCAACTATATACATTAATTTATATCATACTCGGCACTTGTATTCTGCTGGCTATTTACCTGTGCAGTAATTCTGTAGAAATGCAGCTACAAGGAATGCTTAAATCTTTAGCTCAGTGGTATAGAAAGTCGGTGAGTAAGAAACCATAGATTATCCCTGTAAATGCATAAAACATTCTCCATTTCTTTCAGCAAGGTTTCAGCATGAGTGCCGCCACAGGTAAATGGGACAATTAGGATTTCCACCTATGAAGGGCCATGTACTTATTACAGTTGGACAGTTTTGGCAGGGGAAACGGTGTCTTATACAAATGCAAACTAATAGCAAGCTAACTTGAAATTAAAAAAGAACAAACTTAATGAAAAGAACCAATTTTTAAACATCTTCCTAACTGCTGGCACCTGGACTTTGCGAGAGACACACCAGTAGGCAAATAATGATTTTGGTTCTTACAGGCATTTTCAGATATAAGACTGTTTTTTTTTTTTAATGATGATTATGATTAAGGGTAACACATTTTAATAGTTGGGCTGATCTCAGCATTTGTTAGCCCCCACTCAGTCACTCTGGCCCCGAGACTGCCTCCCTAATTACACCAGTACACTGACTGCAACCATACTGGGCAGCCAGTCCTGGCTTAAAATAACCCAGAATCAGCAGTTCTCTGGCAGCAGCATCAGCACTTCTACCTGCCAGCATAACAGAGGCAGCAGCGCCCGGCTGCAAGCTGCACATTCTGCCACTAAAAACTAGTTGTCAATAAACAATGAGAGATCCCACGTATGAGAAAAAACAATCCTTTTAGTCAAGGTACTGCATTATGATGAAGGGGCTATACCACTGCTAGTATGTCATCACGTCCTTCACGCCTCTCAGTTACACAGATGCGGCTATCTCACTACAAAACACCGCAGAAAAAGGGAGTGCAAAGAAAAGCATTTACGTTGCATCCAGCTACGCTAGTGCTGTGGCTACTCAGAACCCATCCACGCCCCCTGTGGAACATTAATATTAGATTAAAAATGCTTTAAGCATGTCTCGCTTCCTGCGCCGTGAGCGGGGCTCCACTGCAATCGGCACAATTGAAGCTGTTTCCAAGCAGAGATGAGGAGGAACACTCACAAGAAAGAAATCTGTGAGGAAATCAGTCGACACTCATCTTTCGCACCCAGCGGGCTCTGATGCAGCCATCATGCCGAGAGAGCGAGTACCAGGCTAAATTTCTCCGACACGCACAAAATGATAGGTCACAAAGCCTGTGAACATACATCACTACCATTTTATGCAAAAGCTGAGAAGCATCTTTGGTTCAGAAATGGAATCTTTTTAAAACAGTGTAACAGACAAGCTTGTTAGACTATGCAAAACACAAGAAAAACATCATTTAAGTACAAACATTTCATGTTCTTTTAATAAGTACATCAACACCACCTGCTGAATTCTGACAGTAAATATGGCTTTTGCCCTTCGATTATTAAGAAATTTATTATAATATCTTCAATACATTTGGGGACAATCATGGAAAAGCAACAGAAAGGGACAAATGTTCTAAGGTCTAAGCATACAAAATGCTTAAACATACAAGTAGGTCCAATTCTGAGGTAATATCAAGCACTCAACTTCCACATTTTACAGTAAGATGGTCATTTAAAGACACACCAATATTAAAAACAATTTCATTTGCCATAAGACCTGAAGAAATAAGTCATATTTGAGATATACAGTTGTCAGTACACAAGGCAACATTATGGACCAGGTCAGGAAACTGAACTGCTTAAAGGTTTTGTTTGTTTGGTTTTTTAAGTGTACATTACCAAAAAACCTAACCACCCCCCACCTGTAAGTCATGCACAAGAGAGTCGTGAGATGTAGACTTAATCTACAAACAAGGAAATATTTAACTACATGTTGATATTATTTTGTAATTTTATATTATTTTCCCTAGAGGATCGTTACCCAATGAAAAACGGTCCCTCAAACACAGTAAAATACATAAATAAATAACTTCTAATTAAAATTCTAACTTCCCACCTTTTTTAACTAATCAGGAGGATCAAGCATATGCAATACTTGACTTTCCAGTATCTTTTTAGGCAAAACCTTTCTAACACTTTTTTAGCTGAGGAAGTGAGTTTTGTGCAATCTGTTACTTCCCTCTTTTTCCCCAAAACTGCCTTTGAACCCTTTGTCCAATTTCAGCTTTTCTGGACATTTTGTAAACTGTCGGTGGCTATAAGAGAAACCAAGCTCAGTGCTACCCAAGAGAAAGACAAGAAGAACATGAAGATATTACATACTGTTGGGCCAGTTTATTCCAATTAAATATGTAGTATTCTTGCCTGGCAAAAAAAAAAATCCTGCCAATAACACTATAAAGAGCTGGGACATTCAAACATTAACACACTAAACAGGAAAGAAGAAAAAAAAAAAAAAAAGGACAAATCCACAGAAAACAAGGTTCTGCAGTTCTGCTGATCACAATACATGTTTTTACAATACAGCAATTAATTTAGTCTTCAGGGGAACATGAATTTCCATCTAAGTAAATGTTCCAGAACAGCACTTTATAGTGTTTCTTATTAGCTCTGCTCTAGTATGCTGAAGGAAATTTCACAGAACAGATTTCAGGGCATTTTGAGCTCTAAAACGCAATCCCATGCTGTCATAGGCAGTTATTTCTATTTGTTATACTCAGCAATGATTTTAGATCGAGATCTCTTCTTGCTCCTGCTTTTACTCCACTTGTTCCAAGTTAATGTCATAATTTCTATTGACTGAAGAAAACTAAGAAACCCAAAATGAAGATACATGCCAATCAGAACTTAAACAAACTAAACAAAAAAACCCCACAAAACAAAAACCACACAACCACCAACCATTCACAACTGGCTGAAGCTCCCCCCCCAACCCCATTTTATCTGTCTCATTTTTAATTAAGTGGCTAAAAAATACAGAAGCGTTGAAGGTGTTTTGACAAGCAAAGCTTTCCTTATTAACACAGGTGGCCTGAAGCAGAGTGACAGATGACGCAGATCGGACAGATGGTGTAGCTGACATTCTGCATAGCTATTCTTCTATGGAGACATTAAATTGAAGACTAATTGTACCCAAGTTGGGGGAGAAATCCTCAACCTGTTTTTACAGTAACCTATGAGGACAAGAAGCCTCAGGGAGAGCACAGTGATCTTTAGAAGAGACCAACTGAGCAGGAGGTGGGGTGAGGGTTTTTTCAGGGTGCTGAGACTGAGAAGCCATGCAAATACAAGAGGACGATTTGCATGGGGCAACGTTTCACTCTTTGAGCTTTTGCTTGGTTGTCCTGCTCTCAGCAGAAGGAAAAATAAAAAGTTACTGCAAAGCAGACATAACCCCCAAGATTCTCCTGGTTCATACACCCAGAACAAGACATTAGGGATGGGAATTGAACAACCCAGAAAGATGCTTCCATACCGACATGCATGAAAATCAATTGTTAGAGCACACAAAGATACAAACAAGCGCAGAAAGGAGGAATCCATTAGTAATAGGCTACTATTTTAATCACTTCCAGTCTTGCAGAAGTGTTTACAAAAGCCTCAAATTGCCAAGGCCTCAGTGAAAACAATAAAGATTTCTGTATGCTACAATCTGGAAAACAAAAAGCCACTTCAGAACTCTTACTTGGTATCAACCGACTAAGGCAGGATCAAACAGTGGCATATTGGCAAATAACAACAACCTGAAAACTCATGAATCCAAGTATTTGGAGAAACAAACAAACAAACAAACCAGAAAATTATTTCTTACATAGTAGAACCACTGCAGCTGAAACAAAATCTCTAAAGTTTCACCTGTCTGACAAAGACCACTCCGGTAGTGAAGGAAGAAAGCGTTGCATGGGATTAGACAATTTTTAAAGCTTTTTCCTTACTTTCTAAAAAGGAGTACTATATTCTTTGCTTGGAATAATAATGGCAATTCTGTTCCCTGTACTATGGCAATAGTTTATCACCACCAGTTTCACACTGCCTGCCAAGAGATGTTGGCTAAAAAAGTGAAGAACACATCAATATCTAGCACCTACAAAATACAGGAACTTTAAGGCTACCGTATGAAGGCCACTAGAATTTCAGAAAGAAGCCTGCTTGCAAGGTCAGCACAAACTAGCTCAAAGAAGAAATCCAAGCTCCAAGTCTTGAGCCAAATTTGCTTTGCCTAGTAATTCAGCTGTCTGCAAGCTTAATTTCCTGACATCCCAGTTTCCTTATTTCATATTCAATATTACTGCTATATAGTTTCCTTCAACAAGTAAAAAAATCTGCATATTAAACCACAAGTTAAATACAGTAGTCTTCAGTGAGATGTTATATTTGAAGGAATACACTTTTTGACAGAATCTAGCTTGGTTTTCTGCTCTACACAGTCCCTTAATATCAGCTGTGAAATCAGCTGGTGAAATTCATAACATCCATTAGAACAAAGGGAGCTTAGAGAAATCCCAACATCTTACAAAGCCTGAACATTTTAAGCTGATAAATGAGCAGCTGCTGGAGAAAGGAAGGAAAAAAAAAGCTGTGCTGCCTTTCCACTTCAGCCTATTATACACCTTCATTTTTGTCTGTATAGCTGTCTCTTGACCTCATGGTGAAACATAGCGCACAGCCCTGATCTGGAAGGAGAAAAAAAACAAAACAAAACACCCACATGCAACAGAGAAGAGTCCTTGATGCAGTTCACCAAATGTCCACACAAACAGCTGTGCCAACAAAAAGGAGGGTGCAAACACATGCTGTCAGAAGGATGGGAGAACAGACTGCTCCTTTTGGTGAAAGGGCTTGTTCAAAGAGTTGAGACTGCAGCGTCAGTCACAGCGAGAAACTAGCGTAACGGATTACTATTCTGTAACCAACCTCAAAAGGAAATGTAGAGGCCACCTCCTCATTCCAAAGGACGAAGCTTAACTACCAACAGGACTAATTTCAGTAACAGATGGTAAACTGCTAAATTAAAGTCCCCAGTCATCTATAAAAGTCTTAAAGACCAAGTACTCTGTATATCTTCTTACTTGTTATGAACAGTTATCTAGCAACCTTTTATGGTGTTGAGACTACAGAAAAGCATCCTTACAACTAGTAGTTTTATGCTAGTACCTTAAAAAGAGAGAGATATCATTAAGACTTTCAGATGTCAACATAGCTGTGATAAAACTATTCTGCAACTTCAAAATAGAAAACATTAATAAGGTCTCTTACACAAAGAGAAAAATACTGCAGGACTTAGAGCTATTAAATATTTAATATTATACAATACCACATCTTTATGCAAAGTCTCAGGGGAATGATTTTTTCTTTGTATTTTCAGCAGTACATTTACGAGCTCAATTCTCCAGATAGCAGTCAAGTAATTTACCTTCAGCAACACCTACTAAGATGGAGGCTACACCCCTGCAACTTCATCAGACAAAGGTAAGGTATAAGCCTTCTCTAATCTACTCCAGACAGTGAAAAACAATAGGTAATATCCACCTTTACCTGTAGGTTCAACTAACCCTAGGTGGCTTCATTTTAAACAGATCAGGGAAGACAGAAGACAGATAAGTATCTTTGTCTTAATAAGACTTAATCTGCAACAGGAATTACAGTTTACAGCTCAACTGCCAGTGCCTGCAGCTTCCCCCTTGCCAGAAATCACCATCCCGCAAATCTACTGAGAAAGTAAACCCTATCTGCATTCTCAGTTCAATTCAGAAGAAGTGAGTTTGGCTCTCTTAGCTAGATCTTTAACCCAAAAAATGTTGGCAGCAGAGTTTCTATGCTGTCAGTCATCTAGCAGGGGGCCGTAACTTCCAACAGAAACTGATGAACAGACAGCATTGGCTGTGAGTAAAAGGATCTTCAGCAGCACAAATGTATAAAGATCTGCATATCTTCTTGATACACTTATTCCATAGGTGCTACACGCAAGGGTCTCTAAACAGCTGCCTACAAAACAAACCTCTTTGGTAGCCCTGGCCACTTATAAAAGGAATGGCAGGATGCAATGCTGCATGACTAGTCTCGAGATGCATTAAAATAAAGTTACTGGTAAAAGGAAAGAGGCACCCAGATTGAAAGAAACACACATCAGCTTGCCTCACTTCTTTAAGACATAGAACTTGTATCTAGTATGGACCATTTAGGCAGATGTATGGGGTGTAGGTGTTGGCAGCAGGGGGTCTCCAGGGATGCCCTCTGTGGGAAAAGGTCAAGGGTTGCCCCATGCCACACACAGCCACCATCAACAGACTTGCTGCAGGGTACAGGTTGATCCCATCAGACAAGCTGGTGGCACATCTGAGAAAACATATTTAAGAAAGGACAGAAAATGTTACACAGAGAGAACAGTGGGGCGGGGTGGGGGGGAAATGTGAGCAAAACTAGTCTGATCACCAAGGTCAGAGACAGAGGGAGAGGAGGTGCTCCAGACACCAGAGCAGAGATTCCCTGCAGCCCATGGAGGACCACAGTGGAACAGACTTCCACGCTGCAGCCCATGGAGAGGACCATGCTGGAGCAGAGGAAAAGCACGAAGAGGAGGGAACAGCAGAGAGGAGTGGTTATGGATGGACCACAAACTCCATTCCTCATCCCCCTGCAACCATCAGGTTCAGAGGAGGCAAAGGAGTCAGAAGTGAAGGAGGACTGAAATTGAGTGTAGGAAAATGTGGGCAAAGATGGTGTTTTAACTTTGTCATTATTTCCCACCATCCAACTCTGGTTTATGTTGCAATAAATTAGTTAATTTTCCCCAAGTCAAGTCTGTTTTGACTGTGATGGTATCAGTAAGTCAGCTCCCTGTCCTTGCCTTGATCCATGAGCTTTTCCATCCTATTTTCTCCTCCCACCTGGTTGAGGTGGGGGGCAAGAGAGAGTGGCTGGGTGGGCATCTGGCAAAGGTCAACCCACCACAGCATAAATCACAAAGTAGCTTTTAATTTGAAATGTGTTTGAGCTGTTGTATCCAAAAGCACTTCTATAGAGGATGTGGTAGACAGTTTCAGACTCCGCAGATGATATTGCAAATTAGAGTTTTTCAAAAAGAAATTACAGACTTCAAATGAAAGCTGCTAGCTCCATTTTCTGCTATAGTTGAAATGATAACAGTTATCACTTGGAAGGTACCACACATACCAATTTATGTGGGAGAAGATGTGATAAGGAAAAAAGATATATTTTTCAGTTTAACTGATTGCTCATTGGTGTCTTCAATATTTGCTTCCTACAGAAGATCAGACATTTGTTGCCAAGTCCTCCAGGAAGATTTCTAAAGCAGATGTAAAGTCACTACCAATAGCAAAAAGCAAAGAGATTTTAAAAAATAAAGTTACACATAAGTACCACTGTCAATGACTAAAAATTACTGCAAGTCCTTTGTTTGATTCTTCATTGGCTTCAGTTGTTGAGTTTATAATTGAGACAAACTGCTTTTCTCCTCACGATTTCAGCCTGGTCCTTGATCAACTTGACTCACATCTGTAACTACTTGCACCTTTTCCTTTCCTCACAAAATGCAAGGGTTTCCCTGAATAGGAAACCCTAACTTCTCAGCAGCAGTGCTAATGTGTACTGTCACTGTTCATCTGTCATCAGCCCAAGCATTTGCCAAGTTAAACAACAAATGACATCACAGAACTGATTTGGCTTAAAAAAAATAACCTTTACTGCAGATTTCTCAGCCAAATGACTCCTTCAGTCCAAGTTTGCTGCAGCAGCACCAAAACTTTTGTGCCAGCACAGGCCAGGCTAAATCTGTTTATTCAGTTAGGCTGCTCAACACCAACTGCAGCCTGATCACCTTGAGAACTTCTGGTTCATCTAACTTAACTAGGTGGTAACTTTCCTGCCTTGTGCTGGCTCTCTGCAAAAAACACAGAAGTACAACAACTTCAGCATTTCAATCCGGACTACATACAACATATATTTGTTTCATATTTTTATTGTGATTGCAGGAAACCCTTGCCAGCTACCAGTGCCATTATCTTCCAACGACATCTAATAGTTTTGGGTATGAAATAGAAACTGAGGTTTTATCTGCTTAGGCAAAAACTTAAAGCAGCATATTGGCACACAGACAAATTACAATTACTTGCCAAATGGCAACTCTTTCCTGTTCTGTCAGAGTGGGATAAGGGGGAAGATCACACTGATCTCCTTCACCAAGAACTGATAAGTTGCACACAAGAAAGTAAACCACATATATGTTTTGCTTTGATTTTTTGAGGGGGGAGGCAGCAAGAGAAAGTGAAACATACCAGTCAGAACTGTCTTCTACATATAAAGATAAATCTGCCTCAGAAAACCACAAGGACTTAATTAAAAAAAAAAAAAAATCACATTTTGGCACAAATTCTTCCAGAGTCTATCAATTCACTAGGTACAATTATGTAAAGAATTAGCTATAACCAGCATTACTGAAAATAAATTTGGTACCTAAGCAGATGTATTATCAGAGAGATTTCAGAATGTTGAGATTAAAATTATATCACTGTAAAACAACAGCATTAGAGAAACTCTCCTGAAAATAATGTCTGCCTTTTAAGAAAAGAAAGAATTAGCAATGAAGCCCATTAAACTGTAATGCAAAGGTCAAACATCATAAATAGAAGGCTGCACTTGTGGTTTCCAGTCGCTGGCCTCCACATGAATTTTTCTCTTCCTTGCCATATAATCCCTGCATGTCAGCATCCCACATGCCTGCACTTGCTTTACTCATTATCGGGCTAATGTCTCTGTACATTAATGCTTCCACCACCCTATGGCTTCCCAGACCCCATCACCAGCCCTCACTGTAACCCAAGACCCACCCCCCCGCTTGAAAAAAAAAAAAAAAAAATCTGAGTGTCAACAAGTAAAAGACATCAGCTATAAAATTAAAAAAAAAAAAAAAAAAAACACAAACCACCACACATAAACAGCAGCACAATAGATTTAGAAACCATTAACTAGTATGCAATCTATGGACAACTGTCCAGCAACTTGAAACTACAGCCTTGCTAAGCAAGTGCCGCAAATTTTGGATTGCTCATAATCTTCCCTCATGGCGCTTCTGGTTTTCCAGTTCCCATCATCATACAAGCAATTTTAACCACTGCAAAGTCACTTTACAGTGAGATGAAGGCAAATGTACTCCAGGTAAGAGCATCTTCCCAGAAAACAAAAATTAAAAAAACCCCACACCAACAGAGTCAATCCACTCTTGGAAGAAGACCTTGTTGCCAAACAACGGGAACATGAATAGGGGCGTTCTTAAGGTCAGCATCACTCTTCCCTGAGGATGACCTCAGTCTCGAATTTTCCACAGCAGATTACAGGCTTTTGGAATTGTGAAGCTGAGATCCTATACAAATTCTTAGAGGATTAGCTATGTACTAGCATAGATCAAGCTTTTTATGGTGCATCTCCAGGTATAGTAAAGTCAGGCATAACCGAACTCACTGAGCTAACAGTGTAAACCATTCCTGCAGTTACACTAACCAAGCACATTTGAATTAGAGTTTTGCACTAATATACAGTGTGGAAGCAACTATCAAAGTGTTGTTAAAGCAAACAATAACTCATAAAGAGTTTTTGTCCAAATGCCATATATGGCAAAAATTTGCCACTTGTTTCTCACTATTAACCCATCTGTCCAAGTGTAACTATGAAAACATGGGTTTATTTCGTAATATTGTACAAAACAAATTTTGATGATATCCATTATGTTTTCATGACTTTCAGCATAAGTACCACATAAAACAACCATGTGCTAAGTTATAAAAAACCATAAGCATCAGTACTCAGAAAGCTTGGTGTGCTATAGATTTGTACCTCCAAGTTTGCTCAAGTACTACACAAGAAGGTGGCCCAAACAAGATTTTGGCCTCTAGCTGGATTATTCACTGCCTTTTCCTCAGCTTTTATTCTCTAGTGTCTACTGAAAGCTTCTTTAAGGAAAGGCTGTGAAAAGTTATCAGTGTCCTCTTTAAGATCTTCTAATAAGACTCCATGTATTCCTTTTAAAACTGGTACCTTGGCCTAACTTGAAAGCTTTCTTATCCTCAGGGCCCAAGACTCCTTCTCGGCCTCCCTCCCACACCTCCACAGTTCTGTCCTGCCAAACTTCAGGCTTCCAGTACCTGCCTAGACAGCCCCCGATTACCACAGCCACTAGTTGCCTGGCAAGAAGACTCAAAGAGGGTCACAAAGTAGAGGATGTGCTATCTGTCTACCTTCCTGCATTTGTTGGGAAATAGTAGGGAAGGTGGTTTTAAAAACAGTACCAAAAAAAGCCTCTGAAAATTCCCAAAATTGTCACCTTTCTGCCAAATTTGAAGTTATCCACAAGATCCAAACAGCATACAAGGGGCAGAAAGATGTTACAAAGACCAAATATAGTGCTTTTCTGACAAATGCCAAGGATCAGCACTGTCCAGAAGTAATGTTTTCTATGTCTAACTGCCACACAAGGAAATGCCAAATACCAGCAAAAGGTATTAAGTTTACCTCCAGTCTTATTTATTTTTTTTCATCCAGGAAATTAAAAATTGGTCAGATATGTAAGAGAAATCAAAAACTAATGGCAACTTAAATTTTCACATGGAGACAGATACTCATGTCCCAGAAACCCATAGTTTCCAAGACAAAGGAAGAAACTTCAAGGTGGCTGCCAGTAATACTGTTCAGGAATTTCTAGAAAGTTTCAGAAGTTGCAGACTAAATTTATATTTAAAAAAAAACATAAAGCTCATTATACCAACCTCTAATATAGAATGCTGTAGGGTCCCTATCACTACATATACCATGAGAATCTCCATAAAGCCTCCCAGAAATTTTATAATTTGACATAGCATTTTAGAACTCAGCAGTCCAAATGTTACTCAGATTCTCTAAAAATACTGCAAGCACTGACAGCAATGTGGAAATAGCCTCTCACAGTAAACAGCAAGGAAGGAATATTTCAGACAATAACACACTACCATGCAAGGGAAGAAACCAAAGCCTCAGCAATTTAACGCTGAGAAATTCATTAATCAAAAAAATCTGAAGGAGTCTCAGATACTGCTTCAGATGGTTTACTTCATCATATGAGCAGCTGCAGTGATTGTAAGAGAAGCACCACTAACAACTGGCTACACAGTTAACACAGACCTGAACATCAAATCATGAATAATGAGATCACTGCAGCAGTGAAAACAGCAGAAAAAGCATTTGCAAAAATGACACAAGGCAGCTTTGCCCATCTCATTCAGATATACCGACTGCACTTGACACGGCAATGAGGTGGTTTGAATGTCAGCCAAAAAAAAAAGAAAAAAAGTCAGATGCAATTCAACTCCTTACTTGACTGGAGCTACGTGACTTTGCAACATTGGAGTGAAACTGTGTAAAAAATGTTTGAGAGTAAAAATCACTGGGCTCATTTGTTGTGTATATTGCAAAGGCTCACTTTTTAATATTGTGCAGTAGTAAAAAAAGTTTACAGCATCAAAACCACACATCTTGGCAAATGTGCAGTACTGCATTTTTATCTTACATTAATAGATTTTATTGTCAATGTGATTCTCAGAGGACCCTTGGTTTTGGACTACTGAAGAAAATAAAAATACCTCTTCTCTATTCACAAGATTCTGAGTATATCTTTAAAAGACTCAAAACTATATAATCAACTTCTACTCATCATTTGTGATGTGCTAACACTAGGTCATAACTCTAAAGCAAGTCATCTCTTGATCCTACAGAACACTCTCCCCCACGCTTGTTTAAAGTCTGTGTTTCTAAGTAATCTGAGGACAGCAAACCAGGAGTAATTCTGTATCTCCTGTGACAACCACTTCGCAAAATCTATGCTGACACCTTTTAATTGAATTTGGGGGAAGTATTGGAAATACAAAGAAAGCTCTCTGCTGAGACGAGGAAGGCGACTGCTCTCCTACTGAGCTTGATGACAGCCTGCACATAGCAAAGAAGCAGGCTGAGGAGCACAGGGCCGCTAGTCAACCGGAGCACCAGGCCATCTGCCAGCAGTCGGTCAAGACGAGAAACGCCAACTGCATTTTGAGCGGCTAGCTAGATTCTGTACTTCATTACAGCCCAAATATGCGCTCCTATCCCAAATCCACCATCAACGGTCTCCCTCGGGCAACAACACATAGGATCGGAAGGAGAAGGTCTTTACCTAGCAGTAAACTAAGCCATTTATTTATCACCAAATTTATTAATGTCCATAAGGAAAATTGGATCTTCTTGTTATTTGAGTTATTTCACCTTTCTACAGGCCTTTCCTCTCCTATCTCTCTCTCTTCCTTTCCTGATCTCTCAAATTCTCCTTAGCAGCAGAGTTTACTCCCTTCCCTCTCGTTAGGGCAACCACCAGTAGGAAATTTAACATCAAGATTGGCAGAATAGCAAAGGTCAAAACAACTCTCACTACAGACTCCTGAAGACCCAAGCAGGCACATTTCTAGGCCTGCACCTCTGCAGCTGCGATATTTCAAAATATGACTTTGCACATTTTTTGAGGCTGCAGTAACTAGTCAGATCCAAGTCCTGGACCTTACATACATCTTTCAACCTACATCATGCACAGCACAGGAGCTAAAGAACTGATCACCTAACACAACCAACCCAAGATTTAAAAGCTCTAGGCTGGCTACAGACAACTTACAATACATTCATGGAAACACACAACCCACCATACACACCACCCTATAACAATAACAGTCCTAAAAACTCTAAGGAGGACCTGGAGCTTCCATGGTCACTTCTGCTGCCTTCAACCTCCCCTCTCCAGAACAAGAAACATTCCTCTGTCATCACACATCTTTGAAGTAAGACGTGTGAATTGCTCCATGTTTCTTCTAGAAAAGCATGAAAAAAACCCAAGAGCACCAAGAAGGAAATTTATGGACAAGTTTACAAGGGGGTGCATTTCTTGGTTGTATTTAGGGGAATTGTCAAGAGCTATTCAAGAATTTAACAAGGACAACAGCCTCACGACAGAGCTCTTACCACAACTCTGTGAGGAATCCCTGTTCCGCTGTATTATGAATCAGTGTTTCCTCTCACACCTGAAATATATTCAGCTTTGCATGCCATGCACTGAGGCAGCTGGATGAGTGTCAAACTCATTCTGTAAGATTTGTCTTTGTAATTTTTACTGCTTACAATTCTGAACAACAATCATAGTGTAGCCTGTCTGACACAAGATAAAGGCTACTCCTGCCTTGTTTTTACATCATCTATTAGATTACTTGACTTGTTAGAAAAAAATCCATTTTATTTTTTTCATCCACTATTTAACATATCGTACACTAAGGTGTTCTACAATAGTTGCCAACATTGCACACCCAACCAAGAGACCTTTACTGCGTTACAAATTATTTGTGGCAATTGTTCAGCTCAACAAGTAACCTAAGGAGCCTAAGGAACCTTACTGGAATCACTTAATAACTTTTGTAAAAGGAACGATCACCAATTTGAGGGCTTCAATTCACATCACTACAAATCGAATGGGAGACAGCAGCCCAGCACAAACACCCTAGAGGACCAGCCTACTGAAAGGACTCACAGGCATTGCAATGCAGCTGCCTGTACCACTGTTGAGTGACTCCAAATCATTCAAGCCTTCAGCTGAAATTTTAGTCAGGTGGTCAGCTGAAAGCGCCCCGAAGTTGAGAGCCCTTGAAAAGCTGGTAAATGGAAGTCGAAGAAAGACACTGAACTACCAGCACCAACACGCCAAAACCGTACAAGCCGACAGCTCAGGACACACGTGGAAGAAGCCAGGCTGGCTTGGCTGCACCGGTACGGATGCCCCCAACGCTCAGCTCAAGCTCAGGTTTAACCACTCGCTATGCTCAGCCCCCGCTCGCACAGCAGAAGGAACCCGAGTACCGTGGCGAGGGCTGAGCCGGGGCCGGGCCGGGCGCCCCCAGCCAGGAGCCTCACCGCCGGCGGAAGGCGAAGGGGGTGGGGTGCGCCCGGTGCCTTCCCAGCGCTGGGCCCCGAAAAGGGCGCGCAGGCACCCGACGCACGGACGGCAGCACCGGAGGCCGTGCGGTGACCGTGACGGGAGCGGGCCGCTCCCGCCCGCCGCCCCCGGCCCGCCAAGAGGGCCCCACCGCTCCCGCCCGCCCGCGCACGCCGAGCCCGGCAGCCCCCGCGGGCGGCCGCACATCCAACTGGAAGGACGGGGAAGGGAGGCAGAGGGGAGCAGACCCGGCGCGGCCCCTGCCCCAGCGGCTCCCACGGCAGCGCGTCAACCGCCGCCCCACAGGGGCAGGATGAGGCCTGGGAGCGGCCCTGCCCCCCCGCGGCCCTGCTCCAGGGCACCGGAAGCGGCGCTCGGCCCGGCCCGGCTCAGCCCTGCCCGCCGCGCAAGACCCGGCCCAGTCGGCCCTCCAGCCCAGGGCGGGCGGCGGTACCTTGATGATTCTGCGGGGCAGCCCAGCCATCTTGTCTCGTCGGGGTGCAGGCTCGCGGGCTCGCCTCCGCTCAGGGATCGCGCACAGCGGAAGTAGCCCGCGCCGCGCTTCCGGTGGCACCGCCCTCGGCGCAGGACGCCGGGCAATGTAGGCCGCGCCCGGCTCCGGAGCGGCCGCTCCTCGGCAGCTGCTGCCGCTGCCGCGGGGTCTCCGGGCGGGCCCCTCTGCCGGAAGGGGTCCTTGCGCTGTCTGTGGGCACGAACGCGGCGGAGGGACGCTATGAGGGAGCCGGGGTGGTTGTGAGACGGCGGGAGGACCCGCCCGCCCTGTGCCTGGGGCTGCGCCGCCTCAGCCGGCAGTGGCGGGACGGACGCGCCGCCTTTGCGCACAGGCGTGAGCTGGGGCTGCGGGCCCGGGAGCGGCGTGCGCTTGCCCAGGCCCTGCGGGATAAGCGGGTAATGGCCGGGGGCAGCGTGGGGGAGACTGAGGGACGACCTCCTTAATGTTTATAAATATGTAGAGGGTGAGTGTCACGAGGATGGAGCCAGGCTCTTCTTGGTGACAACCAGTGATAGGACAAGGGGCAATGGGTACAAACTGGAACACAGGAGGTTCCACTTAAATATGAGAAAAACTTATTCTCAGTGAGGGTGACAGAGCCTGGAACGGGCTGCCCAGTGGGGTTGTGGAGTCTCCTTCTCTGGAGACATTCAAAAACCGGCCTGGACACCTTCCTGTGCAACCTCATCTAGGTGCTCCTGCTCCGGCAGGGGGATTGGACTAGATGATCTTTCGAGGTCCTTTCCAATCCCAAACATACTGTGATTCTATGGTACATGCAAGCAGAGCCCAGCTGCCAGGGCTGCTCACTGACCCTCTGGTTTACCTGCTCCAGGATGGCACCGGCTCTTTGCAAAGGCAGAAGCCGCTTGTATCAAGTGTGTGAGCTCATCAGTCAGCCTGACACAAGTAGGATTTCAACAGCGTGTCTTGCGCACCACGATGGTACAACCTGTACCGTCTCCTGATTTTAGGCAGTGTGTCACTAAACCTGTTACAACACCTTACAGCGTCTTTGTGTTAGTAACACCTGGTTAGTGAACCTCCTTTTTTAGCAGAAAGCAAGATACTGTATAAGAGTATAATTATCACACAAGCATCGTAGGACACTAGTAGTAACATCTAGGATTGTGCATTGTTGTTGATGGGAAATAAAAACACAGAAAGGTGTTTTTGCCCCAGGTCACCAATCAGGCCGGCAGTGCAGCCAGGAACAGGACCCTGCACACATATGATTCCCTCTTAAGTGTTTTCTCCTGGATTAAAACCAGCACTTCTAGATCATCTACATAACTTCTGTACACTCTGGCAGAATGGAAAGTTCTGCGATACTATCAAATCTGGACTATGTAATTGCTGAAACGCTCCTATCATAGATACTACAAACGTTCTATATCCTAAAATCTAAACATTTATAGTATTACAGGGTGGTTATGATAACATGAGGCATGTGCCAGAAGAGTGGTGTGCTTTACCTTTCTCACAATACTTCCTGAAAGCTTCCCTGGTTTTCCTTCTCTATCCCTCTCATTAAGCTGTTGGCACTATAGAAGCCAACTAACAAGCACAGGGTTGTTCTGTGCTATTTGATATTCCCAGCTGTTGAAAGCACCAGTAATTCCAAACTTCACATCAATTCATGAAAACCCATAATTGCTGTGAACTCTTGTGTACATCCTTAGCCCTTTCTGCATTCAATTTGTCTCCCAAGTGTCTGGATGTAACTTTCCCTGAAGTCAGTCAGACTAACAACGAAGTCAGGCACACCAAGAAAAGTGCATGAAAACACATTTGCAGAACTGGGGCTTAAAGCATTTGTCGATAACACGCCCTCATTCTGCAGCGGATACGATTGAGTTCATTTGCATACATTAGCATGCGAAATATCCATGTCTTGCTAGTTACACACAGGACTGTTCTTTAATACTAGATTTTTTTTTACTTTATTATTACAACCTGTTGCTACTAGTAAACAAGACTAAGTAGATACTTTTGTAGACTTGGCACCTTCACAGTACTTACCATGTAACCTGAAAAAGTGAAATGCTGATGTCTAGAAAAAAAATTGTAAGGTGGAGGAAAAAAAATCTAAGACAACATGTTTATCAGTGGCATGTCAGCCTGTTTTTTTCCTAGCTCCAGAGGTATTCAAGTATCTATAGCACATCTGGTGCCTTAGAATAAACAATTATAATCTAGGCCGCTAGGGCTCTCTTAAGGATGTACAGTGACTTATTGTTTGATTCTGGGGGCAGTAGTCTCAGTGATTTACTAGTTGGTTGCTTCAGGGTTTGTTTGTTTTTCGAGATAGCTGGGATCACACACAGAGATGTGAAAGCCTGTTCCAAATGACTACAGAGCAGCTTTCCCCTCCGCAGGAACAGTCTAAATGAAGAGTACAGTTTTCAAGATGCTCTTTGTATGGGCAAATGTAAACCCCAGGCCTGGGCTTGTATGGGGGGTTTAGAAAGCACTGGTCTAAAATGGCTCTCGAGCAATCCTGGTTTGAGTGGAAGAATTTTGAGACCATATTCAGTGCCTGTTTCTAGAACTCAGATATTCACAAATGCAGGCTTACTTTGCAGTAAACTTTACAAGGCATAAATACAGTAATGCCTTCTCAAATCATCTGTCGCTTGGGAGGGCAGTGAAGTCAATGTAAATGAATTAACAACATACGGTGATGACCACAATGTAGCACTGACCTGCTTGTAAATAAATAACTGCTTACCCCTGAGCAGATGGGTAGAGAATCTAATTGCTTTTGAGGAATGGGTTTACAGTGAACTTTGCATAGGGAGTCAGGAGAAAAAAATCAGGACAGAATGTTAGTGAAAAGAGGAAATTAACATTCATATAATCTTGAAACTTCCTAAATAACTGAAAATATTTGTAATCATGTTGCTATGATACCCAGTAATCACCAGGAGCCTTCATTTTGATGTATTAAGTATGCTGACATATGTAGAAGGAATGAAAATATTTAGGTTATTTTTAAAATTGTTGTCTCCATATTGTGTCAATGTCACATAATACAATAGGCAGTTTAGGGACCAAGACCAGAAATGGACCCTAAACCAAATGATCCTTTTTCACCCTTCTCTCCTATGCGAGTAACCCTTATGTGTGCTTGCCAGCACCAAACAAATATGAAGTTACAGCTGGAGAGGTGAAGCAATTCTTTGTGAAATATATTAATTCCTTGTGAGTTTTATGAAAGTAGGAAGATGAAAAAAAAATGTTGCTGTTAATCCCACTGAGAGAAAGACTCCATGACTCTAACACTTTATTAGACATCAAGGAATCTCCACTGGGGCATCTCCTCAAGACCGAAATAATTGGAAACCAATGTATTTTGTTACACTGCTTGCAGAATTACTTATTTTTCTTTGTTTATGCCTTCTCCTACTGTTCTGTTTGTTTGGGTTTTTTTTTTTTTTGCTTTTATCCTTCTTCAAGAATTCTGGCCATTAAAGGACTGGCTTAAGTGGAAGAAAACATGTGCCGAAAGATGCTTTTGGGCCCAAGGCAACTAAAATGTCATTCAGGTTCTTGAAAGTGCTGGAACCTTGCCCTGTGTCTGTGAGATGCAACAACAGAGCAGAGCATAGCTGGCTCAAACAAATGCTCATGAACGTTGCATTCTGTGTCCCCTTTCAAGTGTTGGAGAGCAGGAATCTTGCTTCAATCTGAAGTTGCAGCAAGTCAGTCTGGCAAGCTGTTAGGTTTTAATATTTTTCATTGCTCAACAACTGGCCTGCCATGTCCTGGGAAAGGCACAGTTTTCATGACATCCCTCTTTCTGGCTCCTTTCAGGAAGAGGCTTTTGAAGTACACTTGCTCAGGAGATGGCAGTGAACAACGACATATTTTTCTGTTGTCACATCTACAAAAATGCTGGTTGTTCCCCTAAGTCATTCTCTTATTGGAGGGCATGGGAGGGGGCACAGAAAGGGGAGGAGAGAGGGAGAGGGAGAGAGAGAAGGGAGAGGGAGAGGGAGAGGGAAGGGAAGGGAAGGGAAGGGAAGGGAAGGGAAGGGAAGGGAAGGGAAGGGAAGGGAAGGGAAGGGAAGGGAAGGGAAGGGAAGGGAAGGGAAGGGAAGGGAAGGGAAGGGAAGGGAAGGGAAGGGAAGGGAAGGGAAGGGAAGGGAAGGGAAGGGAAGGGAAGGGAAGGGGAGAAAGTAGATCTAAAAAACTAGCTTTCCACAGTGCTACATGTGTAGTTTGTCAAAACTTGCAGAGTGTTTCAGCAATCTTTTTTTTTCTTTTGTAAAATAAAGGTTTGATGGAAAAAAAACATTCTGCTTTCATCCCAACTACTGCGCTTAATGAAGTCAGGATCCCCATTCAGACAGCTGCCCTCCCTGACTCAATCAGGTATTTTTCTTTTGCTAGGTTGAAAGATTAAGATGCTATGTGTTTGGCAGTCATTTAGATTGATATTTTTGTTTAAATTAAATTGAAATTTTTCATTAGAACCATTGCCTGGAGTTCTGTCTGATGCTTTCTTAGCACTGGCAATTGCTGGCTGTTTGTTCCCTTAATATCCTGAAATAAACACTGCACCTCAGGCAGACTGTGAGGAAATCTGGGATTATTTTACGCCTGTATTTTGTCAGATGTGTGCTGATAAACTGGATGGCTGTGCTGCCCTTAGATCAGTCAAGGCTTTGTCAGATGCCAGTTTGACTCCACAGTTTTGTGTTGGGGCACTGAGTGTACAAATAGACCTTAATTGCTGTGATGGCCTCAGTGCGGCCCTCAAACCTCACCCTCCACTGGGCTTGAGTGTTCAGTCCTTCCTGAGTGTCGGGAGGTTCCTGCACCAGCCTCGCTCCCAGCCCGTTATCATCTCCTGCCCAGTGACCCCCGGACTATCTGCAGAACTCATTGCAGTGATCGCTCTGCTCTGCTCACCCACCTCTGGTGCAGTGGGGCTGCACCCCGGCAGCGGGGTCACCACTCAGCTCGCCTTGGGGTGCCTGTGGCTCCTGGGTACCCTGCCCAGAGGGAGCAATGTTGCCCTTGCTGCTCCATGGTGCTTTGCTTCCGAGTTCAGAGCACCTGAAAAGGCGGGTTCATTTTGGAAAAGCAGTCTTGCCATGCTACGGTTGCTGCTGGTTGGCTTTTATAAAGCAACATTCATATTGGTGTTTCAGTAAGACGGGTGTCACCTTTAGTCCCCGTTTAAATCAGAGATCATGCCTGCAGCCCAGCTCCACCCAGGCCTGCCTCCTCAGTGCCTATTTAGGGTGTAGTTTCCTGTCAGGGTTACACCACTTTGTGTTGCTGCTAATGAAGGCTCCTGCCCTCCTCCTCTGCCACACATTGCTGCTCCCTCAGCTCACGTTGTGATCTCACTGAAGATGAGCTGATCAAAAGTGGGAAGAGTTTCTGGGTGAGCAGTGAGCTGATGTGAACCATGAGCTGTCATGCAGCTTTGTAGGATGTGACCCCATACCTGAGCATGTGAGAAAGGGACTTTCTATAGTTCATTGCATTAGGGATGGTGTGAAGCCACATATTTGAGGTCAAGTTATACCAGACAGCTGAGTCAATCTGTCAAAATGAGGCCTTCTTACTTCCCCTTCCCATCTCACTCCTTTCACCCTCCTTCCTCACGCACAGCGTTCCCCCACTGTTCGCTGCCGGGGCTTGTGAGATTCTGCTGAGCTAATGCAATGCACTAATTTGGCAGAAAAACAGCCACTTGGTCTGGTCTTCTGCTGGACTGGTGAATTGGTTCAGCTTCCAGTGGGCTCTAGCAAGCATCAGAGACAACAAAAGGCAAGTGACAGAAGTGGGAGCTGAATTGCCCTTTTTACTATCCATGAGTCATTAACCCAATTCTGTATGCCTCTTAACCTTTTGGAGAAGCTGCAGGCAGCACTGAGCCCCTGCTCCTTTTCCCTGCACTCTGCCCTATGTTCCTGATCCCCTCCCTCCATTGCGATATATCTATTGGGGTACGGAGGTTATTTTTGGCTTAGTTTGAGGATTACCCCTTCCCACAGTAGTGACTTGTTCTGCTGGCTGAGCTGACCTTGCCCCACCACAACAATGTGGAAGCCAGGATGGAAAGCACAATTCTCCTTCCCACAAATCTGTAACCATCACATTGTCACTGGGATTGCAGCAGTTCTGAGAACAAAGTTAAGCAACCACCTTACTCACCAACAAAGTACTCTATAATATCACTGTAGACAGAAAAGGTAAACAAATGCAATTATGCAATTAATACTCACAGACCGATTCAACACAGCTGCTGACTGTCTTCCTGTGACAGCTTTTGCTGTCATTGAGTTGCTCACTGAGTGTGTGCATCCAGGCCAGCTGGGTCTGTGGCTGACTAATCTCACTTCCTCCTCCTACCCCACGTTGCAATCTTAAAAAAGTCTTACTGCAATTACAACTCTATTTCAAACCCTAGATTCATTATTTTGCATAAAAGCATTTTTCTATCTTAGTCAAGTATGGCAGAAAGTCTGTTCAGCAGCAAAAAAAAGGATGCATGCACACATACAGAATGAAATCTCACAGAAATACCTAGATTTTATATTAAAAATATTCTTCAGTAAATCCCAGAGTATTTCACAAGAGTTTTATTATCCCTATGTACAAATGGGGAAACTGAGGCACAGAAGTGCAGTGTTTTTCACTTAGCACTAATTGTAAGAGTCACTGGACAATTTCTGAATGATCTTAACTGGCAGTACTGCCTGAAACTGTACTGAGAGAAGAAAAAAAACCCACCAGTTATATCATTTACCAACTTAGAACATGAGAATGGGATGCTATAAGTAGGAGCATTTGCTGTAGCAAATCAATTTTTATTTTTTTTCATTAAGTGTCTGCTTGAATACATGCATAATATTGCTTACTTCAACTACAGTAATCAACAAGAACACAAATTATTTAGGTTGTGTATGACCAACACAGGCACTTTAGTTTTGTCGTCTGTTATTTACAGTTGTGTCATGATTCCTTACAAGTGACTGAATGGACAGATGACAGGATGGCATGATATCTAGAGAATGATGATTGACTGTTGACAGAAGCATTGGCATTTACTCTGGGTCTTTACTTATTGCTTAAAACACAGAAAACTGTCTGGCTACAGCATAACTTGAGGAGACTTGAAAATTAAGACCATAACTAAACTACGTCTCATTAGAAATTTGTAGCCTGAATGTATAGAATGACCTCACAAAGATTAAGATACGTTATTTCAGGATTGAAGGCTTGTCCATCTCCATTGTTAAAACACCACCTTTGCAATAAAACAAACCTATCCATTCACAAATTCAGTTCCACTTCTAGGTCTGATTGTATAGTACCTTTTCTACTCCAGATTTAAAGGAAACAAAGGCAACCAAATGCTTACTCCTTGAAGGTTTTGAAACATTGGCTTCTATGAAAAAAAAAGCAATATTTATTATATTCATTTTGCTAATGAGCAGCCTGAATGATTTTACTAAGAAAACATTTCATAAATATGCCACTGCAGCAAAAGAGCTCGAACAGTCAAGTCCAAATCTTCCATTTCCAATGAGGAGAGGGAGGAGTGTGTGGGTGTGCAACTGCTTACTCAAAAGCCATGCCAATCCAGATGCCAGCTCTGATTTATAGATTTATTCTTAAACAGAGCCAACCAACGTAGTCCTGCTCTCATTACTACACGGCATTTATTGCCTAACTATAGAGCAACTGTTTCATCAGTTAGAATATTTCCCGGAGAAGTTTGTAACTGACTGCTTGAGTAAGAACAAATGATGGCTTTTCTTCAGAAGAGAGCAACCTGGAAACACAACTTTCCAGGTCTTCAAAGACATGAAGTCCCAGAGGTCTGCAACTTCTCACCACTGATGCCTCCACAGTATCCCCGCAGTTAGTGGAGAGAACAGTCTCCTTCTGTTGAGCCTGTACAGAGTGAGCAATTCTCCTCTCCGTTGTCTACAACCTGCTGAAGCAAGCACGGCCGCTGGCAGTTATTAATAACCCTATCCCCAGACCTGCTGGAGAAGTTTATCGTCACGCTTCTGAGCTGTCCTGAAGCAATTCCCCTCTCCCTACCAGAAAGTTGTAATCCATCAGACCACACTTCTAATAATAGACTCGCAGAACATTATGTGTCAGGGAGGGGATAGACCTCATCTACTCTCTCCTAAAAAAAAAAATCTTATTATAGAAATTGTCTAAAAATAGCCTGGAAACTTAACAGGGAATGTGCTTTAGGTTTGGTTTTTTTTTAAAAAAAAAAAAAAGAAAATAAAGTTCTGTAGTAACTTCAATTGCAACCTTTCAGAACCAGGATTTAAGTTAAAAATCTGCTATTACAGTGATGCTTTAAAAGCACACATTTCCAGAACAAGATCATTATAGAAATACCCACATGTTACCTCTAATTTAAAACTAATTATGCAATGAGGGTATAAAACCAAGGAATCTAAAAAATCTAGTGAAGGCTGTTTTGTGAACCAAGATTCCAGAGGGCTGTCAGGCGTTCCCAGTGAGTTCTTGCAAGGGATAGAAAATTGCTAACTATTTCTGATGAACCCTACAAGTGATATTGCATCAGAGTGATATGAAAGTGGACTAAATACATGGTAGCACTAGGCAACAGATACCTGTAATCCTCCAGGTGGCTGCCCCCTGTCTGGATCAGAAATTCCCCACAGACAACCACGTAGTATTTGCTGTGTGGAAAAAAATACAACAATTGAAAACAAAGAGTACAGGCCAGCATGTGCTGCAACATTTATTTGAAAAAAAAAAACCCACCCAACTTGAAATTCAAGATCTTTTGTTGTTTATTACAATCTCGTTGATGAATTAGCTCTTTAGCTGTTGACAACTGAATACCACCAGCTTATAAAATCCCACCCTTAGAAGACTTGTTCGTCACATTCATCAGTAACATCAGAAACTCTACTTATTCAAACTTGTGTTTGAGGAGAGAGAGTGCACAAACCTGTGAGTATGTGTCTGTATGCAATTCTCAGAAAATACATATGGCACTGAAAAGTAAAAAAAAAAAAGGCTCGATAAAAGCAAGTAAATCGTTATAGGAAACAATAATGTAGGAGCATCACAGAAGGCTTATATTGCAATGATGACTAATATACTTGAGTATATCAAGATGTAGTATTTTTTATGGAGAGCATAATTTTCTAAGGGGCTAGCAAGACGTTTTCAAAAATCAATTTTTCTAATAGATGCTGCTCAACGTAGAGAAGTTAAAACAAACAAACAAAAGCCTGTCTTATAGTGGGGAAAGAAGCGGGTGTGATTTGCAGTGGTGTCCAGCTGTGGAGTTAATTTCAAGGTTTCCACTGGACAGCAAAGGATTTTTGTCTCCTGCATGGATGAACAATATCCTTTTGAGAAGGCATCTAAGAATCAGAGGTGTCAACCACAGTTTCATCACCACTGAGTTTAGGTAATCGTTTATAGAAGCTCTGACGACTAAGTCATTAGCACCTTCAAGATAAATTAGAGAAGCCTTAATTTTACTTCATATTTCCTAGGAATGTAGAATGTCCTTGTGCCACAAATTCACACACAGACACAGACGGAGCACACGTGGCAGCGTTCTATGCTCAGGGACCACGGCAAGGTGCATTCGCATCCAGGTGTGTCGCACTGCGGCTGTCCAGGGGAAAGGCAAGAATCCTGAGCAGCAGTCCCCTCCTTGTCACAATCTGCTCCTGGTCATTAACTTGGCAAGAGCCACTTTGAAGTAACTCTGTTCATCCCCACTGTGCCTGTGGACAACATATTCCTGAAGATCAATCCTTAAATTAAATTTTACTCCTTTATTTTAAATTTCAGACTGCATTTGTTTCAGATCGTTTATAACCATTTATTTATTTTTGTCAATACTGTCCTTGAGCTTAAAATCCTCAATGTGTTTTCTTTGGCCATCAGTATAAACCCTCTTGCTTGTATTCAGCTTCAAAAGGCTATTCTTCACCCAAAGGCGGCCGTCATCCTAGTACAAGGAATTACTTGTGGGAATGATGATCTGATACAGCAGAAGATACATAGAACTGTGTTGCCTCTGTTTGGGACTTGAGCCCAGACTAGCTGCACGCAGAAACTTGATGGGAATAATGGAGAGAACTGATCTCCACAAAGGTGAAGGAATCCTGTAGCAGGGATGTGATCTTCCACCTTGGTTACATCTCTCCAAGTAGTATGGAGATTTTGGCCCATCTCTGCCCCCTCTCTCCATGGCTTACTGAATCTAATATTGCAAGAAGGCTCAGATTGGATGTCTTTTGTCTTCAACTGTTGGGAAAAACATCATGGAATCACAGAATCATTTTGGTTGGAAGAGACCCTCAGGATCATCGAGTCCAACCATAACCTAACTCTGGCACTAAACCATGTCCCTAAGAACCTCATCTAAACGCCTTTTAAACACCTCCAGGGATGGTGACTCCACACTTCCCTGGGCAGCCTGTTCCAGTGCATGACAACCCTTTCTGTGAAGAATTTTTTTCCTAATATCCAATCTGAGCCTCCGTTGGCACAACTTGAGGCCATTTCCTCTTGTCCTGTCTCTTGTTGCTTGGCAGACCAACCCCCTCCATGCTACAACCTCCTTTCAGGTAGTTGCAGACAGCGATAAGGTCTCCCCTCAGCTTCCTTTTCTTCAGGCTAAATAGCCTCAGTTCCTTCAGCCGCTCCTCATCAGACTTGTGCTCCAGACCCTTCACCAGCTTTGTCACCATCCAAAGAGAAACCTTTGCCACTGCTAATGGAAACAATCAGCTCTTAACTAGTGATTTCTGGCTATACTTCTGGAAGTTATCAGCATAACTACAACTCTGCAGCTACAGAACAAAGTGAGACGTTGCTGAAATTGTGAGGCTTCCACCACCGACTGTGTGAAGTTGCTGTACCGCAGCCAACAACCAGAAAAGATGCAATGGTTTGAAGACATGTGGAAGAGGTTGCATTAGCCAGGACTCTCCAAAAGAGCAATTCTGTGAAAGCAGCAAAGACACAGCTGGCTCATGTGATGTAGAGATGCTTCATGGGTGTGTGAAAGCTCATGGTATTGGAGCCATTGCAGATGCTAGAACAGCAGGTCAGACAACTGATTTTTGTCTCTACTTCTTATATTTATCAATATTGTGTAAATATAACACTGTCTTTGAAACATTTTGTGACTTGGTCTCCAAAAGAAGCAAAGCAGGTAGCCCCAGAGCAGCAGCACACCTGGGGCGTTCAGGTGAGTTTCTGCGTGCCTTAAATATTTGAGATCACAGAATCACAGTATGTTTGGGACTGGAAGGGACCTCAAAAGATCATCTAGTCCAATCCCCCTGCCGGAGCAGGAACACCTAGATGAGGTTACACAGGAAGGCGTCCAGGTGGGTTTTGAGTGTCTCCAGAGTAGGAGACTCCACAACCCCGCTGGGCAGCCTGTTCCAGTGCTCTGTCACCCTCACTGAGAAGAAGTTTTTCTCATATTTAAGTGGAACCTCCTGTGTTCCAGTTTATACCCACTGCCCGTTGTCCTATCATTGGTTGTCACCGAGAGGAGCCTGGCTCCATCCTCGTGATGTGCTGTTTCATGTACATAAAAGTCAGGCCTTGCTCATGAAAAGGTGTTACAGGTACCACGGAGGTTCCGCAGGCTGAACAGAGGGAGCTGATGTGTAATTTAACCTGGAAGGCAAGCAGGCGGTGCTCACCAGTTTATGCAATAACCGGTAACGTTAGAGATTTCCCTTCCAATTGTCGACCCGAGACAGGCCCCTCCCGCCGGCCCGCCCGCCCGAACTGCAACTCCCGGCGTGCCGCGGGGCGAGCCGCCCCGGAACCGGAAGGACAGTTGGTGTCGTTTCCGGTGCTGTGACCGTTGGCGGGCTGCTGAGAGGACGCGACAGCGGCCGCCTCACAGGTACCTGCTGAGTCGCCGCGGCCGGCGGGAAATAGGCCGGCGGGCGGTGGCGGTTCCCTCCGGCTGCGGTTGCCGCGTTCGGCTGTTGCGCTTTGCGCCGGGAAGGTGGTCGCGTCGGCGGGCCGGCCCGCGGGGACAGCGCTGCTTCGCCTGAGGGTCGCGCTGTGCAGCGCTTCTGCCCCTCATCTCCGTAGTCGCAGATCGGTTTGGGTTGGGAGGGACCTTCAAAGGTCATCTAGTCCAACCCCCTGCAATGAGCAGGGACATCTTCAACTAGATCAGGTTGCTCAGAGCCCTGTCCAGCCTGGCCTGGGATGTCTCCAGGGATGGGGCATCTACCACCTCTCTGGGCAACCTGGGCCAGTGTTTCACCACCCTCATTGTAAAAAATTTCTTCCTCATGTCTGGCCTGAATCTCCCCTTCTTTGGTTTAAAACCGTCACCCCTTGTCCTGTTGCAACAGGCCCTGCTAAAAAGTCTGTCCCCATTTTTCTTATAGGCCCCTTTTAAGTACCGAAAAGCCTCAATAAGGTCTCCTCAGAGCCTTCTCGTTTTTTTAGCTAATGCCGACACGTGTCCGGCTGATGCAGGGGAGCAGCAAGCTGGGCCTCCAAAATGGGCCAGAGGAAGAGAGTTAATGTAGTTTCAGAGATGTTAAATTGCTGCATTTAGCACTCCTTTTGTTTTTTGTTGTTGGTTGGGAGTTTTTTTGGGTTTTTTTTGGTTTTTTTTTTAAGAGCCTGCAGATCCGTTTTTATTAACAATAGAAGCGTCAGGTTTTATGTTCCTGCTTGTTGCTGACAGACCTTTAAGGTTTTTCTGTGTGCAGCCTCAGGGCTGGGAATGTCCCCAGCTAAACTGTAGTGGTCCTGGAGGCGAGGCCGAGAATGGGACAGTGCTTGGACCCTGTACTTTGGCAGGACAGTCTGGATCCGCTGTGTTCCTCATGCCTTTTTTGTCAATGAGCTTTCAAAGGCAAATTATATATAAAAGCAGCTATTTTATAAATAGAATATAAATATAAATATAAAATATATATGTTATATACATATATAAAAGCAAATCTTTTACATATATATAAAAGCAGCTCTGTACAAGCCATGTTAGTGTTCTCTTCAGCAGCACTTGTCACAGGGAAATACAATTATGAAATTATGTGTTGAAATTGAAAAATGCACATTTCTGGTGATGTTATGAAGCACTAGATATGAAGTAGTTTTAAGTAAGTCTTTTTTTTAATTTATGAGTATGTTTTTAAACTGTCTCCAGTTATGATTTTTTAAGCATCATTATAAGTTTCTCATCAAAACTTTTTTTTTTTTTTCCCTGTAAACAGTGAAAAATTAAGATCTTTATGCGTATCTTTCTGGTTCTGTGAAATTTTGAGTTATATTTAAGGTATTATAAATGGTGTTTTGTAGCTTTTAGGTGTATTGCTTTTGAGATGGATGAAACCAACTGCATCTAGACAGTTTGTTAACTACAGCAAGTGTTATTTATAAGTACATCTATTGTTGTACTGGGTGGTGATAGTTATATTGTGAACAAGAAAAACATGTTTCAGGAATAATTCTGTGGGGTGTGCAGAAGGAAGGATGCAAAACTTATGTGGGTAAGTACCAGCAGAAAAACTGAGAGAAGACACAAGCTTAGAAGCTTTTTTAAAAGTTAGTGGTGTACCTCTCAGTAAATGAAGTCTTGTACCCCATTTGACTATTTCTGGGGTAGGTGCCAGTATCTTAAATAATGAGGACTTCTAAACAACTGACAAATAATGAAGAATGCACTGCACAAACTTTATTTGTCCTTAAGATATTCAAGAAGTTAAACTGTCAGTCTTTTTTACCCTGAACATTTATGAAATGGGTTTCTTTCAGAGGGTGTTCTGCAGAAAAAAAAAAGGATACAGTGTCTGTTCGAGTTCCATCCTGTCCAGGACTGGTTTCCACTCTGTGCTCAGCATGGCAACGTCACTGAGAACCGCGTGGTCCACGTTCTTTTGGATGCGTTCAGCAGCAACCTGTAAGCAGGCCCCGCTGCAGAGTGAGTAGTGATGAAATTCTAAAAGTCCTATATTGACATTTGTTCTCAAGAGCTTCTTTCCTCTTAGATGAACAGAATCAAGTCTGATATTCCATGTTCTCTGCTAATAATTAAAGGATATCTTGATTTGTTGTGGTTTTTTTTTCTTTTAAAACTTCCGTGGTCCACATATGACGCTTAGCTTGTAAACACCACCCCTCTTACCACTGATTATATTTGAATTTATTTTTTCAGACTTACAAACAGTGGTGAGAAAAGGCTACAGTAAAATCTCATTACTTAACATAAACCAAGAACAAGTGAAAACAGGCAATATTATTTCTTAGAGTTTTGTCATGTTTTAGATGTTAATAGGAAGATGTAGAGGAGGTGGTAGAAAAGACAGAAACTGAGAAAATATAATGGACATGTGACATTTTAGAAGTTAGTGGGCAAGGAGGGGAAAAAAATCTTAGGAAGAAATATGGACTATTTACATTAATGTATTACCAGAACTCAACTTCTTAATAACTAAGAATGGTTTAATTGGAACAACTGAAGCATGGAAGTGCTAACAGAAATTCTGTATTTAAGAATTCTATGTCTAAAATATATATTTAAAAATTTTAGCTGTATCTATATTTAAATTTAAGAATTTTACATCTAAAATATTTCTGAGAGGAAAATAGCTGCATATAAGTTTCCTCTTGGTTCTTTCAGCTTTTCCAGATGTGATACACTAAATGCACTCTCCCTCCATTATGAACAGCCAAGAAGAATCACATTTGTATTAAAACTAAAAATGGTCTAAATAAACTAACATGTTAGAAAAAAGTTGAAAAGTTTATATGACTTATTTGAAAACAGAAGGCTCAGAACATGCTGAAACTTAGTTCTTGTGATTGTAATTCAGATCTTAAAGTGTAGTGGTAAAAGAAGCTTCACTGGACTCAGAAACTTATATGTGGATTTGTGTCAGGTTCTGGCAGTAAAGGAAGGGGTTTGTCAGTAAAAATAACTACAGGCACCTCCCAGGCCTTTTTTAGGCATGCGTACCTACATGGTTGTGGAAGGCAAGATGCCTATGATTCCTATATAAGGGACTGTTACTGTTTAACACCTTACATTAGGCTTACGGTTGGACTCTATGATCTTAAAGGTCTTTTCAACTTAAGTGATTCTATGAAATAATGAGAATAGAATTGGGGGAAAGGCTCAGTGGGAAGGGATTTTGGGTGGCCTGTGGTCCAGGCTCCTGCTCAAAGCAGGCTCAGCTCTGCAATCACACCAGTTCGCTCAGGGCTTTGTCCAGCTGGGCCTTTGAAACCTCTGAGGACAGAGACTGCAAACCTGCCTGGGCCCCAGTCCCACTGGTTGGCTGCTCTCACCAGCAACACATTTCTCTATGTATCTACTCAGAGCCTCTCGTTTCAAATTATGAATGTCTTTACTACTACTTGTAATTCTTGTGGTTACTTTCCTTGGAGCAACAGGAACGTGGGGAGAGGGGTAAGGTTCTCTAGTGTTACAGCAACCAATATATTACGGGTTTGTGTTTTCTGTAACTCATACAGCAGTCGCTAGCAAGGTACAAATTTGGTTTTCACTATGAAATTATTATCTTCCCTGTAAGTCATATGGTAAATGTTCTTTGCATGTATAAAAATTGTGATCTAATGGTGAAATCTCTAGGTAGTTTGTTCATTCTGTGATTTTTCTTGGGATAACAATACAATTGGTAAGGTAAATGTGGGCCATAGCTACCTAGATACTGTATTTTTGGTCGCACTAGTAATCTATGTAGTAAAGTGAACTTCTATTCAGACATTATTTGGACTTTGTTAATCTAAAACTGAGTATGATTATAATCCCTGATTAAGACTTAGAACAGAATGAAAATGTAAACATTATTTAATGTTTGTTTTTACATTAGTGTTCTTTACTTTTTTTTTTTCAGATGGAGCTGTGTATCATGCTTGCCATAAATCTACATACTCAGTTCTCCCTGAAGATTACAATTGGTACTTAAATGTGCTTTGATATGTAAAAATTTTCATGTGATGTTTATTTCAGGGCTACTTTCTCTGTCGTGAAGTTGCCATATAATGGTAGCAAACACATCTTCTGCCAGTTTTGGATACAGGTAGTAATTTTAACTCAAGTACTGTTTCCAGTCACAACAATTGTGAAGTTAATATTTCAAAAAATAAGTGTAATGAAAAATCATGCAGGACTCACTCTAAACATGGTGATGACCCCAGTACTCCTGCAGTTTTGTTTGTGGAAGAGCAAAAGCAGCTAAGAACAGTCATTTTCATTGATGCTTGTTGTTAAGACAAAGTCCAGGTATTTTTGTGCTGCTGCATGGGAAACTTGCATAGAAACCAGAAAAGATGACACAGACATAGTGCAAAACACACTATTTGTGTCAACAAGGTTTTAGTAAGCTAACATGTCATGGGAAGGGGAAGGAAGGTGAGAAAAGTCATATTCCCTCAAGGAACCTCTCAGTAGCACTTTTTGTTCATCATGCTCATCATCTTTTACCAAATATAAAAGTTGGAACCCCACACAAAGCTTTGTTTCCTATTTTTTCTTTTGTAGATGCCACACTTCTTATGAAGGCATGTTGTCCTACATATCACTGATGATCATTATCCCTATATGGTCTTACTGGTTTATGTGTAATTATTCAAAGTGTTAAATGTTTTTTCCCAACTCTCATTTCCAGCTGTCTTTAATACAGTATTTTAGCCTTTTTTTTTCCTCTTAAAAAAACAAACAAACAAAAAACCACAAAAAAAAACAACAACAAAAACTGAAGATGGCTGAGAGGAAAAAAAAAAGGCACTTTTGATTTGTGGCCCTTATTTTATAGAAGATCCTTAAGAATTCATAAATGCAGGGTCAGAACTGGTTTTCTGTGGGACTTGGGCCGTTCAGTTGCTCAGCATTTCTGAAAATGTTAAGGTATGTATTTATAAGTTTTTATTTTTATAGCAAAGTGGAACTTGCAGTCACATCGGATTTGAAGACAATTGTCTGCTACCACCCTTCACTTGAGATTCCGTATGAGCACACAAAAGTATGTCCAAATGTATACATTTCTATTTCTTATTCATGTAAAAGCATAAGTAATTAATAATTTGGGGTCTTTAGGGCATCTTTTTAAAATTTAAAATACTGAGGTACTTTTTATTACAAGATCAGCATGTCCATGAAGTGAGTGAAGGATGAATGTAGTTGCTGCCATGAGGAGGACCTTATTCTTAGTTGAATTGAGGGAAAGTTGCAGAGTAAGAAATGCTCAGATATCACAGAATATGGTAACTCCAAAAGAATTATATGAGGCACTCAAATACTTGTGCACTACAGGGAGAACTGGTGTGTCTGTCCATGAGTGTGCTCCTCAGAGGATGCTTGGAATGCAGGTTATAGCTGACACATCCTGCTGTGTACAGATGTTGCAGCATGGGCAAGAGGATATAAAGAAGTGCTGCTGCTGAATGTTTTCAACTCAAGCTTTAAATTCCATGCAGCACTCTGGGTTCATAAACACCACAAACAACTTCAAATACTAAGTTTTTATCTATCAGTAGTACTTTCAATGTGTTCTTAACACTGATGAAACCTAAGTCTAGATGAACTTTTCTAGTGTACACTTTTTCTTTTGATTTCCAGCAGATGGTAGCTATGTTGCTGAAGTACCCAATGTGAAAATCCTCCATTGAAAACTTAAACCATTTTAGCACTCCTTGCTTGCAAGTTACACATCAGTACTTTTGAATTTATCAGTTCCATGTCTCAGGAAAAATGGGTGTAAAAGACTAAAACAAGGAAAAATATTTGTAATGGTGCTAGTAGTTAGGTTTCAGGTCTTACAGATGCACAATGAGGAAGTGACGTTCTTCTGCAAGGTAAAAATCATTTAAAAGCTTTTCTAGCAATGATGATTGTAACTGAATAAATATCTAAATAAAAATGAATGCTTTTGTATTAGTAGAACTGAAACTTATGCTTCAGCTAGTGAATTGTAAGGATGAGATCAACAATAATGATGACAGCAGTGCTGATTTTAGGGGTAGGTTGATCAGCTGTAGCACTTGGGGTAATTAGATGTTTCTAGACATCTGCTCTGGGGCAGGCAGTAAGCAGCCTTTGCAATTACAGGTATTCTGTATTTCTTCGGTTTCAGCTGTTAAGAGTAAATTGTAATGCTATCTATGTAGCTTGGCTTTATTTTTCTAAAAAAAAAAGGCAGAAAAAGGAAATATATACACTACTGTTTTTACAGCCCATACCACGGCCAGATCCAGTTAATAATACAGAAGAAACTCTTGATCAAGTTTTGAAATCGAGATTGAATGAAAAAGAACTAAAGAACAGTAGAGGTCCTACAATCGAAGAGCTCAGCAAAATGTTTTACACAACGAAACATCGCTGGTATCCTGTGGGACAGTGAGTATTTTCTGTTCAATATTTGCTCCTTTTGGAGGTAAAGGGAAGTACAGGAATAATTTTATTACTAGATTTAACCTAGGATAAGTCATGTGAGACAAGATACTGTTAGCACATGGAGTACTACTTCAAATCTTCAATGCAGTGTTGTGTAAATGGAAGACTATTGCATAAGCTTTTTTTAATGCTGCTCCTTTGGTAGCCTTTGCAACTTTTTCAGATATGTCACAGAGTAGAAGTTTCTCGTGCCATCTATGTTAGCTGCTGGTTAAAGTGATTTATTAAAGTTGCATAAGAGAATCTAGTATATAAAATACCCTCAATGGATATAATCAAATGCAGCTTGGAAACATGCATTGTCATTTCCTTAACAACTTTTCATGAAAAACTTCATGGGATGATTTTCAGACTTAAGAACAGTAGAGGTTTTTCATTTTAAATGGTGAAAAGTGCACTGCAGTGTGCCTTGTACTCAGAAAGCGAGGAGGAGGAAGGGTGCAAAAATACATGACTGAGCTTAAAGAGGAACTATATATGTCCAGATACGCTAAGAGAAAAACATGGTATTCTAGTTTATATTACTCCTTTCCAGTCTGTGTTACTACACCTTTTGGTAGCTGCTAATTTTATAGCTATGGAGACTTGATACAGGTAGAATTTTTTTTTACTTTTTTTTCGGCCACAGAAAACTTTTAAATTGTGTTTTGGGAATAGACAAATGAAATGGTAGAACTTTCTGTGGATGGCCAAAGGGTAGCTGTCACTTTCACTAGCATCAAACAGGATCTTCCGTGGTTTAGGGTGGGTAATTAAGAGGAAAGTAGGGATCATTTTTGTCGTGAATAATTTGGGGGTTATTTTGTCTGCAGAATATTACACTATTTAATTTACAGTCTGGCATAATTCCTTTGAACATAATGTCTCCTTGTTCTGTAGCAATATTCGAGCCATAGGAAAAGACATCCATGTAGTAAAATTAACGTTGCACAAAGGATTAAGAACAGCAGCCTCTGTACCTATTCAGCTGTAAAGCTGGTTGGATTATTGTGTGCTTGTAGTAGATGCAGCAGTAGAAATGAGTAGTGTTATGTAACTTCATAAACAACAGAGACGACATCTAATGAGTGGTGATGGGTTGTGCTCATGTATCTTGTGTTTTGCTGACTTGTGTAACCTCAGATCACTCACAGGGGCAAAAATATCCAGAAAATCAAAGACTGTCCAAAGCTTGCATTCACTGCGACTTTCTTTTCTTCTAGGTATCATAGAAGACGCAGGAATCCTAATCCTCCTAAAGACCGATAACTTCTTCTTCAGCAGCACTTTGCTATTAATCTTTATTGGAAATAAAAATTACAGAAAGTTGACATGTTTGGCAATTTTGTGTGAGTGCTATAATGAAAACATGCTTAACTTGACTATTCTACTTCAACTAGTTGACGGAAAAAAACAACAAAACTGCAGTAATGCAACAAGGATTCAGTGAAGGGTATTGTACATGACTGGTCAGCGAATGTGCCAGTCTTAGAACTGGATGGAACAGGTGATGAAGTGCTCACATTAAACTCAGAGGCTTATCATTGGTAAAGTAAATTGTGTCAAAATGGGAAGTCTGGAACCAGGCACATTGGAGTTTGGTGTTATTTTGAGGGATAATTTTTTTAGAAATCTAGTGACTGAAATGCAGGTGAGCTTGAATACCGAGGTAGTAATGAAATAGTATTGATGAAAAGTATATGACGTATTTATTAAAATGGTGAAATAGTTTTGTTTTTTCTATGACATTTGTAAGATACCTGATTCCATGTTTAATTCTACATCAGCCAAGTGATTGTCTTTAAGGCTGTTCTCATGTACTGAGAACTGGCCAATTTGGTTAAATTTCATCTTCCAAGGCATCATAACTTGCTCTTCTAAATCACCCAGGATTCCTGAATATCTGAGATAACTTCTGTATGCATTCGTGGTTCATAGGTTTGGGTTTTTTTAACCCTACCCCAGCTCCCATTCAGTGAGGATACCATGTTTGTGCATAAATCAGAATAGCCATAGCTCAGGAGAGGAGTTCTCTGCTTCAGCAAGGTAACAAGACTCCCAGCTCTTTTTAGTTTACCTACAGGGGAAGGACTGGCCCTTTATCGTATAAAATGCTTCAAATTAAGGAAATTTCAGTTGATTTTACTTCATCGATTTAGCATTTTGTAGTGCTTAAATGTTTCTGCTATTACATATTCTATGTCATCTTGAATTTTCTTTCTTGGGAAAATAAGATTCTTTACTCCAGTCAACAGCTTTAGGCATAAGCCTTCTGATAGAAAGGGCTGGCGTGGGTGCCTCTGCAGAGATCCCAGTGACTTCATTAAGTCTTCATAGCAGATCCTTATAAATAATCAGAAAATAATTATCCCATATATGTCATACATTTTGATTGTACTTCCTTTCCAAAGCAACTTGGATGAGATAGGAAGGTTCTTCTTTCGTTAGTCTAGTGTAATTTTGCCAGCATGTGTTATCTATGCATATAAACCATATAAAGTCTCTAATCCTGGTCATTTTTAGTATAAAGAACACTTTTCTAAAGTTGATACTAAATAACTTTTGTTTTCCTTGAATTTTCTTTAATAATGAAAAAGGCAATGTTGGATGCATGTAACATTTCCGCATTTAAATGCCTCTGGAAAAATTTACATAAAGCTAGTCTAAGTATCTCGGTATTATTTTTAAAAGTTTTTAAATCCAAATACCAGTTAGCTGATAATGGTTTATCATGGCAGAGCATGAAAATCGTTTTGCGTATTCTCCCTGTTACGCTTGCAAGATATCTGAGTCCGTGTTTAAGCCCACCTCAGCCAAGTGATTTTTGGCTCCATGTTCTACAATGTGTTGCTTGTTTGATAACAAACATGCTGCCACCATGAAGGGATGTCTGTTGTGCCTGTGAAAAGGATCGCTGCGTATTCTGCAAGTTCAATTGCATGAAAATAATTTTTCTGCCTGGAGTATAACTTTTAAAAATAGATTTTAGTAATTTGTAGTACAATAAATTTTAGTATTTTAATCAATTCATGGTGCCTGGTACTGACACGCGTCCGTATGTGAGAAGTTTACATCTCATGTTTAGTGTTTTGTTATGCTCCACTGCATAAAGCTGAGCTCCCTCTGTATTTGGAAAGCTGAGACCTAATTTTTCACTTTTCCAGTGTAAGAAAATATATTCTTGGATTAATTTAAACTTTCAATTATTTTCCTCCCTTCTCCTCCCCAATACTTTTGCTTATTGCTGCCTAATACTATGAAGACATTTTGCTTTACAGAAGCCGTCTCACATTTGTCTATTTCTGCCTGTCATTCCCCATTTATGACCAAGCATCCACAATCACTGAAGAAATGTTGGATTTTTCAATGGTTCCCAAACATTTTTGGATGCATTTCAGGCATTTTGAGGGCTAAAAAATTATGGTGTGCTGGACTGCTGTCTTTAAAGTACTTCTGCTTCTGACCAGTTACTGGAAACTGAGTCTAAAACATGGTCACTACACATACTCTCTGCCATTTTATTATTGTGTTAATGCATAAAATCGGTATTCTAAAATCTTTTCCTGTGTTACAGTGCCACTCTCAATCTTTCTATGTTCAGTTATACTAAATCTTTCTCCCAAGTAATCTAATTAAAATCTTATTTTCACCATAATTTTGAGCTGTCCTGATTTTCTAGGTCTTGAACAACTACATAAAGCTCTTTATCTGTTTCTCTTTACTAAAAAACTCCGAAGTCCATCCATTTGATTCTTGTCCCACTTCTACGCAAAAGAATAATCCATCTGAAAGTTAGTTTGGGGTTTCTGTTTTCTGTTGCTCTTGTTCCTTGTAATCAAAAACTTTAGTTGCATAGAATTCACTGAATGTTAGTTCTGCTCTTGTGTTCTTGTATCCAATTTTAGGCATTTTGCCATTTGCTTTGTATCTAGTAGTTTCTAGGTGTTTCAGACCTTATTAGGCTCATTGTTGTGGATAATACACAATTGGGTACATCTTAGAGATTATGTCCTTTTTTTAATGTCTCACTAGAAGTCTTCTCAGGCTTTGTCTGCTAGCACACCATTAGAAAACTCTGTTTCAGTCAGATGTCAAAAAGCTTGTCCTCAATTCAGACCAGTTAAATTGCAGTTCAATTTATCATTATGTCCTAGTGAAAAGAAAGTTCTTTCACTTCTAGGTAGACCTGAATTTTAAAGGAAGCATGCTTTTAAAACAGGTTTTTGCCTTTTCTCCATGTATAATATGTTGTTCTGAAGATTCTTGGTACTACCACCAGGAGGCAATCTTGCACAATAACACAACTGGATTTGCCTGAAACCTGAGAGTACTTAACTGTATCATCAAATTTAACACTGTGAAAGAAATGCATTAGCTGCTATTTAATTAAATTTGTGAGAACTTGAGAAAAAGGAACTTCCTAGCAGGTGTACAAGTGACTGGATTCAAAAAGCCAGGGGTTCTTTTGCAGGACTTATCTGTTTGCTTTGACTGATTTGACTTTTGTAACGTGTAGTCAAGATCTGCGTTCACACTTAAACAAAAAAAGCCCTAGCTTCTCAGTTTTGGAAAAACCTGAGCCAACAGTGGAGCGGTAATGGGACTCAGCTGCCAAATACACCCACGTCACAGGTGTCACGTCTTCGTGTTTCAGTTCCTCATGAAGACAATGGCAGGAGCAGTTATCCATCCACCCCTTCCCACCTCTCTGGTTATTCAGTCCTATAGGAAACCTCCCTTCCTGACCCTTTGCTGTTGTAATAGGTCTGAATTTCAGCTACCATGTCTGAATTCTGCTGTACCAGAATAAGTCACTGCTGCAGTTCTAAGTCATAGTAGTAATTGGTGTTTAAAGCCAACGCTACATTTCTCAGTTATTCCAGTCTTTGTGAAATTTAGCATCTGCTCTGCTATAATTTCTCACGTGCTCATTCCATCCTTAAAACTAGTACAAAGTTAGATAATGAAGAGACCAAACAGATGTAGACTGCATTCCTCTTCTGCCATACAGGATGTGTATTTTGTTTTAATACTACAATAGGATAACATTTACTTAAATCCCACCAGTAACTAGAATAAATGTCAGACAAATTGTGTACCTAGAATACATAACAGTTGGATTCATCTCTAAGATTGACAGAGCTACTAATTAGACATCTAAGCCTCAGTTAATTTTTGTTGGCTCCATTTACAGTCAATTGATGCAAAAAAAGTACCTACACAAGGCAGTTATTGTTCTCTGGAGGTGCTTTTTCCTTCTCATCTAAGAAGAGAGGATGAAGGCTAGCTGAGATTCACATGCCTGTATCAGAGCAAATGAAAACAGTCTCTTTTTTTTCCCCAGTTCAAGAGAGCATATATATATAAACCACTAAAAATTAAGATAAAAACATTTATGCTGTTTCTGCTACCCTTCAATAGCATGTGGTCCATATGTAGAAACTCTGTTTTCTGTACAGAGTAATTCACACACATTTAATTCATAATATCAGATAAATTGTGTATAGGATTTTAATCTCCTTATATTTAATCAACCCTCCAGTGCTAAATGATAATACTTAAGCTGTTATTTTATTGTTTCAGTCAGTGTGTAGTCACAGGAGAAATAAAATAGTAACTAATTTTATGTATCTAGCACTTCTTCTAACGAGCTTATGATCCCCACTGTTACCTCTACGTACTTCTAGAAAAATGAACACAATAAATGATAATTTACTGGGTAACTTGCACAGAGTTATCTGAAAATTTAAATACAATTTGCACAGAATGTTAGTTCTGCTGTTTATAACTACAGCTGTTCAGACACTGCACACCAGAAGACAGGAGTTACATGGAAGCTATGTGAACCAAGCAGCATGTTTGGTCAGCAGTTTTGCATGGTGTGTCTTCTGGAGAAGTAAAAGCTTATGGCCTGGAGTACCACTTTATTAAGTGTCATAGTGTAGGTGAAAAATTATAATCAAAGTATCACGAAATTTTTCGTCACCTAGAGGCACCACAAGAGGTTGGAATGGCAAAAAGAACCAAGAAACTTTGCCAACTAGTCTTTCTGAAAAAAAAAACAAGTAATAAATGCAGAAAACAGTTGTGCTTATATTCAGCTTTACTGCTTGTCAAGATAAAAACCAGTCTTGGGTCAGAGGCAGGTTACTATTTCAACAAGGTCAGTTTTGACTGCTACTGAGGTTTTCAATTCCTCGGCAAAAGAACCTCCCTACCAGCAAAATATGAGATACCATAGGAAAAAAAAAAACTGGAAGAGCTATTTTTTAGCATCTCTTCTGCCAAAACTAATACGGGTTTAGCCATGCAAGTTCCACAGGAAATTCATGTGACCAGCAAAAAGTGACTGTTAAATTAGGCTACTGCATTAAGCCATTATTATTTAGAATTAAAATTAACTTAAATAAAAGATGAAACTATTAAAGCATGACCCTACTGTAGAAACATGTATTTCCTACTCACTAATGCTAATAAAACAGAGCTCTATAGTTTCACGTAAAGATTGGTATTTTGTTAAATAGCACTAGTCTTTCTCATTATTCAAATTTATGTTATATTGGTTTAAACAAATCATAAGCTAAGTAGCATTTTTCTGAAGTCACCATCTACCTGTAGGAGTTATAATGGATCAGAGCTGCGCTGCAGCAGTGATCTTCACCTTCTGCTTTTACGACGCACGGCGGACTTCAATTAAATAATAAAGTAATGCCAGGAAAAAATGGTCCTTGATGCCTAATTACTTAACAATTAGTCAGTATACCGTAGCATAAAGGTTCACATCCCTTTTCATATTTTTTATTATTTAGTAGTTTCCTCACAAACTCTGTCTGCACCACGCAGCCGGTCCCAGGAAACAGCACCTGGTCCTGAACAGCCGGTCCCAGAGAGAGAAGAGAGAAAAAGGCAGAAAGGCCCAGAGGCCTCTGCAAAGGGTGAGATGACAAAAGACTGAAATACAGAAAGTCCCAAACAGAACTTCCCTGCACAGGTCTCTGTCCTGGCTCCAACGCAGAACAAAAGAGCCACTCGGAAGATCCAGACTCTCCTTAAGTATGGATCATGCCGCTAGTGGGATGGAATACTCTTACTGATCAATCTGGATGTCAGTCAAGCTCTGCCCCATCCATGCCTCCTCGCTGCCTCACACCTGTGGGCAGAGCACTCAGAATGTCCTTGGCTCTCAGACCAGAGCAATTAAAAACATTAACTCTGTCACAGGGTGTTATCTTCTTGTTCTCAAATTAAATTCAAACAACAACCATGCTAGTTATGAAAAATAAAGGTTTCTAACTGCATGAAGAAAATTAGCTCATTTTCAATCAAACCAGCACAATGTGTTTGCCTGTTATTTTCCAATAATACCTCATATCTTTATAAAACTCCATTTCCCCAACACCGTTTTTCGTACAGTTGAAATCCTGTCATTAGTTATGGGGAAGCTTTTTTTTTTTAGCATTAGATTAAGAAAGAGGATTTCCTATCCAGAGTAAAGGCACAGTGCAAATAAAATTCATGGTAAGTTCACCATAAGCAGATACAAGAAAAATGGCAGAGAATTCCCTTTCTAGAGCATGTATTTGTATGTTCAAATCTACTAAAATAAGCATGATATATGTTGGCCGTGTATGTAGCAGTTCATTGACTTTATGCAGCCATATTTGGTATAAAGATTTGAAATGAGCCCAAAGATGCCACAGGTAAGGCTGAAAGGTGACACAGTGGCCTGTGAAGAGAAGAGCAGTGGCAGTCCTGATGGAGAGCTGCTGTGGTTAGTACCTACAGAGGGCTTAGCCACCCCAAGTCACTGGAACCAGGTGAGTGTTTTGCTTCAGTATGACCAAGAATTTAACTCATGACTTCGTGGCAGTGATACATAAGAAGCCTTATATTTCTTTTAAGAGTGACGCATTTATCCTGCAGTCAAAATACCTTTGTCTACACTCCACCTCAGGCAGGTGGTCCCCAGCAGCAGACTGATACTCGAGGTCCCTCTGAGCATGTTGTTACTGCTGCAGGCTGGGGAGCAAGCTCAAGCTTTGGCTGCTGATCCCCACACCTCTTTTGTTACTTCCCCCTGTTCCACCTTGCCCTCTGTGAAGCACACCCCTGCAGGGGGAGTTCACAACAAGCGCTACTCCCAAGATCACATCTTGTTTAACTTTATGTGCTGTTCTGAACTGCTTGAACTGGCTGTGCACCCCCAAACATTACCACATCCCCTCACCTTCATGCTGGGAAAGCACCATTCTCACAGGCTGCAGTACAGTTTCACATAATTTCAGATACTTCAGACTGAAAGATACACCAAAAAATCAGAATTACTTGCTGGGTCCACAGGGGTGCCAGAAAGAGTCCAAGGAGTACTGTGGGACGTGAATATAGGAGTCTGCTCTCCAGGGAACTAGCCCCAGCTAGTGTGACTATAAGCAAATCCTCTTGGCATCAGGGACTTTTTTTATTTAGAAATACAAGCATATCCTCTGAAATCAGGTAGTTGGGACTCACATTGTTTTTAGAGAACCAGAGCTCAGATTGTCTTTGTTCTGACTGCTAAGTCTGAATGAGTCTGGTACAGGCTTATCGAGACATGCAAAACCAGCAACTCACATGGATAATTACTGTTCTCTCTAAACAACTTGAGTCATCAAGATTGTCCAGCCCACTTCAGAGATGCCCCAGTTGAGACTCCTGTAAAAATAAAAGGATTTTTTCTTTTGGATAAACAAAATGAAATATGCAGACAAGAAAGTGTATTTCTGTAACTTCAAACAAAATCTGGGTTTAGGAGGAAGCATCTTCTTCAACAGTCCACACTGGAGTAAATGAACCGTACCAAAGGTCACTAAATGTCAATGTTCTGTAATTCTCAGCCTTCAGGGGATCAAAGAAATCTAAAGAAACGGTTCAAGTTGAGGCATTTGGCAAAACAATGAGGTGAAAGGCTTTCAGAGTTTTCTGGAGAAAAAAACGATAATTGGACATAATTCTTAAAATCTTCTATTAGGCATTACTAAATAAAAATGCTGTGTTTCCGTTTCAGGGCTAGTGAAATGTCAACAAAAGGAAATAGTGGTATAAAAACAAAAAGCTGTTTTTCAGTTATTCTCAGGACATAAGGGGTTTATTTATTTAAAGATCCGTGACACTGGCAAATAAGCTTTTCACTTTAAATAGCCTGCCAGGAGTTGTTTTGGGTCGTTGGGTTTTTTTTTTTCCTTTTCAGCTGCATTCATATCATAAATTAATTTTGCTAGAAATACACTACCGGTTGAGCACAGATTTTAAACAATTAATGTCCTTACCTGGCATAGTCTTACCCCCTTAGAATAGCCAAAGGAACTGATTCTGAAAATGCCCAAGGAGATTAAAAGATCTGCTTCAATTGATTGTTGAAGTATAACTGTCAGAAGCGTAACCAATCAGTCTTGTCTGGGGAATTTCACTGTTGTTGCTGCATCAGCCAGTCCAAAGGGATTTCATTAGCATCTCACTAGTACCCCTGACTAAGTACAAATTTTGACTAGATTGTGAAAGCTTCTAGAAATAATCTATTTTGAAGTGTTAAGTGTATAAATGCAAATTGAGTGGAAACAGCTGTTATTTACGTTCTCTGGACACAGGATTCTGCTCCATGATGGATAGAAAAAAAGAAAAATGCCACTGAAAGAACATGAAGAAATCAGAAAATATGGATCTAGTGAAAATATATGCAATGGACCACACTGTTGGGTGGTATAAATTGGTACAGCTTCACAGGTTTGCCACCATAACAATATATAGACCACCTGCCCAGAGGACCTGAAGAGCCTCATGTATTTCTTGGAGAAAGGGGGAGGTTCTGAAGGAATGAACACGCTGAAAACAAAAGCATATGAACAAATTCATATTTCAGCCTTTCATGCAACAGCAAACAAAGAGACAGAGATTCTCAGAAATACTCTCGCAGAACAAAGCCCCCATTCACAACAAGATTTTGCTACGGACTCCTGTTTGAGATTATGTTCTGCAAAAATTACAAAAGCTCCTGAAAAAATGCAAGTAGCATATTCTAGACCAATGTTGCCTGAAAGTGAAGGACCGTGCTGGAGGGAAAAGAAAGCAGTGTGAAAGCTTACTCCTTCAATGAACCCAAGTTCTGTGTTTTTATTAGCCTGGCAGAGGCCCTCCGGCACGTCCTCTGTACATGTCCCCCTTCACTTACTTGGAGGAGATCCCCATTGTGACGTGTTCCACTGGAAAGCTCCTGCTCCCTGCTGCCATACCTGCTTCGATCTGCAACATCACCAGCAACCACCTAGAGTAAAACGAACAGTAATAGACTGGCCTCAGAGAAGATTAAGCATGTTTAAAAACGTACACAAAATGTGGCTGCTAATTTCATTTGGACCAAACCCACTCAGTCAAACCAGTGCTAGGAGCCTGGGCTGGGGAATTACAGGTGGGATTGTTTTGCTGTGTTTTCCTTATAGAAGGGACAAAGAGTTGATACAACCAGCACAGCTAAAGCTCAAGCACCACTGAAACACTCAGTTCCTAGAGCCTGTAGAGTGATTCTCTCCAAGATTAGTTCTGTTTGACTTGAGATTGCTTTGTGCCTGCCAGCACAAAAAACCTGTCAGAACACAGACAAACGTGAGACAGAAATTTCATTCTTGTTCCATTTTAGATATAGACTCTTGCCTGCTGCTCTGTCTTATGCAAACAATGCATCCAATAGCTAAAAGCATCTTTCAGTTCCTTCCCAGAACAGACTGATCCACCGCAGCAGGTTTTGCAGCTTCCTTCCATCTAGCATGATGTGGCCTGAAATGCCGTGGAAAAATCTGCTATGCCTCAGGCATCTTTCTGGATCAAATTTATTCCCAGAGGGATAATTTATCAGAGAAGTGAGCTCTGAAGAGAATGCTAAAAATAGTGTTAAAATTTTGAAATACAGGGCAATGGCACTGAAAGTCAGAAAAGACGTCTAGCCCAAACTCACACTTTATAAAGGCTTTGCATATTTTGTAATAATTATGGTTATTATTTCCCCTCCTCCATTCATTTAGAATGAGAGAGATAATAATAAACTTCAGCAAATCTGAATTTGGTTACACAGGGCCATCTGTTAATTCTGGTATATGGCAGTAGAGGGCATCTAAGGACTTCAAGTCACATATGGTAAAGGATTAAAATCAGATGGCTGAAGGACTACTCTCATCCCCAACCATTCACCCCACCCCGCGACAGAATTTGCCACCTCGTGACCAAACAGCCCATGAAGCTGCTCCTGAATGACCACAGTTTTGAGCCACGCTAAAACTGGGGTTGATCTTAACACACCAGACTGAAAGCTGAAGTTGTTCAGGAGATGGGTGAGCTCATTTCTCACCCCTGGTGCAGGCAGCACTCTGTCAGAGTCATGGGAAGAATGCCTCAGGTACAGTGTAAGGGGCGAGAGTAACTGCCTCAAGCAGTCTATCCAATTTTATCTACTACTGTTTGAGCTTTAATTTCCACATACCTGGCAAAACTGCTTACAGGAGGGGCAAGCAATCCTGGGAATGGACAGGCAGCTCCAAGAAAAGGCGAGCTGTGGACTAATGCTCTTTCCTTAACCAGGAAGAATCGCCTTCTGTCTGTTTCCTCTATTGAGCCTCAAAAAATGCCAGTCTGTCCATCTGGCCTGTATTTCAGGTTACGTCCTCCCAACATGCCAATCAGTTACAGGATGATGCCTTGAGCCTTCCTGACAAAACACAAGCACTAACCATGATAAATAAAGAGAGAGAAGGTAGTTGGCAGCCAGTACTGTTTTCTTGTCATCTGTTCAGGTTCGTCTGACGTTCCACGTCCAGCCTCTCTTTACACTGCAGCAGGGAAAGCGGCCATGCCTGTCTTGAGCCAAAAGAAGCTAACACGTCAGGGGCAGTTTAAGTTCATTACCTGACACTAACACTTAACGCACAAATCTGAAAAATGTATTTGATCTGAGCAGCATATACACATACCATAGCAGCATTTTTTCAATTAACTGTAAGAAGTTTAAAATTATATAAACACATTAGTACACGTTGATTTTCCTGTTATTCAAACTCCTAAATACAGCAACACATCAGGCCTCATGCTGAAGTCTATTATGGCCTTAGTCTGAAACTTAAAAGTGGATCATGCCCAGGAAAGGGTTCTACAACTCATTTAATGATTCACAGTACTCCTGAAATGATATTCATCCGTCTGCTCTCCATGGCAGCACTTTCAATCACAAACACTTAATTGTAGGAATTCATCCTCAAGGCCAAATAGCTCTGAGTGAATTAAGCCACCTTTAACATAAAAACTAGAGCAGTACTTTAAAATTAAACTTTTTTCTGATGGGAGACTATTTATTCAGAGACATATAACCCAGTTTCTTCACCTTTGTTTTACTTTGCACTCAAAACTCTCTCCTTTGGAAGTAGCTGCTGCATCACCTGTTTTAATTTTCTTTATTTGTTTCACAACTGATTCTTTGCCAACAAAGGAACTTCAATTACTTATGGATTGGCAGAGCACAGGAGAGCTGCCTTTATGCTGTCTGTCAGGAGAACTTTTTTCACAGACATTACTTGCTCTCTTTGAGAAGTAGGACTCGCAACTGGCAAGAAAACATCTCAAGCCTCGAGCATAAAAGGCTTGTTTTTTCTGGCAACTTCTGGATGAGAACGCAAGATTTCACAGTGCTTTCAGCTGTACTATCTCTAGGATTTTTCTAAAACAAAACGTGTACATTTCTCAAAAAATCCAGAACTTCAAAGACCATGGTTGTGAACATGTGTACATATAGGTACACCTATACATTCTTTCTCAGACATATGCGCACTTTCTCAGCCAAAAAAAAAGCTAAATAAATATTACAGTCACAGCATCTTATACTACGTATAATCTGAATATTGAAACCCACAGCAGATATTCTCCTACTAGTTGTTTAAAATGATTGCTATCAAAACAGTTATTGCCAGTAGTCTTTTTTTCTATTGTGTTCATTTAAAAAAAAAAAAGTGATGGGAAAAAACAACACTGTCAAAGCATGTATATTTACAAACTATCCTAAAGTAACTTTCAGCAATATTTAACTAGTTCTAGTCAGAGTGAAACTGAATAATTCACAAAAAAATAAAGTGACAGCCAGAATTCTGTTGTTTATAAAGAAGCCTAACACAGTATAAGGTAAAAACTGCTGTGTAAATTAACCTTTTTTTGTACTTAGTACCCTGTATTACTACATTTCACTTTTCCTTAACAAGCCCAGCCAAATTATTTTTACGTTATTTTGTTTTTACGTTAAATTGTGAATAGTAAATTAGAGAAAGTATAAAGGCATTACATTTAATGTTTTTAGAGATCCTAAGTGTCTAGATAACCTCTTACTCAATGCAGTTGAGGCCTTTAGATGCTACTGTGAGCGTTAAATAATATAAAGCACATGATGAGAAGAGAGAAGGATTTCAATGCCAATGCCACCTTTTCATGGTTGCCAATGATTATCCGTCTACCTGCCCACTGAACTGAAGGAAATGACCCTTCTTTTTCTTCACCGTCTCTGAAAGAAAATAATCTGGATGTTATTTCAAAGTACTGCTCTCTTAGTGCTATTTCTCGATGGTTTGCTTTTAAATTACAAGTGCTGGTTTTCTTTCAGAACACCACTGATTCATAGAAATTATTCACTGTTTTTTTTTTATTATTCTCCTTTACCAAACATATATTCTCAAGAAAGATAAAGCATTCACATCTGAATAGATAAAAATGGCAGGAAATAAGGTGGCAGCTGGGTAACAGTAAAATTGTTTGGTATACATCATAATTTATTTCATCAAAACATTCTGTTCCTCGGGCAGCTGGAAAGAGCAGAGAGATCCCATTTACAAAAATACTTGTTTTCCCTCTGGTGTATTTATTATGTTTTAGGAACTTTTTGTGAAATAATCAAACCTTCCTTCTGACTGCTGAGTGAGAAATCCTCCAAGGGCTCGCATCACTGACCTTGTTCGTGGTGTGGAGCTACAATTAACTTGTTCTAATTTGCTTGAGGTAGAGGCTCAATATTCGTATTTCTCTGCTTGAGAACCAGACATGCTGTCTGACCACTGTAATCACAGGACAGTGGGGAACCATGGAAGTTATACACTCTTATTTAGATCAGTTCAGGTAAACAGTTGTCAAAATATGGTCAATAAATAGACATATTTGATAAGCAGAGGCTAGCCTTTTAACTAAAGCGGATTTTATCTGACCAAATGGTACATCATGGATAATGGATATTCTGTGCTGCATATTTGGGAAGTAAGGATGCAGAGACCAAGGAAAGGCCCCCCCCTTGTATTCTTTCAGGTAGCTAGATAAATCTAGCTAAATAAATCAGTAAACCTTTTCAACAAATCAGAGCAAATTTAGCAGAATCAGCTGGACAAAAAATGTTATTACCCCTTCCTCCACTCATGTCATATTACATAAATAAATCAGCATGCTAGCTCTCCAGTAATTTTGGCATGCTTTTCAGGAACAAAGTGAAAATAATTTCTAGCAACACGCACTTCACACTATTGAGAAAATGTTGTTGCCTCCTTCCTTGGTCATGAAAGGGATTTTTGCCTAAAGCAAAAATAAAAACTAAATCAAATAGCCCCGCCCCCTTCTCTTTTTGAGCACATACGCTTGAAAACAAGTCAGAAACATATGTATTGTGCTTATGATTTTCAAGAACTCTTAATGTTTTCACTACTAATATAAATCTCGGTTAAAAATATATACTATATGAATAATACACTGCTCAAACCAAAACGTTCATGCACAGTAGAAAGTATCTGGAAAATAAATCAGAGATTCCTTAAGTTTGTGGCTTTCATCTCCAGTCGGATGATGCACCTCTAAAACTGGCTTAGAAGTGTTCATAACTGTATATTAATACATACAGGCAATGTTTGTCCTAGAATTGTTACCCCAAAATATACAGACCAAAAATAAAGCACTTTGTTTGAGTTGTACTTGCAAATTTTAAATCCTCATTTGTATAAACTATTTTTCTCTTCACACCAGTGATTCTGTTTAGAAAAATTACTGTTTGTAACATAGGAAATGAAAAAAATTTATTTTGTTTACATGATGGAAAGCTAAGTTTTCGAAGTTTTATGTTTCTTGTCTCTTTCTCCATTTCACATCTTTCTCCTACTCCATTCTATTTTTTTACATAAAGTACTTAAGGCAGACCAAGCATGTATTAAACATCATAACGCCAATGAAGCTAAAAAGTACCTTAGTTTCATGCACCATACGTGGCCCATAATCCCCAAAGTAATTTAATTTAATCACCTTTTCTCACCCTTAATTTTTTCCCCCCTGTGACTGTGTGAAAGACTCACGCAGACAGAGGAGAAAACCAGCTAACTAATATTGTTGAAACAAACAGTGAAATACTAACTTATTCCACCGAGCCTACAGTACTTACGGAAGTCTCATACCAGAGAATAAAGGTAACTGTGAACCGAAATACTCTTATGAGGTGCCAAAAGTGCCATTTAAAGATCAATTTGCAGTTTTAAAGTTTGAATTTCATTACTCTTGTAAATTTATCAGATCTTTAATACTATTTTAAAAAGACATTAACTTCTCATGGAAAAAAAAAATCAACAGAACTCTGTTTAGGAAAGATCCTGCTGATATACTGCCTATTTAATTTTTATGCTACCTTTTTCATAACAATATCTGAAGTTTTAAGTAACAAATATTTATTACATTCTTCTGTTCTTGTTTCTCATTCACCACATAAATCACGGTCTTCCTCTCTCTGCCTTTACAGCAGCCAGCTGTGGTTTTAGAAACAAATTATTATGACTTCAATTGACGAATAAACAGCAGAAGCAAAGGAAGTCCTGAGATACTATCCACATAAAAATGCCATTAATAAATAACATAGGGAAAGAGCGCTGCAGCAAAGCTGTAATAGAGCAGCTTTGCATCTAGACAAGATGCATTCCATTTCTCTAAGATAAATTAGTGAAGTTTAAAGGAACAGACCTAATTTGAACACTCATATCAAAATAACAAATTTTCAAGCAAAACTTCTGTGCCTATGTATGTGGAATTCTTTCAGTAATACCAAAAAAAAATCTGTATTCCTTTTTTTGTTGTTGTTGTTGTTCTTCTGAACATAGTAAAGCTAGTGGAATTCTGGAAAAGTAAATTAGATTTTATGCAGGATCTCACATCATCGGTAGCAGAACTGTCAACTAAAATTCAAAGGACACAGATATATTCTCCCCGCTCTTCTTATCTGTCCAATGAAAAGTTAGTGGGGATTCTGCAAGGGTCACTGGAAGCTGGATCTGAAGCTATCTGAACTGCACAGATGAAAACAGAACACGAATGACCTTCAAAACCTAAATTGTTTTAAACCATTTCTGAGAATGCCTAAGTAAGAAAGCCCATGTTTGCTCCTCAGACCTCATTTTAAATCGGTGGTGCTGTCAGTGATTAAAACCATGTTCTTCAATAAACTGAATAAATTAAATTCAAAAGCACCCAGGCATTACAAACAGATGAAACCACGCTGACCAGTTCAGTTAACAAAGTATTTTTTTTTTTCCTCAGATGAATCTGCTTAATCCTTAATATAGCACTAACTTTTTAGGAGAATTACTAACTCTAACGCTGTTCACTTATCCCCTGATGTTTAAAAATTATAAATAATGCCTGTTACAAAAGCCTTCATGAAGTGTCCTCCACGATCCCTTATCTTTTTTTATTTTTTTTTTTTTTTAAAAAAGGAGAAACGTTTAATTTCTGGAGTTACTGGGGAGTCGGACCGCAGGCAGCCGTGTCCCTGTGGGAGCTTTCTGTGCGCAGGGCAGCTGGCGTGCCGGTGCTGCCCCGCTCCCTCAGCCACACCGTTCAGCCTAATACATATTCATACTCTTTGATAACAAAGGCTCCCTCCCCTCCGATTTTTAAACGTATTATTTTGTATTATTCTATATTTTTTTCCCAAGGATTTTAAAAAGACACCCTTTAATCCTTCTCCCGAAAAATGCTCCCTCCCGAACACCCCTACACAATTCGCAGGGAGCCCTGGCTTGCGGGCAGGGGTGAGACTAATACGGCTACTTTTGCTTTGTTTCCCCTCATTCCTTTCCTATTTCTTTTGCCTTTCTAAAGTCGCCTCGAGGCCGCCCGGGCAGTGGCGGAAGGTGGCCGGTTACCGAGGAGCACCCGCGGCACAATCTATCATCTTTGCGCCGAAAAACAGCTTTAGGTTTATTTAAAAAAAAAAAAAAAAAATCGCGGAGGGGGAAAAAAGCAGCGTCGCGCGCATCGCGGGTAATGGCTGTTTGTAGCAACGAGGTATTTAGCGCCGGAGGGTGAAGGGGGGTGGAAACCAGGGTGGGGTGTCCCAGGAGCTTCGGCCGCCGCAAGTTCCTGGCACGGAGCTCCTGGCACCAGCCCCTGACGCGCTCCCGGCCCTGAGGGCGGGCCCCGCGGCCGCGCTCAGGTGCCCGCGGCTGCCGGTGCCGGGCAGGCCGGGCGCCCCTCGCCCTCACCCCGCCGCTCCCGCTCCGCCGCGGAGGGGCACAGGGGCGACCGCGCTCCCGCGCTCGCCCGGTTACCTCAGGAGGTGCCGCGCGGCCCGCGCGCGGGCGGCCGTTGGAGCTCCAACGGCCGCCCTCGCGCCGGTACCTCAGCGGCCCCGGCCACTGACCTGCTCGCCGAGCGTCTCCCGCGGCTCCGCGGGCGGAGGCGAGGGGGGGGAACGGGGGAGGGCTGGGAGACCGCTGCCCCGTCATGACAGGGGCGGCGGCTCGGTGCGTCGGACCCGGCTGGCTGCGATCGCGGTGGAGGCGCCGGAGCGGGTCCTGTCACATGATGCGGTTCCTGGAAAGTTCCTGGAAAGCAGCCTTTGTATGTAGCCATCCCGGGAAGGGGGAGCGGCGGGGGGAGGATGCCCTCGCCTCGCAATCAAAGGCGGACAGACCGCCCGCGCCGGGGAAAGGGGGGGAGCGGAGGGTGTTGTTTCCCCAGGAGCACCATCCTCCTCCGGCAGCGGCAGCCTGTCTGTCTGCCCGAGCGCAGCCCCGACGCTTCTCCCCGGCGGCGGGTGCTGTGCTTCCCCGCTCCCCCAAACGCCGCCGGGAGCGAGAACAACCTGACCGCCCCACCTCCAGGCGGCGGCAGCGGCCGCCCCAGCGCCGTCCCGCCGAGCCCGGGTGAGTCCCGTCGTCGTCCCCTCCCTGCGCCCGGTGCCCTGCCGCTTCTCCAGAGCGGGGACCCTGCCGGGACGAGCTCCCGACAGGCGGGATGAAGGCTCCCCGAAGCCGGAGGCAGGCTGCTCCGGCGCTCCGCGTCCCTGCCGGGGTTCGCGCCGCTGCAGCTAGCTCGCAAACCCTCCATCCTCGCCAAGCTCCCGCGGGCGGCGGCACTTCGCAGCCAGGCGCTCCAGGCGCTTCCCCTTCGCAAGGGGTCGCGCCCGGGCACTGCCGGCAAGGCTGCTCCCACCTGCGCTCGGGGCTTTGCGGCCGGCGGCTCCGCAGCCGCTCCGGTGACAGGCGCACCTGTGCCCAGTCCCCGAGCCGGCGGCGGCAGGACCTCCGCAGGGAAGATGAGGACGGAGATGGGCTTTGCCCAGGGGGTTGCCGTGTGTGTGCCTGCATATGTCGCGATAGAAACCCAGCAGAGTAACCTATCAGCTGCCACTAAAGTTTAATTTGGAAAAGTTTCTGAGCTCTGCCACAGAACCTGTGACGGGAGGAGCCTCCTCGGCAGAACCCCTCACCTGACGGCTGCTGCGCACCTGGAGGCAGAGACTGTGCCCCGTTCGCCAGCACCGGCGGGGGTCTCGGTCTTCCCCGTGAGTCCCCCCGCCCCCGGCCAAGACGGCTAAGCTCCCCTCGCCTACGCTGCCCGGCTTCCTGTCGCTCCCGGAGTGACGGTGGGAGAGCGAGAGGCTCTTTTTGTTCCTGCTGTTCGCTTCAGCGGAGCGGAAAGATAATTTTTTAATAATATCAGCATTTAATGGAAGGGGAAAAGCACATTTCCTGCCCCGCGCTAAATATATCGCGTCCTTCACCGTGCTGCCGTTTCCCGTACCCAAGCGGTAGGCGAGCCCCGGGTCCGACGCTGCCCGCGCAGCCGCCCCGCAACCCCATGGTCATGCCGCTGCCCGTGAGAGGGTCGCTTCCATCCCGGGAACACGGCCCATGCCGGGTTCTCGTTCCTAGAGGTACGACCTCGCGTACGACCTTACTGAGAGGCGTATCGATCCTACGCACCGCAGCGTGCAACCCGGGCAGCGCCGGGTCTGGGACCTGCCCCGCTCCTTGATTATCCCTTCCCACTCACACCTTTACGTTCTCGGCTCTCCCCCCGCAACCCCCTCCTTTCCCAAACCCCCTCCCAGCGCTGCCGGCCGGGCTCGCCTACCCCCGCCGAGGGAGCGGCGCGTCAACGGATTTGTCCTTGCAGTAAAGCGAGACCACCTTCGCGGGCCGCCGCCGCCGCCTAGTCCCCGGCGGAGGGGATCCGGGGACAGGCTGGGCGACGGGGGGAGGAGATGTCCCTCCCCCGCTCCGCCGGGAGGTGATCTCTTGCCTTGGGTCCCTCCTCTGGATGCTGGGAAGTTCCGAAGCGGGAGAGTCAGAAGAGCACGGGCTGGGTTAGGAGCGCCTCTCGCGGGGCTCGCCGCTAACCACGCTCTCTGTCCGCTCGCAGGCGGGGACCGGGGCCATGCACCCGGCGCGACGCTGAGCACCGCGGCGGCGGCGGAGTGGAGCCCTCTACCGCGGGCAACCCCCAACCTGCGTGCGAGCGGGGCCGCGCCTGCCGCCGCCGCCGCCCCCCATGACCCTGCGTTCCGCCGGGTCCCTGGAGAGCGCGGAGGGCTCCCGGGCGCGCTGGGGACAGCCCGAAGCAGCTGTGCCTACTGCCGAGGAATCCTGTGAGGCGGCGCAGTTGGCCGTGGCTATGGAGGAGCTGCGGCGGGCAGGTAAGCCCGGACGGCGGGTCCCGAAACGGGGAGCGCCCGGGGCGGCGGCGCTCGCCGGTGTGTCCGGCTTGCCGCCGCCCGCTGAGCCGTGGTGCCCGGAGAGGCGGAGCGCCGCGGCGGGGAGCCCCGCCGGGCCTAGAGGAGAAGCGGGCGGTGGGGCGACGCTTGCCGCCGTCGCCGCCTGGCTCTGCGGGGTCGCGGCGGCAAGGGGGGTGACGGCTGTGGCCGAAGCGAAAGTACCGCCCACGCCGGCAGCGCCGCGTCCCGGCGGCAGCCCGGGATCGAGGGCCGGGCGCTGCCGCCGGCCGGGGCGGCCGCGGCGTGGGGAGCGGGCGGCGGCGGCGCCGCCGCATCCCCGCGGCCCGTGTACCTGCGCTGCGCTCGGCGGCGTGGCGGCGGCTCGCCCGGCCCCGCAGGACGCGGGGCTTGGCCGCGGGTAGAGGGGAGGGCTTTTGTCTTCATTGCCTTCCCGCTAGGACCGCAGCCGCACCGCCGAAGTTGTATTCTTGCTCTTCTCAGCTTCCGACTGACAGACAAAGCTCATGTCAACAGCAGCCTACCTAGAGTTACCAAAAGCGTGATTTTTGCAGGCTGCCAGAGTGTGCCGCGCGGACGCAGCTCTCTCCCTGGCGTGTGCGCAGCGCGGGGCCGCCGGACGGGTCCCTGCTACCTTACGGGCGGCCCGGGGGGTGGTCGGCTCCGGCGTTAGCCTCGCAGGGCGCTGTGGAAAAGTTTCTGCATGTGTATGCATTGATAGGAAAATAAACAGTAACCTGGAAGGCTCTGTCAAAACGAGATGCATTGTAAAGCAAATAAATTTAAATAGCAAATAAAAATTTACAATGCCTGCGGGACTTTAGCTTTCAAGCAACAAAGGAAGTGGGTTATGACAAATATATCAGCCAAAAAGCAGCTTTTAAAACAAACAAACAGGAATAAACAAACCCCTTTTTTCTCTTTTTTTTTTGACAGGGTGGTACTGGGGCAACATGACTGTTGCTGAAGCCAAAGAGAGATTACAGGATGCCTCCGAAGGGACCTTTTTGGTTAGGGATAGTTCCCATTCAGAGTATCTACTGACTATTTCAGTAAAAACATCAGCGGGACCGACCAATCTACGTATAGAATATCAAGATGGCAAGTTTAGACTGGACTCTATAACTTGTGTCAGATCTAGACTTAAACAGTTCAACAGTGTTGTGCATTTGATCGAGTACTATGTTCTTATGTGCAAGGACAGAACTGAAACGCCTTCAAATGGAACTGTTCATCTTTACCTGAACAAACCTCTCTATACATCTGCACCATCTCTGCAACACCGCTGCAGAATAACTATAAATAAGTGTACAAATCAGATCTGGGAGCTGCCATTACCAACAAGACTAAAAGAGTACTTGAAAGAGTACCAATACCAGGTATAAATGTATTTTCTGGATGCTTCTAATGTAGAATAACTTTTAAATGCAATTCTTAAAATCAGCCAAAGAACTGAGTAACCAGTTGTACAACTCGGCATGGAATTCACTATCAAAACAGTGGCAGTTCTGGGGGAAAGGTTTTTATTTCAGATACCACAAAGGGAGACTTTATGTAGAATAATCCCAGCTTGCATCCTCGGGGGTTCAGCAAGGTGGCATGCTATTCTTGCGAGGAGAGAGAAGCCAGGAATCTGTCCAGATTGTGTTGCTTTGTCAATGGCATAAAATACTGCACTAACTGTCAAACACGAATTGAAGCAGTGGGACTGGGAAAGACTGCAGAAGTGGTCAGAGGCAGATGAGAGTGCATAAGCATCTCAGTTGTCTGGTTCCAAGATTAATTTGGTGCTGGGGTTCGTATAATCCTGAAAGCTTAACTGGATCACACTGTGATAATCTTGCCAAAGTTATGCAACTAATCAAATCCAGTCATAAAAGTGATCATCTATTCAGTTTTTATTGAACTATCATTCTTGTGCTTTTCTGCAAGCAAAAGAGTACTGTAAGTAATCAGTTCAAAACAGTGTTTTTCAAAATTCTCTAAAAGCTGACCTTAAGGAGAAACGCCACATCTTTCATTGGAACCCAGTATGTTGCTGATTATACCAGATTGGTATCCCAGAATCTTTGTTAACATGTTAACATCTTCCCAGTGGTGATATATCCATGTTATTACTATTAAGCCTCTTTTGGTTGAGGCTTTAGGACTGTATGCTGCAGACTTGCAGTAGCTGAGGTCCAATGTCAAAACATGGATATCAGCAGTTAGAGCTGTCTTCTACAGTGTAGAATGTTTTCTTCAGAGTGTTTCCCAAAATGTGGGGAAATATGGATTTGGTCTTTTTTTTTGGAAGGGGTTGGGTTTTATTTTTCTTCCTTTTAATTCACCATTGTAGGTATGAGACCATTACTTAATAAAGTAAATCAAATTGCACAACAATCTCCCAGTCTTTGTATGTATGAATTTGCTGCTGTTCAGGAAACAGTGATCCTGTGAACCTGTATCATTTCCCAGCTAATCCTCAAATAAATGCACATGTATTCGTGAGGATGAATACCCCTGCTCTGCCTTTGTGGTGCTGCTCAGAAGTATAGCTGGATTACGTTCAGATTAGTGGTTTAGAGGCTGCCTGCTGAATTCCCGTAGTTAGGTATTAGCACAGAATGTTGCTTTTTGTGTTACAGCAGTCTTCCACATGAGAAGGTACTAAGATCCTCAGTACCTATTCATCAGTCTATATATTAAGTATTTAATAGAAGAAATATCCCAGATGAGAGTAACAGGAGAGCATTAAACAGAGAAACAAGGACATAGATTTATTCTCAGTCAAGTTGCATAGTTTTAACTCTTTTCTCTAGCTTACTTTTTAATTAAAGCAAATAGGCCTGTATTTGAACAAGGAGGGTTGTCAAGACTTGCTGTAATCCAGCCCTGCCCAGGCTGAAATAGAAACGATATAAAATAATCATCTAGTTTTCCTTGTGTGTAACTGCTCTGTGGTACTGTCAAGATGTTGCATCCCTTCTCATAAATTCTAGGGCACTGACCAGCTTATTTTGCTGCATCTGAACTCCCAGCATTACGCACTCAGTTTTGTCATTAACATGCTGGCAGAAATGAGTAGCATGGCTATTGTGCCAAGGAAGACACCAAGAACCTGAGGCAGAGGAGATGGTCCTTTGGTATGGCAAATACTTGATATGCCGCTGTTCTCTCTGCGGAAAAAGTGGCTTTTCTCCCTTCTTATCCACAGCTTCAATTCTCTCCCCTCATTTTTTATGCACGCTTTAGTACAGAAATAGGGGGAGTTTTCTCCTGAAAACAAAACAAAAGCTTTTGTTATGTAATTTTTTTTCCTCCATGCCCTGCCAAAATGTAGCAGATTGTTGGAAGTTTTTCACATAACACAGCAACGACCCTTCGGTTCACATCCCAGCAGAGCTCTTGTATCCCAGGTATGTGTTGTAATCACACGGTTCTTCCGTGCTTGTCATCTGCCTTGCTAGGATCTGCCACCCTCAAACTGAGGAGCTTTTCTTGTGGGTGGTACCCATTGAAAGAACTGTATTCCTGGGAACACTTGCAATTCTAATGAATTGTTTTTCTTACAGTTCTTGTCTAGCTCTACCTTGAGAAGAGATAGTTGCTGTTTGGAGTAACTTCTGTTACAGTTAGGAAACAATAATGTGCTGCTACATTAACCTCCTATTGCTGGGCATTTTTAGCCACAGCTAAGTAGCTGTGATATACACAGGGGCCCAGTGGGAAACAGATTGTATTAAGGTCGTTTAAAATAAGTTCCCTCCAGGCTAGCCCCTGGCCTGGGGATTTAAAATAATAAATACCAAAGCTGGAACAACCAGACTGAGAAGAATTTTGAGGTGCAAAGAGACAGCCGTGTTGTACAAATAAGTTATTTACGACTCGTTGCTGGCAGCCTACTGTATGCAGTCACAGGCCAGGTATACCCCCTGGCAGAGCCAAGTTCTGAGGAACGATGTGGGGCAGACGCGGGGCAGCTCGCTGGGCTTTTTGTTAGCGGTTCTCCAAAGCACCAGGGCAAATGGCAGGTTCAAGACAAGGAGTGCTAGCAAAGTGCAAAGGTGGTGATTCTTGGAAATAATTAGGACTAGTACTGCGATGTGGAATCAAGTCACCAAACCTGGAGCGAACTAATATTTCATATCGTTTGTATTAGTTACTGTGAGGAAAAGTAGAGTCTGTAGCTATGGTGTGCTGGGAGCAGTGAACAATATTTTGAACAGACTGGAGGGGGAACTAGTCCTCTTTGTATGAAAGCATAGTTCTTGTCCTCATTAGGATGCCAGCCCTAGGGCTGATGCATTGCACTAGTAAAACTAAACCACACTGTAGCTTGCTGAAAGTTTGGCTTCTAGTCTAATGCAGCACAGAGGAATGACTTGTTCTGGTACAAAAAATCAAGGATAGCATATGATTAGATTATAGCAGTGCAAAAATCTTGCATGTAGACCTTGGGAATTTTCAAGCATGACCATGTTGCCCAAACATTTTTTTTAAGTTCAGTGCCTTTTTTTTTTTTTTTTTTTTTTTAACTTTATGAATGTTGTTGTGGTTTGTTCACAGCACTAGCTTTTATATTGCTGGCCATTCAGATTCCCAAAATTACCTCTAACTGATGTATGTCATCTTGAATTGCTAGTACAGAGCGTTCAGTGAAGCCAGTTTCACAGGTTCAACACCCATGAGTCAACCAAAAATCATTATAAGGACTTTAATCCTAAGCTTTTTTTTTTTTTTTTCATCCCATGCATTGGTTTGGGTTTTCATTTTTTGAGTCTTGAGGTTTCAGATTATCCAGCAATGTTAGTTGCTGAAAACCTCTTCATTTTAATTAAAGGAAAACTGATACTCCCACAATCCTAAAGGGTGATGCTTGTAAAAAATAATAAAAAATAATTGCAAGATGAATTATGAAAATGGAATTGGTGACTATATTTAGTTTAGCACTAAACCTAGCAGAAGTGTGACCTAGATCTCCCTTTAGTGGTATGGGTATTTCCCTGCTGCTAGTATCATCATCAGAGACAGAAAATGGTGCAAGTACAAGATAGGTGGGTAGAGTGGGAATGTAACCAAGCAGCTGCACCCAGTGCATTAGAAATAATTTTATTTTAATCTAGTCTCATCAATATTGTCCTAATTATATTTTATGTAACCACATTCTAGATAAACAATATATATTTTATTAGCAAGAAGGAAAAAATGTTCACTAGAATATGGGGGCAGAGAGGTTTATTTTTATATCTTAAAACAATCCGGAACTTACTCCTCACTAAAAACTGTGGAGCTTCAGAGTCTGCGACTCTTATTAAGTCTCATCACCTTAAGAAAACAGAATCTACATACGACAGGAAGGACAGGGTTCTGTAGTTGCATAAATTCCTGTATCGTAGCCACCTCTCGTGTCTTAGTGAAGTGTTGCTGTAGGTAAATTACCTTGTTAAAGACAGTAGAAAATCTTTATTTACCTACATGTTCTATTCAAGAGCTTTTTCTTGTACTCCTGATAAAATTCCTATGGATTTTTCCTTTGGCTCTAAGCTTAGGATCTAGCAGAAAGTAAGTCGAGTGGTGTCAGAGCTTTGTTCTTAAGCCAAAACACATGATGGAAATGGGAAGGGATATCTTTAGACGTGGGTGTCATGTCTAACAGTCATTTAAAATAAAGGAAAATAAAACTTCTGCTGACTTTGCTGTCATTAAAAAAAAATCTAAGTGTCATATTGACTGCTGGAGGAAATAGTGTCTTGAAGGATTCTAGAACTTGTATTACTGATTCTCAATAATTAGAAGAAACTTTTCTGTTAAAAGAAGAAATTTTATTTTTTAAAAAATACAGAAAGAAATAAAACTTCAAGTACACAAACCATCAAATTTCAAAATAGAATAACCAGAAATTACTTGAAAGGTCGGAGCTGGTTAGTGCTGTATATGCAAAGGAAGTGGGGATGACAAGCTACTTTGGTATCTTAGCCTAGCTCCTGAAAACCACTTTATTAGTGTTAACTTCAGCAGGTCTCAGTATTTTGCTAAGACCTTAGCATGGCTGAAAACGCCTGGAAACAACATTCCACCAACACAGAACTTCGGATCACCAAGGTCTGAGCTCGCTTTACAACAACATGGTGGCTCGCCACAGTATTGCTGAAATTCGGTAATTTCTCCAACGGGCTGAAGATCAAAGAATTTTGGAGGCAGAGTTGGTGCTGCCAGGGGCTGTGAAGGGCATCGGTGCCAACCATCGCTGGTCCTTATCTGCTGGTTTAGACAGGGGACACACTGGAAGTGAAGTAAAAATACAGCTGCGCGGAGCCAAGATGAGAAACTATTGTGGTTGCTGAGGAGGGAATGATCTGTCTGGCTTTTGGTGTTTGAGAAGGGACTGAAGGGAGAGAACACATCAAAACCAGCAGCTCCTAGGAGAGGTGCTACTTCTCACAAGGTGGATCAAATAACTAACCGTTAGGACTAGCAGGATGCTGAAAGGTGTTTTATTATGGTAAAGCTTAAAGGTCCTGGGAGTAACTAGTATCAGCACAGTCTGAAACCACATATAAACAAAGTCTGGCTAGAAAACTAAACTTCAGAAAAAAAATAAACTTACAGCAAAATCAGTCTGTCTTCGTGCCAGGGTTGCCATGAGGGGGGAGGGATTAACTGTGTTTATCTAGAGGGCTTTGAAGTAGCCAGTGTCTCTGAGAAAGTCTGGGTAATAAAATATATCATCACAATGATGGTGTTTAATCTCCCAGATATACTATGGATTTCATTCTACTTAAGTCTCATTAAAATAAAAAAAAAGGAGGATTGCACCTGTGTTTTGTTTTGTTTTCTTCTAGAGTTGGAGTAATTAACTCTCCAGGAACTGAAATACCAAAATAATGAAATAATGTCATTACTTTCTATGATATTAAGGAGTAAAAAAATGCAGGAGCAAAAGCTGTTCACATTAGCGTAAGAAACAAGCTGACATTTAATAGGAAAAAGTTCAAACTGATAATACCCAGGAGAAGTTCAGTGCTGAGTGCTGCGAAGAACGAAATACATTTAAAAAAATCCCCAAATTCAATGTGCCTGCCTTAATTTTTTTCTTTTATTGGCAGGCAGGGTTTATATAAGTTAATCCTTTTGTTTCCAGTCAAATTCTTCCATATAACTGATGTTTCATAGGTGAGGACTGCAATTTGGTGCAGTCAGTTAACAAATTGTAAATGCAGAAGTACATTAAACGTGGGAAAAGATTCAAAGTCCAGTGCAAATTCTTTTGACTTCACTGAAGTTTTTGGATCAGGCTTGATAATAAGAATTATAGCAGAAACTGTTGTAAGACTGATACCTGAAGGCTGTAAAATGCCTTTTCAAAATGTTTGGTCACAAGTTAATTGTTTCTCTTCAGGTTGCAGCCCTCAAATGGGATCTGTTCAGCTGAATCTCTGTACCCATCCTCAATTTGTCTCAGGGGGAATCTCCAAATGTGAGGGGTTGCTCTGAACACCTATCTTGCACATCATACATTTGCTTTTTTTCTTGCCTAGCATGATGCTACTTGACACAGTCTGGAGGGCAGAATAAGTTGTGGATTAAGTGTTATTGTTTATGGGCTTTTTAGCTGGTTCATTTTCTTTTAGGAAGAGCAATATTAAACAGGACTGAGCCTATACTGACTGTGATTTACCCAGCCATAAAGTGGGCAGTGGACTGAATGTTTTGTAATTTATCAGTATGGGGTGAAAAGTTGCTTATATTTCAATTAATATTGATAGGAACTTAAAAGGCAAGGATGGTATCTTTGGCTGCATTGCTAGAAAGAAGAAAAGTTAGGAAAGTGAGATTCTGGTCTAACTAGATTACAGTAGAAGTGGCATCGCAGCTCCTTCGTGAGCTGAAGCGCTTCGGATATGCATTTTCTGCCAGCAAGAATAACTGTTTTCTGGAAATACACATTTCTTTTAACTTCCTTGATGGAAGATGCAGTGCCCACTGTAACCAGGCATGGGACAGGTTAAGGGAGAAAAGCAGAGTAAGGGGATTTTTAATGGAAGGCTATTTTTTGTTTGAAAACAAGATGCATGGAAAAAGTATAAGCAGTGGCAAATCTCTTGCTAGGCTACCTGTAAAAACTTTCCATGAATCATGACCAGCTCCTGAAAAGCTTAGCCTGAAAGTAAGAACCTTTAAAAACATAGGTATTGTATATGAGTTTGTCCAGTTCAAAGCCTGGGAAAGAAAGATTACAAAAAGCAGTTATTCTCCTCCTAAATAAAACCAACCTTCCAGTCTTCTTTCGAAAATTCTAGACAACCATTTCTCAGGCTGCGATTTGCAAGCAAAAGAAGTTGGTTTTGTAAAAGGTTTCAGACTTGAATCTGAAATTCCTTTTACTCATTGTCAATGTTTGATTTTCAGGCTAATTTGTGAATTTTCTTTGTTCTCACATGATTAAAATGGTTGCTTTACATTTAAAAAAATAGTTCTGTAAGTCTGGAATAAATATTTAGAAGCTTGCACTATTTCATCTGTCTCCTCAAAGCATCTTTACATTAAACTTCAAAAACAAACAGAGAACTACATTAATTCACATATTTAAAGAAAATTGACTATAAATTCTGAGAAATACCGAGTCACATTTTGCAAATATTAACTGCAGGTTTTTTATTACAATTCAATACTGAGATTTTTTTTGTTGTTCTGGAATGAATACAAAAGTTTTGCATTTGATGCCTGCTTCTTTTGTTATAACTATTCTGCGTTCAACTTTTGACTAGAGATTATTGTATCAAAGTAAACAGCATTAAGAATTATTTCATTGCAGTACTGCTAATAAACACATTTTTATTATTGAAACAAAGGTAAATGTATAGACACTACAGCGTCACTTCAAACCCCATGGTAAAGATGTTTTGAAACTTTCTGTGCTATATTTTACCTACATGCTGGACATGCCTTTTAATAAAAAAATACTTTAAAGAAAGTTCATGATGTGTCACATTTTATATCTATTGCTCTCTTCAAACTGCATTTAATTTAAAGCCTTTATTATTTAGGTGAATGGGAAGTTATGAAGTATCAGAATAAACCAGGCTGCAGCCCAGGGGCTGATCCCCTTCAGCGATGCACTTCAGTCCTGCCCGTCATCTTTTCTCAGGAGTGACACAGAATCACTTTTAGAGTAGCAAATGCCACCTGAAGAGTGACACCCCGTCCTGATCCCCAGTCCTGTGTCCCCAAACCCTGCCAGCACCCAGCACAGCACAGGCTGAGCCTGCTCTACAAGCTGAGCAGCCTTTCCCTACCAAAACCTTCACCTTCCTTGGCATCAGCCGTGTTTTGGGTCACTGGCGCAGAAGACCTGCAGGTTGGCATCAGGGAGGGCCATGCTTGCCAAGGGGAGTGCAACGAGGGCCAGGGTGAGGAGGAAGAGGAGAGGGAGGAAGGGATTATTGCTTGGGACGGCAGTGGATGGCAATGGCTTGCAAGACTCTCATCTGGTCTTCAGGCCACCGAGTCTGGGCCATCTTGACATATTTTAACAGTGTGTTTGAGATGCATCACATTCAGAAATGCTTTCTGTGCTCTTCTTTCTAAAAATGCCAGGCAACCATATAATATATAATATGTTTCTTTTTTTTTTCCCCCCCATCTTCATTTCAGAGGTTTTGTGAGAGATTTAACCAATTAGATGTTTTTAATAAACAAATCTAGAGGCTCATATTTCTTTTCTTTTGTCCTTTAAGTTGGAATGCTGTCTTACAGACAATTGAAAACAGCATAGTCCTAATAGATTAAATCTGCTTGCACTAGTTTTAAAAACACATTTTGGCTCTTGTTATCAGCAGAAACAAATTAGTCTGTAGAAAACAAAGAAAACACGTACATGCAAGGATACAGCTTGACTCCAATTAGCGAAAAGGATCCTCTCAAAAACTTTTTTTTTTTTTTAAATCTCAGTATACTTTGTACAGAGTTTCTAAAAAGATTCGTGACTTTTAAGTGAGCTTTAAAAAAGGTGTATGATAATTTCAAAAATCTGTTATTCTGACCTGGAATAAGCCACATGTAAGGAGAACAGCATTGTCAGAAGAGATGCTGCTTAGCTTGGTTCCCATGGATTTGGACTTGCTACCCTGAATTCAGCACTCCTCAAAAGCATGGCCTGACGACCACCAGTGATTCCTCAATCCACAGAACCAGAGAGAACAAGGTTACAAGTCTAAAAGTCTGATAATAAAGAGGTGTGGGATTGACCGTGGTCCACTGATGTACAAAGTCTAGGAAATACTTTTATAATCATCATGGCCAGTTTTGAGCAAAGTTAGTGGGGAGCTGAGCTGAACACAAACTGGCTCATTTATTTATTTATCTATTAATCCATCTATTTCTTAATTTATTTTAAATTTCCCCTAAAACTGGAACAGAACGGATCCATCCTTCTGAAGTTTTGTTGAACTTGGACCAGAACTGGAAGAACTTTAGTCAGGGCTGAACCCAAACAGAAGTGAAAAGTTTAAGGGCTCCTCTCCTTGGACTTAAAAGTATGACCTGTGCCCATCCTTATTCTGTAACTGCTGAGTATAATCAACACCTGGGACGCACTGCTAAAGATGAACCCAAAACACCAGCAGTGCACTTACAGCTTCCGCTAATGAATCTGTGGCCCTAGTTATGAACTAGCGGAAGGAAAAGCAAACACCAGATTTTTCCTCTAGTCAGACTTGGACATCTGCTGTGATCCTCTTCCCTCCTTGCTTTATCTTTCCTTTCACTTCTTTCCTCCTTCGCATCTCTGTTTAGACTGCACGCAAAGACATGACTAAATGCTGGCTCTGCAACTGCTACCATTTACTGGAGCAGGATGCCGAGTTGCTCCGTGCACGTCCATATGTTTTGCTAACTTCCTAAAATGACCTTGGACAGTATAAAATAAATAATCCTGATTGCCTCATCTGGCAAAAAGATACAGTAAATGCAAGTGATGTAACTGCTTGTCCTCATTTTCTATTTTAAAATATAGGCACGTTATCCGCAATTAAATGCAGCCGTCAGGATTACAATGATGGGATATTTTAAGTCTCCAAGTTTGGTCACTCCAATTCCAGATATAATACAGTTCCTTAGATCATGACTGAAAAAAAAGCTGGCAATCAGAAACACGCTAAGAAAGGAAACTTTCAGTAGCTGTACAGTGCTGTGCTGAGGAATGATCGTATAGACGGTTTGCGGTGTTCTCTGCTCGCTGGTGCTGGTTTGTGTTGCTTACAAATGTGTTTTCTCACAACCAGTATTACAAACTACGCATGACATGAAAATTTAAAACCACCTCAGCTGCACTTTGGCTACAACAGCAGCATGCTGCTTGTCTTAAGTTACTGATGTCTTACTTGTGCGGTTTCCAGTGTTGTCAAGGTCATAGTAAATATGTTAATGCATCATTCTGAAACAACCCATAGGAGTATTTAAATTAAGTCTGTGTTCCTAGAAGACTAACATGTGTGCCTGAGACCAAAAAAAAACCCCAAACATTTACCTTGGTTTAACAGATGTACTGGAATATTATCTATCAGTTACTTAAAAGCAATTTAAAATAAATTAAAATAGTTATTGTCTGGAAATAATCCTAGATAAAAGCATTATGTAAATTAAAACAAAATACTTCTTTAAAATTGCCAAATAAGTAGCACCTCTGCAGAAGCTGGCCACGTAATAAATGTCTATATTTTTTTTAACATCTCTTAAATCCAGCAAAGAAACTTTGCCTTTAAGGCTATGATTTACATCCCACGTCCACATAAATTCTCAACTTTGCTTTCAGCCACAGGAAAGCACAAGGATTTAAGCTTTCTGAGCACGTCTAAGTGTGTAACTTTATGCAAAAGCTTGTAGATAAATATCATGTTAAGCATATGCACAGCATGTGAGCTCTACCAATAATACTTTCGGTTCCATTTTTCCATGGCAAATATTTCCTGGGTACGCTATCTAGGAAAAGCACGTAAAGATTTCCGTAGCCATCTCCCACATGCCCGCAAACCTTCCGAATACCCTTAAATCTGTACGATTAGTCAAAACCGACGTACAAATGGGATTCATGCGGTGGCAACATTCCTAGCAGCAGCTGCAGCGACCACCTTTCCCGCTTTTCCAGAGGGAAAGGCGAGCAGACCACAGCCAGCTCGCTGTGGTTGCCTGCAGCTTCAAGGCAGCGCGTCCCAGCTCTGCAGGGTTCTTTTTTACTATTGTTATTTTCTTTCTTTCATGGCTACTGCGGTTCGAACACGAAGGAAAAGGGCTGACACCGCTCAAGCCCGTGTGACACCTGACACCTATGTGAAGATGGAAAAAAAGTGCTTCGATGATACGTGATAGGAAATGACAGCGCCTCATTTTTATAGCTCTATGAACCGCGTTTTTCTTTCTTCTACGGTACTTTCATTTCAAATATTAATATAAAATTATGCGAAAGAAATGTTTTCATATTCGGTAACTGATGAATAAAACTATGAGAACAGGCACAGCGCTTGAAATGTGGTAGATACAGGCTGGATCTTACTAAATGGTTTTCATCTATGAAAGTTTCTTCGTTTTTAGGCTGTTCAGATGAATGTAATGAAGCTAAAAATATACAGTATTCAATATAATCTTGCTGTTTGTTAGATATTATGATGCCAGCACCTGGATCAAGTTTGGCTTAGCATATACTTGCAAATAGGCACGACTATCCCTAGAGTTCAGCTGTTTCTAATGTTACGAAAACGCCATTTTTGTCATTTCTAATTTAATTTTAGATACAAATCCCCCCCCTTTCTAAAAAGCACCCCACCGCTCCGAGCCCGGGCGCGCAGCAGCTCCGCCGGGCTCCGCGGAAGGAGCCTTCCCCCACGGTACCGGCAGCGGCCCCGGGGCGCGGAGGAGACCCCGCCGCGCGGAGGAGACCCCGCCGCAGGGGGCTGCGGCTCCGCGGCCGCTTCTCTCCCTCCGCCGCTCCCCAGCTCCGCGCCTGCCGGCAGCCCCGCCGGGGCTACTTCCCCTCGCTGGGCAAAGCTCGCCACAGCCGGGCGCTCCAGCCCGCCCCGCCGCGGGCCGGCTCCCCGCTCCCCCAAAACACAGCCCCGCAGCAGATGTGCCCCCCGCCACGCCTCGCGTCCCCCGCCCCGGGGCCCACCTTCCCGGCCGGGAGGCGGGCGGGACGCAGCCGTGCGTCCCGGGGCTCCCCTACCCCGCTGCCCACAGCTGACATGGCGGCCGCGGCACCCCCACTCCCGCCCTCAGCGGGGCCGGCAGCGGCGGCCCATCCTCGGCCGGCCCGCGGCAGGGCGGCGGCTTCCGGCGAAGCCCTCTTGCCTTCAACAAAGATGGTGCTCCCCGCGCAGGCTCCGCGGGCGCCGGGGCGCCCTGTGTAGTTTCCCACTTCCCTGCTGTAAGTACGGGGCGAGGGCGGAGGGGGGCTGCCCCCTCACAGCGCTCGCCGCTCCGCGGCGCGGTGCCGGCGGCCCCGCTCGGCCCGGCTCCCCACGCCCGCTGCCCCGGGCGCCGCCGAGGGGAAGGCGGGAGCAAAAGCGGTGGCGCTGCCGAGGGCCCGTTCGGCGCCGGCCGCCCCCCGGCGCTGCGGGGCCAGGGCGGGGGACGGGCTTCCGCGGGGCGGGCCAGGAGCCGTGCCGGGAGGGAGGGAGGGAGGGAGGGAGGGAGGGGGGCCGGGGTGCTGCTGCCTGCCGGGCTGGAGCCGCGGCGGGAGGCGCGGGGATCGGCTGCTGCAGGCCGGCCCCTGACTGCGGCTGGAGCAGCAGCAGCTCCCAGACCTCGCATACGGGGAGCAAAACTTGACTTTTTAATTTTTTCTTTGGGGTGGGGCGGGGGGAGATTTTTAACCTTTAGGTATGCTGTGAATAGCCAAAATCACGCATGGAATAGGCAGGGTGGACCTGGTTCTTAGCTAAGCAGGCACATGGGAACATACTCGGAGTCATAAGCAGCCCGCTGCAGTTGGTGTTTGGTAAAATGCCAAAGTGTTTCTAGCCAAGAACTAAGCGAATGTTCCTTTTAGGATCAGAAGGGGTCTTTTCAGGGTCAAGGCTTTCAAAAATTTTATCCCCATTCTTGGACAGGTTCTGTGTCAGATCCAGAAAGATGCAAACCTGCCTGTGTTGATGTGGTGGTGAGACAAGGACTGTTCTTGTTCAGCAGGACATGGGGGTGTGTTTCTTAAAATTTGAGTCTTCAGTGGAAAAGGTGCATTTTTAGAAGTATCTCGGGAAGCTTTGAGCCATGTCATCTTTTGGGTAAAGAGATGTCTCATCTTCTTCCTTTCCCTTTAGCACCAATGTAACTAGAGAAAATTTATTTTAGAGCTTACTTTGGATCTCTAGACATAGGCTGTGATTAAAATTAATTTAGAGTAATTTTATGTTGCACTAAGCTGTCCGCACACTGTTACGCACCACAATCCTGATACCATTTCCATATCTGACTGCCTAGTTCCTGACTCAGATGTTTCCTTCTCACAGTAAACACACACAAAGAAGTACTTAATCTTTAAAAAGACCTTAAAAATCAATATGCCCCTTCCTGGAAGTTTACTGGGCCAGTGACCTTGGTGTTAAGGGTGCTATAGCCTCAGTCGTGCTCACTCTGCAGTCAGGAAGCCAAAGGCCTTTTTCAGCAGAAATTCCTCCTTCAGATTCATGCCTCAATAAGCATTTTTCAGTGTGCAAAGGTGCAAACTGAGATGGTTTGAAAAGGCCTTGTTTCTGAAAAGTGCTGACCGCTTTGGTCATGAAGAAGTGGAACTCATCAAGTGCTCTGCAGTGACTGGAGAAGTCCATGTTCCTCATCTGGCGCGTGGACAAGGAGGCTTCTGGACAGGGACTCGCAGTGGCCTGTGCAGAATGTGAAGCACAAGAGCTTTGTAGTATCTGAAACAGTATTCTGCGTGGGTTGAGCTAACACCCTCAGAGCCGCTGCTGAGTGCTTGCTATGAACTCTGCAAGCACTACATGAGCTCAGGGCCTGCCAGGGAATCCGGGAAGGGAGAAATGTCGGGGATCTGCTGCCTGAATTTTATCTGGTTTTGCTTTAGTCCAGTGATCGCTCCCAGTAGTGTAAAGGTAGTGCCTGTCAGCTTCACTTGTCCAAAATGAGTGTCCTTAACATCAGCTGGGGAAATCCAGTTCTCTTTCTTGCCTGCTCCTTTTCCATCTCCGTGCTTGCACTATCATCTCACTCCATGATGGGGTTTGATGATTGAGCTATGCTTAGCAAGCTAGTATTTTTTAAGGATATGTACCAGGATAGCTGTTGTTTGATTCCCAGGTGACCCCCAGACAGAAGGTAGGCACCTCAAAATTCACCTCAGTATATGAGAAAATTACTGGGTAACCCAGGAAAGATGGAGTCCTCCTGGGAAGGTACCATCCAGCAACGCTTTCAGCACTCGGGGGAAGCATTTTCAGAAAGTGGCTTTATCAGAGAGTGTCACAGACAGGATTTTTCAGTCTCTCTCACGGTCCTAAGCTCTTGCACTCTGTCCAAGATGCCATTTATATGCCTATATGTTCTGTTGATTGCCTGCCCTAGATTTTAACAACCAGGCCAACCAGCCAACCTTTAGTGGGGCCTTGGAAGTCAGCAGGCACGTCTGATGATATAAAGACTTTAGCAGGTTGCTTACGAGAGCTTTGAAAATCTTTGCCTCTCCTTATATCCTCAAACTGAATAACGCACAATTTCTGCAAGGTCCAGCTGTTAGAACGGGGGCTTTTAGTTTAATTATCAGAAAATTGCTTGGTAATCACACTCAACACCTGCTGCAGGTTTTTTTTTTACTTCATTATTTGGTCATGAGAAAATATTTAATTGTATTACATTGTCATTTTCCTTTTCAAGTGCCATTAATGGGCCTAGAGATATGTTTGTCATTAAGGACTAGACATCTTGATTTGGTTCATAGATCTGGCATGGACTCTGAGTATGATCTTGGACGAGCTGCTTGGTTGCTCTTGGACTTTGATTCTTCCTCTGTAGAGTGGCTATAAAATGCATCTTTTCCAGCTTTTGTCTAGTCAGAGTGTTAGTCAAGTGAAATGGAAACTGGCAAAGGGAATCAGATAGCTTCCTGTGAACACGCTAGAAGGGTAAATACCAGGGAAGGAGAAGAGCTACTGAGCTGAAGAACAGTTTTGGCAGAACAAATGCCTGTAAATAGAAGGTGGAAAAAAATGATATAGAAATTGGGTGAAAGTTTCTCATCATCACATCAGCTGAGTTCCATAGCGGCCTTTCAGGATGAGTCAGAGGGGTGCATAAGGTACATTTCTACCCCTCCTAAAATTAACATGCATCATGTATGCCAGAGCTACCTGCTGAATCTGCCCCTGCTGCCTGGTGCATCTGCCTGTCCTTTTGCTGCTCTTGCACTACTACAACAGCAACAGTAGCAGAGGCATTTGTAACAGGGGTCAGGTGTGACATCTCTCCAAGTTTTTAGGGGTAGAGTCTCTTAAGGACTGGAAAATGCTCTAGCTGCCTTGAGCATGGACCTTGACCAGTTAGTGAGCAGGTTTATTTGGCATGGTTTTTATTCCAGCAAAGGACTAGTCTTCACAATGCCAAAGGTTCTCTTCCTGTCTAATATTTCCCAGAAATGGCTGCATTTTAGCTCATGAGACATTGAAATCTGTGCGGAAAGATGTTGGGGATCGTTAATAGTTTTCCCAGGTGGGTGATTCTAACATATCAAACATCACTTCTGGATGTTCAGAAATAGTTTCTGGATGTTAAAGGTTGAAGTGTTATAATTTTCATGCATTTCCGTACTCCTTTTCTCACGCTCTAGGGTGCCAGATGGATGCCAGAGACAAGCAGCTTTTACGCTCCCTGCGCCTGGAGCTCTGCACAGAGGTGCTGGTGGATGGAATTGTTATTCAGTATCTCTACCAAGAAGGGATCCTCACAGACAGTCATGTTCAAGAAATAAAAGCCCAAACCACCAGTCAGAGGAAAACCATGATGCTCCTTGATATTCTCCCCACCAGAGGACCCAAGGCTTTTGATGTGTTCTTGGATTCCTTACAGGAGTTCCCGTGGGTTAAAGACAAGCTGATGGTGAAGCGTAAGGAAATGACAGTACAAGATCCTGCAGGTAAGGCCAGGATTGTTGTTGATGATATTTTGAAGCTTGTTCTCAAGCTGTAATTTTGAAAGTATTGAATGTACCAGTAATTTCAGGTTATGCGTCATGTAGATATGGAACATGATACCAGCAAAAGGGGACAGCCTGAATTTCCTGGAAGCCAGCAAATGCCAGGAAGTATTGCGAAGTTTGGGGAGTGAGCAAGAGTGAGTTTCAGAAGACTGGGAGAAAGCAGGAGAGACTGGGCTGTAGGAGGACCTAGACTCCATTACCTCAAAGGGAACGGACTATAAAAATTAATTCTGACTAACTGGAAAACAGTCTCTTCACCATCCATACCTGATTGTTGTTTGGTTTATGTGTGTTTTACAGTGGTTTGTTTCTGGATTGTTCACAATGACAGAATTTTTTTTTACTTACTTTTATTATGATTTTAATGTCATTTTGATTTAGTACCATGTGCTGATTTAGATTTATTTAGTTTACAATGTTTACTGGAGTGCAAATGTCTGGGATCATTACTTCCAAAATTACTAGCCATTGATTAGTTTTAAAACAAATTTAGGAGCTAACCTGTTTAGTGGATGTTATATAATCTTATTTAGTCAACTCTCTGGCTTTCTGACATTTAAATGTACTTCTAAAAACTAGGTTTCTGGACTTGATGTTTGTTCAGAAGTGATTTCTTTACCAATCCATGCATGCAATTGTTAAGCCATTTTGAAGTCAAGACCACTGCTTAAAATGCACAATTTTTGCCCTAGATTCTGTCAGCATGCGCTGGCTGCTAATGTCATGTTACCAGTGAGACAGTGAAGTAGTCCTCACTTGGCAATATCATAGAATCGTAGAATAGTTGGGGTTGGAAGGGACCTTCAAAGGTCATCTAGTCCAACCCCCCCTGCAATGAGCAGGGTCATCTTCAACTAGATCAGGTTGCTCAGAGCCCCATCCAGCCTGGCCTGGAATATTTCCAGGGATGAGGCATCTACCTCTGGGGAACCTGTGCCAGTGTTTCACCACACTCACTGTAAAAAATTTTCTTCTCATGTCTGTTCTGAATCTCCCCTTCCTTGGTTTAGGACTGTCACCCCTTGTCCTGTTGCAACAGGCCCTGCTAAAATGTCTGTCCCCATCTTTCTCACAGGCCCCTTTTAAGCACTGAAAGGCCGCAATAAGGTCTCCCTGGAGCCTTTCTTTCTCCAGACTGAACAACCCCAACTCTCTCAGCACCATTTCCAAGCAGTCAGATTAAATTAACCTTTCTCCAAGCCCCTCATCGCACCCCCTTACCTCATTTGAGTTTGGTCATATGTATTTTGATGCATGTGATGTGTGATTTTTCCAGTGTCAGTGTGCTTTGTGTGAGACTGAAAGCCTGTGAAGATGGGTGACTAAGACCCATTGACAGTCATGTGCACCTGCGTCCCAGTCAGCTGCACATTTAAGAACGTTTTGTCAAGATCTGCTGGACAAATCTGACATTATCTTACCTTAGGACATTTTAAATGGAATATTGTGGCAGTTTGTTTTTCTATTGGGTCTCTGTGGAGGTTGCCTTATGCTTGCTCGGAAATGGGTAAATAATTTTCAGAATTTGGGAAATAAATATCCTGTGCTGCCCATAGGAGAAAACACTGTAAGTTCTCAGCACAATGCAAACTTGCGGCACTGGGTGTGTTGGAAAAGACCTTGCTCACTGTTATGACAGATCCTGTCATGCTAATGCTCTTTATTTGCCTTACAAATCAGCCTGGGTTTTTTGCTAATTGCTGGTTAAGCAGTTGAATAATCCTTCCAGTTCCAGAAACACCCATGCAGCCATCGAGTACGGTCAGGATCACATAGTTTGTTACTAGAAAAATTGTTTCCGATTTTTTTTTTTCTTTTGATTGTTTTGTGGATTGCTTGTTCCTGTTCTTGATCACTTGTGACTAATGCTGAGTTTATGCATATCAGGTTCTCTGGTTTCGAGTGGGCTGACTGTACTTGATAAGACTATTGCCAAATTTTGTGTGCAAGTTAGAAAAGGCTTCCAGATTAGATCAAAGTTTACTGATATTTTTACCGTGGCAATATAGACTATAAGAACAGGATGAGAGGCAGATAGCCAAGCTTGTTTTAATATTTCGACATGTTCTTTAAAAGCCAAAGAAAGAGAGCCCCATCTGTGCCCTAATAAATGCCAAGTGCACCCTGGAATGAATTGGAAACTATGGCAGCATCATCAGTGCTGATTATATGCAAGAAAATGTGGTTTGGGATGAAAAGGCTTGTTTTGCATTCTCAACAACAAACTTGTAAGCTTTTGTCTCGGCAGAGTGCTTGAGCATATGCTTGGCCTTAAGCACGGAAAAAAGCCATTGGCTTTAATAAAACTATAAGGATACTTAAAATTAAATGTGTTCTTTAGTGCCATACTAGATAACTTCTGCAATTGTGGCAATTTATTTTAAATAATCCATTTGTAGTGAAAAAAGCTTACCACAAATGTACTACCTTCCTTTAGACCCTGAAACTTTTAAAATTGAGGTTATGACCCCAGATTTTAAAAATCTTTTTGTCCTTTGAGTAATGCATACTTGGGGAAATTGCATGCCTGCTGTTCACTTGTTTATACTCAATTAATATTCTGTTTAATTAAGCAAAATATCCTCATTTTTTGCAGATCTTTTGCAGGACTAAGGGCTGGGGGCAAGTTGTTCCTTGAAGGAAAGTTTTATTTTATAGTCTTCCACTTTTCACTGACTACATGTAGGATTTTAAAAGTCAGTAAAAGTGGACTATTAGGTTTTCCCTATCTGAATGTAAAAATGTGGCATATGCAAAGTGATTTTGCTTTGTAGGCCTTTGGATTATTCTGCATTTTGTTCAAAGTGATCAGCCTTTCTGTCTTTGCTTCAGCTAAGAAATATAGTTTGTTGTTTCCCTTTTAAAATAAAATCACACCTGTAATTGTTAAGAAGCTTTTAATTTATTTTCTTTCCTAGTAAAAACAAACAAACAAACAAAACCAACCAAACAAAAGCAAAAAAACACCCAAAAACCTAAAACCAGCTGAACCAAGCAAACGGGAATTTCAGAAGGGCAGAAATAAAAACATCTTTCGTGATGTACTATAAACATGATCTGGTGGACCAGGCAGCTACGATAAGGAAGCCAAAGTCTGAGAGCTAAACAAGACACTGCCAGTGACTCATCAGGAGCCTTTGGGGAAATTCTTCCAAGGCAATGCATTTATTGGTTCCCAAGTTGTGTAACTTGGTGTCATGTTCATGGGGCAGCGTAGAGTAAATTGGCTCAGGATTCAATTCACAGTATGCTGTTTGGCTGCTTGCAAATAAATGTACTTTAAAACCTGTGATATCCCGAGTTTTATTGCTGAAAATCAGTTTGACTTAAAAATAATAGTTCTGTATACTCTTATCTACTGTAGTTCCAAGGAACATAGAAGACTTTAATCCTGCAGAGTATGAGGAATAGTTTTTCCATGGGAATCAGGAGAGTGACATACAGCAGGTAGGGCCACTTGCATCTGTGTAATTGCAGCAAAGAGACCCAAGATTCCTTCCCCTATCTTGTTTACTTTATGCACAGGACAGACAGCCTTTTGCCCAGGGGCACTTTTCTCCTCTCTTGTATGGATCTGTCAGATGGGCACAGCTTTGGGGAAACCTTTTCTTAGGGTGGGGAAAGCATCAGTAAAACCCCAGACTGTCAAGAAGAAAATTTAGTCATGTGCTTTTGGAGGTAAATATGAATGACTTTGATTGATTTCAGGATGATAGGGTGTGTTTCCTGCTTGTGTAAGAACCTGTAATAAAACAGTTCACCCTGTGCAGAGTGGCGCTGCAAGACTTAATCATTATAAACATCAACCGCAGCATGAGTTTCTGGTTTTGAAGATCAAAACTTCTGCCGTAGTAAGAGTTAACGAAAATAATGTGAGTCTGTTTCGTCGGGAAAAGATTATTCTTGTTTTTTTGCCCTAGTTTGGATAACTTTGTGCCTTTGTCGGGGACATAAATCTTCCAATACAGTATTATAATTTGTACAAAAAGCTACAGCTGTTGGCAACAGAATTCCATTCTTTCTAGGAACAGCAGTTACCCAATATTTTTTGCACTGAAGAAAAAAAGTATAAGCTTTGACGGCATATGTTTATCAAAGCGTTTTTCTAATCTCTCTCTGCTCAGGAATCTCTCTGCCCAAGTATTTTATTTCCCTCTATACTATATGTTTTTATAAAGTTATTTACTTCTGAAAGTGTTAGTACTGCACCTCTTTGTAGTACAGATGATTTCTCCGCTTCACAGGAAATCACAGCATATTGAGAAAGAGAAAAGTCTGAAGTCCAGTGTTTGCCAAAGGAATCCTGCAGCAGCCGTTGCTATCTGGCAAATGTTAGTGGATTTGGGGCATGGAATTACGCAGAGTCGTCCTGGGAAAGCTGCTCTCTCACAGCTAAGCAAGGAGTATTTTCTAATGCATGATTTTGTTGTGGTTGTGGTGGTACCTAGTCAGCAGCACACATTAGGGTCCTGTTAGACTTGGGTGAGGTTTTTTGATTGGAACAGATTTTGGTGTGGTTGGGGTTTTTCCCTGGATGTGTGGGGACCGTGTTCTCATGTCGCTATATAAAGCTTCATGTTGTGTAACACTTTGGATGAAGCATGCAAATACAAAACAAAGCAAAAACACGTACTTCTGCTGAGAAAGCCGTCCTTCCCTCCCACCCCAGCTTTCCCAAAGTCCTTTTTCCACAGCTGGGTTGTAGGTTTCTACGAATTCAGATTCAAATGCAACAGCATTAGGACATGGGGAAGTTCAGCATCTCTTCTTACCTTTTGCTGGCTGCTTCCTGCCCTCTTCCTATCCTGCTTCCTCTTGCGTCTAATGCAGGGAGGAAACAGCCTGGTCTGTGCCTTTTCCATTTGGATGTCAGATAGGAGAGCAGCTGATGAATTCCTTTTCTCTCTCTAAAATGGTGGACAGAAGAGGGTGGTGTATTTCGGGTTTTTTTTTCCCTTCTCTTTCCCTCCCCTCTTTTGTATAGTCCAGTGACAGAAGGAGGAGTTTCCTCCCATGTATGTCTGAAGCAAAGGGATAGGCTTAGCAGCCTTGGCTACACGGGGTTGACCTGGAGATGAAGAAATGCCCTCGTGCCACATCCCAATGCCTGGAGGCTGTAGAAAATGCTCTCTGGAGAGATTCAAATGCATCCTCATAGGAGAATTTCCCAAACTCTCTTCCACATTCCCATCTCCCCTGAAAATCGGGTGTTACATTTATGGCTTTGGCTTTGTTCCTGACCGCAGCAAGATCTGTGAAGTCTGGCATTAAAGGTCTCTGCACACACTGAATATTAACAGCATGCATCATGATATGGACAAGTAATCAGCTTCCCTGGTTCTACAGAGCATTCTGTATATGTATTTTGGTTTTAATGTGCATATGAACATAAGTTTTTTTTAACAGTTTAAGCAATATTTGCTTTGTTGCTTTTTTTTTGCCATGTGAATAAGCAGCTGTGTGCATGCTGCTTACATCTATTTTTTTTCACTTTGAGAAGCCTAAATCTTAGGCATCACTGCTCAGAACTATAGTGTTTCCTGTCCAGTCTCAAACACTTTCTTTCAGTGAAGTTAATGGAAAGATATTACCATACTTGGTGTTGTCCTCAGTAATACAAATATGTGAGGCTAATAATACAGCTTTAATAAAACATGCAGTCCCTGGAAATGGGAGAGGAGGAGTGAGTTCTGGCAAGAGAGGTGTTTGGGCCAGCTGTGCCTGATCAACTACTCATAACGAGTGCCACTGAGAGGAAGCAACGGGTAACTGGGACTGAAGACTCCCTGATGCAGGGAATGGAGACATCCATCTGCTGACCAGACCTGATGACTTCTAAGGTTTTCTGCTTCCCGGGGGCCTGGATCCAGGACATCACAGAGGCTGGTAAGGCCTGGTCAGTCATCAGCCTTTGCTTCTCTTTCATGTGGACACTTGTAACACCTCAACAGATTAAGGATGACTACAGGGCTCAGTGATCCCATGTGAAGGGATGGAGCCCAAGCAGTGTTCTCCATCCTACCATTCAAGGGGGAAAACCTGGGCGAGGGTGGCTGCATCCCGCATAGTCACACCTGTCCGTGCACGTTGTGTCATGGCAGCACTTTGGACTCTGTGACCCCAGGACCCTTTTCAAGAAATGGGGACTGCTAGGGACAGATGAGATCAATGTCACAGTGTGGGGCAAAAGTGTCTTTACCAGCAGGTGTGCTGGGAGGATGTGGAAGGCCGCACAGTTGCAGGACTGTGGTGTCACTGGGTTTGCAGAGCGGTGGTGGGAGGGCAGAAGGAAGGGCAAAGTCCTGCACCTGGGATACAAAATTTCCACAAAATAACACAAAATGGGCACTGAGCAGCTGGATGCAGCTCCGCGGAAAAGAAGGTGGATGTCTTACTAGACAGCAAGTATGATGACGAAGACTAACCACGCACAGGAATGCACCAGCAAAAGCAAAGCCAGTGGGCCGAGGGAAGAGATTATTCCCCTCTGCTTTGTACTAAGAGGCTGTACTTAAAATGCTGTGTCTAGCTTCATGCCACCAGTACCAGAGAGGTACTAACGAACTGGGGAGTCCTGGAACGCACCACTAAGGTGGTTCATTTAGCATGACACAAGTCCAGGAAAAGACTAAGACAAGTGAGTTTGTACTCAGGAGAGGCTAAGGTAGACTCAGAAAATGTGGAGTCAGGCTCTTCCTACAGGTGCTCAGCCGACGGAAAAGAAGTGGCTGCCACAAGTTGTAGCAAGTGAAATTCTGATTGAGAGAAAGAAAAAAAATTCACAAGACATGATAAGCACTGGCTGCTGGGGCTTGCGGCCAAAGTAGGGCTGCCCAAGGAGTCTGTGGAACTGGGATCTCCATCCTTGGAGACCGTCAACACTCAACAGTAGAAAACACTGAGCAACCTGATCAGACTTTGAAGCTGTCTTTGCTTTGAGCAGGGGCTTAGACTAGATGACCTCTAAAGGTCCCTTCTAACTTAAATTTTTCTGTGCTTCTGTAACCTTGGCATCACACTCTGTGTACTCAGTATGTGGGATTTTAATCCAAATATAAGTGGTGCTGACATAGGACACTTTGCATATATATGCATGACTTCTAGGTCAGACTAGGAATGCATTTTTTTAAGTGAATTAGAGTGTTTTAATTAGATTTCAGGTGAATCTAAACAGGAGAATGTGCTCTGGGTGCTCACAGAGTCCATAGGACCAGACTAGAGCCAGTTAGAAGTAAAACTTTACAGCTGTGGATGGTCTGAACACTCTATCAGTCTATAGGTTCTTTCCTATTGCTCTGCACTGTTTGCTAATATAGACACAGCCTTTTCTTGTGAGTGGATGAGGTGGTTTTATCTGTAAACACCTACAGTCTTGGAATCCTTTCTCCACAAAATTCTGTGCTCATAGATACATACAGATGTAGAAGTGTATCATATCAGGGATGCTGCTGCATGCAAATAAATGCCCTTTTTAACTTTCTTTGATTTTATAAGTGTCTCTGTTTCCCAGAGTTTATAGTGCTATTTCTCATCTTGGGGTATGTCCCTTCTAAATGACTTAGAGAATTACAGAGTTCACTACCTGTAATTTTCAATTAGAAAAAATTTCTTAATTTTCTGTCTGTTTTCCTCCCCAACTTGCATCATAGTATGACAAAACCATGCCAGTGTCTTGTATTTCTACTAACATGCATAGCTGTAGTCCTCTATGACCCTTGAGATCTTTTGTTAATTGCTGCCAGTTTCCCATGGTTGGTTTTGTTTCAGGATGTGGCAAGAGAACCATTGGAAAAGCTTCGCACCGACAATAATAGTTGTTTTCTAGAACAGACCAGAAACTTCCTTGTAAGGACCTGATCCCATAGCTTGATAAAGCCACTTGTAAACATGAAAAAGCAAGATACAGTTGTTATTTTTGCATTATGTCATCAGTATGGGCATTGTGTTGATACTATTTAAAGGCCTGTGTGACGCATAGATACACGCTGATAGATGCTCCAGAGTAACTAAAAGAACATCCTACTTAAGACTGTAGAATTCTTTTCATTATTTTTTTTCTTCATATTTTCCTTAAGAGCTGGCCAGCTCTTCTTTTAGCACCTTAAGAATTGCCTTGGAGGTCCATCTGAAAACATTTGTTTGATTTTTGTGTTCCCATTGCACGGGGAAGACGTATTGTCTTTTATAAATCAAGTCCATGAATGCTATTTAAAAAACAAAACAAAACCCAAACCAACCAAGCAGCAAACACACTCTCCTTAGCTTGCATATGTTGTGGAAGTTGCATAGCCATCCGGAGTCGGTAAAAACGTCAACTAGTGTCTCACAGTGAAAGTCTAACGCCAGTGAAGTCAGCAGCCAGACTCGTGTTGACCAGAGCAGGACAAAGGTCTTGCCACTGATGGCTGAAATGTTTTTTCTGGTGAAGACATGGGTGCTACGCTGTCTTATCTACACTGACACGGCAGCACAACTGGACCTTCGAAGAAAAATCATTTCTGCAGCTGAAAAGCTATTACTGGTTCAGCCTGTGCATTCCTTTTGCCTGTCGACTGAGGATATCAGCAGTGATGTGACTTACTCCTCACTGGGAAATGTCACTTGTATGGCAAAGATCAGAAAGTTCCTGTAGGATACAGTTAATGATGCATGGTTATTGTATCTCAAAGCCCTCCCTGCATTGCCGTACACAACTAAGCTTTTCTTCCGGATTTGTGTATGGTTATATATATATGTTTATATGAATGAGAACTAGAGCACTGAAGTATTATTCATTATTACCTGAGAGTGATGTGGCTGCAGTTCATCTTGTTAGAAGATTTACGGTTTTATATACAAGACTTTTAGAGGCAATTTTTATCTATTTGGCAATTGTCTGTGCAAACAGAAAACCAATCTTGTTGCTTCTTTTAGCCACTGGACCATTGTTCCAGGATGCTGACAGATTTTCTTTGTAAGTTTTCTTCCTGCTCTTGCTTTGTCTGTGAATAGATTTGTGTTCCCTCATGTATTGATGTATTGGCAAGGAGTTGTGCACATGTTTTGACAAATACCTCTGCTGCGAACTGAAGTGCAGCTTTGGTGTTTCTTCCAATCTAGGTTTAGAGAAGGAGACGATTTGATTTATACTTTGCAGCTTGTTGTGGCCAGGAAATAAGCATTAATGCATCAGGTCGAGGGGAATAAATCGCCATTAGTGCACCACTTCTTCTGGCAGCCTTCTTAATCTTAGTGTTTCACCACCTTGCCTGGATTTGGGTTAGCTCATAGTTAACTCACCCAGCCCTCCTCCCATCAAAGTCAAGGGTAAGCTCCCCTTGGCTTTAAAGAAGGCAATTTTAGTCCTGTGCTGATGCTTTTGAAAGTCTTACCTTTCATTTGTAGTTAATAATATGTTGAGCTCTTTAACGGACGGCCTGTTTCAATCTTTGGATCTTTTTAATAAAACACGAGCTATGGTTGAGCAAAAGGACTTTAGGCAGGTAAAGGGCTGACTGAGCCCCTTGCCAGCCCTGGGGGTTTCTGCCTGGCTCTGGTGAGAGATGAGTGTCCTCCACGGGCAGCCAGGGCATATGAATCTTCAGCAAAATAACTGTTGAGAAAGGAAAGCTGGAAAATCAGTACTTTCTAGTATTTGTATGTGAAGAAAGTATTTATTTAAGTATGTTTGTATTTACTGTAGGCGATGGCTGTGTTTGCTCAGCTTTTCAAAGTGACAAGGCACGTTCTTTATTCTTACTCCTCTTCTGTTAATATAAAAGTCATATATTTCTCTGTGATCCAGTTCTGCCAGATCCCACGTGAGATTAGTTTCATCTTCACACAGTGATTGCTGCAGTTATGGTTGCAAAACGCTCTCATCACCCCCTCGGTTCATGCGCTCATGGTGGATCTGATGAGTTCAGCTGCAAAATGCTCTTTTTATTAATAAAAGCAATGTTGGGTTATAGCCAGGCATGCTAGCTGGCTGTTGGCGGTAGAAATTAACTGGGGACTCTTGGGGCATTCCTCTTGCAGGCACCTGGATCCAAAATGGGAAGCCTTAAATCTTTCCCTACTGAGCTGCTGGCTGCACCCACAGCCGGGTCCCTGGGCACTGCAGCTTTTGCTGTCGGAGCTCCCTAATGTTTGATGCCTGCTTGGGGCAGGTCCCGGCCTGGCTGCCTCTCAACAGGGCCGAGCAGCGTGGCACCTCGCTTGCCCTGGCATCAGGACAGGTGACCAGGTGTTCCTGCGGCAGTATCACCTGTGGGGCTGAATCCTGTGAGTGTTTGCAGCACACACTGAGCAGCCAGGGACAGCTCTTGGCATGGGGCAGTTTAATACTAATGCGACCCCGCAGTGTAACAGGTTGGATACCACCTTGTCACTTGCTGTCTTAGGTACTTGCCTTAGAAAGTACTATTTATGGTTTATAGAAGCAGTGCCTCCTCAGCTGTGTTTTGTACATCTTTGCTGGAGGCATTGTTCCACAAGAAAGCTCAAATCTTGAATTTTAACTAGAATAAAGTCTTTCCCGGTAGCTAAAAGAAATGTATCTAAGTTCCAGAAAGTGGTAAGATAGGGCTTGAGTTCTTCTCCGGGTTTCATCTGGGCTAATTGAAGCAGGTTCTCAGTTTGCATGCCAGCCTTTGTGAATCCCCTTCGTAATGCATCTTACGTTCCCCAGAAAGTGTGCACAGATTTTACTAAAGTAATTCAGACCTGTTCTGAGGGAAAGGGGTTGATGATGAACCTGTGTCTCTGCCTTACAGCTGAATGGAGGAGAATTGACCCTGTGACTGAAAGTCTTGTTTTCATTTATCACTATTTGCTTATGTATTTCATTAATCCTAGTCCTTATCTATAGCAACGTTATTGTATCTTTAAACTGTTCAACTAAATGTATGAACTTCCTTTTCCTATGCAAAGGATAGATGTGTACACTTCACTTGTCTCCTCAAAGCTGTTACCTATATTAGGGATTTTTCAGCTTCCAGTATGACCAATGGGTAAAATAAAGACAAGAAAGAAATGTGTAATACCCATTTAGCACAGATCTGTACCATTTGATTAAGGGGCTGTTACCATACTTCTGTTTAGATAAAATTAAGTTGGCCAGCCACTGGTGTGGCACTGCATTGATGCGCTATCTTGCACAAGACAGAGGCCTGAAAGGACCTCCTCAGTCTTCAGAAGGTGATGGTCATCTTATGTGGTGTCCCTATGTCAGTTAGTGAAAACATGTGCATTTCTAAAGATTGTTTACTTGGAACAGGTAATTAAGAGGCCTGAGCTAATATATTTTTGTTGTGAAACTCAACCTGAAAACATTTGTTTGTGTGACTGTATGAATGCTAACATGCTCATTGGCCTCAGTTGGATTACTTGCATCTCAATTTGCTTTAATTATCCACAGGTTTGGGCCATCATGTATAAGTAGATTCTGTAGGAGTGAAGACAAATGTGTTTCCATTGAAGGATGCACAGGGAGTCCAGGGGAATATTACAGGGTTGTGCGTGTCTCGTTTGGCTTCTGTTAACATTTTTCTTTTGCTTTCCAATTTGCCACCTGCAGTAGTGTAAAGAATAAACACCAAGTCATTTTGAGAAAAAGTGAATCTCAGTAATGTGATGCCTTTCTGTTCATACTAATATCAGGAAGAACCAGAGTGTAAACTCTACCGTTCACTTGAGTTTCATGCTCTAGCCTGTTGCATGACAAGGTGTTTGTTTTCCTGGCTAATGCTGATCAGAGACATTCCTACTGTGATTATGTGTCCACTGCAGTCTTCATCTTGCCTTTGCTATGTGCACCCTCCTACAAAATTCTTGGCGTAGCAGGCTCTGGTTTAGAAGATTTCTCGCCATTTGTTTTATGAAACCAGATAAGAAGGGAATAGTGACTTAAATCCATGAATTTATGATTTAACAGCTTTCACTTCCACTGCTTAGTAGCCCATGCACTTGGTAAAACTCCTTCTGTATCGCTGAGTGTTTTTGTTGACATGGATCATATTCTGATTAAGAAAACAATGTGCTGGATTTTCCTTCTCTTGTTCTGTTTGCATGATGTATTACTTCCCATTCAAAACCTCTTTTGTAAGGGCTGAAATCACTTTGGGACTTTTTTTATCTTTAAGAACATCAGTCTTGATAATGATAGCAACAGTAATTCCATGAGATTCTCTGCAAGTCTTCTGTATTCATCTGTAAATGTTATAAAAGGCAGAATAGGCTTTTTGCTTTTTTTTTGCATAATCTTTCACATTGGTCTTAAGCATTAGATAGTACTTGCTAGTGTTTATCCCACCTGATAGTGTCCCTTGAGATGGAGTTCACTATGAGATGAAGTTGTTCTTCAGCCTTGTTTTTCAACTTCAGCACTCTTTTGTCAAGTACTATCAAATTTTGGGTAACTTTTGTCCATAAAGCTTCAGCAATCTAAGGTAAAGAAATACACTAGATGGCCAGGTCTTGATACTGCTTTCATACCAACTGATTCCCCCTGGTGTGAACTGAGGAAGGGTTATGAATTACTTGTGCAGGATACAGCATTACTAGTGCTTCTTGTAAAAATTGCAAAACAGACAGGCACTATTTTTCGGATGTGCTGCCCTTATCTCGCAGGTTCGTTCTGGGAAACTGTCGTCATGTCAACACTACTGAGATATACATATCCAGACAAGTCTGGAGCTCCTCAGACTTCATCACTGTCTTGCATTACTGCCTGTGGGGTAATTATGAACTGTTTCCACACAGGCTGGGGAATGCCACAAGTCCTGGAGTTGGGGATCTAATAACTATTAATCCTGAAGCATCAGAGCAGGCACACAGTCCCAAAGCGTGCTTATTCCTGGTGAGGAGAGGAGGAGCTAAGAGATTCTGGACTGCCAGGCATTAAGTAGCCTTCTGATTTGACAACAGCTAACTTTTGTACACCTCTAGGTTTTACACTGATAAACAAAGTTCTTTTCTTCTATTCTACGCTGTAAGTGCGGCTTTCTGCTTTTTTTATTGCTCAGTTCCTACTGACTGTACAAGTTGTTTCTGTGGCCCTATTTCTTCCCATAGAGCTACCACCATTTAGTTGGTTAGACTACTAAATTAGTCTTGTGCATCAAGAAAAAGCATTTCTATTGTCATATTGTTAATGAAGAGTTACTCTCTGAACAGATTAAGTCCTTTGGTTTATTGAGTAAGCTGATTCAGGGGCAGGTTATAAAATCCTCTGGAAAGCCACTTGTGGTCCTGTACCTCTTCCCTGCACATCTAATTCTAAATTACTCCTTTTCTCCTTATTTGGTTCCAGTCATGTCTGAGCCACAACTTTTGAGCCTTTTCCCCATTCTGGATTGTTTTTTTCTTCTCAGTTTACTATTTCCATATGCATAATCCTTTCACAGATCAGTTAGCATTATAACATAGTTGATTTAACTCTGAGATGCAAAGCACATTGGTCACACATACCAGAGAAGAGTTCAATAGCATTTCTGTGAACAAACTGAACATCATTGTATTGCATCTTCTTTAAAGATCTAAAAGCAAAGTTATTACGTGGTCTTTTCTCTTGGACTGCACATTCTGCCTTTGTCAGGATGTTGGAGTGGATATGTTATTATTTCATGTCCTTTCTTATCAGCTTCAGAGTCTAATGCTATCATAAGGTTAAAAAAAAGTAATTGGCACATAGAATATATAAAGAATTGACTGCTTTGCCTCACCATAGGGAACTGCTGTGAGTTATCTACATGCTTATTTTCTGCATGACACTGAAATTGGATAATACGTTTGGGTTTTTGGATATAATTTCTTCCTTGTGTTAAAAATTGTCAGCATCAAAATGACCCTGAAGTATCCTCCTTCTACAAAAGCTGTTCATCTTTCTTTTGCAGTGATAACATTCATGCTTGCCGTCATGGTCTTTTATCTTTCCCAGGTTGTAATATATCTGATATAAATTCTAATGCACAGTTGTTGATTACTGCTTTGTCTCTAAATCATTGCAGATGTGTAGCAGACACCCATTGATTCCTGACCACAACTGATGAGCTTACTGCTCATACCATGTTTTATAGATTTCCTCACCTTGCTTTTGTAAAAGGGGCTTTCTCAAGACTTTATCATAATGCTATCCTATCCTTGCATAGCCTATATTACAAACTTACCTGTGTTCTTTGCCTTGCCTTTGAGCTGTAGAGGGCATATAGGCTTTCATTTTTTTTTCCATCTATGGAATGCAATATGTTATTAGTAATATTCCTTCTGCTATAGTAGTCTTGGAGTTGCTCAGAAAACCCATGAAGTCTGAGCTATCGAAGGAGAGATGCCTGAGGTTTTGTTCAGCATTGCCATAACATAGCCACTGGGAGAGATGATGAAAGGATAGCCATGCTGGGTCTGTCTTGCTCAATCTACTCACCGCCTCAAGGAACTCACCATTAACCTTTGCCAGGCTCTGTCAAGCTGGATACCTGCAGCACCATGAGAAGGAAGCTTGACTGGGGGAATCCCAAGAGGGGGTTAGGACCTCTTTCCACTCCCTCTTGCTGTCCTGTCTGCAGACAGAGAGGCGCCAGGTGGCATCTGCTGGTTTCTTATGTGTCCGTGGGAAATGTTGCCTTGTTTGATGCTCCCCTTTGGCCCCTTCACAGAAAGTTAGGGATTGGAGGGGACCTCGAAAGATCATCTAGTCCAATCCCCCTGCCGGAGCAGGAACACTTAGATGAGGTTACACAGGAAGGCGTCCAGGTGGGTTTTGAATGTCTCCAGAGTAGGAGACTCCACAACCCCGCTGGGCAGCCTGTTCCAGTGTTCTGTCATCCTCACTGTGAAGAAGTTTCTTCTCATATTTAAGTGGAACCTCCTGTGTTCCAGTTTAAACCCATTGCCCCTTGTCCTACTGTTGGTTGTCACCGAGAAGAGCCTGGCTCCATCCTGGTGACACTCACCCTTTACATATTTATAAACATTAACCCTTCTTCCATCTTAACCATCTTCTTACATCGTTTGAACCCTTGACCCTCAAGCCTTTTTCCTTGATTGCCATGTGGAGTCATTTTCTTGGTTTCCCAGCTAGGTAAGCCAGTCAGGACAGTGGTCTAGGAAGGGATAAGCTGAGAGTGAGCATTTGATCCCAGGGTTTTCAGTGACTACCTTTTTAGGCATAGATTTTAGTAGTCAGTTTGATTTGTTTTGTTTGATTGGAGGTAATCAAAGTTCTATCTTTTAACACCACAGTCATAATTATTTTAATGCAAAGTGATAATACAACACATGCCTGAAGAAAGTGCATATGCCATGTCTGAAACACTGAAATGAATTACCTCAGATGTAGAAGGCAATCACTCAAAACAAAGTATGATTTAGTATCAAGATACGGGAAATGCACTATTAGATAATCTTTCCCTACCATTCCAGGTTTATAAAATAAGTACTGGCGTCTTCACACAAAGGTGGTTGGTGCTTTAGGAATGCCAAGCAGGATGTAGCTATTTGACAGAACTACAACCAATTCTACACTTGTTTTTTTGCCTTGAGGTTATGAGAAAGTGTTGAGAGCTGTTCTCAGCTTTGAGTGGGTCAGCCTGTTTTGGTAGCTTGCATTCAGATTATACGCACATACCTAAGTAGTTTATTTCCTATGGGAAACTAATGTGTTTAAGTAGCTGAAAAGAGAGCGTTCAAGAGAATTGGTACTTCTGGCAGACAGTGATTCTCTTATCTTGTGGCGCTGGCTGATGAACCTTTGGCCTTGGGAGGAAAAACAGCTCAATCTCTTGCTGCTCTTGGTGTTTTCTCATGGGGAAATCTGTGTGATTGAATTATATTTAGTACAGAAGAAAGCTAAGTGGCTTGTCTTTGGAACTGTTTTATATCACTTTTTTCTCTCCATACAAGTTGGGTGTGTTGTGCTCTAGGGGGACAAAGAGGGACAAAACTTACAGGCTTCTTAAGGGCTAACAGTGATATATATATATATGTATATATGTATTTTAAATTAAAAAGCACATAAATAAATTAAAACCAAACCAAACTTGAAAACCTTGATCTTGCATAGGCACTCAGTCTGAGGCCCTGAAGCTTTTACAGTAGTTTACGTTTAAAACTCATAAAAGAAGATGCAGCTGACTGGTATAATAATGAGGATCCTTAGGGCCCAGGGGGCCCATAGCATGATGCTTCAGAGGATGTGCTTTCCTAAGATTTGAACTTTTCTTGCAAGGCACCTCTTGCTGCTGGAGGGGAGTTTAACACTGGGGTGAAGCCTGGGTGTGCCAGGTATTTGTAACTTTCCATGGGAGACATCTTGGTTGACTAGAGCACCGTTTTTTTAGGGTTTCAGCAGATTGTGATCTGCACCTTGTATTGCATTTGGAATAGAAGAGGAAACTGTTCTAAAACATATGTTGTCACTTGACTGAGCTCATGCTTTCAGTGGCTGCGCAAACCTCAATTTTCCCTTATTCAACCTGTTTTGGTGTGACTATATGATATTATGCATATTTGCATAATATATGATATTATGCATATTTGTCTTGCCCTGCTCCCCTGGGACTGAGATAAGGTTTGCTGTTGGAAAGGTCTGGTGTGTTAATAGTCATGTTCTGCCTCGACTTGACTGCTTTTAAAAATGACACTGCATAATTGACTCTTCAGGAATAGTCACTCTTTTAAAGTCCAGTTTGTTCCATCAGCAGGTGCCATTGCTGCTTTATGCTATTTCTTCAGAATTTCTGGTCCTAGTGGTTTATGGCACTTGAACTTCCCAAACTATTCTGAAATTTACTCTATGTGGATCGTAATCTTTGGCCAGGACAAACTGACTACCCATAAAAATTGTTTGGAGAAGGAGTTTCTCCTTTCAGTCGCAAAAAATGATATGGAAAAGTTAATGGAACTGTCTGCTCCAATCCCATGGGTGGCTGAGATGGGCTGCAGTCACACATGCCATCTTATTGTTCTCGTCCTAAAAAATGTTACCAAAGAAAATGGGTTTATATGATTGTTTACATGACAGTTGTGCCTGCAGAAGAGATATTTAAATGGAGGACTCTAGTCTCGATCTGGACCATCACTAAACTTCTATGCCAAACCAAGGTCCCAAAAATCTGCTGTCTCCTGACTTCCTCCATCATGAAGAATGTAGATATTTTTTCTTCATGAAAACCAAGAGCAGTGGGTCTGGCAAAATGATGCCAAGAGCTGGGCATTTAGGCAAAACAGCAGAGTGTTTTTTCTGTGGAGAAAGAGCTGTCGGTGGAGGGTCAGTAGTGAAGGTGAGGGTGGAACATGGACACCATGGCCTGGAGACCAATCTGTTAGCTCCCGCTTCCACCACAGCCTCACTGCTCAGATGGCCTGTTCAGTTCACGCCTTCCTTGACATGCTGATCTCCTTTAATTTGTGGTGGCAAGCAGGGTTTTTATTTTTTAAAGGAGACTTTGGTAGCTCTCATGTTTTCGTAATTCTTGGCTCACTCACCCAGGCTTAACTGTGCCTTGTTACGGCCTGTCTTGCAGGCCACAAACCATCTCCTGAGGTGCTGTTGTCAAGTCACCTCTGAAGCCCACCCTTGGTCTCATCTAAGTGGGGTTTTTTTACATTTGGGCCTGATTAAGTGCACATACCCAAACTTCTTACACTTCTAAAGACTGCTCCTGCCGTAGTTTGAGGGCAGTAAGCTCTCTCCCCCCTTGAAGATTGCTGATTTTACTCCCTGCCTTTATAATCACTGCTTATGGTATCTCCAAAGACTTCCTCCTCGAGCATCAAGAAACTACCCTAAGACCCTTTTGCTGGGGTATCTTCAGATCTTCAAACCACTCCTAGGTGTGCCATCCCTCCAAATAATATCAGGCTGGTTAATTTTAGAGCTTCTTGAGAAACACAAAAGAATGCCCACGTTACTGAGTTGTTAATAAATCTTCTCCCATGAAAAATTCCTTCCCTGCCTTCTTAGGGTTAACTGTGGCATTTAAGTTGTGGAGCACAAGAAAGCTTGGTTTTGGTATTTAAAACAAAAAAGAAAACGGGAAGAAAAATTGCTGTGTGTGTTGGTGCCCCCTTGGTTTCAGTTTGATGCTGTGTCGGTGCAGGACACAGCCCAGCAGAGTGTTAACTGGGCAGGAGGTTGTTTTCTTTAATCCTTTACATTTGCTGCCTTTTCACTTTCACTGTGTATTCTCTTTTTAATGGATTTTAAAGATCGTTCTAAGCAGCATGCCGGGGTGTTGAAACAACTCCCCTGGCCTATCCCACCCATGTATTTCTAACCTATATTTGCTGTCAAATTCGCAGCTCTGATTTTCTGTGTCCTACCGATGCCTGACTGGGGCGTGCATCTGAACCTTGCTGTCTCTGCTCGTTTCTGTCACCACGCCAAGTGCTGTGCAGCTCCTTTTCACTTCTAACTTTACCAAATCAGCATAGAGAGCTGTCTTTTGTGTCTACGTGGATGTATATGTGTATATCTACAAGTATATACACGGTATATATACTGTAAGTAGTGGGGTGGTTACTGTTGGCCACAGCGTGTAAAAATCCTGCTTTTTCCCTGAACTGTTGTGCTGATTGTGCCCAGGCCTCCTAAAATTACCCACTTTGAGTCTTATCAGCGCTCCCATTTCAGGTAGGTGCTCTGATTGAGCCCGAATGCACGTTGTTCGGCTGCTGTTAGCCTTGTCACAATGCTCGTGTCTTGAAATAATTTTTCTCTTTACACCAAACTGTTAATTTTGTCTGCGTGCTTGTTTGCTTTTTTTGTGCTGCAATCTACCGAGTGGCGCCTGAACCAGGGAAGCAGAATGATTTGGGAATTGTTATTCCCAGTTCTAGCGCTGATTTAAAGCGTGGCCTTGGGCAAGTGACTGCTGGTCTGCTTTCCCTTACGTTCACTGGAGGCAATGATATTCATTTATGCATCTCCTGGAGCCGCTCAGCTGTGGTATGAATGCACAGGGTGGATGGACCCACAGGACCTGCGGTAACTAGCTGCAGTGGGTATTGTGGAGTGCTTCTTAATCACTTTCTGTATATTTTTATTGTCCCCCTCCCAGGCCAGATGGATTTGAAATTTATAGTTCTGAGAAACTGGATTCCTTTGTTCATACTGTATGGCTTTTTTTTCTTTTTTTCTTTTTTCTTGGCCTTTTTTTTTTTTTTTCTTCAGTGTGGGGGTATCTAATTTAATAAAGAAATCAATCAGATGGAATGTGCACATTGGAAAGTGACAGGCAGACGAGGTTTCCATGGGAGGCTGGGGGCATGAGCCGGCTCTAGGAGAGAGAAAGAATGAGGCAACTGTAAAATAAAAGATGTCAAATGCAGTTAACATGCAAATACCACACCAAAAAAATCAATCGTGTGCTCTCTTTCTTCATCGTGCTAAAATATGATGGTGTTTCAGACCTCATGAATTCTTTACTTCAACTGAGGTTTAATGCTTTATGACAGGTGACAGGTTTGATAGCATCTGCTTTTCTCAGATTAAAAAAAGAATAAATGTATCCACCTGCTTCTCCTTTCATTTGGGGCCTGCAAAGGGTTAAGGACTGCTGAATGCAGACATATATGGTGCTGTATTGATATTATGTACTTTGTAATAGAAAACAGAACTATCCAGGTCAAATATCAATAACATTCTATAAGCTTTTCTAGGAAAATATAATTAAAACCATTCAAAGCTGTTTCCCATAACTGAATTTATTGTGCCTTATTGACTTCAGTCCCACATCTACAATGTGATATTATTATTGACTTTTAGAGCTCTGCCTATTTTAAAAATAAAGAAAACACAAAATCAGGTGGTGGTATTCATTTTATTAGAAATCTTGCCCTCCTTTTCTCCCTGAAGCAGGGATCATATTGAATTGTTTGAACAACAAAATGGTGGGGTAGCCCTTCAGCTGGTTTAAATTGTTGTAGTCCCACTGAAAGCAGCTAAACCAGGGGACCATCAGCTGAGAACCTGTCCCACATTCTGCATTTAAGCAACTTATTCCTTTGCACCCAAGGCTACCAGTTACAGTGCTACCTCTGGTTTTATTATCAAGCTGTGTTGACTTGTTTTCATATTGAATATCGTGAGTAGGTTTTACAGTAGGAAGTTCACTAAATTGCTTAAATATTTCAGAGAGAATGAGTTTGCTTTTCTAATTCTGTCCTTCCCTCTTCTCAAAGCAAATATTTTGTCGTATCATCCACATTTAAATCAAGAGTATATAATTTTCATTATAAATATATTTTGTATATTTGGTGAGTTCTTAAAACCTATTCTCTAGCACAGCCTCTTGAAAAAAAAAGTGTACCACAGTCTCAAAATTTGAATTTTTATCTAAAATAACTGATACTATACCATCTTCATTAATTGTATTTATTCTGAAGACTTGTACCAAATACTAAATACGTCTGTATTTTTCACACAAATCTGCTAGTGGAATAATTTTTAGTTATAAATATTAATAATACGGAACTGTTTCTGCAAATATTACAAGAGCCTAAGAAAAAACCTTTTCTGAGAATAGTTTTATTATTGTTGTTGGCTGGGGGTAGCTTAGCATTTTATGGTTATCACACAATATGTGATCAATATTTAAGATATTTGAAGAAGTCAGATGCATGCAGATGTCTAAAATAGATGTGTATACACACCCACCCACACATACATATATAAAGAATAAATGAGTGTAGAACCTTACAAGGAGATTAAATGTTTTATTTCCATAAAATTTGATCTGCTCATGTAACATTCATCTGATTTTCCTGAAATCCGAAGTTTCTTAAAAGTTGGTAGGGATTACATTGTAGAGGAGAGGGAAGAGTTCGGACTGTTTTCTTTCTACTTCAGTTGCACTATATTGGGTATGTTTGTGGCTCAAATAGAGTGCCTAGATTTAACATTAACTTCCTGTAAAAATATTCAGTCATGGATATTTGTTGGTAGTAATAGCCTAGAATATTTTTTGGTCTACTCATGTTTTACATGCCTTTTTTTTTTTTTTTTAAATGTATTTGGGGCTTAATTGTTAAAATAAGGAGCGCCCCTCATGTCCCGAGGCAGACAGTGGCAGCACTTAGAAAAATCTGATGGTCAGTGGTAAATGTACTCTGAAGGAGATGAGGTAAAAGAAAATAATTCTAAAAGCACTGAGAGCTGAACAGGAATATTGTGCATGGAGCAACAAAAATGAAAATAATTTTTTACTTCAGCAAGTACCTTTTAACCTTATTATAACTTAATAGATACGTAGGCAGGAAGGCTTCTGTATGAACTATGATTATATTCCTTGTGCTGTCAAAATTGCTATAATTCTGTGACTGAGTTTTAAAAATTACATCCTAAAGATGATACAAACTACTGTCCTTGTTGCTATTTGACCTGAATACTCACTCAACTAGGAATTCATTTGGGTGAACAGCATATGAATTATTTTTCAAGTAATTTTAAGTCACCTGCAAATTTTAGGCAGGTCTGAGCCATATTTTTTGGGTTTAACATTCTGAAAAATATATCAATATTTCAGTTTGAAATGCAGAATATTTTGCACTCAAAGTACTTGTTTCATATTGTAATAACTGTGTGTTTTGATGTCTATATTTTCCGCTCGTGGTATTAGAAAATACATTAGTATGTAAATGGAACAAGAATAAATAATTTAAAAATCTGTGGGGCTCTCATGTCTTTTTCATTAGTTAGTTCATGTCATTTATATTTTCTTCATGTCTAGCTTAAAAATGGCTCTACAGTGTGGTTTCAGATTGATGTGTGTCTTCTCTAAATATAAAGGTGGTGGTGGTCAAATATTTGCCAAGAGGAATGTATAGGGGATTTTGATGGACTTGTTCTCTTACCTTTAAACAAAACTGCTTACAAACAAGCACACAGACTGAGCAGGGGCTCTAGATTTTCACTCACACAAGTCCCTCTTTTTCAAATCTGATAGTGCTGTGCTAAGCCATTTCAAGAAGGAATATCGATTACAAACATTATAGTATCATTACATGTTCTTCATTAAAACTCACTGTTTTAGCATACAGGTGGCAGTAGGAAGATTAAACCAAGCAGATGAACATTACTGAAAGACGACAGGAAAAACAATCTAATCCTGACCTGCATCGCTTGTTTTCACAGCAACTTCTCCCCGACCCCCCATTATGCATATAGCCTGTGAATACTTAGAGAAAAAACATTGTTAAGTCAAATTTTTACACACATCTATAAATTTGGCAGAGTCAATTACTTGCCTGGGCCTGCCACTTCTATATTTTTAACTCTGTTCTTACTTGCTATGTGAGAAGCATCACTGCAGCATGCAGAGAAATTGTAATTGCAGTAACATATGCAGTAGCATATTTTTTCCAGCTGCAAATTAATTATTCCCTTTATCTTTGGATTATTGTGGAACGCTATGATTTTATGATTATTATCAGGCCTCTTGAGGTAGTTAGAATATTGTGTAATACTTTTATGAGTTCAGAGATCGCACTTTACTGTACAAGAGTGGTTAATGCATATGGATACACCCCCAAAGTTTCCAGTAACAATTACATTCCAAGAAAGGTGCTAAATATATTGCTACCAAGAATCTTCTGTTTTTTTCCTCCCTCAATCTTTGATGTCATTTGGGAGTGCCAAGAATGTTCACTTCACCTACTTAAAACATTTAAACGTGAATATAAAAATTTGCTTTACATTTTTATCCTACCCAGGAAGCTTGATCCTGTGGCTATCACCTGGCAAAAGTTCTCCCTGTGTTAAATGCGAGTCCTCCTTGTGTCAGGACTGCAGGAGCAGAGCTGGAGTTACAGTCGGCCCTTCGTGGTGAAATTATTCTGAGCCCACGCGAGGCTGCTGGTGTTGTTATTCTAGCCGAAAACTTCACTGCAAAGGCACAAGCCCTTGAAAATAAAGTTTGCAAGATCACTTGTTTACATTTTATAATTCAGAGACGTAAACTGGTTGGTAGTGTTATGGTCAGTGTTTGTTTTAATTTAGAGATGCGTTATCCTTTTGACTTTTTTTTTTTTTTTTTGGGGGGGGGGACAAGTTCTTAATGCATTTTTTTTTATATGCCCGAAGCAAAAGCTGTAAATGGATTTGAAATGATGACATATTCTTTAGGTCAGCATTGTACTCACAGTTTCTACCCACCATTACTTTGCAAAGTGAGAGCAGATGATAATTGGGGTAGTTTGCAGGCAGTAACAACCTGCGTTTTCTCACAGGAACCCTAGTAACAGTGTGACATAATGAAGGTAAAAGCAAATTGAATTAGAAAAACAGCAAACATTGTGTTTTATAACCCAAAATAAAATTCTTCAGCAGCAACTAGTCCTGTAATGTAATCCAATCTGTTTTAATACTGAGATTTTTCCAAGAAAGCAGGAAACAGTAAAGGGTAAGGCTTTCAAACCTCTGCTGTTTCGTTTACAGATCCCTTGTGTTAATTTAATGCTTCTAGGGAACTGGGGCTCTTTCTTTTTTCTCAGAATCCCTTCTCTAGGAAATACTGAGTGGTGTGGCGCTGAGAAGCAGTCATGGTTTACAACAGATAAGCCAAAGGACCTGGCTTCAAATTCCACACTTCTCTGAGAAAACAAAACACGCCAATGCGTGCTTCTCGCTAAAGCGGATGATTTCTTGCTAACAGGCTACAGAAAATTTACCTTAGAAGGAGCTCAGCAGGCAACCTTCAGGGCCTGGACTCTCCTCCCCTCTCCTGTCCCTCCAGTGCATGCACCAGCTTCCAGCGGTTCTGTGCAGTCAGGTTTTTTAAGCATAAAAGATAAATATTTACAGCTATTACTTTTGGAGCATTACCCTGAAAGTTCTACTGGCACAAAATTCACACTCCTGCTGCAGCCCCGGCAGATGCAGCACCTGCCCCTTCCCAAACCCTGCCAGTGTGTTTTCCCCATGCTTGAAACACCCCCTCCTCCTACCCCCTCCCCACCAGAGACACCCACCTGGACAACTGGATTTTGTGGCTAAAATTGATTTTGTCTGGTAAAAAAAAAGAAATACAAGGAGTTGCTTGTAAAAGCCCAGCCTGGCTGCTGTCAGCTGCGTGCTTGTTAGCAGCCCTGCTGCTGCAGCTTCACGAGATGCCTGGACAATGCGTGTTCTGGCCTCTTGCTGCTTCTTTTCCTCGCTTTGCTAGGTCAAAAAAGAGGGTTCACAGTGTGATTTCTGATGTTACAACAGCCCTGGCTTCTGGGGTTTTGTTGGCAGTGAGGGTTTGGGACGTGAGTTGCGGGGTTTGGGCCGTGGGGTGTCCTGTGGGAGGGTGTCAGTGAGCAGTCCCTGCTGCCTGGCCCACATCTGCTGGGGGAAGAGCAGGGAGGGGGACATCTGGAAGGGGAGCATCGCTGGGGACCCGCTCCTGGTCCTCAGAGGGGCAGGGGAGAACGAGATGCGTGGAGGAGAGGGAATAAGAGAGGCACAGCAGGAAGGAACAGCTGCCTGTGCTGCCTGCCCTCCTGCAGACCGAGCATGGCACATGAGGGAAGTTTGGGCTGGGAATGGGGGTGAAGTTCATGTCTTCCTGTCTTTTTATTTTTTATTCCCCCCACTCGACATCTGAATCGGTAATTAGAACCTTGTGATAATTGGCAATAGAGTGATTGAAGTAAAATTCCTGGAGTTGAGACTGGTTTGCCTGCAAGAAGAAGGGAAAACCAAAAATTAACAGCATGCATTATAACCAGCAGGATCTTCTTTGACTGTAGTTCGCCTGGCATGGGAGGAGATTTTCAGGAACTTTGTTCTTATTGTGGTACAAAATATCCTGATAGACTGATACTTTTCCTCTGGTCATTGATCTTTTCATTACTTTGTAAAAGCAGGGAGAATATCAAAGCCTGAGCTGTATCCTCTCCCAGTCCCTGCGTAGGCCAAAAGGATCTCAGACTCACACGTCAGGAGCAGAGATTGTGCAGAAGGGAAAATCTCTGCCCCATATCACACAGCCTTGGTCTCAGCTGCACCCCTGGTGCTGTACAGCTTAGGAAAGAAAATTTAGCAAACAGTTCTAGGTGCGCCATGAAAAATCCTGCTGCCAAACCAGGGCAGGTGTAGCTCCCCTAGAGTCACGCTCAGGTTTTAGGCTTATGGCTGCGAAATTGGTAGTTTGTGGAATCAGCGCTGGAGTGGGATCTCGTGGTACTCTAGAGATTTCCCAAGATCAAGGAAATATCTTGAGAATCTTTTTCAGGGACAGCTGTTACTCCCATACAAGCAGAGTAGACAAATCTCGTGCTGCAGTAGATAAATCACAACCCTGACTTTCTTCCTAAACCTTCATTCCTGGGAGAGCTTTGCATCCATTTAATCAGCAGGTTCAGTTTACACTTGCAATGTGCATTAGATGAGCTAATACTGAGAAGTGCTGGGAGAAAAAAGAACAAGGAAGGTCTGATTTTAGAGGGTATTAACATGCTGAGTACTGTGCTGATTGGATTTCTAGCAATTTTAGAGCTTCTTGTTTCATTTTCCTTTTGCAATGGTACTTGAGACCTGTAAAGAATTCTTGATAATGTCAAAATGTTGCCCCGACCAATTATGGAAACAAAATTTGAATAACAAATTGACTACTCTGTCAAAAATTTGCAAAATAAACTTCCTCTCCCGTCCCTGCCATTTCCAGATTTTTCTTTTGTTTTATCATCCTGCTGTGTAAGCTGTTCAGTCTTGTACAAAGTATCACTGATTTCTTCTAATCCCTGTGTTAGCTCTGTGAAACAGCATATTGTGTGTGTCTTTTTTTTTTTTTTTTACATGAATGGATTTGAGAAAACGTGAGCACAAAAATAATCTAAGGATGGCCATATGAAGCCAGACCAAGGTCCGTCTGCCTCAGCGTCTGTTTCTGATTAAGATCGGTAGCCCAGGGGCCGAGGGAAAGCTGCAAGAACAGGACCTGCCCATGGCAGCAGGTACCTGCAGGCTGGGACCTGGAGGCTTCACAAGCTGCAGTTTGTATCTTGGTGCTTCATGGATTTTTTTAGTCCCATAAGTTGAGAATGTGTTTGTTGAAATCTGGCATCTGGAGATTCTGACAGATTTAACTTTTGACCTACTTTTCCATTTGGTTGCATTTGATGCACTTCTGATCCCCAAGCATGTTTGGCTTGAAGGAGAGCAAACAGTGTACTCTCACTGGATGCAGCCTGTGATGACCACATAATAAAAATATCCACCTTCAAGCACAAAGGCAAGTTCCTGTTCTAGAAAGAGATGCACACAAGAATACCCTTTCTCTTTGGCCTTCCTCTCCTCTTCATTCACTAGGGCTCTTCTGAGGCTCAGGAGACCAAAGAGCCTTTTTTTTTCGCTTTTAGGATCAGCTCTGTAAAGTCAGGTGCCTAGATTGTTTTAGTCTGACAAATGCTTCTGATAAAGAATAATGGCACCCAACTGCCTGAGGGTGTCAGTTTGGTGTTATTTACATAAAACCTTGCACAAAGACATGAAGTGTTTCCTTCTGTCGGTGTGCGATGCAAGACAGACCAGCTTCACATGTGGAAGGGCAACGTCTGTCTGTCTGTCTGTCTGTCTCCCCTGTATAAAACAGTCCCCAGCAGTGTTCCTATGAGTGGCTGCCTTCTGGCTGGCGCAACTTTCAGCGTTGGTTATTTCTTTTCTGCGTAGGATTAATCTGCAGCATTTGTGTAGCCGTTCAGCAGTAATGCGGAATATTATGTGATGTGGAAGTTGCTTAACACAGGCGATCTTCCAGATCTGTCGAAAAGAGCCGCTCCATCTACCCTGCCGCTTCATCTCTTTGCTGGATTTCTTGGCAGTCAGAAGGAAGATAATAAAGCTGTGCTCTCTGCATACCAGACAGATAGAATTTGTCCTGCGTCATATTAAGTACTGTTTATTAATTTGTAGCTGCCAGGGTTTTTTTAAATGAAGATGAAAGTTCCTAGGTGTTTAATTCACAGAATGCAGGATGGGTTTCTGTCTTGCCCTGTAAGTTGTAAGAAGAATAGCAATAATCTGCAAGAAAATGATGAAAGGCCTCCCATTACAAAACATGGATTAAAACAAGTCAACTTTTATGCAAATGTGGTAAGCCTTGCTTTCACAAAAGCTTCTTCAGACACGCAGTGGTGTTTTCTGCTCACACTGAGATCCTTGGTTTTGATCTTGTTTCCTTTTGTTATGTTGGGAGATACTGAAGTTGAATAAAAGTAGCAGAGAGTAGTAGAGAGATGCCTTAAAATGTAGTGTATATTCCATGAAGAGAAAAGTTATTAAAGATCAAGGTAAAATGTACGTTTTATTTCTACTTAAATATTAACAGTATGACTGAGTTTGACTTTTGAACTTGAAGACTAGGGGTTACTAATATGAGGGTTTGTGACTGGCCGTGTGAAGTGTGGTTATAATTGCATCGCCTTTCATTTACATATAGTTCATTTACAAGCCGGATCTTTGATCTTTCGAGTTGATATAGACCTGATAAGGTTGATGTGCCAACTTCTGCTGTGGTTGGGTCCCAGGTCATTGTGCAATTTCACTCGTAAAAGCACAGCCTGCACAGTCATAGAATCATAGAATCATAGAATGCTAGGGATTGGAGGGGACCTCGAAAGATCATCTAGTCCAATCCCCCTGCCGGAGCAGGAACACCTAGATGAGGCTACACAGGAACGTGTCCAGGTGGGTTTTGAATGTCTCCAGAGTAGGAGACTCCACAACCTCCTTGGGCAGCCTGTTCCAGTGCTCTGTTACCCTCACTGAGAAGTTTCTTCTCAAGTTTAAGTGTAACCTCTTATATTCCAGTTTAAACCCATTACCCCTTGTCCTACCATTGCTTGTCACTGAGAAGAGCCTGGCTCCATCCTGGTGACACTCACCCTTTGTATATTTATAAACATTAATAAGGTCAACCCTCAGTCTCCTCCAAACTAAAGAGACCCAGCTCCCTCAGCCTTTCCTCATAATGGAGATGCTCCACTCCCTTAATCATCTTTGTTGCCCTACGCTGGTCTCTCTCCAGCAGTTCCCTATCCTTCTTGAACTGTGGAGCCCAGAACTGGACACAATATTCCAGGTGTGGTCTCACCAGGGCAGAGTAGAGGGGAAGGAGAACCTCTCTCGACCTACTAACCACCCCCCTTCTAATACACCCCAGGATGCCATTGGCCTTCTTGGCCACAAGGGCACAGTGCTGGCTCATGGTCATCCTGCTGTCCACCAGGATCCCCAGATCCCTCTCCCCTACACTGCTCTCTAATGGATCATTCCCCAACTTAGACTGAAACCTGGGGTTGTTCCTACCCAGATGCAATACTCTACATTTGCCCTTGTTATATTTCATTAAATTTTTCCCCACCCAGCTCTCCAGCCTGTCCAGGTCACGCTGGATGGCAGCACAGCCTTCTGGCGTGTCAGCCACTCCACCCAGCTTGGTGTAATCAGCAGACTTGCTGATAGTACACTCTAGTCCCTCATCCAAGTGATTGATGAATATATTGAACAGTACTGGCCCCAGCACCGACCCTTGAGGCACTCCACTAGATACAGGCCTCCAACCGGACTCTGCCCATTGACCACGACTCTCTGGCTTCCTTCCTTCAGCCAGTTCACAGTCCACCTCACTACCCGATCGTCCAGACCACACTTCCTCAGTTTAGCTATGAGGATGCTGTGGGAGACTGTGTCAAAGGCTTTACTGAAGTCAAAGTAGACCACATCCACCACCCTGCCATCATCTATCCACCTTGTTATATCTTCATAAAAGGCTATGAGGTTGATCAAGCACAACTTCCCCTTGGTGAAGCCATGTTGACTACCCCTAATGACCCTCTTATCCTTGATATGCCTTGAGATGGCACCAAAGACAAGTCGTTCCATTACTTTCCCAGGGATGGAGGTGAGGCTGACCCGTCTATAATTACCTGGGTCTTCCTTCTTGCCCTTTTTGAAGACTGGGGTGACGTTAGCTTTCCTCCAGTCGCTAGAAGCAGGCGTGGTGGGGATGAGCCGACGGAGCCAAAGTCCTCCTGAATGGTCATGATCAACTCTCTGGTTGCAGTAATGTGAGAAATGTAAAATGAGAACTGGCCCTGTTGTTCTGAGCAGTCACTGTCTCCAGGTGTGGAGGCCTCAATATGTCCGGCAAGGGGGGAAAAAAAAGATGATTATTTTACAGCTAACAAATTAAGCAGCAGAATGAATGGTTTCACTAAAGTTTATGGCAGATTCAGGAACTGAATTATTAAGTCCCAGTCCACTGTCCTAACCACAGATGGTTTTTCCTATCATCAATTAAAGGAAGTAATTTGAAGCGTTCAAGGCTGTTTTTCAGGGATACCTGAGAGCTGACGGCGCCGGTCCATCTTAACCTGTCTGTTTTAATGTCTGGTATCTGTTTTACCTAAAAAATTGTGGCAATTTAACTTCTGAGATTAAAGTCTCCTACTAGCTCACTTTCGAATTCTTCCCTAGTCCCAAAAGAAGAGAGAAATCACTGTTTCCCCTGTAGAGATTTACTTGAGGTAGTATTTCAAAACCATCAGTTTGTATGTTTTCTTGAGAACCTGCTAAAATAATTCTTTAAATTCCTGAAAGATTGCAACCCCATATTAGCTCTAAATATCTTTTTTTCTGTTGTTCTTGCTCCCTCCCTTGTAAATCCAGGGGCTTACTTCTGCTCTGGAGATTAGGTGGCACAGAGATGAATGTGTTAAAAGAAGAGAAATTCTTCTGCAGTGCAGTTGTACATGTCTGAACATTAGATTCCAGTAGGCATGAAGAATAGGTATCAGATTATTTGCACTGAATTTTCACTTGGAATCTGGAATTGGATTTGGGGAATTTTACCAAAATACATAACTTCAGAATGCATGAACTTTAAGCTGTTTCAATATTTCCTCGTTTTTATAGTTATCACTGTTCCTGATGAATTTGCTGCAACTTATTTTAATGTCTTTCACTGTGCTGGCTGGGACTCCAGGATACTTATTGTTTGTACATCGTAAAAACACCATGCTGTCTTTCACCAGAAAGGTTTTCCTTTTAACAATCCTTTTAAATACATTTCATGAAGTAAGAAAGGCAGCCATTAAAAGACAGCGTTGAGTAACTTCTGCCAGGTTTCAGTGAACAAATTTTTATTTAAATTAGGAATGGAAAAGATTTCCTGAACTTAGCATTTGTTCTCTGACCGTTCCAGGCAACCTCCTCCTGCTGTGCCATTTGCAAAGTGATCAAAATCCCATTAAGTTCTTTGTCTTCACTACTGTCATTAAAAATGTGTTCCAAAACCTCAGTGCGGTCAGCCTAGAAGCCCTTCTAACTTCAGCCTGAGCTTCATTGTGGCCTGTTTATATCCACTTGTTCTTGAGCTAACAGTGCCATTTTGATTATATAGCTCTGTTACATCCTCTGCAATGCATTTACAGAAACAAATCTCGTAGCCCTCTCAGCCTGTGTGTTCCAAGGCTCACCACGCTGAGCTCCTCAGGTCCTCTTCTCGCCTAGGAGACGCTTGTCTGTTCTCTTGACCACCCCAACAACCCTGCTCTGCACCAGTTTGAGACCAGTTTTCTTCAGTAAGGGTGACGAAAAACCTTTGCTCAGTGCTCCAGGTGAGCTCTTGCTTCCTAAAGCAAGAGCATTGCAGTGATCTTTATCTAGCAGCAGCATGACTGATACGCTTTAGCAGCGTCTTTGTCTTTTTTTATTATATCAGGGCGACTTTCTGTGCGATTTTATGGGTTTGTCTTCTTTGACATTTTCAGCTGATGAGTTTACAGTTTATAGGAGAAATTTTGCTTTCAGTCCTTTGGTTCATGATCTTGCTTTTTCAGTTGCATTTCTACAGCAATGCTTCAGATAGTTCTTCCGATTTGACATCTTCTCAGGCCAGGTGATTAATTTAATAAACTGCTTTCTTTTAATTTATCGAACTTGTCCCTTTGAAGTCCCGAACTTTTATCACAGGTTTTTTGCTTAGTTGTTTAGTTTAAACAAAAACAAATAATGGTCCACAACTCATTATTATTTTCTTAATCCAATTTTATTAGAGAGACCTTTGCTATTTCCAAAACCAGCCCTAAGAACACCCATAGGCCTTCTTGTTTAACCAGTGTTTGGTAAAGAAATATATAGGAGCTCAGTTTCTAGATCCATTTGTTCTGCTATCTGTATTGCATAATTTAAAATCTTGTTTTCTACTAGGAATTGTTTCTTTTGAGTGTCAGGTAAAAAATTCTTTGGGGAGAAATGGAAGAAATCTGCTACAAAAGAACTGAGAGTCTAATGCAGAGGGTCTTCTTCCTGAACGAATTTTGTATTATTGATGCTATTCCTTCTTATCACATTGCCATTGATATTATTCATGCTCAGTTCTTGTCCATCATTTTTATTTCTGTTTTCACCTTTCTTGAACACAGTTGTGTTGTAGTCCTGATGTCATTTTCTGTTATTCCTGCACCACATTGCTCCACATTTTGCATAAGCAATAAAAATTCTGCTTTTTCTTTTCTAGTCCGCGGCCTAAGTACCAGTACACAAACATTTTACTTGTTTCTCGCTAACCGCATCCATTTCCCTTACTGGATTAGGCATAATCCCATGTTTCCTCTCAATTACTGCACTCTGCAGGATTGAATCTGTTTTCTTTCTCATTTTTTACTCACTGCCATTCCTTTGCCCCTTGCCACGTCTTTAAAGCGCAAGAGTTTTTGGGATCGTTTTTAAACCCAGTCCTGTATCCCATACCCATTTGATAGGCCATTCTTATTTGTAGATCCAGGCAGATGACAGGTTTTCAGCTCTTGTTAAGGATGGTCTCCCATCCTGTGTGTCTCCTTCCCTCTGCCTGGTGTCAGTACAAATCCGACTCCTTTCTTTTCCATTCTTTCTGCTGTAGATGGGATATCGCGCTTGCTGTGTTAGCTGGAGTCTCCAGCACGCTGTCAGGATCCAATCCCTCGATGTTTCTGTTATTTTTTTCTTCTTGTAATGCTATTTTCCTCATGTTCCCTTTCCCCCCACTGCTTGTAGGTCTCATTCTCCTGCTTTCACCATCACCCTTCTCTAGGGGATCTTTGTTTTGTTTTATTTCGGCAAATCTGTGCCAAGTCCCTGCCACAGGATTGGGCTGTACTGGGAGTCTCCCTGCATAAAGAGGCGCCTGTCAAATACCCAGTCGAGGATACGGGACGCCTCACTTTCTCCATCCAGTCATCACCTCTGTTGCCTTTGTGATGATCTGGGTCTGCCCCACTGCTGCCGTAGTCACCGCCGTAGTTTTCTCATCCTTGCCCTTGAACTTGTGACAACAAAACTGAGGAGAAAGCCCTTCCCCGTCCAAGCTCCTGAGCAGCCTGCCCTCTTTCCTGCTCTCCGCCGCTGGCTCCAGGGCTGCTGGATCCCATCCACGCTCACTGGCTTCGTTCTCCAGAAAATACATACCCTAATCTGTCCGTGAATTGCTTAATAGAAAGACTTACTTTGAGGAGTTGAGCATGCAGCGTAGCAAAAGCTGATGAATTTAATGTTGCTCGTTATTGTACTAGAGGAACATCTGACTACAATGCATCCTGAAAAAGAAAACCAGAATGCAGCAGCATTGCAGGAAAGCAGTTTAGTATCTGACTGTACGTATTAACAAAGACACTTCAAAGTTGCCGTTTCAAAGAATGTTTTCCTGAGAAATGAAGATGCTTCAATAAATTAACTTTTTCTGTTTGAAACTGTCAAAAAGTCTGAGTAATAGATGAAAGCAGAATATTTATATAATATGGCTGATTCTAATAAGATAAATTATCATTATATGTTTGAGCCTTAAATAGGAGCAGGCAACATTCGGAATAATTCATCATTAATACAAAACTTTTACAGTAATTGGGAAATCATTAAAGCTTCTCTGTTGGTGGAGTCACAGTCAGAGCTTTACATTTTTATTCTTTCTCAAGACTGAGGATTTTTTTTTTATTATTATAGAACAGCATAGTTTAAAGCTTTTGAAAAATTAATGGATGATCCTCCCTCTTCAGAAAAACCTATGTTAAAAGAATATTAGAGTATAGAATATTGATTAATTATTTCAGTCTAATAGTTGAATAAGAGATTAGCATTTCTGTTACAATTGCAGGTGTTTCCTGCAGCTGAGTATGAAATTAAATAACTTTTAATTAAGTTACAGTTGCTATTTGTTGAGCTTTCGCTGTTCTTAGTTTTTTTCTCAGTCACTCTAACTGTTTTCCAGGAATTCTGGAACTAAGAAATGTTCTACTTAGAATTTGAAAACATAAAGCCTTCAATTCAGTGACTTTGCTTTTAAGTTTGGAAAGCCGTGAAATAGAGATTTCTAATTTGTTACTCTATGTGCTGTCTTGTAAACTTGTTTAATATAATTTAATTGCACTTCATGGAGCAAAAGATTACAAGCAGTAATTGTCGATATATTCTTGCTACATTAAACAAACAAACATTGCCATCTGAAAGAGAGTAATTTTAATAACAAAACAAAAAAAGGAAGGAAGGGGTAAGTAACTAAATAATAGAAATTGATTTTTTTTAAATACAGAAATTGTGTAATAGCTTCTTGCCATTCTCCTCTGTCCTTGAATTAAGCATATCTGCTTTTTATTCTCACTGGCTTCTGTGAAAGTAGGAAGTTCCTTCTTTCCTATAATTTTTCTATTAATCTATTTTTTCACATTAAACATGACCAAACTCGACCTTTCTTTCATTTCATTTTTTTCCTTTTCCAGCTGTTTCCTCAGAAGTATTCTATCTTTAGTCCTTTTCTGCATTTTTCATATTTTCTCCACCCTCATCCTGCTTTTCTCAGGGCCAAAGTCCAATGATGCTTAGTACTCAGAGGGAAGTATTTTCCTTAGGCTTGCAGGTCCCATCCTATTCTTAGTGAGGAAGAGCAGAACACCTCCCTCCCTCAGTCACCAGCACCGGAGGCTGCAGGCAGAAGACTGTTATTAATGTCTACTATTTTTTTTACATAATTTTAATTGAAAAAAAACAGAGGAGAGGGAAGGAAGCACTTGGCTAGTAAATGTGAAGCACAAGCAGGTGGTGCATCAGCAGAATTCAGGCTTGGTTTTGGGAACTGAAATTCACTTGCCATGTTCTCTCGGAATGTGCCTTTCAGCCACCAGACTGGTCTCGTTGGGTTTGAATACCCAGCGTAGCTCTCCTCCTCCTTCACTTTTCAGGATCACGATAATCACTCCTGGGAAAAGATAAAATAAGTAGCCTATGAAGTTAAATGCAGCTTAAGGTAAATAGACTGGTTCCCACATGCTGTAAAACGATATAGCTCCACTAATCCTGCTTGGGATTACAACAGTTTCTGCCATCCGACAGAAGTGAATAATGTCTTTGGTGAAAGGCTCTGAGCTCAGCTTAACTAAGTTGTCAATCAATGGTACAAGTGCGCTCCCAGAAGTCAGTCAGTGCACGGTGACAAATACTTCATTCATCACAGCCCAGGTTTGATTTACAAGTAAGAATTACTGATGTGTGCAAAGAGGATCTTTTCTGACAGTCTGTAAGGGGAAAGCAGGTCCAAAACAGACAGCAACTGGTAGCAAGATGAGCTTTGCTACAGAGGACTTGACCGGTTCCCTTCCCAAAAGACATGGGTCTCGGCAGCTTCTCCTCCAGCAGGCACAGGCTGCTCATTTGAGTCCCTATCTCACCTGCCTAAAATGGCCCTCAAAAACCTAAGACTTGCCACCTCCCTATAAAATACCTTCCTGTTCCTTGTCCAGTACCTTCCTGTTCCTTGTCCTGGCGTGCATCCTGGGATATGTTCCACACTTCTATTTGAGGATCAATACTGTAGCATAGCATACTTTGAGCCAAACGAGTTGTAAGGAAGCTGTATATAGTACCTGCATTTCTTTGAGGTTCTGCAGCATGCCTTCAGAACCAGATACATGATTACTCATTTAATGATTTAATGCTGTTCTTTTAGAGTGATGGGCCAGATCTTACTGCCATCTTGAATATTTTCTCGCTCTCCTTCACTTGCATTTTCCTGGGTAAAAGCTTTTCGTTTTCTCCAGCTGAGTTTCTTCAGTAGATTCTAATGATACAGGCAATCTCCTTTCTGATAGGTGGTGTTTGCTTTATGTCAACCATAGTAAATTAAATTACAGTTTTCTCAATACTGAGAAAACTGCATTCCCGTTGATATGCATGCTTTTACTTGGCATGTTGGCACTTGTAGTTGTGTGTAGACTGGCTTGAGTCCACACTGTAGCAGTTACAAGTGACAGGAGTAACATCCATTTTCTCACTTCATTGTAACAGGTAACTTGAGTGAAGGTCTATATTTGCAATGCATTTCTTCTTCCTAACATGCAATTTTCTCCCTGCTGAGGAGCAACAGAATTGGCCTTTTACTGCAGACTTACTTATGATGCTGATATCAGTTCTGTTTTTTGCTTTTGCCATCGGGTTCCCTTTGAGTACTGAACTTCTAGTATTTAAGATTGATTATTTAAACCTTAAGAGTTTTCTCACATATCATGATTCTGTTGGTTAGAAGTCTCTGTGTAGCTGAAATGGGTAAAAATAACAAGAAAAAATAGAAGATCCCTCCATAATATATCTTCTCTCTGTGCTTGTGAGGCTGGGAGTAGGTGTTGAAATTGGGTGTGGTAAGTGCCTGTGCTGTTTTGGAGAGTAATTTTTTGTTGGAAAGATTTATTGGTAAATAACTGAAAATAAGAAAGGAGAGTATATGTCCTGCTGATGAAATGTGGTTTAAGTGTGATATAACCTGCGCAACACCTTTTGAGGGAGGGATGTGCTGGATCCTTGAAGCTGTGCCACTCCCAAGCACCTCGCACAGGACTTGGTGCTGGTTACCATCATAGAATCATTTTGGTTGACAGAGACCCTCAGGATCATTGAGTCCAACCGTTAACCTAACTTGAGCACAGAACCATGTCCCTAAGAACCTCATCTTCGCGTCTTTTAAACACCTCCAGGGATGGTGACTCCAGCACTTCCCTGGGCAGCCTGTTCCAGTGCCTGACAAGCCTTCCTGTGAGGAATTTTTTCCTAATGTCCAATCTAAACCTCCCCTGGTGCAACGTGAGGCCATTTCCTCTCATCCTATCACTTGCTACTTGGGAGAAGAGACCAACACCCTCCATGCTACAACCTCCTTTCAGGTAGTTGCTGGACTCACACGTCCTTCAGGGAAAGGCGGTGAATCCAAGCCCTTGGGACATCCCTGTGTGGACAGTGCCTCTGCTGGCACCTACTAAGTTTTCCTCTAGCTTGTCACTCCCTTGTCCTGCTGTAAGCTTCTTTTTCTTGCAATACACCACAACTTTTTGTCCCATTCAGCAATGTTGACCACAGAGGTGGATAAGATAAACCATCCAAAATCTTGTAACCCAGAAATCCCCAGCGATTTTTCATGCTGCCTGTCCTTCGAATGGCTGCCACCCCTCTGAGACTGTGCCAGCAAGTTCATCTGCTGCTGGTCCCTTCCATTAGTGGGCCTATTGGGAAGAGGGACCTTTTTCATGCAGGAGAGAAGCTGATTCAAGGCTGTGTAGTGTGGCTCATGTCACACCCCAAAACAGCATTGAGAAACCACCATCCTTCTCCTTTGTCGTTGTCTTGTACATAATGTAAATTGCTTGATTTAGCAGAATGATAAATCTGGCTTCAGGGCTATAGTGGCATCTACTGGACAGTGAGACCTGTTCTGGGTCCTCTTGGTGGTACAGTGTACCCCCAACCACACCTGGTTACCTCACCATGAGGCACAGAGAAGAGATGCTAATTCCCTGGAGGAGAAGACAGCGATGTAATGGATATAAATATGTTTCAGTGTTTTCCTTAGAGAGCTCTCTTCGTTTTTCCCAAGTCATGACTCTCTTTGTGATTTCCCTCTTAGTAACCTCAAGTTGCTCATGCTTCAACTCCCTGGTTTCCAAACCCTTAGTCTCTTCTGTTAGACCTTCTCTGGTCCTTGAGTGTGGCCAAGGCCTCTGACCTTACCCAAGCCCCTTTCTGGCTGCTCCCAAAAGCATCTCTTTCACTTTCCAGCATGCACAGATGCTGTGGCAGTCTCATGGATCTGTGTGCTCTTCCGTCCCATTGCTTTCTGGAATGATTTAATTATTCTGCTCATGCATATTTTGTACATGCTTAAGGCTCTTCCCAGGCTTCAGGAAGAAACCAGCACCTGGGTTGCCTCAGTTCTTGAAGCAATCTGTGGAAGAAAAATCTGTTTTTTGTCCCCTGAATGAGGAATAGCCACTCTTCTCACAAGAAGGTTTCCAGAGCTTCCCTGTGCATAGTAAAAAATGAACTCTCCTTTTTTTCTGCTTAGCTGGAAGGCGGGCCTGGATGGTTGAGGAAAGATGTGGTCACAATCCTACATAATCCTTTCCAGCTCCTTTGAAGGAAGATCTTTGTCTTTACTTTTTCTCTCTCCCTGCTGCTCCTGTGCCTACCACTCAGTGTCTCATCTGGACTTTGCTTCACTCTGCAGCTTTTCCCTCTGAATGTTCCTGCTCTCACATACCAGCTGCCTACCCTCCCATCCAAGCAGCTTTTCACACTGTATAATGTTTTGCTGTTCTCCTTTCCCAGAGATGCAGCACCGTGGCTTGCCAAGCCGGGACACACCTCAGTCTGACGGGGAATGTGGAATATATTGGGGGGGCCGGGGCGGGTTGCGCCGTAATGTGCTTCAGGGAGCAGAGCAAAGGGAGAACCTGGGAAGGAGCAGCTGGTACAGGGGTGGGGGAGTCTTCAGGTGCTTGGGGAAGATGAAGGAGGAGGCAGACAACGCAGTGAGCAGAAGCAGGACCATGTGGTAACTAGCAGCCAGTGCAGCATCAGTCTTCCATAATGGAGGCTGCCAACATACCCTCCTCTAGCTGCCATCAGTTCTGGGTGCCCACCTCCTGCCATCCTTGCCCTGGTTTTCCTAGAAGAAAGAGCCTCTTCCGCACAGGGAGCAGGCTACAGTTCCCCATCTCTCCCCTCCGCATTTCTCCCAGGGTCAGCAGTTCTCCAGCTGGCTGGGGAAGGCAGGAGGGGGCATAAGGAATGTATCCCAGGAGAGCGGAGAGGAAAAGACGTTGAACAACTGCTGCTGTGGCTTGCTTCTTCTTATTAATGAGGGTGGTGTGGTGGTGAGCTACTTGTGACTTGGTGGGGTGTGTATCTGGGAGCTCTGCCAGAACATCCATTTGGTGTGAGCTTTGCTTGGTGGGGTGATACAAATAGCAGAGGGGCTCGCAGAAAACAGGGTCTTTCAGCCGTAGCTACTGCTTTGCTTTTTGTTTTTATTATATTGTTAAGCTTTTAAAGTGACTTGAAGTACTTTTTGTCTGTGGTGAACCAGAGCTTTCTAAAGCCAGTGTTAGTAAAGAAATCCTTGAAAATTAGGTGCAGTCATTGAGAGTAGGGACACTAGAGCAAGTGGCTTGAGTGTTCAGAGCATTCTCTCCATTCCTGTTATTCTTTTATCCCTGAGGTTTGTTTGCTTGTTTTAATGGAGTCTGTGTATCAAGGCCAAAATACTGAATATCTCTCTTTTTCCTCTCTGAACTGGGGTTTGCATTTACCAGAGTATAAGGGGAACTGGAGGCTCTTTGGGGCCTTTGATGCTTGTGGAAGGTGGGGAAGGCTGATCTATCCTTCCTTGAGAAAATTTACTGGCATTTGATAAGGTACTTGAGCTACAGTTTTTAATTTGTGTGTTAAATGGTAAAATTAATCTTGCGGCTGTCTTATTTTTTTATGTGAAGGAAAGAAAACAAGCAATGGAGAAACTGATTCCTCCCATATTTCTTTTATTCAACATAATAATAAAAAAGAGCTCTTTAAGAGTGGTTCAATATAATAATAAAAAAGAGCTCTGACTGCAGTTAGGGTGTATTTGTTCACCAGCCCTGTAGGAAGTGGTATTTTCTTGGCAGCGTAAAAACACACAGCTCTCAGGTACTTCTCTCAAAGTTACAAGAAAAGCAACATGCACACCCAAAACAACCCAACAAACCTAAAACAACCAGCTCTCCAAACCAAACTACAGCCAGAGTGGGGCTCCCTATCAGCACAACTACCTATTCTGAAGTTTTCTATCCTTAAATCATATTTTCCCTCCAGAAAATCTAAATTAAAATGAGGACGCGTTGCCAAGCTGATTTATTAGTGAGCCATAGTGAAACTGGCAAGAACTGCCCGGGCCTTCTTCCCTCAGTCCTTTTGACTTTAAGGACTATTGCATGTTATAGCACAATTGAGATAAGAATACTTCACGTTTGTGACCTTTGGTGCCCTGTTCCTGCTAAAATGTCCTTATAATGAATAAAACTTTGTGTTGTACATGTTGAACATGTGTGGCCTGTTCTGTCATATGACTATGCTGCACATCAGCGGATATCTCAGGATGATTTGTATTGTAAGGCATGTATCTGTGTGTTTTGAGAACAACCTTCGTTTTTCAGTAGTAAAGCCATTTTGCCATTTCAGCTCTATGTGGACATATCCAGGAACCTTAGTGTCCTTTTCTAATGACTTGTGTTTAGGAGTTTGAAATGGAAATAATTTCTTAGCAGCTTTATGAACGTACACCAAACTGATTGTGAATCTGTGGCATAGAAACTGCATAAGTAAACTGGATGTAACTTCAGTGGCTAATGGGTATATCCTCATTCCTAGGGTCAATTAATGAAAAGCCCGCAAGGGTTACAGCTGCATCTGAGTCAGTCTGGCTTGCTTGGCTGATTTTATTGCTCTAAACTTTGTCCATATGCTGAGCAGAATTCAAGGGGCTTCCTTGTTTGATACTCTGGCCTTTATTCAATGGATTTCTTAATCACAAACCTAACTTCAAGCATATGGATAGTCCCACTCATCGTTGGTGTTGACAAAGCTATCTCCAAGAGTCCATTTGCTGACTTCTCTGAATACAGGCTGTTGTATTTTCTGCTAGCATAAGAAGTTATATTTGACCATTCATCCTGGATTGTCCACTTCTTCCTGCTTTTTCACCCCCAAAACACATCAGGTTCTCTCAGACTGAAAGGATTTTATTCATCTTAACAGAGTGGATGAGATGTGGAAAAATAAGTGTTTATCAAAAAGGCCAAGAGAACAAAATTCTACAGAGCACGGCAATTTCAAAACACATTAGTTCTCAGTGAGGGGCAAGTGACTTCTCAGAGTGGCAAAATGATATCCCTAATGAAAAGAATTACTTCTTTCACATGCGCAGTCACAGCATCACAGAATGATTGAGGCTGGCCTGGACCCTTGGACATCATCTAGTCCAGCCTTTCTGCTGATAGCAGGTTCAGCCAGGGCAGGCTGCTCAGGACTGTGACCATCAGATTTTGAGCATCTCTAAGGATGGAGACTGCACAACTGTTTCGGGCAACCTGATCCAGTGTGTCATCACTCAGTCAAAAATTTTCTTGTGTGTGAGTTTTCTGTATTTGAATTTGTGCCCATTGCCTGTCATCCTGTTGCTGGGCACCACTCAGAAGAGCCTGGCTCTACCTTTTTTTACTTCCCCCATCACGTATTTAGACATAAGGATAAGATCCCCTGAGCTTCTTTTCTCCAGGCTGAACACTCCCGGCTCCTTCAGCCTCTTGTTTTGTGTCAGATGCTTTAAGTCCTTTTGTCATCTTCCTGACCCTTTGGTGGCCTCTCCAGGATCTCTCTTTTTCTGGGAAGCTCTGCACTGGATCCAGCCCTGCAGCTGTGTCTGACCAGGGCTGAGCAGAGGACAGGGATCACCTCCCTGGACCTGCTGGCGATGCTCTGCCTCATGCAGCCATCAGGGCATCTTGCTGGCTCATGGTCAGCTTGTTCATCAAGACCTTCTCTGGGGAGCTGTGTCCCAGTCTGCACTGGTGCCTGGGCTTATTCCCACTGGGGTGCAGGAGCTGGCATTTCCCTTTGTTGAACTTCACGAGGTTTCTGTTGGCCAATTTCTCCAGCCTGTCCTGGTCTCTCTGGATGGCAGGACAACCCTCTAGTGTTTCAAACACTGCTCCCAGTTTCCTGTCATCTGCAGACTTGCAGAGGGTGCCCTCTGCCCCATCACCCAGATATTGATGAAGAGGTTAAATAATCTTGGCCCCAGTACCTTCCCCCAGGGTACACCACTAGTGACTTGCCTCTAGCTGGACTGGGTGCTGCTTAACACAACCCTTGAAGCCCAACAGCTTGTTCCATTTTCAGCCTACCTCACCATCCATTTAACAAGACTGAACCACATTGCTTGTCTACTAGGATTTCGTGGGAGACAGTGTAAAAGGCGTTACTGAAGTCAAGATAAACAACATCTGCTGCTCTCCCCTTGTCACCAAGCAGTCATCTCATCATAGAAGACTGTCAGGTTAGGCTATCAGGTTGCCATGAAAGGACTAAGGATAAAAGCTGCAGCTAATACACTGTTGCATTACTTTCTCAGCCAGTGAATTTGCTAGCTAGCTGCTTAAATCTCAATAGACTGTGAAACTCAGATGAAATTTTAAGCTTGGAGCTGCCTACTTTTAAGATGGAAAACTGTATTTTAATTAAATTTAACAAATAATTAGTAAAATTTTTCAAGCTGGATTTTTTTTTAATTCTAGTTACATAAAAAGGACATAAAATCAAAAAATTACTCTTGAACTTTGGATCAAGCAGGTTAGCAATAATAATTGATGAGCTCTTTAGGCATTAGAGTGAAAAGGAACATGTAACACTGCAATATTATGGCTTTTCAAATATGACTGAATTTTTTCATACTGTGAGCTAAATCAGAGTGAAATCTTGAGTTTGTCATTTTGTATACTGTTTTGCTGTTAGGTTAAGGTCTTTTTTTTTCTTTTGTCATAGTTTAACTTTCTAACTTCTGTGCTCATTAATAAGTGTTCAACACTATACTAGATTTACAGGGAGTAACTTGGGCTCACTGCCTGCATAAGTAATGCTATTTTTTTTCTTTTTTTTTTCTTTTTTGAAGTTTTAGTATGTTGCAACTTTGTGGCCACTGTTGAGTCACTCTGTCTAACTAGGCCAAGCAGGGATGTCTTGCCTATTTCTGTCTTTCTAAGGATATTTCTAACATTTGGCTCTAATTAAGAGAATGAAGAAATGAGGGAAAACAAGATATTTTTTTACGTGACCTCCAATTACTTAAGGAGAGGGTTAAATTTAACAGTTTGAGTTCTTTTGTTAAAATGAAACTAGAGCATTGGTCATTTGTAATGTGTAAGTATTTTCATGGGGAGAAAATAGTCGATGCTAAAATAGGGGGTTACTAAAAGGTCACTTTAAGAGGAGCAGAAGGCCTAACAGGAATCAGTGGCTGGAAGCTGAGGCCAGAAAATTTCAAATTAGACGCAGGGTTCACGTTTTTAATAAGAGAAGTGGCTAACCTTTGGAGGAAACTGCTAGTTGACAAATACTTCATTTTAGTAAAGATTAAAAGATTTTCTGGAAGATGTGCTGTAGCCAAACATAAATTTGCCCTGTGTTCAGACACAGCTGAGTCTAGTGCAAGAGTGACAATCTGAAAGAAAATGGCTTGTTATAATGCACAAGGTTAGAAGAAACAGGGGGGATTCAGCATCTGTCTCTAGTTCAGATGTGGTCTCTCATCACACCCAGCAGTAGCTGTGGCACCCATCCGTCATGAGGTGGGATGAAAAGCAGCATGCCTCTGGGACATGGTGGCTAATAGCTACTTCTGCTAAAACACACAGTTGTCCACCCTGTAGACCACTTTGTGTCTGTTCCTGATGTTTTGCCAGAGAGACCATTCTGATGGTGGTGACCTGTCTGAGGACAGTCAAGGGCGTGGGGGATCCTAACTATACCACTGCAAAATCAGTCCACCTCTGGCCCTGGAAATCCAGCTGGTGCCACACTTGTATAATGTCTGCTTGAAGTCTGGGATTAGATATGCAGGAAATGTTGAAGAGGGCAGATGTGGCTACAATCATTTAGAAAGGCAAGGTGATCTACCCACAGTTGAAACTGGAAGACTGGAAAATCTGGGAGAAACTCATAGCAACTGCCCCAAGAAAGTTCTCATCACCAGCATAGCGTAACCACAGAGGAATGGAGCTGAGGAACCTCGTGATTCCACTTAATAAACAGAAAACGATCCTGCGATTAAGATCTAGGAAGGAAACACAGAAGATAAGGATCCTGTTAATGCAATTTTAAGGCCGAGGTCAGCAGGGGAAGTGGGGGGTTAAGGAGGTTGCACTTCGCCTGCCCTCCCACAATGTAGTTCACATATTCTGCACAGTAATTCTTTTGTGAAACTCATAACTTTTGTTCAACTCAGTCAGACTTTTCTGGAACAACAGATGCAAGGCAAGGACGGGCAAGGAGCAAAAGTACCATAGCTCAATGTGTCCATTTATAAAGTGGAGAAAACATTTGGCTAATTCACAGAGGCATAGCTCTATGGGTAGGGTACCCTCTGATCCTCAGATGGAAGGTACAATGAACACAACGTGTTGTTTTTTTTCTTGTGAACCTGGGTGTGTGTAAGGCCTTGAGGATGAGTCAGCTATGAATTAATAATGTGTGGAGCAATTAAGAAACCCATATAATTTAGTGAAATTATCTTCTTATGACAACAGAAAGTACAATCAGACTCCTGCAGCTAGGTCATAGTTCTGCCACCACTTGTGGTCCTCCCATTGAAATCTCTGTGGCAGTGACAGTGTTTGAGATCATGCTTAATTGTGTCCGTAATCTCATGAATCAGAAACAACAGACTGTTGTGAACCAAATCCGAGACTTCCATAAGCATGAACACGAATCAGGGTTCAGCTACCTGCTGCTATCTGGCCCACCTATTGAAACTCCAACTATGAGAAAAGTTTATGCAAATAACTGGTCTAAAAATAAAAACAACATTTATAATGCATTTCAGAAACTGGTCAATCATAGTTCCTCGGAATTTGTGTTCAGAACACAGGTACAGCTCTGATCCTTCTGCATAAGGCTGGAAAGATGATAGGAAGTAATATGTTGTTGGGAAATGGGTATTTGTTGTGAGATTTGTTTTTTGACTGGAAAATATTGCTTTAAGTGGTGTTTTTCTGTTGTTATTTTTATTATACATGGTTTATTATGGGCTTAGGAACTAACGAGGGACCATTCTGCAAATGCAAAGTGTCGTCTTCATTTTGCAGATGGTTCCTGCTCTAAGTTGTACTTGACAAAAACTGTCATAGCACAGAATAAATCATTTGATCCTTAAAGGGAAGTTATTAGTTTATATAAGCCAAAGCATTCTTTGTAACTAAAATCAAAGAGATACTCCTAATATGCGTGACTCCACCAGAGCTTTGAGACTACTTTCATATTTATATTTTGGTGTTCTTGTTCAGTTGAGATAAAGAAGTAGAGTCAACATTTTGGAGGAAGTTCCACATACATGGCCTTTTATAAACCATTTAAATCAAACCATCAGATTTGGTTTTTATTATATAAAGCCTGCTTTTATTACATTTTCTCTGCTTTTGAATTTTGAATGTAATCAGCATCACACTGACCTTACAAATATCTTATCCAAACTTTTTATCTCATAATATCATATCATACCCAAATATTCTCATCATCCGATATCACATCATCTTCCCCACCTTCTCAAAGCGTTCCAAGCTACCCAATTAGCACATCATGCATTTCATTGCCTCTTACCTAATTAGCAGGAAACGATTCCTTCTTCTGAGTTATGGAAAAAGAAATTATTTTTCTTTTAGGCCAGCCAACAGAGATCCTAATCTGCTGCGTTTCTCAGAAATCCCAGCCTTTGTTTACACCAGTGCAATTACTTTGCGAACAAACAGACCGAGCACTGCGATCCACAGTGCATGATAAAGTGGTATTTGTCAGCAAGATGGTGAGCACTGAACTGAGCACCTCCATTCCCTGCGTATTGCTGAAGCTTTGTAGGCAGAATAACAAAGGAGAATTTTGGAGGAAGAGTTGGAAGAGGATTATCTGAAGCAAAAGACAGATTTTCTCTCCAGGTTAGCCAGCTTCTTGAGGAATGGATACTGTCTATTAAAAGATGATGACTTAATCTGTTAATAGATGTACCCATTACTGGAAGTTCTGCAAGTGTTCTTATAATTACTCCAGGTATTCAGATGATCCAGACTTGGATCTCTGGATTAATTTGTTTCTTGCGTCACAGTGCAGAATATTGCATGATAGCCTGATAGGGGTATTTAGCACCAGCCTGGAGTACTATGGCAACTGAGACAAAATCTTTCAATCTTTCTGCTAGGGCTTAAGATGAAACTCTGAGGGAGTTGATGATGGGAAATATGGTTTTGGTGTTGTGGGTTTTGTTTGTTTGTGGTGGGGTTTTTTTGTTGTTGTTTTTGTTTAGTTTAGGTTTTTTTTTTGGGGGGGGGAAATGTTTAGTTTTGCTGTGTTTTGTTGTTGTGTTGTTTTGTTTTAATGGGAGGCCCTATTTTTAAGCATTTCTCTTTGTTAGAAAGGCCTCACAGAAGCTGTGGACTGGCTTGGAAAAAGAGCCTACCTAGGAGAGTGTTGCTTCTCTGAAAGAGGCTGATAGGAGATTCTGGTGGAGACGTGTGTGCCCTCAGTGTGTCCAAAGGCTGCATTTGGATCACTGTGTTTTGGAGTTACTGGAGACTGTTTATTCTCTGAGTTTGTCTGATCTGTTTTGAACCCAATTTTATTTCAGCCTCTAGAACATCCTGCGTCTATGACTCTGGCAAATTGTAGAGTGAGGAAAAAAGCTAATTTTTTCCATACTGTTTTTTACTTATAAGCAACCTGTTAAGGTATGTATGGTAAGCACCTGTGCACAAGGGTGGCCTGCATCTGTCTTTCTGTTCCTTTGTTTTCAGTGAGTGTTGCTGACATGGTGAGAGGTACTAAATATAAAAAATTGTTACCAAATGGGAAGTGTGAGGACAAATAATCTTTTCAAGAAGATTATATATTCTCTGCACAGATGGTAGCTTTTTAGTGTTTACAGACTCCGTTTCAAATAGGATAAGAACTTTTTTTTTTTTATAATGATCTTTTGAAACTTACTGTAGCCCACAAAGCAGTTTGGGATATTGCTATTGTGAAAACACTCTTTTCTGCGTAAGTGATGCAATCTCTTGTTGTTCTGTGGTGGCATGTGGTTGGAATGGGCTCTTTTAGTGGTTAATGGGTCATACTGAACCTCGAGGCCTGTGGCAAGTGGAATAGCACAGGGTCTGTGCTGGGACTTGCCCTGTTTAACATCAGTGACTTGCGGGAGGGGACCGAGCGCACATTCATCAGGTTCACAGATGACATCAAACTGGGGGAACGAGGTGCAAGGTTGCCATTCAGGAGGGCCTGGGCGGACTGGAGAAATGGGCCAACGGGAACCTTTGGGAATTCAGTAGGGACAAATGTGAAGTCCTGCAGCAGGGGAAGAAGCAAATACAGGCCGGGGGCTGACTGTGGGGAGCAGCTGTGTTGAAAGGGAACACAGGGATCTGGTAGACAGCAAACATCAGCCGGTGCTGTGCCCTGGCAGCAAAAAGGGGCAACAGCATCCTGGGCTTCTCTTAGAAGAGCAGAGCCAGTAGATTGATGGAAATTATTATCTCCCTCAGTACTCATGAGGGAACATCTAGATACTGTGGCTGGTTTTGGTCCCCTGAGCATGGGAAAGACATCAATAAACTGGAATGAGTTCAGCAAAGGCCCACCAAGATGGTTGGGGCAGGAGCACCTGCTGTGTAAGATGAGGCTGAGGGACCGGGGCTGGTCCCGCCTGCAGAAAAGATGGCTTCAGAGGGACCTGATAGCTGCCCCTCACTGCTTATGTGGGAATAATCAAGGAGAGGGAACCAGGCTGTTCACAGCAATGCACAGTTAATGTTTATAAATATATAAAGGGTGAATGTCATAAGGATGGAGCCAGGCTCTTCTCAGTGACAGCCAATGGTAAGACAAGGGGTAATGGGTTCAAACCGGAACACAAGAGGTTCCACTTAAATTTGAGAAGAAACTTCTTCTCAGTGAGGGTAACAGAGCACTGGAACAGGCTGCCCAGGGAAGTTGTGGAGTCTCCTTCTCTGGAGACAGTCAAAACCCACCTGGACACCTTCCTGTGTAAGCTCATCTAGGTGTTCCTGTGTAAGCTCATCTAGGTGTTCCTGTGTAACCTCATCTAGGTGTTCCTGCTCCAGCAGGGGGATTTGACTAGATGGTCTTTTGAGGTCCCTTCCAATCCATAACATTCTGTGATTCTGTGTGAAAGGTTCAACTGACATAAGTTGAAACAAGAGAGGTTCAGACTGGGTATAGGGAGAAACGTTTTCTCCACCAGGATGGTCAAGCAGTGGTTGCTCAGAGGGGCTGTGTGGTCCCCATCCTCAGAGGTTTTCAAGACTCACCTGGATAAAGCCTTGACCTGATCTCACAGCTGATCCTGCTTTGAGCAGGAGGTTGGACTGGAGATTTTCTGAGTTCCATTCCAGTCAAAATCATTCTGTGATCACGGAACCCTTCAGTTATGCCAAGATCTCACCCAGGGTGTGTTTGCATATGCCAGTCAGTGGCAAGCTTGCTGCATGTTAAGGGCAGTCAGCATCAGTAGTTTGTGGATTGCATGAAGATAGGTTCAACATGTAATGGATGCTCCTTCAGAAGGCAAAGGCCAAATTGTTTTTTTAATTTAAGTATGTGTCAGTCCCATCCTGCAGTAGGTGTGTGTGTCAGCTTGGGAAAGCTTTTTTTAATGGCATTCTTTGTCAGCGTCACGCACGTTCTGTGTGTCTGCTTGTCTTTCCAGTGAGGATATAAAAGAATAAAGCAAATGTTGTCTTACCACAGCTCCCCTTTTCTTTCTGTAGCAGTGAGATGGACCTTGAAATTTGTCCAGCCAGTTTTTTCTATCAGACTTCAAATTTGTCCTTTCTAGATTTGTTTGGTTAATAAAGATTATCCTCCTTTCTTCTTTCATCTGCTTATTTTTGGATGTTGCAAATAAATAAATGAAAGTACTCATCAACTTCTCTGCAGTACACTTTTGTGTATGATTTCTTAACATGAATTCAAATGTAATACAATTAATTTCCTACTGTTTTGCAGTGTAGTACTTGGAAATTCTACCCAAGAGAAAGAAAAGAAACTGCAAATAGGCTAGAATATGTTCTCATCTAGTTTTTTGTGCTGTGTCCTAAAAAAAAATGCATCTGGAAATCACTAAGACATAAAAAGTGCAGAATTTTAGTGTAATTTTGATAAGCCACTTCTCAGAATAAATTTCACTTTCAAATCCCAAAATTTTAATAGGTAAATAGGTTTGTTAAAAGCCAGCAAGTGCAGATAGTCACATATTTGGAATGGAATGGAATGGAACAAACTAGTACTGGTTATTCAGAGAAAGTAATGGAACATATACACCTCTGGTCTGTGCTGAAGGAGACCTCGTGAGAATATTTGGGTCACTAAGAGAATTATTAAGAAAACACTGAAAGCAAAATTGTCTTCTCTATTTAACTCTTCATGACTGCACATTGCAACACTCTTGAATTACGCAGTCATATGTATGCATTTTCAGCAGTAGCACTGCGTCATTACAGTGAAACAAATATTGGAATAGGTGAGGGGACTTCACTTAGGTTTTATTTAAGACTTCAAACAAAGGCAGGCAGTTCTTAAGTGATCGTTTCCTTGCAGGAAGTGCATTCACCTTTGTTGTGTAGGCACAGTGGTGTACAATGGCTTTTCAATGGGTTGGGGTTTTTTTCTTGTTTTATTCTCCAGCTAGTCTTCACACTGAGCTGAGGCAGGATAGCATGTAATTTAATATAATGAAGGTTATTGCAGAGGTAATTGTTGCATGGGTGATATTAAAGTAGCACTTTGCAGCTGATGAGCACTTCACTTGCCATTTCAAAGCTAAAAAAATCTCAACAACAACAAAAAATAAAGAGAAACTGCAGCATTTAGATCTCTTTACAAGAAATCATTAGAGCATTCCCTAGTATGAGGAATATTTATCATCTGTCCTCATATGTGATTTGCTGGTATAAGCAATAGAGAAAAATAATACAAAGCCACCCAATGCTGTGATTGCAGATCCTCTATTACTGGCATTGTAACCACTTTTTAAAGTTTGAGAATAAATGAATAGATATTTTTAGACATTGTTGCCCAACGGAGACGCTTGTGTACCATAATTAAAATTTGCCTTTGTGTCATTAGTGTTCATAACCCTACTTGCTGGCTGGCCTGTGGGAGTATCCTCCCTTTGAGGGAGTTTGGTCTGATCTGGGATTAATAACCACGGTTTGGCTGTGCCCCGCTCTCCAGTCTGGACTCGGGCGTGTTGTGTTCATATGCGTGTCACTTGAATTGTAAGGCAGCTGGCTGGCTGTGATGGAGCATCGAGGGGAAGACATGGATTGCAGAGAACAGCTTCTAGATTTCCTGGCAAAGCCTTCTAGTTTTTCAGCAAACCTGTGAGGAGAACTTGATTAAAACACAAAGCATAGAAGGTGACAACAAAGGACATAGCCCTTCACCAGCAGGGTGGATGATGGCAGAACTGCCGTGATATTCATATATGCTTTAATGACTTTAATAAGTGGAACATACTGCCGCCTGCTCTCACAGCCAGATTATGAACTCCATATCTTGTAAATATCTACTGAGCTCACGGGGCTGAGTAAAAACCCACAGTATTTTCCATAAGAAAAGATGCCTAAATGCAAAACCATAGCCAAATATACAATTATTTAGATTTTAGAACTTCAGTGGGATTTTAGGTTATCAGAATATAAAAGACTTCAATATTTCTTTTGCCTTTTAGCTATATACTTTTCTTTATAAGAACTGCCAGCTTTCAGCTGCCAAGTTATAATTCAGATGAGGCTGATTTCAGTAACAGACAAAATTATTCTTAAACACAGCTTGTTTGTTGACCTGTTTGGGACACATCAGGGATTTGTGAAAATGTTTTCTGGGAAGGTAGACTATTCAGGTCAGGTACAGAGTATTCTCCTCGTGTCTTAAATTTAGGAACTTCCCTACTCTTCAGCACTGTCTCTCTCAGTGTATCAGGTTTGGAAATGCGACTGATAGCCAACTGGCTTTTCTTTTAAGAAGACTCAGAATGCTTGAACAAATTGTGAAGGCTTCCAAAGGGAAATTGCCCAGACTGGAGCTTGTCTGAGGAGAGTTTGTCATCAAGGGGAATTCTCTGCCATCTAAGAAATCTTTCACCAGCGGTAGACATCCCTTACATAGAGAACACTGCCAAGCACTTACGGAAATATTTGAACTGGAAATGACTGGCTAATTGATTGACTGGGCTTTTTCTACCATGGACTTTTTTCTTTTTCTAATTTTCTTCTTTTCTTCCATTTTTTTAATCAAGCAGTTTAGAAACCGAGGACATTCCTGGCCAGGACTGCTTCCGCAATTTACTCAATTTTCCCTTTTCCTCCTTGGCTTCTGCTGACTGCCCTGGGACAGGCAGTTCTGCTGGGCCCTGCTGGAGATTCCTTTGCAGCTCAGGCCCAGGGTTTCACTGGTAGTTTACAGACCCTCGAGCAACTACTGGTTGTGAACGGAGGCAGGAAAGCCCTGCGTGCTTTTGATGGCTGAGGGCAGCCAGAAGAACAACTTGACTAGGAGGAAAGAAGAGGTTGGGGCAGTCTTCTGGGAACTGAGAGATGTGGATTCAAACCTCCTTAGAAATGAATTGTGGGTGCCTAGGGATGTTTGTCAAGGTGGGTCAGTGGCAGCACTTGTCCTCAGATCTCATTGAAAGGACTGTGACATTGCTTGCTTTTGAAATGAAGGATTTATCCAGCTCTGGAAGAGGATTCTAGGCAGAGAACCATGAATGGAGACACACCTCCTTGCGGCCCTGTGTTAGGCTCTCACGTTATCGAGGGGAGTGTGGCTCAGTATTTCTCATGTCTTTGGTTCTTGCTCAGTCTGCCAGCTACCGTGGATCCTGCTCCCAGAAGCTTCACTTTCCCCACGCACAGCACAGAGGGCGCCTCAGCCTCCAGGAAGGCCACTGAAGCTCCCATGAAAATCCAGTCTTTGAAATCTTGCAAGTTTGCACTTCCCACTTTTCATTTGTTCAGAGCTCTGTGGAGCCCTCGGGTGTTGGGAGCACTTTTTCTTTTTAAGCACACAGCACAATACCTTTCATCACCATCTTTTCCCTGGAGCATTGTTTACATTTGCCTGTTCCTCTTAAGAAGTGCAGAGCTTGCTTGCCTCTGAAGTCTGAAGTGCTCAGCTTGCAGTATCGGAGCAGGTCTCCCTCTCTGGGTCAATTTCAAAATACAGATCTTGTCTTTTCTCACTTTTTCTCCTTCGCTACTTTATGTGGCTGTGGCTTTTCCCAGAAGATGACATGTCAGAGTAGATAGATGCCACCTCCTCTGCCTTCTCAGGGGGTTTCCCTGCAGCCCCAGGAGCCTCAGGAGACATTAGCTTTTTGAAGTTCTTGTCAGCATCCTCCGAGAATGTGTTGAAGTTTTCTCCCAAAGCTTGTATTTCCTGGTTCAGTGCTGCAAGCTGCTGGTCATTTCATCCTCAAGTAAGAACACTTCTTTCTCAATGATGCTTGACAAGAAGTTTGGAATTGCCTTTGCTTTGAATAAGACATTTAGCTTGCTTGGGCCTCAAGTGCTCTGTCTTTCAGGCAATTCAATGCTTAACCTTCTGGTTCCCTGTTTAATGGTGCACATCTCTTTCTCAAAGAGTAGCTGGAGAAGAGAGAAAAATTGCCTTAAAGGCATTTTGCAATCTTGCCAGTTTGAGAGACATCGAGGGAGATTGTGGGGCTTGTCTGTGAGAATGTACTAGGGACAACATGACGGCTTTCCGTTGCCGTAATGCTCATCACCATCCTTCTCTCTTTCCTCAGCATCTTCAACCATGAGGCCCAGGGAAATGCTATAAAGGAGAAATGAACCTACGTGAGCGTCAGGATGCAAAGTCTGAGCATTATCAGTCATTGAAAAGGTTACTTTCCTTCAGTTGAAAGTGACATCTAAAGTAAAGTGAGTATCGCAATGTGTGAAAGAGGCTGGCAAGACTAATATTACGGCTATGAAATATTATCAGGGCAGCTGCCCCAAGCACTTTTTCTTATGTTGGTGGCAGTCGGTCTCGTGGGAGAGCTTTGCTGAGCTCCATCTGCAGGGAGGCGGCTTGGAAAGGCTGCAACAGAGAGCTGAGGACAGTATATAGTATTTTAAACTGTCAGTTCCAAACCGAAATATTTTAATGTAAACTTACTTATAAGCAGTAATACCAGCTTGGATTGCAAAATCTGGAAAAATTGTAGAAGCTGGACCTATATTATTCTGTTGGACTTACCATGTCTAGGTTGCAATATTTACTGACACTCAGTGATGGTACCAGAGCCCAAATTTGTTTTTCATCACAGAAATTTCATTTTGTGGTCATGAAAGGTGGAACTCAACTGGCCACTTTCACTTTCCTTTTTAAGGGCTATTTTAAAAGTGTTTCATTTTCTGGCTCCCCTCCATTTGACCTGTGGTGTAATGTTTGGACTAGAGATGCTTCTGGGGAAACATTAAATCCAAACAAACTGCCTTCTCCTCTGTTTTTCATGAAATCTTTCTTGGACGGCCACTAATGCTCTATTTTTTTTCCATTACATTCTCTGTTGAACACAGACACGCACTAGAGCTCTCATGATTAGTAATGTCCCCAGACTAAAGCAATTTTAAATGCTTTTTTTGTTTGTTGTATTTTGGAAGGCAATTAGAAACACTGTGGTACTTACTTGTTTGGTTTATTGCATCTTTCTTCTCTTTGGGGATGTTGGGGGGATTTTTTTTGTTGTGTTGGGCTTTTTTCCTGAGGATGGGCTGGGAGAAGTGAGGAACTGGAAACCCTGGAAATCCTTGGCACTAAAATCAAAATAAATTTTTCCCTTTGGTAGTATGTCTGGAAATGAGGAGAGACGAGCTGTTAAAGGTTTGGTCTGTTACACTCTAATTTCTGGAAACTTTTGGTAGTGACAATGCCTTCAGTCGTACTTAGGGACATCCGAGTTCCTTGTCTCGCAGGATTCTGACGCATTGTCTTCCTGAAGCCGCGCAGACGACGCAGATGCGACGCAGGCAAGATCCGGGAGCGTTTTGAAGAGATATCTTTCCTTTTTGCAGGGAACGTGGCAGAAGCAGAGTGAAATATTCAAAGCTCACTATTAGGAATTTAATAAATGGGTCCTCCTTGGCTGATTCGCTACTAGATATGTCCTGGTAAAGAAAGAAATGAAGGTCAGAAATGGAAGGGAAGAGGGGGTCGAATGATTGGGGTAAAATTGATGTGAAGGTTTGCTGTGGCTGTGGTTTGTCTGAACCTTTGCTGATCCAGCTTCCCAAGAAGTTGCAGCATTTCTGTCTCTTGCTTTATCCATGCTTTATGATTTTATTTCAAGTCTCGTAAAATCATCAGCTCACAATGCAATAAAATCTCTGCTTGCTTTGTTTATGTCTAACATATATATCTATTTTCCCCTGCACGCTCCACACCTGGCATAACATGACAAGGGGTCTCCTTCACATGTCTTCACAAGCTGCCTTTATTTCAGGGTTTCTAAATCAAATCATTTACTTTGTATCCTGTTGTTGGATAAAATATGTATTTCATATGCTGCTTCAGTAGCCCAAGTATCTTATGAGACTTACATTCTTCCTGCTGGAGTGTTTTTTTCAAAAATATCTGGTTCGAGTTGATGAATCTGAGAACTATAATCTGTATTTTTATTATGAGCTTCTTGGCACTGATATGTAATAAATTCACTTCGTTACCCCATCCAAGAGAAATACTGCTAAGTTGAGGGTCATGAATGTTTCATATCAATATCCTGTCTTTAATAAATCCTGGTCACTTGTGCAAAAAATCTGTCTGCTTTATGTTTTGGGATATTCAGGAAGAAAAATATGGAAAAATGAAATATTTTAGTCTGTGACTTCCTTCCTTTTCACTGCCTATGTCTCCTTGGTCTTCCCGGTAGATATCTCCAGGACGTGCTAACTCAACCAGGCTGCAGCTGAGCCCAGGAGCCAGAGTAGAGTTGGTCCATCCATGCTTCTTGTGACTCACCGTCCAAAATGTCCTAACCTCTAGCATCTTAAAGCTTCTACCCTCTGAATCCTGAATTATTTGTATATAAGAGTTTGCCCTCTACCCCAGGAAATATTTTCTCTCTGTGGCAGTGACAAGCAAAAAGCAACTTGTGGAGTAATGGAGTAAACCAAGAAGACCTAGATGACAGGAACCGTGTGCTGTGTCTGGCACACGGCACATAGCACATAGCACATGGCTAGGGCTCACGGATAGTACTGGTTTTAGTAAGAAGAAGACTTTCTCAGGATAACATTGCCTGGTCCTTGTACTCTGCCCGTGTCCCTGTGTCCCCAATAGGTCAGCATCTCCTTTGGCAGCTTGTTCTGGTTTTCTTGGATTACTTTGTCTATCGGGGATGGACAGACAGGCTTAGGACAGACATCATAGAGCTGATGACTTTGTGAAGGACATATTTAAAGTGAAAGAAAGCAGATGAAATAAGCATAAATTAACACAGTATGTTTTTATTCTAGTTAGAGTTTCATGATGATCTGTGGGAGCCTTGCCAGTACAAGAACCTGGTACGGGAGAAGATTAGGCCATGTCATTAGGTGTAAGACCACCTGTTATCTACAAGAAAAGCTCAAGCTATGTTCTCATAACCAATGAAAGCTATGGTGCAGTAGTTCCCCAAATGAGCTGCGATACCAAGATTTCAGTTTACTTTGGAAGATGCTACCAGGATGTAATTTCATAGGTGGGTTTTCTGGGCTATTTTAACTTGTCAAAACACACTTCCATTAGTCCAGTTACTGGAATTCCCTGGAGGAAAGCAGCCTTCAGAGGAATGAAAACCACAGCATACCAGCACAAATAGTTTTCCCGTCTGTTGCATAATAAGGTGACTTGCTTGGTTATTCCATGGTTGTTGGTCCTTTCCATGCCGAAAGAGATATTTGGAAACAAAAGTCCAGACTGCGTTCGATGGCCTGACCTGTTTTTGAAGTCAGGCCCTGAAATAAGGGAAGAAACCAAAGCAGGGGAAGCATAGGGAATTTCATCATCATCTCACCCTCTCCAGAATGAAAGAATCAGAAAGGTCTGCTGTGTATGTGGAAGACAGGAAGCATGATTTTGTGATTAAGGCATATGACTGAGACTCCAGCAATCCTGAGTTTTTACCTCTGCCACAGATCTGCTTACCATTCCACCTCTCCTTGCCACAGCTGATACTAAAATCAGGCTGGAAGGACACCAGAGCCTTACAAGGAAAGACCAATACTGTCTTTTCTGCTTGGTGGTGTTACAGAGTATCAGGACCTGTTGGCCCTGCAATACACCTAAATTTCCACCCACGCACAACAGCAAGGTCCATCTAGATTCAGCCCATCGCGTGGGTGGGGGTGCAGGACACTTCATTTACAGTGCAAATAAAGAGAGAAGGTGTTAGCGTTGCTCCAGACAGAAACTGTCTAGAGTGCGCATAAACTATCCTTTGTTTTGGGAGACAGGACTGGCACCAGATATTAAAACCTTTGGCCTGAAGCTCCAGACTTCGTCACTCATTGTTTGGTTTGCTTTTCAGCTCACAAAGCAATACTTTCCCACTCTAAATGCAGCTTATCACGTCAAAAATGTGCACTGCTATAGCAGTTGTCGTGGCAGACGCTGCTCTTAATGACACGTTCCATGTGGAAAGCAGCAATTCCAGGCAGGGCAGCAACTTATTAGGGCTCGTTGAAGCGAGGGAGAACAGCTGGCTTGGCCAATGCACGCTCCGTGATACTGAATTTGGGCTCACACCATAAAATCTGACCCATCGGTGCTTTATTGCTGGTGTAGGGTTTCTGTGTTCCAGCTGCAGTTGCTGGATCGACAGTTGCTGGTGGTCTGCTGAGAAGCTGCACGTGTGTGTGGTTGGAGTGTTTCTTCCACTCCTGTTTCCAGGTGCAAGCAGACTCAAGAGTCACAGAAGAAAGAGGATGATGGTTGTTTGTCCCCAGAACTCATCATGTTTCCAAGAGCTGTTATTTGTGTTGGTTCGTCTGGAACTTCCTTGTGCCAATGATGGCTGCTGGACTTTCACTTATTTCATGTTTTGTAGATAGCTGTTGAGTTTTAGGAGGCCAACGCCCTGCTGCCGGGTCAGGGCGGCATTGGGTTACATCTTGCTGTGCTGGGGAGCCCTGCCGTGCCATCGGAAGGAGGGATACCCCAAGGAAGCCGTGGTGCTCTGTAGTCGCAGCACACCCTTGGAGACTTGGCTGGAAAGGGCCTGTTTGGGTAACAGCCAAGCCCTATAGGACGTTCCTGGCCAAAAATAAATGTAGAAAAATAAAACTGCCAAAAGAATAAACTAATTTATTATGTGTTTCTGTCACTGTCCCTTCTGGTACAGTCCTGCCTTATGCACTTGCTATTGCAAATGATGTTTGGGATTGTTTCTGTGTCACAAGCATTTTTTTTTTATTTTCATAGGAGACATGGTATAGCCAGAGAGACAGGTCGCCTTCTAGCACCTGGTGGTGCAGGCTCTGCTCTGAACAGTGTGGATTTCTAGCTGGGAATTCAGATTTTTCTAGTAGTGTCAAAAAAACACCAAAACCTCCAACACCACCACCCGTTAAAGCAGAAGGTTGTTGTAGGTACTTAATTAAAAATTGTGTAATGGTAATTTTATTGTCTCTCCAGATATGTGTTCCTGTAATACATAAAATAACAGTTTGAAGGAGAGAATTAGAGAGACAGCTATTTCTGCATTGGTAAAGAGAGCAGCAGTCTTTATTTTTGAAAACAGCCTGGGGCTGGTTTGGCAGCAAAACCTTAACCCGACAGCCGTCATGCTTTGCCATCTGCTCAGACAAAGCACGCCTTAAACACGGTTGACTCCTGAAAAGAAACAGCGACAGTGTGTGATGTACACACACACTCACCAGTGACAGTGGGGTCCCAAACCTCCCCAGACCCCTGCCCATCAACACCACTGGAAAATCAATACCCTTGGTGGCTTTTTCTTCTCCTTTCTGGTCACGCTGGTCTCTGCCACTCTCTCCGTGCACGGGAGGGCTGACCCGGATTTTGGCCACTCTGATCCTCTTCTGGCTCAATGGTGCTTTCCTCCCTCCTTCCTAAAGATGTGGAAGCAGTGGGGATCAGCACTGGGGGCACGCAAAGCCGACTGGCAGAAGGAAAGCATCGCAAGCTGTGCATCCACGCTGGGCTACGGGGTCTGATTTGTGCGGCTGAAACCGTGACAAGCGGTTTCGCAAAGGTACAATTCAAGAGAGAAATTCAAGCTGACCTCTTGCCACACTTAAGGCTGGGATCTGTGCTAAACGAAACAGAAGTATGAGCTCCCTGCTGCCTTCCACATGGAATACCAGTATTAACTGGACACTTATTTAGGAAATTTTAAATAATAAAAAAAAATATGCCTTCTAAACCTCACTGAAAAAAAAAAAAGAAAAAAAAGAAAAAAATCTGTCTTGGTGGAAAATTTTTGTGTTTTTTTTCCAACAGAGGCTGAGGAAATCATTATTCTCCCTGTCACTCTCCTTCCTGCTTGAAAAAGTAGGCGGGGAAGGAAAGAAAAAGCTGGAGAAGGAAGAAAAAAACAAACCGAACCAAAACACAAAACCAAACCAAATTCATTATTTGAAAGTATGAATGGTTTTTTGTTACGGAAAAACTTGCAACATACCTTTGACACAGCCGAGTCCACCCATCCGGTGGAAGGGCTGTGTGCCTGGCCGGCGTGGGTTAGGACACAGACCAGTTGCCTTTCTGCGATGGGCATGGTGGTAGAACCCTGCCCCAGCTCCAGGGTCCTCCAGCAGCTGCAAAACAAGGCAGGGAGGAGAGGAGAGATGGAGGAGATGGCAGGAGGTGGGAGTAGACTAAGTCTGTGCTAAGAGTGGGAGACCAGAAGGAATCCACACTGTGGACTGTCTGGGAAAATCTCTTTGTGTAAAGTACAGACAGGGACAAGCTTTTTAGCAGCGCCTGTCATGATGGCACAAGGGGTAATGGTTTTAAACCAAAGGAGGGGGAGATTCAGGACAGACATGAGGAAGAAATTTTTTACAGTGGGGGTGGTGAAGCACTGGCACAGGTTTCCCAGAGAGGTGGTCGATGTCCCATCCCTGCAGACATCCAAGGCCAGACTGGATGGGGCTCTGAGCAACCTGATCTAGTTGAAGATGTCCCTGCTCATTGCAGGGGGTTGGCCTAGATGACCTTTGAAGGTCCCTTCCAACCTGGACTATTCTATGAATCTATGAAATGCAGACATCAGAATTTGACTCAAAGGTGTTTTCTTTGAAATTAAACCAAATGCCTTAAATTCCTTGTGAAGCAACTGGCAGCATAGGGGTGAGGTGCAGATGTTGGAGGATGCTTTGGTAAACAGCAGCAGTGGATCAGCTGTTGTCTTGGTGTAGCTTTTCATGAATTTTCAAGGAATTGTTGTGATGGCACCTGCACATACCAAGAGCACCATTAGGAGATGTTTTCAGATATTTTCATGCATTACCTGTGGTCACTGGATGACTGAAAACAGAACAGATTGAAACCTCACTTTCTCCATCTTAAATGTGTTGGAGCTCCTCTGTGAGGAGCCTTCTTAGCTCTGCGGGTCAAATGTTTCAGGAGGATCCACAGCATACAAAGCTGCGAGGCTGGAGCCCCAGCCGCGGCCTAACCATGTGCACATATTTGTCTCCATAACATTTCACCCTTTGTAGCTCAAACAGCTACTGACCCCTTTGGTTATCTGCTCCCTTTGGTTATCAGTACCTCAGCGGATTTCCAAATTCTAGTATGCTAAGTTCCACACTTGAGATTATTTGGGACAATTTATTATTTACATTTCTGCGACCTGGTAAATCAGGTTTTCTGATTAAAACTGCAGAGGCGTAGCAGAGCTCCATTGGCATCTAAAGACGGGCACCTTTCCAAGCGGTGGTCATGAGTAGGAAATCCAGCGTGGATGAGCTGCTGGGCTCTTGGCTCCTCTGGTGCTTTTCCTTTTTCACCTGTGTAGGCCCAGCTCTTTGGAGTTATTTACACACAATTGTGGCAATCTCTGTGTACATAAGCTAATATATGCAAAGCTTTTTTCACAACCCAGGCCTGAGATTGCAAATTCTCCGGCGCAATGTCTCTTCTCTCTACACATTTGTATTTAACACAAGGCCAGTCTCATGAGGAGTTTCCAGACAGTACAGGGTGGAAGCCATAAAATACAGTAGTTCAGATATTAAGAAAGGCTAGAGGGCTGTTGGTTCAGAGTTCCTGGAAAGCCTGGGATGGCGTACAAATGAGGTAATATCTAAAACATCTTCAAATATGTTTCTAAAGCAAATGTTGCACAATTAAATGAAGGCTTCAGAGGAATAGAAGAGTAGAGGCAGATTTGTTTTTCTGTTGAACAGGACAAGTGTGTCATGTTTAATGATTCCCATAGAAAAACATGGCCTTCAAAATCAAAGCCATGTTGTCAGTATAACAAAGTATACAGGATTGCGACCTACAGAGCTGTAGACCCCTTCATAAAACCCGAGCAGCTCTCACCATCTCTTTCTAGTTGAGTTTTGTCTTTTCCTAGGCTTTCTCTTTTGGTCTAATATGTGTACTCATGCAGTAATTATATTTTTTCTCAGGGTCAGAGACCGATGAGCACCAGAGCTGTGCTGCAGATTGCTTCAGCTGCCTCCTGCTGTCCCCGCATATAGCTCTGATCTTATTTGATAGATATTCTCAAGCTGTGTTTCTTAATGAAACTGTCTTTAAAATAGCAATCCATGGGTTCACAGGGCTACAAATTTTTTGCAGTTGTGTATCTGAGACATTTTTATACGTTGCTTTAAATTATTCCATTAAGCTTATGTTCAGCTGTTCCAAACACACTTCTGTTCCCTGTAAAAGGTGTGTCCTGCCGCACTTAAAAACACAGGCGGCCTTGGTTGACTGAGTTTCTCTCCTTGCATGTGGAAATAATTGCATGGCACAAAGAACAGCATTAAAAATTGCTTCTACTTTCCTTGCTTCATTTACAGAAGGGGCCTGTTGAATCTCTTTGTTGAATTCTTTGGACATGAGTTGTTTAAAAAGGACTAGTGGTTTCTTCTGGTGATCCAGGGATTCTTGTCCTGACACAGGACACCTGCACAGGACACCTGCACAGGACTTTTTGAAAATATTGAGGCTCTCCACAGTTTTCAGCTTGACTATCCTCATTTGTTTGGCAATTTTGGAAGTGAAAATCTTTACAAATCTGTAGATCCTGAGGTGCCTCGAGCAAGGACCTTTCCTGGAGTGCCTGAAGTTCTCAAACATTTCAAATACAGTATAAATGTCACTAAATAATGTCTAGTTGATATCCCAAAAAGCCTGAGTCATAGTGGTACCTTCATGTTCTTGTCAACTTCTTTTGAGTAGACAAGAAGCCTCATTTTCAATCTAAAACATTCAATAACGGTATTTAAATAGTTCAGTCCTGTGGCTTTAGGATGCAACTCCTAGGCTGTATAACAGACTTAGAAAGCTGGAGTCTCCAAAACAAGGGAAAACCAAAGCATTGCAGCCAAATTTTCATCTGTCTTGTACACTTGAACTTGTAAACTTGTGTGTGAACCCTCGGTGCCTGTCATGAGGATATTTACACACACCAAAGTGCAAGTGGAAGGCCAGGCTGGGTAGGCGGGCACTGTGTGGTTTGTACACGGCAAAGTTGGGTTTGCATACGTTGATGTGGTATGGTGTATTTCTGCAAATGGAAATCTGAGGCCACTTTTGCAGAAATGTGTTAACCTCGCATTGCCAGGTCGTTCGGCTCTTCTCTGAGGAGCACACACACAAAACTGGGTAACACTTAGAATCTGAAGCTCAAAATATTTAGCCCCGTCTAACACTGAAATCAGTTAGAAGATCCGTTGTGGGGTGTGTTTGATTTCTTTAATAAAGTCAACCAACACATAGCAGTTACACCTGAAGAAGGAAGGGAGAGGAAGATGTTGATGTTTACAGTTCTGGCACTAAGATTTTCAGCATTATTAAAAAACCCAAAAAATGCTTATCTCTTTATTTACAAGTTTGTAGAAAAAAAAAGATTTTTACTTAAAAAATATCCTTTTTTAGGATTGGGTTTCCATTGTTACCTCTAGGAGGCAGCTGTGATGACAGGAACAGTTGTCGAGGAAATAACAGCCCTTTTCTCTTGTTTGTAGCAAGATTTTAGATTTGACTCCCCCAGGGACACAAGCATCGTTTGTATTTCTGCATCTCTGGGATGGAATAGATTTGTCCAGTTTTTTTATTTGCTTTTTGGTTTTGTTTCAATTTTACTTAGGTTAGGCATAGCTGTGTAAAAAATCCCAAACCAAGTAAAACAAATCTTTTATGGTCTGTCTGATCTTCCAGCCTTTTCATTTCTGATGTTAAAACATTTTTATTTCTGTTTCATTGTGTACGAAAGCCAAAGTGACTGAAATTTAAATTCTGGATCAAAATCTGGCAACTAATAGACTACAAAACTCTGAAGGAAAACATTATTCTGTGTGCATGAGACATGAAAGTTAATTGTTTAAGCAAAAGATTTTTTTAGATGTTTAGGTTTTGCGTGTGAATTGTCCCACTAATACTGGCCTAAATCTTCTACAAATACCGTAAGTAATACAAATATTTGCTAATAGCTTGTTTGATTTTGAACTTGCTTCACTTGCTTTGGCAAAATGCTGCTCCTGAGTGAGTAGAAGAGTAATTGGGTCCGCAGCCTTCAAGCACGGTGGCTGCAGCTGTGAGTCACCTCATTACTTTCAGTGCTGTCTTGGGATCTCTAATGACGGCAGCTGGTCTGAGTGCCGTGTCCCCTGTGTCCCCCGTGTCCCCCGGTACCAGCCGTGTCACAGGGCAGCCGCGAGCCCCAGCGGTGAGGACATCGCGTGGGCTGGGAGGTCAGTGCTGACTCAGAGGGGAAGGAGCGCTCATCCAACCCGGGGTGGTGTGAAGTGCTCTGCGAATTGGGACCTCTGTTTATGACATGACTTCACCCACGCTCACATTTTCATCCTTTTTCTCACAGGGGGGTGTGACAGTTCCCCAAACCGAATTTGTGGAAATGAAATCAAAATGGGGATGAATATGACTTACAGACGTCTAAGACTTTCATCATTTTTTATTAAGAGTTTGAAAATGTTGATTCATTTATTTATTTATACACTACAAATATAATCTCACATTTGCTTTACAGATAATTAAAAGTCCCATGACTGTGACCTTCTAAAATTACTGCCCTACCAGTCAGCTAAAGTTGCTTTTGGATAGTACTGATCCGTCAAACCACCCATGGGATTCCAGATCAGTTTCTTTCAGATCTTCAAGTGACTTGGCACTTGAGAGGGCTGGGTGCGATGCAGAGCCTCCCACCAGTCTGGAAATGGAGAGAAGCACAGATGATGCCACCTGAAGCTCTCCTTCCTTACACCTATGGAAAGCTGTCCCTTCAGGCTTGGCAAGCCAGGCGTAGCGACCAGCTGTAGCTGAGCAGGGTATTTTAATACCTGTTTTTTCTTGTGGATTTTCAAATGTCAAAATATCTGAAGTTCATAAGCCTTTAAAGCACTGATACAAGGGAAAAAAAGGAAAAAAAGAAACCAGGAGAGCTCTAAATCCATGTTGCTTATGGCATTTTGGGAAGTCTTTTACACCTGTGCAAAATGTCTATAAAGAGACACTAAACTAACCCGCTGCATTTTGTTTACTTGCTTTGTGTGGGTGTAAATGATTAAATAAAAATGCCAAGCAGTGGTGGATTCAGCATAATGATAGTACTGTTTTAGCTCGCTCTGCGTGGCTTGTTCTATTAATATATGTTTGTGGTCAGGAAGGAACGCTGTCTCACTTCGCTAAAATACGAAACTTGGTAAAGTGTAATATGTGCAGTATTAATTTTGGTTTGACACCTGCCAGGCAAAGATCTTCACCAGCCAAAGGCATTCTTCTCAGCTGAGCTCCATCTGTTCTGCAGATCTTCGGTTCTGATATTTCTAACTACTCAAGCCAAAGCAAAAAGCAGAGCCAACTTGAAGAAAAAAATCTCTAGGAGGAATGAGCAGTTTTATCAATGCTAAATATAATGGTTTGTTGTCATACGTGGTTGAAGTCCTGTAAAGGAAACATGTGCAATTAGTTGTGTTGTATAAGAAAACAGTCCTTCAAACTGGCAGTATGATTTTTGCTGTTGCATGAAAGGAACATCCATAGCTGAAGTCCAGGCACATGTTTTTACTGTTGAAATGCTGCAGCCTTTAGAAAGATTTCTTGGTAGGAAGTTGCTAGTAAAAATTTTTATCAGTTATTGTACTTGGCAGATAAACATCTCAAGGAGTCTGCTGTGATTTTTGCACACAAAGAGCAGTAGGATTAACACCTGCCTCAGCTCTTTGAAAGACAGAGCAGTCTATTTGAAATAAGCATTCAAGTGGTGTCTGTCAAAAGAAGTTAACTTCCAATCCCCTGACAAAAGTTGCATGATAAGTTTGTCACCTGGCTGACAAAATAATCATTAATTGCTCCAGGTGTCTTTGTTTTGCACTTAGAGTGGGTGAATTACTCTGTCAGAGCTGCCCGGCCCACCCGGGTAAACATTTGCCTCCTATCAAACCATGAGAAGCCTAATGCAAATATATATGTGCTTTATGTTTGTCATAGCTTCATACCACCATCCACTGATTGTTAATTATTGTTTGTGATAGCGTGGAGGAGAAACTTGACTGAGGGAACTGATGGCTCTGTGTGCCTCAGACCAGTAATTAATGGCTGAAAGTGTTGTGAGTATTATCATAGAATCATAGAATTCACTAACAACTGCAGAGCATTCAAAAGCATATAGAAGTCTGCTGGCATACTTCAGAATTTGATTTTTTAATTTCTAGAGTTGACTCTTGGAGTGACCGATGGCATATAAACCAGAGGCTCTCATCTCTCCGCTCAGGCAATCAGGTAGCTTTGTGCTGTCTAACAACTAGTTGCATCTGGCTTCCAAAACATGGTCATACATCTTCTTTCCATATAACTTTTCAAGTCATATTTGGAAAAGAGTCTTTGCCCAAGGTCTGAATGCTCAGCATATGTATGTAAGCAGTTCTTCCAAATAATTCCTAAAATCTTAGGTGTTCCTCAGAACTTCCCAGCTGAGTAGATATTTCTTTTTTCCTTAGTGTAACACAGCACCCTGAACCTGCTCGTGCATTTATACCAAAGGTGTCACTGCAAGGATGCCATCATTAGCTGTGGCTTCAGTGCTGATGCATATAGCTTATTTATGTGTAACAATATACAAATTCATACGAATACCAAACACATTTTACTTCCCCTTCAGTTTCTACAGCAGCATCAAATGCTGCTAAAAATAGAGAAGTATAAAACCACAGAATGATTAAGTCCAGTCCTGTCTGTAATGCTTAGGTAATCCTGCTTGAAAAGAGAGCAGATATATGTTGTGGTTTTGTTTTCTTTGCACAGATATTCGTTTCCCCACATGGATCTGCAGTTGCCATTTTATTTATGAAATTAATTATTTGATTTCTTGGTATGCAACAGCAGAGAAATAGTAGATAGACTTGTAATGATTTTTGTGCATGGGAAACAGAATGATATCCACACAATTAGCAGCTGAAACTTTGTCCCTGCTCTTCCCAATAAAAAGCAAAAGAGCAAGTGAAAACCCAATCCCTTTCAACTCCTTAAACCTAGGGATTGCTCCCTATGGCTTGAAAAGGATGAAAACTTAAGACAGCATGAATTTGTTTAGGGACTTCTCTGTCAGTCTGTTTGACATGGATTAATCCTGAAGGCCATCAGTATAGCAGAGATCTGTGGAGGTACAAAACTTGTAAAACAGATTAAACAAAGTTTGAGAAAACTGCATAGCTGCTGGAACTGAATAGCGGGAATACTACTGAAAACTTTTGTCATGAAATGTGAATGTTTATGTTTCAGGTTTTAGCAGTCTGCTGCCACATCCACGGCTACTAGGCAATCATTAGCAAGTGATAAAGAATATATGAATTAGCTGCTGGTATTGAGCCAAAATAGAAACATCTGAGCTCTCAAATTGCCTGTAGATTTACACAATTTTGTGTTGTCTTTTTTTCCTACCCTAATACTCCAAATGTATTTAATGTCACAAAGCAAGATGCTTTAGAGCTCACGCAGAAGAAGAAATTGCCATTGAATGAAGATAGATGTACTTTTTAATTACACCAGCAAACTTATGGCAGGAAGGAGGTGAATTTGGTACCATGGGTAGATTCGGTTTCACTTGTGGGGCCCATTTAAAGTTGTCATAGATTTTATTAACTCAGGATCCTACCCACAATTAATTCTGCAAGTTGGCTGTCATAGTATTAGATTCTAGTTTATTTAAAATAAGACAGAAAACTTCCAGTCTTTTAGTACAGCTCTGAAAAAACAGCATGATGTGGAAGAATGCAGCCAGTCTTAAAAATTTATTTCATATTTACGTTCAGTTTGATTAGTGCCTTTCATAATTTAATTACAACACATGGAAGTATAAATTACCAGGATAAAAGTACACTTACGAGTAAGTGTTTAATGATCACTAATTGACAGAGGTTGGTTTTATTCATACACAGTCTGTATATTAATGACTGTTTGCATTCATCAGATCAGAAATTATCAAGATATAGAAACTTTACAATCCTGCACTTACGAAGCAACACTGCAGACCTTCTCAGACAATCATAAAATTCTCTGTCAAATTTGTTTTACTATAATGTAGTCAGTCAAAAAAAAGTGCCACTTTTTAAACCCTTTTTTTAGGTGTTTTTCTTTTAATGTGCTTATGGTACAGATTCCATTCTGTAGTTTAGCATGACTATTTAACTGACCAAGATTTCATTTTGATTACCTTAGAGAAGATAGTGTATATTCTCGATTTATACAGGCATTCTTGGGAAGGTAACTGGGCCTGTTGTTCCTACCAAGGTGCAGTTTTTCCATCACTGGGATTTCCCTGTGTCGAGTCAGCTCTATGGGAGGAAGAGGAGGCAGCTCCCAAGCAGAACCAGAGATCAGCTCGTGCTTGGCAATCATCCTTAAATGGTGTCCTCCGATAGCCTTGATTCAGATGAAGGAGATGGGCATCACTTTGATAGTGAGCAACAGCCTCCAGAGGAGACAGCCAGCACAGAGAGGTGGAACAGCTACCACAGGTTTCTACTTTGCAGCCACCAATGCAGCTCGTCACTCGTGCTGGGCAGGAGAGACAGAGACCCAGCTGCACACATCCTAAAGGCAGGAGAAGGATATACATCTTCTTCAAGTTATTTTAATCTGCTTCTCTACATTATTTTAATCTGAGTGTATTAACTTTCTATATGGAAAGATGTCTATAATGGAGTCAAGCCGTCTTGCTTCAAACAGTACAGGATTTGGTTCAATTTTTTCTCACCCCTCAGTCAAATGCTTTTTGAAACTTGCTGACACCAAGAGGCAAACCGTAGTAGTTTTGAATAGACTTTTGATGGGCTGTGTGATCCGTGCTATTTGCAGATGTATAGAAAAGATATGTCTATGGTGACATATAGAAGAGAAGTATTTTTCCATGTTCCCTGGAGCATGATTATTTGGAGGTGTTGCAAAACACTAATGTTCCCTTCCCAGTCTTTGAATCAGACCGTTGTTTAATTAGCAACAAAGACAACAAGAAAAAGAACAACACCCAAACTGTATAGTAGGGGTTGGTTTCTGGATAGCCTGTTCCACTTTTTTCACTGATGAGCTATTTGAGCTTTTGTGTTTAAACAGGTCCTGAATCAGACCCTTCTAAAGTTCACAGCAACTAAATAACCTTATAATGCTTTATGATAATCTTTTAACTTGCACGGGAGGGTGTAAGTGCTGTGCTCTGTACGCAAGCCTGCCAAGTGTCGTGTATCTGGAGTGATACTTTTTCATCTGGCACACCAGTTGTTCATTGCCACAGGTTGGCTTAGAGCTGATGAATTTGGATGTGCTGTAGGAAGGGGGCAGGCATTTGCCTGCAGTTTGGCCTGTTAGAGCAAGGTTGGGTGAGAACAGCTGAACAAGAAAGCAGAAGAGCGCTGTACAAATGGAGACCCGCTGTCACCTCCCATCCCATTTTCTAATAAACTGAACCAAGCCGCCCCATGCAGTTATCCAGCACCTTCTGTTTATTCCATCCTTCTCTCCAGGACCTCCACCATGATCTGCCCTTTGACTTCAGTGACTTACAGCATCCATTGGGATTCTTTCAAAACAATTAATCTCTGCTTTCCCTGTCATCCACCATTTCTGGTGGCTCAAGGGAAAAGGTTCTTCACCCAGAGGGTGGTGGAGCACTGGAACAGGCTCCCCAGGGAGGTGTCACGGCCCCAAGCCTGACACTGTTCAAGAAGAGACTGGACAACACCCTCGGACACATGGTGTGAACTGTGGGGTTGTCACATGCAGGAACAAGGGTTGAACTCCATGATCCTTGTGGCTCCCTTCCAACTCAGGACATTCTATGATTCTGTAAGGGGGCTGCAACTCTCAGAGGTCTCTGATCCCTCCATTACTGGGAGTATTACACACCTTCCAATTCAGGTTCTGCAACCCCACCTCAGTGCTCTTAAAAGCCTGTCCCAACCTGATCCACCAAGTGTTGTTCTCCTTCCTGACCCACTTCTACCATTGTGCTGAGGCCAAGGGAGTTCCACTTTAAAGAAAATATACCTGATTAAGTGCAAGTTCGTTTGCTATTGTGACATCCAGTCATTAAATAATTTCTGGAACATAACACAGCTGCCAAAACACACAGCAGGCAGTCTGGCAACCATGACCGTGCCCGTTCAGTACCCACTGCTGTGTCTGTGGTTCAGGCTAGTTGAACAAGTACTCTGTGCCCAGAGGGGGCTGGAGGGAAACAGACTCTAGCACTAGGTTCTTTATTATATGTGTTTCCCTTTACCTGATGTGCCTCAAATGTCACTGCTAGCACATTAGCCACAACAGTTCTGTGGAGCTTCAAAGTCCATTTTAGCACAATATCCTGTAGTAACCAAAGCTTTGTGCTCCTCCGCTGCGGGCTGTTGTGTGTTTGTGTCTACCCCTAGTAGTTTTCTGAACCTGTTGGCCAAATTCAAGAGTGCTGCCTAGCTGCTGTTGCAGAGAGGAGCAATTTCATTAGTATCTTGAGAATTAGTAAGCAGCTGGAGAAGTCCTGAAGCATGAGTCAACTGTAGAACTCAAACCGGGGGGGAAACAAGACTTTTTTGGTTTGCTGCTTGTGGAACTGCTTGATCTAAGTTTAGCGCTTCTCAGGGAAGAACTGTACTCCAGATGCCAGGAAAGACAATTAAAGAGGGCTCTGAAACGCTTGCTTTGAACTCTCCAGAAATTATGAGCAGGATCTGGTGGTAAGAGGGTCAAGTGAACAACAGTTAGTGATTTGAGTCCAGATCACTGAAGGACTCTGTACACCTGTCAGCAGGAGATGCTGGGGCCAGACACATACCTATGTGATTACTCCTTTTTACAGTCCCATTCCAGCTAGGCAGGATCTGAACCCCAGAATCACCTACCTGTTTCTGATGTGTTTATATAAAAGTTAGAGCATTTGTCTAGCATTATATCTGCAAAGGGCTCTAGCATTCAATTTTACTCTGTTTCAGTGTAGCCTTTGATTCCCAGGAGAGTTTTCTCTCTACCAGGCTCCATTCTAAAGGTTGGGAAGCATTCTTCACCCTTTCCACCCTTTACATGTTTTGCTGAAATTATTTATCTGGAGAAAGGGAATGAAGAGGAGCATGACTGTGGGCCTCAGCATTAGGGTGTGCAGCTCAGAGAGACCAGGGTTCCCATCTCCTCTTTCAGGGCTGCTTCTGTCTTCTTATCCAACGAGCATGTATTATACATGGTAATTTAAGTGGATAGAATACAGAGGCAGTACTGGAAGCAAACACCAGTCCCCAGAACATCCTTTCCCAAAGGACAGATTTATTAGATAGTTACTAGATAAGAGGTGGGCCATTGTATCCCTGGCTCTCCAACTGTCTCCTGAACTGCCCGTGGAGTTGTCCTTGCAGAATTAGGCAGCAGCTGATGGATACTTTTTCAGCATTTTGGATTCAGGTACATCATCTCCATCAAAGTCACTTTTACACAGCAAAGAGCAAAATACTAGAAGTTTGGTTTGTGTTGCATGATGTAAAAATGTATTGACTGCATAAGGGAGAAGACTCCCTGAAACTCCAACAGATGCTTTTGGTGATGCACAGAGAGGTCACACTTACATAGAAAAGGGTGCTTTAGACAAAACCATAAGGCACTTTGGGCTGTCAGCAGTTCTGAAGAATCAGGTGGGTACTTTGCAGATCACCAAAAAATGCCTCAGCACTTTTTGCTGCTGTATCCTGTGTTGGAGCAAAGCTCGCTTGCTCCCCCCTGCATTCCAACAGCATGGAGGGCGGGAGGTCAGTCCCTCAATGCTGATAAAGATTTTCCCATGACGCAAGACAATCTAAGAGATGATCTCAGCTTTTTTCATCACCTAGAGAGGGTGATGAGAAAGCAAAAATCTTTAAATGATTCAAAGCCCATTTTCACTGGACTTTATCTTGCATCCTCCCACTTGTGCCAAGCGGGACAGAGCTGGGGTGAGTTTATTTTCCGTCCCCCTGATTGTTACAACATCTTCTTGGAGTCTCCTACTTAAAGCTGGAGAGGTCCTGAAGAGAAAGAAATGCAAAAGTGCCTTTGCCCCATATGTAGCTTTGGTATCTGGTTTACTCTGTTGTGTCTGGTACGTATCTGTGATACTATTTATATCCAGCTCTGTTTCCTGTCCACACTCACCAGCACCGCCGTATCTCCCATTCTGTGCAGTGGTCTTGGAAGCACACATGCACACGCAGGCCAGAAGTTGTCAACATCGCCTGTTTTTTTGACTGGGACAGCTGGGATAAAGGCTTAGGGTGGATGAGCTTCCTTGACCAGCGAGAGCTGGAGATGGGGAGAAGCGCATTGCCTTATGTTGCAGCTTGGATACAAGGAGCTGTGGGTCTTTCTCTGGGTGGATTTCAGCTCCAGCACCAGGGTGGAGAGAGTCCTCTCCACCTCCAACCCACAGAAAGGGGGTTGTCACGTCCCAAGCGCTGGGTTAGTGAGCTGGCCAGTGGTCCCAGGAGAGCAGCTCTGCACCAGGCTGGCTCACTCCCCAGCACAAAGTCGTCTGCTCCCCGTTCCTCAGGGACTTTGTGGCTTCAGTGTGAGCAGCAAGACTTTAGCCCCTAAATCTGCACAGCACGTGGCTCTGGCACTTCACGTCATAGACCGTGTCCACAGCTGGACATGGTGTTTCACTCCGTGTCCTTCCCAGAGGCGACCACACCACAAATCAGCTTCTCTGGGGAAACCCTTGATATGCTCCAATGGTGCCCCGAACCCTGCTTCTTACAGTTTGTAACCACACTGTCCTCATTTTGCTAAGCTGAAGAATATATCTAACATAAGCACATACACCTCCACACTGGATCCACTTAAAGCAAGAAGAGCTTTACATTTTTTTGCAAAATTGAGGTCGAAGCATCCTAAACATACCTTTCAAATGCAACTGCAGGATCTGCGTAACTGACACTTTTGCTCTGATCTTGTTACCTCCCTCAGGCAGTTCCTGACAAATGGAGATTCTAAGTGAGGGCCTGTAGTAAACATAACTGAAAAAAGGCGTCTGTAATGTTTTTGCAATGTGTTCAAAGCAGCTTGGGTGCTGAGCACAGAAAACTAATTTCCCTTTTACTTGAAATGCCATTATGTTTATTAAATTAAAAGTGGCATTAATCCTAGAACAGATCCAAATCTTTTTGTGATTTTACATTTGTGATAACTAAAAGATCTGACTAAATATTTCTCTGTACCTCTAACTAATATTGCCCATCATGTAATACTTGTCTCAGGTTTTCCTCAGTGACTTTGTATCAGAGCTGAAAAAGAGCTATCACAGAAAATAAAATGGGACTAAAATAACAGTCCTTTGTATTAAATTTAACATTTGGCTTCTGTCCCAGAATTTTCCTGCATCCATATTAGAATCAGATGCTAGCCTAAGATGAAAAGATTTCCTGGATGGGTTTTATTCTTATTCTTATTAAAGGGCTGATAACAGGCTAAAGGCAAGATACTTGTTGTAGTAAAAAAATCTGCCTAATATCAAAGGCTGGATGGACAAGCTGACATGTATTATTGTTAGGCCTCCCTGCCTGATCACATTTCAGTATCATAAAATCATTCCGCTAGTGAACATGAAGTATAAAAATTCCAGTGTGAGAGCAAAAAGCCCAGGCTGGCAGGTAACGCTCCTTTGGGCACGCTGCTTTGTGCTTAGAAGCTGACCATAAGCCAATACAAGGGTTTAACATCAAAAAGTGGTGTTGGTGACAGCACCGGGTAGCTATATTTATTTTAAATTTTATTTATTCTCAAATATTTGTATTCATGAAAGGCACTCCCTTGTCCTGACCTACCTGTGGAGCTGGTGTCACCTCTGATGTGGCCGCATAGGGCAGCCCCACCAGTATCACCTCAGCTTTCTTCATCCTTTGCCACATCCCCAAACCAGCCACTTGTCCCAGGTTCCTTTGGCAATCTGGAGACAGAAAGATCAAAGGGACCTAACTACTCTTCAGAAGGCAATTTTGCCTTTACTCAAAGCAGCTTTGTATAATACTTACATATGATTGGGCTTAAATTGTACAAACATTTGCATACTCTGGGTATTCTCTGAAAAAAAAAAAAAAATTACTTTTGATAAAATGAAGGAGTGGTGGTTTCTGGTGTTGCTGTTCTGCAGTAGTGGAGACTGTGAGCGTGATATTGGAGCTATAAATTAGATTTTGCAACGCGGTTCTTCTGTAAGGAGTCTGCTACTTCAGACCGACAGGCTATAATTAGCATTTTCTTGGGGATATTTTTGCTCTGTTTTGATGCAGTGTCTTTAGCAACAAAAGTAGAGCAGCAATTGCAGGCTGTGTTGACCATTTCAGCCCTTCATCACAAAGGGTATCAAAGAGTATCTTTATTGAAGGGTATCTTTACAGAATCACAGAATCACAGAATCGACGGGGTTGGAAGAGACCTCAGAGATCATCGAGTCCAACCCTTGGTCCAACTCTAGTCCATTTATTAGATCATGGCACTAAGTGCCATGTCCAATCTGAGTTTAAAAACCTCCAGGGACGGCGAGTCCACCACCTCCCTGGGCAGGCCATTCCAATGCCTGACCACTCTCTCTGTAAAGAATTTCTTTCTAATATCCAGCCTAAATTTCTCCTGGCAGAATTTAAGCCCATGTCCCCTTGTCCTATTGCTGACTGCCTGGGAGAAGAGACCAATCCCCACCTGGCTATAACTTCCCTTCAGGTAGTTATAGAGAGTGATGAGGTCACCTCTAAGCCTCCTCTTCTCCAGACTAAACAACCCCAGCTCCCTCAGCCTCTCCCCATAGGTCTTATGCTCAAGTCCCTTCACCAGTCGTGTTGCTCTTCTCTGGACTCGCTCCAGCACTTCAATGTCTTTCCTGAACTGAGGGGCCCAGAACTGAACACAATACTCCAGGTATGGCCTCACCAATGCAGAGTACAGGGGAAGGATCACTTCACTTGTCCTGCTGACCACGCTATTTTTGATACAGGACAGGATACCACTGGCCTTCTTGGCCACCTGGGCACACTGATGGCTCATGTTGAGCTTCCTGTCAATTAGTACCCCCAGGTCCCTTTCTGTCTGACTGCTCTCCAGCCACTCTGTGCCCAGCCTGTAGCGCTGCAGGGGGTTGTTGTGACCAAAGTGCAGCACCCGGCACTTGGCCTTATTGAACTTCATCCCATTGGAATCAGCCCATTTTCCAGTCTATCCAGATCCCTCTGCAGAGCCCTCCTGCCTTCCAGCAGGTCGGCACTCCCTCCCAACTTGGTGTCATCAGCAAATTTGCTGATGATGGTCTCAATCCCCTCATCTAAATCGTCAATAAAGATGTTAAACAGGACTGGACCCAACACTGACCCCTGGGGGACACCACTAGTGACTGGCTGCCAGCTAGATGCAGCCCCATTCACCAGCACTCTCTGGGCCCGGCCCTCCAGCCAGTTCTTAACCCAGCGTAGATATCTCATATCTTTATAGATATTTTATGCTGCTTTTCTAAATGCACCTTTTTAAAGCAACTGGTATGTGGTTTGAATTTACAGGCAGAGAGTTGTTTCATCAGTGCTGGGTGTTCACAGCATTGACATCAACATCTGAGCTTATACCCAGTGCTCCTTTTACAGTCAATGGAGAGAAATGTGGAAATGTGCATGTTTAGAGGAGTAATTAATCTGATTATTTCAGACATCTTCTTTCCAGTAAGATGGATTGAATTCTAGAAGACCCTAATTCTCTCCTTAGTGATAATTAATCCTAGTATACTTAGTACAGGAGGGGCCAATGTAGTTAGGTGAGATGGATCCCATACAGCATGTTTCTGAATAGCACTATATTCTCACTCTGCTATTAACACTGCTTTTTTTTTTTTTTAGTGTTCAGATTACCATAGGGAATACACAAAGAGATCACTTGTGTTTATAAGAAATACTTGATTCGGTCCCTAAGAGGTTTTTACTGCTGATAATTACAGCTACCTTAATGCTTCCCATGAAAGCTGCTTTGGTAGTTGTATTGATCCTGTCCTCCGTGACTTGGGTGCCAGTTCGATGCTCAACATCTTCTCAGATAAAGGGTGCATTCTGGGGCATATTAGGTACTTGGGCAGTACTAACGGACAGTGAGCAGAAGTCTCTGAGGGACCATGGGACTTCCTCGCGCTCTCGTGACAACAGCTTCAAGGAGGCCAGATGAATGGGGCTGTGGCACATTGTGCTGGTTTGACTGAAAATGAGTTAGTTTTCTTCTTGCAGTTAGAAACCTTTCTTTTTCATAGCTAGCACAGTCATTGTTTATATTTAGTTTGGGAACAAGAGATAATACCCTGTGACAGAGTTAATGTTTTTAATTGCTCTGGTCTGAGAGCCAAGGACATTCTGAGTGCTCTGCCCACAGGTGTGAGGCAGCGAGGAACGGGGGCATGGATGGGGCAGAGCTTGACTGACATCCGGATTGATCAGTAAGAGTATTCCATACCATTAGCATCGTGCTTCATATTTAAGGAGAGCTGTGATCTTCTGGTCTCTGTCTCTCTTGCTCTCTCTTTTTGTCAGAGCCAGGACAGAGACCGATGCAGGGAAGTTCTATTTGGGACTTTCTGTATTTCAGCCTTTTGCCATCCCACCCTTTGCAGAGGCCTCTGGGCCTTTCTGCCTATTTCTCTCTTCTCTCTCTGGGATCAGCTGTTCAGGACCAGGTGCTGCTTCCTGGGACCGGCTGCTCAGTGTGGACGGAGTTTTTGAGGAATTGCATTGAATAGCTTTTATTTTATATTCTATTTCTATTTTATATGTGTATTTACTAGTAGTGTATTAGTATTTTGTAATTTTATTAAACTGTGTTTATCTCAATCCAAGTTTCTCCCTTCCCTTTCGATTCTCTCCCCTCTTTGTAGATGGGGAAGGGGTGGGGAGTGAGTGAGCAGCTATCGTGGTTGTATTGCTAGCTTGGGTTAAAACACAACACACATATATGCCTGGTTTTGAGAATGTTACTATAACTGGGATGAGGGATAATAAAACATAGTTTGTACTGGGGAACGGTGCTGATGCCCTGTTTGTTTGGATTCACCTGAGCTGTGCTTGTGGGTTCATTCAAACAGAAGAAAAGCCCCCAAAGCTGGTCTCCTCAAGACGAGTTTGCCAGGTACAACAGGGCACAAAGGGTAAGTAGCATCTTAGGAGACAGAAGAATTTCCTGTGAACAGCCCTCAGCAAAAAAATAGAGTAATACCTAGTAACTAAGGAGTCAAAGTTATTTCAGAAGTTTACAAAGAGAGTCACAGAACAGCAGTAATAAGGTGTTATTTGTCCCATAATTGTCACTACGTCATGCTGGTGCAAGCAGATTGACTTTCAGAGGGCGTTGGCTGCTGGAAACATGTTCCTCAGAAACCTTTCTTGTTCACTACCCCAAAATCTATAATTACTTTTGGAAGTCTTGTCTTTGAAGTAGAATTCTGATATGTGGATTACTGACACCCAAAACCTCAAGGCTCCCTAGTACAGTCCACTGAGCATTAGTTTTCCTCTAATTAATCTTCTGGTTGATTATGTCATTATTTTTTCTAGGTGAGTATGTATTCTGTTTCTTTAATTAATTCTTTCACCTCAGCTTTGCTTATTCCCTCCTTTGACAAGGTTTTACATTACTATTTGCAGCATTGCCTAGTGACATGTGTGTGCATTTTCTTTTTCTTTTTACAGATATAACTGAAATTGCACCATGTATTTCGAAGACTTCACCAACAGATCAGCAGCTGAACAAACTGGCGAGGAGACTGGGACCCGAATGGGAGCATATCGTTCTGTGCTTGGGTCTGTCCCATACTGACATCTATCGATGTAAAGTCAATCACCCGCACAACCTGCAGTCACAGATCGTAGCTGCATTTGTCCTCTGGAGACAGCGTTTGGGGAAAAAAGCAACGATCCAAAATCTGCAGGCTGGTCTGATGGCAGAAGAAGTGGATCCTTCTGTGATACAGTACATGCTTGAGTGAAGCTGTGCTATTGATGGGGACTTTTCAAGCACTTAGTTAAATTAAATAAAGAGGATTCACTGACATGTGTGTGGAAGATCTGACGCCTCAAACTGGAAAAAAAACAGGGTTGCAAACTGTGGGTTTATTAAGCTTAAACATTCCAGTTTTCTGTGGCATCTCGTGACTTGTAATTCTTTTCATGCCGGATTAATTTTTAGCAGGCATTAAAAAATGGATCACTTTTTCCTGTTCACTGTTGTACTATTCCAGTGGGGATATAGGGTGACACTTAAAGTCCTCGCACGCGGCCGCCCTGCAGTGAACTCAGCAAGGTTTCTGATTTCATTGCGGGAGCAACACTTGGTTTAACCTATTTTCTGGACTATGTAGGAGCCTTTTTTACTGCTGTTCCGTGCTAGTTCCCTGATATCCCAGCAAAAAATGAGAATAATCCCTGTTACTAATTTAACAATTTTACAACAGTTATTGCAGGTGGCTAATTTCACATTTGTAAAAGTTTTAGCACGTAGGGTTTCTTGCTAGGATAGATGGCTGCCACCTTGGTCTGCCTTTGAAACTGGCCCTAAGTGGAAGTAACAGGAACCTAGTGTGCCTGTGGGGGTTTCTCCTGTTATTATTTAATGGGTGTAGGTTTCTGCAAGCAGACAGGCACCATGCACGTATGTCATTTCTTAGCACAGCATGAATGGGGAATTCTCAGAGAAAACACACTGTGGAAAAGTGATCAGAGCATAGGCAGGAACCAGCAAGCAGAGAAAGGAGGTGCCTAAAAACCGAGATAACTTCTAAGTTGTCCATGTTTGTCTCGCCTAATGAACTGGGAGACACCTGTGTACCTGCTGAGTCTTCACACTGTGCTCTGGATCTTGTTTCACAGAAGTTTTATTTCAAAGTGTCATAGGCACCTTTCTCTGACCACCACATGTCCAACACTGTACTGATGCTTGCAGGTCTTTTCTGTTCAAGATGAACACCCCCCTGCCCTCCTTCCAGATTGTGCCATCCACCAGGCTCATTTGCTTTCTACCAGATTTTCTGCTCCTAATGGGGGCAGCTTCGACACCCCTGTCCCCAGGTCTTTGCCAGCTGCAATTGCACCACCAGTGATGGTTAGCTCTTATCCAGAAGAACGGTAAAGCTTGGGCTTTTCCCTCCTTCCCTCCTGTGAAGGAGATTTTCTTGCTGCTGGAGGAAACCACCAAGGTTTTTGCTGACCAGGTAAGTGGGCATCAATCCCCAGGTGTGTGTCCAAAGGCAATGGAAGGGATCAGCTGCTCTCTGAGGCCTGATGATATGAGGCAGAATACATTTTAATTCTCCCTGAGCAGTTTGCTGTAGAGTAAATAAGGAACAAAGTTTGGATGCAGGGCTTCCAGGTCTATTTATGAACAAGTTATAGTAGCTGCTTCATCTACAGAATCATTGCCAAGTAACTTCCCGTCGTACAAGATCTGCCCCATACAATTTAACAGCTTAACAACCTCGTCAGAGGTCTCGACTGAGGCAAGAATGAACTTTACTGCCTTTTTTTTTTTGCTTTTCAGTTCTTCCTATACTCAGATTTTGGAAGACATCTGGGAAATTAGGAAAGACAAATTTTAAGGAAATCCTGTGTCCTGTCTGCCTTGTTTTTCAGAAGCATGGAAACAGAAAACATATCCTGGTAGGATCAGCTCCTGCATGTCCTGAAGCAATCTGGTGGTATTTTGGTTTTAATCTTCTGTATACAGTTCTGACCTTCAGTCAATCATGATCCTGTTATACCTCACCCGGATCTTAACTGATCATATCCTATTATGGCCACTTACAGAGTTTAAGTCTATTGACAAATCCCAAAAAAGCAATGTAAATTTATTTAGACCTTGGGAGGATCTATTTATTTTTCTGTTTCATCATGCTTTAATGCCAGTGTATTCTTTTTTTGGTAGAAAAACGTCCTAGAGAGGTGTTCAGACATTTGACAAATTCAAATGGGCACAGCCCAGTGTAGGGACAAACAGTCCAGGTGGCAAAACAGTGTAATGGGCACAGCCACGGGGCCCTGGTACCTTCTTCTTTGGATGAACTTTGCATATCATGTTCTTCATTTGTAAGACCAATGTCAAGTTATCCATAACTAATATATTTAGAATCTTTTTAAGGGTTAAGAAAACATCCTGGAGTAGGTATGAAGCGTCATGCCAAATAAGTCTTCCTTACAAGTCCGGTATTCTTCTGTATATGTGCTATGGGCCACTGGAAACCTGGTGGGTGAGTATCATATCAGGTAATTTGTCCTCTTAAACTGGTCTTTAGGTGGGCTAAATTCTGCATCCCAGCAGTGGCACTGAAATAAAAGGAGCCACGGCTAGACAAGGAATTTAAAACCTGGCCTCTCCTACTGTAGAACAAAGCACTTAATTCATAATTTATAGTTACTTTCACATTCCCAGGCCCTAAATTAATGCTGTAATACTTGACTTGCAAATATTGAAGGGAGAGGTTTACTTATTTTATGAGATTGTTTCCATTACTGTTATTTTTGAAATTCATGGAAATGTTCCTATTAGACTCTTCAGTTTTATTAAAGCTTGTTTTTGCACCACACAAATGCAGGGACACATTTAACTTGACAGTAGTATTCCTTTAACCCAGTGGATTTTTCCATCCACTTAAAAATATTTCTCTTCTGTATGTAATGCTTTATTTTGCACAAGGATGCAATTAAGACAATTTAGTTCTTCAGATGTATAGCAAGGCCTCTTATTCTCTCTTAGGACAGCCAAAAGGTCTTAAAATGTTTATTCTTCTCTGGCTAATTTGGGTGCAAATGTTGTTTATTTAAATCTCACTTGTAGACAGGCTTGTGACTTGAGTATTGTTCAGGAGTGAGGCAACTTGGTGAACAAATTTCCCCATCTCTCCCTTCGCCTCAGCTCCCTTGAGCCACCAGTTTGGGTGACAACGGGGGGGGCTTATTCAGGGCCTCCTGTCCTCCCTGCCCACCGTGTCCCTGGGACCAGTGCCCAGGGCAGGCTGATGGCCAGGGGCAGCCCCCAGCAAGGACTTGTCCCTCTTCCATTGCTTGTCCCTTACAGCGAGGCACGTGGCCACTCCAAGCTTTGGGCTAGTGCAGGGGCTCAGGGGCAAAGGTTAGCCAGCAGCAACAGCTCTCTGAGGTGTTTGGGTTTCCTAACGGGTGTTGAAAAAGCCTTTCTAGTGAAAATGGTGTTATTGCTATCTACTTACTTATGGCAGCTTTCAGGGCACCGAAGAGAGGAAAGCGTCAAGGTGGCCCTTGCTGGACCTTCCTCTGAAATGGATGGCTTAACTTCTAGTCCTTGGAAAAAATAGTCATTGGTTTTCTTCCTCGGTCTATAAAGGAGACTTTGAGATCCCATTTAATTCTCCTAAGTGGTAAGTAGGCTTTATAAAAGCTGTTTTGTAGTCTGCAAGTACAGGTGGACTCTTAGCATAGCAATAGGCAAGGTCTAAGAGCACTGCTTCCCACCTGCATAAAGCGACATGGCTGATCACAAAGGAGGGATGTCCTCAGGGCAGAACTATGTCAAGGAGGCTTCACACTGCATTGAACAGTGGCTGGAGTGAACAGTAAAATGAAAATGCAGTCATCTTTGAGCTGCTTCTCCCAGATGATGCAGGGGAAATTTCCATCTTGAGTCATATGACAGTCATTGGCCTATGGAATAAAACATTGTGGAAAGGGCTGGAGAAAATAAACAAAGTCATATTGTATTCAAAGCGCATAAAAGGCATGATTATCTGATGCTAAATGTGCTCATGCTGCCAATTTTGTTCCTTTTGGAAATAAAAACAATCCCTGAGAGCTTAGCTGTTTGTAAGCTTCCATATTCTCCATAGCCATAGACTAATGTCAAGGCATAGCAGAAGTAGAGCTGAAAAGGCAGTTCTTAAATTGCTGTGTATTTACAACGATTATTCAAAAGTTTTCTCCAGATTTCACTAAATGAAAAGAATTTTGACTTTCAACATGTCTTTCTATCACCTGATGATAAACAGGCCTAAAAATACATCCAGTGATTTGGCTTTTCTTGGCCTGAATACAGCAGCTTTTAAAAACTGATTTCCCAAGAAAAAGGAACATTTGCTGGAAATTGAAATAATCTTTCAACATATCTTTCCAGATTAAAAAAAAAAAAAGTATGTGTTTTAACAGAAATCACTTATGAATGTAGCATTTTAGTTGTGAAAAAAAGACGGTTTGGCAATTTCTCTTGAAAGCTTTTGGGGAGAGCTGAGTGATCAGTAGAGCTGGTAATGGTGTAGGAAGAGTCCCGGCACTCCTGCGTTAAAACATCTACACGTGTTACAGATGCCATTTCTGACACCGATGTCTGGTCTGAACCTCAGCAGCAAAGAGACAAAAAAAAAATCTCTTATTAACTTCAATGCGCTTTGGATTAGGCCTTCTTTAATTGGAACCTGCTGAAGCGTGGCGCTTTTACTGCCTCCCTTTGAAAAGCAGCCTTTTATGGACTTGGGACAATAAAAAGGAAAGGATTTTTTGTGGGTGTAGTAAGCATTCTAGGGGATGGGGTCCTCTTTTCACTTCCTCAAGTGCTACTTTGCACTGTTCACTTCAAAGTAAGCATCATGAGAAAGGAAAAAGAACAGAGGAGTGGACACATTCAGCAGAAAATGTCAGTATGTTTCCAAAAGTGAGAACATTTTGAGTTCTGGAATGTGAATAATCCCCTAACTGGTGGGGTTTGATGGCTCAGGAGGTTGTTAATAGATTCATGGAGCTTTCCACCTCGAGATCAAGGATCCAAACCCACATTGACCCAAAAGAAATGCAACCTAATGGCAGTCTGTGCAAAATGTTTTCTTACTTCTATCTTCAGGACTTTCATTTCTGACCTACGCAGCACCAGCCCTTACTACCAGACTTGGAAAAGGGCATAGAGGATTGAAAGAGCCAAGTACTTGAACTGCCCTCTGCCCAGAAGAGGGACAAACACATTAGAGGGCAACATGAATTGCCACAGCCAGTGTTAATGTTCACCTGGTATGTGCAGAGAGGCCACCAGCTTCCCAGGATGTTACCCAGACCTCCTCCACAGCAGCAGCAAGTTCATTCACAGAGAGAGGACACACAGATACCTCCTTACCAGCTCCTTGCAGTGCACGCTCACAGCCTTATTTCACTTGCTGGCTAGTTATTACTCTCCTGTGAGCTCTGTCATAGCCCTTCCTGAGGAATGTGTGTCTAGGCGTAATATTTAACTGCTCCAAGTGCCATTTCTGCATGACAGTCACCTCTGTGAACAGGCTCAGGTCAGGGGGAGGACACCACCTTCACTGGAAGCACTGCTCAAATGCAGATCACATTGGCAATGTTTCTAGTTGAAGATATATTTCCAGGGTTAGAGTTACTGTCTGCTTAACAATACCTTTGGCCCATCCAACTTTCAAAATATGCTAACTTTTCTATACACCTGGGACATCTCCATGTTGCTCTTCACTGTGATTTCAACCATTAGCTATTTTATCGTTGACTCTCATCTTCCATCTTTGCACCATTAATTTCGGATTATCCTGAAGGGAATCAATCTGTTATCCTTGCAAACTAGAGCGTTCGGAGTTTTTTGCACACACGCTGAACACCATTCCCTAGGAAGCAGACATGTAGAGACTCTTATTCTGATGTTCATTTCAATTTTTTAGTGATACTTTGTCTGGCAGGCGGGTGATGCTTCCCAGCTTCACCCTATGAGCTCCAGGAAAGGGCTGGGAGTGTTCCAACTTGACTGAGGCCAGTCGGGATGAGCCGACAACCACGTTTGCCTTCGTGGCACTCTAACAGGAATGGCACTGAGGATGCATGGCACAGCATGGAAGGGCACACCCTTGGAAGCCCAACAGCCCTGTAAAAAAAGGATGTAAAGACATACTAACAGGAAAATATAACTTTCAATTATCTAAGCAGGCACCTCAGAGATACCGCCTTTTATTTTATTTTTATGGACACATTTGCTAGGCTTTATTTAAATAAGAAAGCAATTGAATAACTGGAGCATGTGGAGACTCCTGATAAGGATCCGGCTTTCAGGTTATTAAACAAACTGCATAGCAAGTGCTCAATTATTCTTCAAAGTGCTTAAGCAACACCTTTTGTTCAGATTCCCATCTAGAATTACCTCCCAGTAAGTTGCCTCCCAGTAATTTCCAAGAAGCAGCCTGCGATCAGCACACACCCGTGTTCTGGATAATGAAGACTTCTGAGAAAAATCTCAGGATTAACAAACAAGTCACGTAGGGACCTGGGAAATCAAGCCTTCTGAAGGAATTTTACTTGCCTTGTGCTGGGCTTGCTGTGCCGTCCAGTCTGATGTCTGCATGTGAAATGAGCCTCAATAATTACATATTCTTCCTCTTCACTGCTGGTCCTGACTTTACAACATTTGAGAAGCCACTTCAGGCTGTGACTTGCAGGGCAATGCAGGCTTCCGATGAGCAGAGTTCTTCGACTAAGGCATGGCTAGCCTGAGATTATTTACCAAAGGCACGCTTGGGGTTTGCTATCCAAGCAAGTGGCACGGTGAGCAGGGAGGAGCACCGAAGCCTCTGCAGAGCAGGGAGAGCGCGGAGGAGCGTGGGCCTGCTTCTTGGCCATGGTGCACAGCGTGTCAACACAGGCGTTGAAGAGGAGAGGGGAGGTTTTCCTCGTGATACACACAGTTTTCTCACCCAGCACCAAGTATTTGTGTCCTACAGAACTCTGGAAAAACAAAACAAAATGAAAAACAACCCCCAAACAAACAAACAAAAACAAACACACAAACAAAAAACCCAAACACCTAAAAAAAACCCGACAACCTGAAACTTGCTATCTAAAGCAAGAGTCACGTTATAGAAGCAGGAAAGAGTAATAGCAAAGATCTGAAAAAAAAAAAACACAACAACAAACCAGACTGGAAATGGAGCCGACCAGCCTGTTGTGAATTTGAGGGCTCTGATTTTTCTGTTTCAGCTGCAGCCTGGGCTCTGTGTCATGGGTTGTCAGCTTCTCCACTTCCATGTCAGCTCGGGGCTCTGGTGAGTCAGCCCCCCGGCACCTGGTAAAGACAGGGAATAGCAAAGAGGTCAGAGAGTGACACGTGTGCATGAGAGGACAAGAATAAAGGGATCAGGAGAGAGGGAATGAGCTCTGGCGCTCCGGGAGGGCTCGCCCCCAGCTCTGCCCCATCCTCAGCAGTGCCCCAGGTCCCTGCCCGCGGGGTCCCGGTTCCTGCCACGAGGCCATGCACTGGGAGACCTGTCCTCTGATGCAAGCAGATGCCACAGCATGTAGGATTTTTCTTTCATTTTTTTCTCTTTTTTTTTTTTTGTTTTCCCAGGCAGACACAACCGACACATCAGATTTCACCCTGAAATCCAGCTGATGGGCTGGCTCCAGGTTTAACGTGCTTTCCTAGAAGGGACATTGCTCACAGGGCACGCAGCTGCGATTTCCAAAAGCTAATCCCGCGAGGCGTGCATCTTGGCGAGGTGACAAGCCATGAGTGACTGAAGCAAAGTCGTCACCCGAAAGAAGCGCCAGCAGGCGCCTGGCCAAGCATGGCCGGCAGCAAACACTTCTGGCCACGGCTGCCACCACCACCTCCTTGCGTGGGGGATGTGGGAGCTTGGCCAACATCGGGACATTCACTGTGCAGGGCTGGATGATGAGGCTTGGTGACCCCATCCAAGGCCTCCCGCCGGCTTTTGGGCCCCAGTGTTGGGATGTGTTTAACCACCCAAGCTATTGGGTGCAGGTTTGGTGGGGCTGGAGAGCATCATGGGAAGGTCAGGCTCCACCGGCTGGAGAAATTTGCCTGCTGCTCTGAGGCTGCGAGGGGCTTGCCCAGCTCCTGTACAGGCTGTGAATTGATACACAGCCTTGCTTCAAGAAACTGGCAGCCAAAATAGCTGGTTCCTTGGGAACTGCAATAAGTCAACAAAAGCATCGGCTGCTTCAAAACCTCTCATGAGCGTCTCATCTTAGAAATGCAGGTTGTTCTCTTAAGTGTTATATAAAAAGCACCCTGAGCTTGGAATCGTAGAATCATTGACTCATCAAACAGTTTAGGTTGGAAGGGAACTTCAAAAATCATGTAGTCCAACCCCCTGCAATGAGCATCTTCAACTAGATCAGGTTGCTCAGAGCCTCAACCAGCCTGGACTTGAATGTGTCCAGGGATGGGGCATCTACCACCTCTCTGCGCAACTTGTTCCCAACTTGGAGAACAGCAGTGGGGCCCAATATGGAGGTCCATGCTCCTGCTTGCTCCTCAGGGTGCCCCTTTGCTGTATGCCTGAGGTGGGCCCAAGTCACACTCACAACCAGTCCTGCTCTGCCTCCCCCATCATGGACATCCTCAGTGTGGGCTTGTGTGGACTCTCAGGGTGGACCATAGTGGCTCATGGTTCTGATAAACCCAGCAGAAATCCAGCAATGAGGAGTGTGGCCTATTGAGATTGAATGGTGAATGCCACTTCCCCTGGCAAATAGCGGTGTTTTTCATGAAAAAGCCAGCATTTCTCAAATAGTGCCATTGTGTTCCCCCGTACTTGAGCATGTTGGCAAATGCTTATGTCTTTTAAGGGCCATTACAGCAGTAAAGTAGGAGTGCTGCACAAAAGTAAGCCAGAAGTGCAGCTGATCAGAAGCAGTGTTGAAGGGCTGCCACGTTCACTGCTGTGAACTCTCCTGGGAACATAAGCTTGGTAAGAGAAAGAGGAAGAGATGAACGGCACCATTTGTCCATGGCTATAACTAACGTGGTAGGAAATATCCAGACCTAGTGTATAAGAGATGATCATATGGCATAACAGAATTGCTCATCTGTTAAGCATTAGTAAATGCTTACTATACTAAGCATTGCCGATATCCAGGAAATGTACCTAGGTGAAGCTGAAGATTTTTAAATCTAAAACTGATGGCATAAATCAAACCCTTCTTAGGCTCCTGCAATAAGAGGAGAAAAGGAAATTGCTTTTCAGCCCAGAAAGCATGCTGCTGGTAGCTGATAAACTGGCTGTGACTCCCCACAGAAGGCACAATGAATAGAGAGAGAGCAAATATTGGAACTATAATGAGCCTCCAAGGGACACAGGGAGTGACAGCAGCTACCGCCAGAGGAATTTGGGGTTGGCAAGGAGGCAAGTGGGAGTGGAAGCTGCTCTCTACAGGTAGGGTCCTGTAGGATGCCCTGGGGTGAAGATGCTTAGCATCCAGAGGCTTTTCTGCATCCCTTTAACTGCTTAACCCTAGAGCAAGAAAAGATATGCAAGGAAAAGTGAAAGCACCAATGTATTTGCTCTATGCCAGCCAAAAGATGAGCTGAGGCCCTCCTGAGGCTGTAGGTGAGGGTGTGATCCTAAAGCAAAGTAACTCTTTGAGATGGAGACCTGACTTCAACCCTTCCAGCTTTCACCAGCTAAAGATCAGCCATGTAGCCTATGCTTCTCCCAAAGACAGCAGAATGAAGATGGACACCACTGGCTGACAGCTCAGCCCACCAGTCAGGTAGATATGCGTGACATCTTCTAGACCGATCTGTTTTCCGCTGGCTGTTGGGGAACATAGATGACTTGCTCTGGCCAACCAGTTAGTGTTAGAAAGCAAGAGAAGGATCCATCTAATTTTAGACACTTACCGTAGAGACACCTACATCAGAGCTGATCCCTGTCACATCCTTTTACAGCCAAGGGAGAGAAGCAGGCACCTTTTGGGTGCAATTCATCTACCTTTCCTCATGTTTTTGCTAGGATGAGATGAATTCACACCCCTGTGATTATAACTGATGTCTATCTACCTCAGCTCTAGGTATGTACATTAATTAAGATTAATCCCATCCCTTGTGACATATTAAATCAATCCCACCACAGTGTCCTGATTTTTGAGACAAGGTGCTTTCAGCTCCTGGTGGTGCTGTCTGCCAACGCTGACAGCCCCGTGGTAATGCTGCCACCTCCCCAGCTGTGGAGGTCCTGACAAGGTGAGTTTCAGGGAGGCCTTTCCGGGGGTAATAAATGGCTCGTGTATCCAATAAAAGGAAATTGCAACTTGGTTAGACAAGCTTCCCTGGAAAAAGACCTACTCGGTTTGTATAAACAGTTCACACACAGCAAGAGGGATTCTGGAACAAAACACAGCCTTGTAATCCAGTTCTAGTCCTGGCTGTGTATAAACACAGAGTGGATCTCTGCTACAAAAATAGATATATTGGAGGAAGCCAATAAAGACAAGAGTGCCTAACAAAGGTGATAAACTACCAAGCAGTAGATAGTATATGTTACCTTGGCTGAAATACTTCACTGTCTGCTCCGTGAAGCACCCAAGCAAAAATGTTCCATTTTGCGCTTTGTGAGAGGTTTGGTGGTTTGGCTTTTTTTTGCACCCTCTTTGTTGCTAGAATTTTAAAAGCTTGAATTTGGAATAGTTTTGCATTTCCTCATGTCTGTGTGTCTCACCTCAGTGCCATTAAAAGTCATGACACGTAATAGAGAAACAGCTGTGCAGGAAACTTCAGGCATCTGTTTAATATTAATTGCATGTATTCCTAAAAAGTCATAGCATGTTTTTAAAATTTCACTGCACATCTGGTGCGTCACTGCTTTAGGGTTTTTCTTTTAATAGGTTTTATCTGTGAGTCACCGAGAATTATCAGCCACAAGCTGGCCAGACAGCGGGGAGATGCACAGGCAAGTAAAATGGAAGAGACGTTTCTAAATAGCTGCTAAAAAACCACAGCTCTGAGTAAAAATGACAAAACAACACTGACTTAACTGCCCGTCAGCAGGCACCGAGCTGTAGGGAATCTCGGTTTAGGAAAGGAGAGCACATTCTATTAATAAACACTGTATGACTTAAAAAGATATATATGTGAATCCTGTCCCAAACTATAAGCTAGGATTTCTTTCTCAGCCAGAGGAGGATGACTTCACCCGCAGCTGCTCAAAAAAACCATAACTTGTCCCTTTCTGCTACACCCCTTCCCCACTCTTACCCGCAGCTACTTGCATTTAGCCGTCACCTGCTTCTGCTGCAGACATGGCAAGTCTGACGTTAAAGAAAGTGGTCTCTTGAAGGTCAAGTGAAAGGTGTGTTCTTCAGCCTGGCACAGCCCTGCAAAGCCTCCAGCTCCAGGTGGTCCTCCCACCGCTCTGCCTTGCACTAGCCTGGGGGGCCACGGAGCTGCAGCCTCCTCTGCTGGGGCGGGGGGTCCCAGGCCCCAGGGAAGGCAGAACAGCTGGTCCCACCAGCATCCGTGAGCTTCTGAAAATTATGTGAAGTCTCTGAGAAGCTTTTTCTGAATGAATGAATGAATGAATGAATGAATGAATGAATGAATGCTGGATAAAAGATTTGTGCACATTTTTTTGTAAGTCCACCCACCAGGAGGCGAAGACCCTAAAAAGCGTCACTATGAATGACTGCCTTTTTATATTAGAGATCTTTCTTCAAGAGCTTGTCTTGTATACCGTGCATAACAGGGTGTTTCCCACTGTCAGCTGTTTGAAATATTTGCTGAGTGGTGACAACCGGTAATTAAGTCAGTAACAAATGATGATTTGAGATGTTTATTAATGCATTAAAAAAAGGACTAGAAGGCATAGATTTGGAAAAACACAGCTCTGTCAATGTCACAGAGCAGGTGCATCCCACGGCGAGCTCAGTTTAGAGGAGTACGGCAGTAGGTCTTGGGTGCGTGAGTGCGTGCCAGGGATTATCTCTGGCAGCTGAGGGGACCCACAGGCTGGGGCGAGGGAAGGAGGGAGGGAAGCCATGGGCACGGCTCTCATCCCGGCGTGCTGCAGCAGGCACCTGCGCCCACGCGTGAGAGGGTGTCTACGGGAGATGCGTTCCTTGGTCCCACGCTTCGGAGGTAGAGAGTAAAGCATACAGAGTCAGGACGTGCTCCTGTTCTCTGCTCAGAAAGGTTACAGCTTTCTCTTTTTGAAAGCGTTTCTCTGGAATGAACCTTTCACTTCATACCCTCCCCCAGCTCTGGGGAAAGTCCTCATTTTGGGCTAAACTTCATGGTTAGTTCCTATGTTCATAATGGGGTGAACAGTCATGAGTGCCATGGTGCCCTCTGCGGCGGCTTCTAGTTTGTAGTTGGTAGCCTGGCTGCCATAGAGGCTGTGAGCTCCGTGTGCCCTTGTGTTGCCACTGGCAAACAGGGGCAATGGTTTTACTTTCTCCTTGAAAAAATGATTTGAATTTTTCAATAGGGGAAGACTTGCAGCACCTAAGAGTGAGTGGGAAGATGTAAGTGGGTGTGCTCCAGAGGTACAGGCACCAAGCGTCCATTGTGTGTTTGCCCCTGTTTGCGTTGTTAGCAGAAGGAATACCTTCCGGTCTTTATTTTTCCTGTCTAAAAATACCCCTGAATTTGTGTGCTAAACTAGTTTTAGGAACCCATAACCTAGAGAAGATGAGCTCTGGGCCAGTGGGAATCAAGGAGGGGGCAATAAAGGGGAAATCAAGCAGCAGTGCAATGTATCTGCAATGTGAGAGGGGGAAAGGGAAAGCTGCTCTGAGCCTCTGCCTGGGGACCCAGAGGCTCTGGTGCCAGCTCTGGCAACTGTTTGAGCGGAGTGTGTTTTGTCTTGATGTTTGTGCAGATATGGATGAAATTTAATTCCTGGCAGAGAGAAAGTACGTTATTTGTGGATAGAGTTGAAGGGGCATAACAAAGAACCTGCAGAGCACTATCTAAAAAATAATTTTAATAAACAGTTGCATTCACAGGCTGCAGAGAGAAAGAAAAAGCTCATGGTACTCATGGCAGGAACAGTATTAAACCCAAAGAATCGCCACAGCCTGAACACAGAGGCAAAGGTGGCTCTTTGCAGCACATGCCTTCTAAGCGCCCCTGTTGTCCCTCCTGTCCTTTATCCACATCACACTGCTGGGGAGGGACATGAAGACAAGCCCTGCTCGTGCTCCTCTTGTGGGACAGGGAGCTGGTGGTATCAGCATAAACCTGATGAGCTGTGCTGATACAGAAGCAAAGATCCTTTAGCATGGTAATGAGCTATCTAGGCCAAAATTAAACCCAGCCGGCCATGCTAAATCTCTCTGAACATGGGGAGAAAATACCTGTCATGGGCAGAAGGGCAAGCCTGACCCTAGAGCTAAGGCACGGGGGGGACGCGAGCTCTCCCCTGCCACCAGGCTGGGATAGGACAGTGCCGAGCTGGGCTATCCCACTTTGCAGGGAGCAAACTTGCATGATTTTCTAAAATGGAGCAACTCTCCTCACAGGCTGGTGCCCTGAGGGCACAACCTGCCTCCCCACTCTTCACATACTGAGGCTGGTAAACAGGCGCTGGGGAGGCTGGATGAGTGCCCCTGTTTGCAGACCTTCCCTGCTGCTGCTGGAGGGGCTGTCTGGCACATGGCAGCACCTCCTGGCCCTGGTGGGAGTGCCAGCAAGACATTCTGACCTGCCCTGGTTCCCACTGGGCTGCCATCACCCCCCAAAGACCTTTTTCTCAGTTAGCAAAAGGTGCCAGGACCTGCCCTAAAATCAGTGAAGGACATAGACCTCGCCAGGGCAATTACAACCAGGAACAGGTTAAAGGCAGAAGTGCTGACGAAAGTACCAAACATGGATCTTCATTTTTTTTTAACTTGCTGGCATGCCTCACCTTAGGCAACTTTCTCCTAGCATGACTTCACCCTGCATTTCCTCAGAACAACAACGTGCTGCAAGAGCTCAAAGCTCATCTCCAGCACACACCTCAAGCTCAGAGGGACGCGCAGGGACAAGTGGGGACAGCACGGTTGGACAGCCCGTGTCACCATGCTCCCGGCCACCGTGTGTGTGTGTGTGTACATGCACAAGGTTTCCACTGCACCGGTGTGCGTGTGCACAGGGGCAGCGCTGTAATTTATAGTCTGGGGCCGTTTGCCTTCCCGCAGCAATTGTTCTGGCAGTGCAGGGCAACCACTGTGGTGCTGCCAGGAGCAAAATACAGCTCCCGGCACCCTGATAATTACCCTGGTAATTATCTTGGTGCAAGACCAGGACATTGCTGAAACCAGGGTGGAGGGGAATGCCAAGGTGGGGGTGGGTTTGGGCAAGGTGTGACGGTGAACACTGCGCCGTCGCAACAGAGGGAGCGAGCAGGGTGCAGAACAAGATCTGTTCAATTCCATCAGTCAGCACTCTCTTCCAGAAGATGACCTATTGAACATTTCCAGGAATAGCTATGCCAAGCCTGTCAACTGTTTCTTGGAAATACACTCAAGAAAAATGGCTTCCTTCCAGTAGGGATCTGCAGAAAGCCTGGACTGGATCGAGGCTGCAGTCAGACGCTAAGATGGATGATGCTGTTGCAGTGGCTCTTTCAGGATGGGGGGCTGTAGGCGGCCAGGGCAGGGGCTGTGTTTTCTCCCCTTTCTCCTCCTCCTTTTACATCAGACAGGAACGACGGGGAGGGAAGGGGTGATTTTTTGTGTGTGTGGATCGACTCAGCTTGTTGGTATGCTTATCCTTACTTGCCTTCTCCTGCAGTGAGCAGATTGGAAAACCTGCAGCGCTGCAGGTGATGGGGCTGTCAGCTGGGCACACACCCTACCTGGGCTATTCCCTAGGCAATCAGTAGCATCAGCTGCCAAGACCAGCACAGGTTCCTGTGATCATAACACATTCCCAGCATGGTATTCTTGGTATTCCCTTATCTCTTGATTGCTAGAATTAACATGATAACCTGAAGTTGTAGCCGTGGTACCAAAGTTCCACTCCCTGCATCAACAGTTACGTGGGTGGTAGGGTGGGGAACGGGGTTGAAATGTGCCCTGGGAAGGTCCTCTTGTGGTGGCCCTATGCCAGCTGGAGGGTCCCACCAGCTCCAATTGACAGGCAGGGAGAGGGGTTGCAAGTGGCAGGTGGCGGGGGGTACCTGCTGGGGCCTGTCTCCACAACACACGCCGTGAACCACACCCCTGCCATTGCCCAACCTGCCCCTCTTTTGCCTACTGGAACCAGCGTTATACAAAACGGGGTCATGCACTGACCAGAGCTGAAATGTAAGGTAATTATCTTGCATTCACACATCACAATGTGGTACCAGTGCAGCAAGTACCTTTTGCAAAGTGGCGGCCTGAGTCCCGCTTCACATCTCACTGGTCCCTTTCCACTGTCATCCTTCGACGTACATCTGAATGAAACCCACGGAAATGAGCATTTCTCCACTGCTGGGTGAAACTATGTGAGAGAGATTGTAGAGCTGCCTTTCGGAGTTGCTCTGGATCAACTCCAGATCTGGATTTGCATTGGGTCCTTCCTGACGGGTTCCAAATAAACCAAAGTAATGGGATCTGGCATGGCTTGGCAGACTGTTAATAGGATATAGAGTCTTTCATTGCTGGGTCATTAATTCAAACCAGCTCAGATCAGTAGTGGCCACATTTTCTAACAGTCTAATAGCTGCATAATAACCTCTCTGAACAGAATTAGGGAGTCCACCACCACAATTTATATTAATTATAATAACTTGTGTTGGCTCTCTTGGTAAAGAAACCCAGGACTGATTATGCCCTGAAGTGGGGGCTCCCTGGAGAAGTGGGGGCAGGTGGTAGATCTTTCTGCAGCAGCCAAGTGCAGCCCCTGGGGCCCTTCCTCCATCACTGTTTACAACGCAAAGCTCCCTGGTGTGCAGAGACCACCTGAGCAGTCAGCATCTCAGCAGCTATTAAAAACTGGGCTCCAGATGTACCTCCAGCTTAGAAAGTCCCCACAGCGCCTGCTTGACTCTTGGAAGTGTAGGAGCACTCTATATTTGCTTGCTTTCTTATATTCTTTCCAAAGCATCTGTTACTGGCACCTCTCCGAGTCAGGACACCGTGCTGGCTGGGTCTGTGTTTGACCTAACAGGGATCTTTTTCCTTCTTTTTCTTTTTTTTTACATTCTTATATTCTGAAACCCTTGAAGAGGAAATGCAGTGCACTTGTCTAGAACCTATGCACATTTTTACTCCTAAATTCACACATGCACTTTTATGTGTTCACACATATCCAGTATTTGTCTGCATTTTTGTCATGCCCCAGGAATTAAAAAACCCTTTGAATGATTTATAATTCCTTTGTGATGAAGAAGGGCTATACTGCTTGCTTTTTTTTTTCTGGTTTTGTGTCAAATCCAGTTAGCTGGCCACCATCTCATGTCAAAAATTAACTATAATAAGCTTTCTGTTTTCCTGGGAGGAATGTTTTCATGTTTCTTTCTGGGTGTGGTCGGAATTTTTGGCAACGCTTTGCTGAACTGAAGTGTGTGTCTGACTAATGCAGCAAACAGGCTAGTACACCATGCCATTTGCAAAGATTATTCATTTCATACCATCAGATCACATAATTTGTAATTTGTTGTAGCGATTCCAAAGAGCCCCAGAGCTTGATGCTAAGTTCATGTTACATATAGATGTTTCAACAGAATGCAGAGGGGACTTGGAGGGAGGAATGCTACAAAAGGTATAAAATGGGATGGTGGAAAAGTGTCTATAAAAGAATTTATCTGCAAGGACAACTTTTCATCAATGGGTTGTTTGCAGCAGAGTCATTTGTCACAGCTGACAGTTTTCACTTAATTGCATCACTAGCTATGCCACTCAGATTCTGGTTTGGTTTATTTTGTAATATTGTTATTAAATTTATTGTTCTTGTGAAAAAGGGTCCAAGGTCCTTTCTTTACTAAATGAACAAACAGAACTGTGAGCATCTGCTGTCTGACTGTCCTTCTGGGCAACTCTATTTCACCCACCACAGTGTCTGCTAGCAAGGGTTGCATTTAGCACTTTTTCTTCTAGTTTTCCTGGTAAGAAGGCTTCATTGTGGGTGTCAGTTTGCACCATTACATCTGAGTGGTCTCCAAGACTTGCCCCCACTCCTTCTCCCTGTGTTGCACAGTTGCTGGCTATCCATCCATTGTGGGCACAGCCTTGAGCTTTAGCACCTGCAAGTGAGAATTAGAGAGCTGAAATGTGATGGAAGAGCAGGAGTTAGGCACTGAGGACATTCTTCTGAACATGATGAGATTTTGAGCCCTCTTGTTCCCCATAGGGATCCATTCTCATTGCATTAGCAATGCAATGGTGGTAATCACAGAATCATGGAATCATTTGCTTTGGAAAAGACCTTTAAGATCATCGAGTCCAACCATTACCCTAGCACTGCCAAGTCCACCACTAAACCATGTCCCTAACCACTTCATCTATTCATCTTTTAAACACCTCCAGGGATGGTGACTCAACCACTTTCCTGGGCAGCCTGTTCCAATGCTTGACGGTGCTTTTGGTGAAGAAATTTTTCCTAATACCCTATCTAAACCTCCCCTGGTGCAACTCGAGGCCATTTCTTCTCATCCTCTCACTTGTTACTTGGGAGAAGAGACCAACACCCACCCCGCATGGAGCATGGACCTCACCTTGGGACAGCCCCACTCTGTGTCTCTCTGCAGTTCTCCAGGGCAGGTGTGATGAAGGCAGCTGTGTCTGGCCCCAGCATAGGTCCAAGCCAGGCAGAACTTCAGCCCTGCACTGAGCAGGTATAAGGGGTCTCTGAGCAGGACAGCATGAGGCAGAAGGTACCTGTGAGAGCTGCACACGCAGATGAGATGTGACTACTCAGATATAGCTGGAGCAAGGCAGAGTCTGGACTGATGAAAATCAGCATTGGTGGCTGCTGGCCGTTGTACTTCTAAATTCTTTCAGCAGCCATTTCCTAAAGGTACAGGAAAATCCACCCTCCAGGACTCTCCAGGTTTTGGTCTGGCTTAGATTTAAACCAATTAGATTGTAAATGGGAAAAGGCTCGAGACAACCCTTGGGCTAATTTCTGAAGCAGCCAACAAGAGAGCTAATTGTATTGACCTTGGTGACAGTGTTGGTAATTTGACCACTTATTGTCGGAGAACTGCACTGACATCAGCAACTCGTGTCCCATGGGTGATGAAACAGCCATCCTGGGAGACAAACTTTTGATTACCACCGACAAATCCTGGCTTTCAGTCCTCAATTCTGCTATCTGGTGACATGATATTGCCGAATCCTCATGGGTGCTATGGGGTTGCTCTATATGCAATCTGAATGATGTGTAGGCATATCTAGATAGGTCAAGAGAGGCAACCCACAAAGTGTTACACCCATGTCCGAGGCCTTTCTCTTGACTGTAAAACACATTACCCTTAGCATGTTGATCAATCCCCATTTAGAAAAGATGTAATATGGGTGTCTTCCATGTTTCCTGCCAGCTCTCGTGCAAAACAGCCATTGTGTATCTTTCAAAAGATGGTACATTTCAAATGCCAGTAGGAGTGCTCAGTGGGGTCTAAGGCACTTTGATCTCCTCGACTGATGTATACGACAAAAATTGACTGTATCAATTGTGAAAATTGTTTCCTTGTGTAAGTCTGCTGGGATAGCCACTTTGATTGTTCCTGTCATTTAAAGGAGGAGACCTACTCTTTTATTCTGCCTACACACACCCTTGACTGGAATTCAAACATTTATCAGAGTCTTCCCTGCAGAAAACCACGGATTCCAGATCACAAATTCTTTGCAAATGAAACCAAACTATTTTTTTTAAATTTCATTTTGTGTCTAGCAATGAACCCTTTTGTAGACTCTTTTCCTAAGGTAATTCCATTTATGCAATGGTGCTGTCCCTATGTATCTGTCAGCCTCTTCTTCATAGATTTGACTGGGTTGACTATATTCCACCATATTTGACAGTGAGTTAGAAATCTTAAAGATCCTGAAAGTCTTGGGATAACAGGTAGCTGTGGAGAGAAAGGAAACCCAAACCCATGGCTTTTCTGAGAGGAACGTTTCTATTACAGTGGAGCAATTGTTTTGTCTAACAAACATTTATAGCTCTATACAGCACAGTACATGCTGCCTTCTGTCCAGGTTGCAACTGAGGGACATTGGAAGCAGTTGATACAGGTAGGGGATAAGGGTGTGAAGAAAGTGAGGAATCTAGGAGTTGTTGAAGGAATTGAAATTCTTGTAGCAGAGGGTAGTTGTTGGAGCTTGAAGATGGGAACTAGATTTGCTGTGGTGTACGGGGACAAAGATGGAGGAAGGAAGGGACAGAGAACCCACATCCCCAAGGAAGCAGCATGTCTTCCACTCTGCTGCACCTGGAATAACGCATGTCTCTAACACGCCTTATGCTAATCTTCCACTCCTCATCCTCCCCACCAAGCAGCAATTGCCCATGTGCCCTGCTGCTGAGTCAGAGGACTATTTATTCTGATAGCACAGTTTGCTGTTTTCCAGACACCTCTGCTTAGCTGCTGTTGACAGCAAATCACCTGTGCACCTTATCCTGTAGACCACAGATACCATTTTTTACCCTTCTTCATGCAGGCTGTGACGTTCATGAAGTCCTCTAGGTCCACATGGCTGAAAGAAGTCCTCTTTGTGCATGCTAGCAGTTTTTCTTGCTTCTGTTAGAAAGGATACTTCTTTCTGCATTGCTGCTCCTTTCTGGGCCATCATGGTTATGTCTACACTGGTTGGTATGAGCTGCTGTAGGACTACTCTCAAGACCAGACTTGCCTACGCTGCACATGAGCCAGCAAGAACAGCGGCAGGTGTGGCCTGGACACCTTCTCCAAACCACTCCTGCCTGCATTGTGGTGCAGCACGGCAGCGTGAACAGGTTTGCACAGCCCATGGGTTGGCAGAGGACAAGGGCAGGGGACCTCCAGCTGATGCCCCTTCAGAGACTTGGCTCCTACCCGGGAGCTGATCCACTAAACAGTTCCTGTTCCTCGTGTCCTTCACTGTTCCTCGTAAGCAAGTGCCTTAATTAAAATCCCATAGTTTAGTCTGGTAGGCTACTTTTTAAGTTGTAGCCACTTAATTCAAGCTTCCTAATCAAATAACACTTGGGTCGAAGGCGCTGCTGGAACATACTGGGCTCACGTAAGAGACAAGAACTGCAGCACAAATGGCAACCTCATGCCTGTTCGTGCAACAAGGGCTCATTTTTGTCTTCCTAGTTTCCTTTCTCTTTCTACTTTTTTGTTGCTGTTGGCTTGAAGGGTTATTTTGAAAACCCAGTTGTCTTCTGGTACAATCACATAAGAATTTTCTGTTTGAAGTCTCTTAGAAAGAATTGCAGAGATGTGCTACCAATAAAAAGTTTTTTTAAAAAAAGAAACCCAAGCTTGGCCTAAACCCATACAGATTCAAATGCTGTCAATGAGAAAAAGAAGTGCTTCAAATCTGAGACTCATTTCAATGTCTGTTATCTCACATCTGTCTAGGTCTGAGTCTGGAATGAGAGCCTGATCTCACAGGAGGCTTCAGGGGTAAAACCCTGGGCAATGGCTTTCACTGGACTTTACATCCCTTGGAGCAGCTTTAAGGGCCTGAGCAGATGTTGTGATTCAATGTCTCACCCTGGCCGCCACTCACCCTCTGCACACGGTGGCTGTGGGCAGTGCTGGAGCAAGGTGGGCATCATGGAGAGCACCTGTCCTGCCCAGGGACCCAGCACAGAGTGCTCATTGGGGTGCTGCGGGTAGCTGGAGCCCCTCTGCCTGCCTCCGCCCTCTTTTGTTTGGCACACAAGATACTGTGCCTATATGGCTGCTGAAGGCAACTCCTGAGCCTTCTGAAGCTGTTCCTGCCTACTTTTTGTAGGAACGCATTATCAGAGTCACGTGCTTGTGAAATATTTTATTGAGAGTGGTGTGCATATGCACATCTCTTACCAAAATAGGCACAGAAAATCCCAGACACCCTATCTGAAAAATACATGAGTTTCTTTTCCCACTTTCTGTCCCTTGAAATTTTCATGTTTTGTGGCATTTTCCCTTTTTAAACTACTGAGAGCCAGAATACCTGTTCCTTTCCCTCTGTTACGCTCAAGTCCACACCAACAGGTTTCTTGTCTTTCTGTCTTCCATTGCTCACACTGGTTGAGTTGCTGCTTACTTATCATGGAATTAATAAATCTGTACCTTTACTCACTGAAGCAGGTATCTAGCACAGTAAACACAGCACAATGAAGTCTTTGTTTGCTTTGCTATGGATAAAGAGAAACCAAAACAAGACAGACTTAGACAACACACGAGGAAAAGGCACTAACTGCTCCCTTGGCAAACAAGACATGCATATGGAGAAGGTAGGAAGTTTTTGCAAACTCTCTACTCAGATGGCTCTCTGTGTCTCACTTGCTCTCAGTCCTTCCTCCTGCCGAGCACGGGGTGCACCATCTCTGCCTGCAGCTTGATGTATGGATAGACCTACAGGTCCTCACAGATCATGCCAGGGAACATGCTGGGCTCCAGCTGCCTGGTCGCTTACACCTGCCATGGGTGATGCTTTCCGTGGGTACACTGCAGGCAACTTTGCAAAGCCAAAGCTGGCTACACCTGCCCAAGGCTGCAGGCGATGTAGGGAAATCCACAGAAATTCTGTGAAAGTCACCAGGACACAGTAATGAGAGAACAGGAAACCTTAGAAAAACCTTAGAAAAGCAAAGTTCATCCCCCAGAGTGCCACCCTCTCCCTTGAGCATGTCCTCACAGTCAGGAGCAAACAGATGCAAGTCCTCATCCCAAAGCTCTGCTGCCATCATAGTTTGTCACTGTGCTTCCACCAGCTCAATATGTTGCAGATGGTGCTGCGCTGACACAGGACTGATCCCGAGCTGGCTCACACCCCTGGCACACTGGCAGAGGAGCAGGAGTCTGTCTGCACCTCTCATCTGACACACTTGGGCTGGAGCAGGCATACAACCTAATACACACCAGGGCTGCTAGTGCGTAGGCCCATTCTCTTTTTCCACTGCTGCCTTTTTATTTACCTTCCATCCTGAGTTGGTTTTCACCATGACTGGGCTGGTTTTGGTCTCAAGACGGTGGTGGCAAAGTGCCACCCTTTGGTTGTGCATATGGAGGTAGGAAAGGCCAAGAGAGGCTTGAAAGGCCAACTGAGTCTTTGGAAAAAACACCCACGTCGACTGTCTTGTAGTTCACTTGTGGAGTGGTCTCTAGATTTTTCTATACAGTAGTCCTCACCACAACCAAGTAAATAATCCATATTGGTTAAAAATAAACACAGGAAAGGATAAGGATCACAACTGCTGACTTTGGGGCTTGCTGATCTTTGGTAGAATCTTGAAACCTGCATTATATTTTGAAGACAGAGGAGTCCCAAGCTGGTGCTGTATGCAGTGAGCTGTGTCTCAGGGAAGGAGCTGGAACCCAGCAGGGGTAACTGCTCAGACAAGAATCCCCTATTCATTCCCAAAATCTGCTGGCTGTGTGGAGAACAGGAATGTTTGCTATTACATTAAGCAATTATCCTCTCAGATAACACCATTAATTATGTAAAATGGCAGTAAACCATTTTTTCCTTCAGGAAATCAATAAAAACTGATGCTTTCACCAGGCAAGTTCCTCTATTTAAAGCAAGTACTAGTGAGGCAAAGCAGGCTGAAGCCTGAAGCATCAGCCTGGCCCTGGCCCCAAAACAGCCCTGCTGCCTCTTCCCCCAGCAAAAATGTGGAGTGATTTTTCCAACACTGAGCTTTCTAAAGTCCTGGGTGCCATCCTGCCTTTGTCCTGCCCAGCCCACAGCCAGGCTATTGGCCACGACAGGCAGCGGGAGCATCCCCATCCCTCTCAGGAAGCCTGAGCCCCATCCTGTTTCATGGCTCCAACAGCTCCAACCCAACCTGCACCCATGGGGGCACCCAGGCATCCACCACCCACTTCTCAATAGCTAAAGCTCCTTCCACTCCCGTACACAACTTAATTTATAAGCTCTGCCCATCAGTCAGTGAGGGTGTGCAGCTCTTACGGCCGCATGTGTGGTTTTCCAGCAAGCATGTTGCAGCACTGGCTACCCTCCACAGCAGGTCTGCATGCCAGAAACACTAAGAGAAGCGTTTGATGCTATGAATTTGCCATGTGTACTCGTTCAGAGATCAACTTTACAGTCTATCCCCATCTTGTACAATATAATGAGAAGTGTTTAACTGCCTCTCAGTCCAGCTACAGCCCTAAATTGGGGTTGCCATGTCAGGAAGAGCAGGGAGGAGCAATGAGGTTATATTTCCAGGACCTGACTCCCCCAAAGTGTGGGGTTCTGCTTGCACAGGGCTTGCTTGGAGGAGGACAGGAGCTGCTATTAACATACTTTCCAAAAAGCCACCCTTGGCCCTGCTCTATGGGATGGAGAGGAGGCAGCAGCCCCTGCCAGGTAGTAGAGGGGTCTCTACAAATGCTGGAAGGTGCTTGACCCTGTGTGGAGCTGTGCCCCACACATGGCATGGGCAATCACTCTGTGCAGAAGGGCCACCCTGAGCATGGCCACGTGGCACCTGGGGTGTCTCCAAGCACCCACCCTGCAGGATTGACATGCCAAGGGCCAGCTGGAGATCCTGGGTGTAGAGACATGGATGTGATGGAATGCTTTGTCCCTTTTCCTCCTGGTGGGACTGGGAGTGGCACTGAACGTGTCCCCTGGTGCACTATTTGTGACAGTAATTTCGCAAAAAACATGCTCACATCTCTGAATGGTGTTTGAATTACATCAGTTCCTGAAGATTTCCTTTTCTAAATTCATACTGACTGTGAGCATTGTTATGTTTTGGGCAACTCCTTGAACTGGGTAGCACGAATGACAGTGACCCTAAAAGTGTTTTCATTCCAAGACAAACAGATGCAGAAGAGAGCCTACAGCAAAATCCTCAGCACTGCTTCAGTCCCATTGGATTTAAACGAAAGCAAGAAGAGAAGAGACCAAAAATACCCTAGAACCAGCTCCTTAGAGGTGTGCAAGCATCTAACAGGCTTTAAAATCTGTAAGTGGTGGGCATTAGAAGTATTTACACTTGTAATTTTCATTTGTTTCAAAAGAGATTACATGCCTGATATCCTCAAGAAATGTAGGCTTTCCTGATATAATTGCATCTCCTGTGGTTTTGATTTTTCTTTCCTCATATATGTTTATGTCAGTAAAAGCTTTTACGGGGGCAGAGTTCGGTCGGGAAACTTTAGTTTAGCTGGTCCTACAGTGAAACAGTCCACTTCTAGCACTTTGCTATCAGTATGACTGCACCCAGTCTTTAGGGGTTTGCTGTAATTAATGACTTAAGGTTGGTCATTGAAAATCTCTGCTTCTGAGATGCAACTCTGAATCTTGCGCTCAGATGTTCCTCCCTTCTTAACAGGTGGGTGCAAAAGTTGAAAACCCATGAAGAGTACACAGACATAAAAATAGTAAGAGCATGAGTAGAGATAAGTTCTCGGGTTCCCAGATGCTCAAGTGATTTTTGAAACTGAAGGGTCTCATGCAACCTGAAAGTCAAAACGCTGTAGCCCACAGAGGTAAAGCTGTAAAGCCATAATATCAGTGACCCGAAGCTGGCATGGGTAAGAAAGGGCAGCTCGCTCTGAGCTATGACAAATCACTAAGACAGGTGTTCTAGTAAAAAATTGCCCTTAAGTCATAACTTATTTACAGTGCTGTTACTGCATGGCTGTATCTAATCCTGTTACAAAAGATCATGTGAAACACAATCAGAGAGTTTGAACCTGATTGTGTGCGAGGTGAATTGAAAGAAAGGCTCTTAATTTTTTGTTGTAAGAATGGTGTGCAATAACGCCTCCTGGCAAGAGCCTGTGAAGGAGGGGACCAGAGGGAGGAGGAGTTGTTACAGTAAGAGGAGCAAGAAGGGTGCTGGGCAGCATGAACATTGCCCATTCCTGCCATTCTGTCACCTGACAGGTGGGACAGGCTCCATATAGCTCCATTGTGGGCTTTTAATACAAACTTAGTAAAAAATAACCTAGGAGGCCCATCACACATTAGCCAAAGCAGTAAAAACCTTGGTAACTTACTACTCCCTTCAGGTTGTCAAGTCAGCCAAGCCTGGAAGAGGGTTGAGTGACACTAATTGCTTTTCATTGTTAAGTCCTCTGACCGTCTGAACTGGAGAACCCTTTCCAGAGCTGCAAGGCAGGGAAGGGGTGACCAAAGGGGGTGTTTTAGTCATGCAGGAGCTGCTAACCTGAAGCAGAAAGACAAACCACTACCTGGAGGACCTCTTGATGCATTAATGAAAGCAAGCCTAAAACGCTGCCAGTTCTTAGTCCCACATGCTGACCCTTGGAGCACAGCTGGAGTGCTGAAGGGTGTTTCTTCCCTCACCAGATAGGTTTGGGCTGGTTAGATGCTCCCACTGCCCCTGCAACACCTGACATCTCCATTGCACTGGTGGTGCTCTGGCTGATGGCTTCACACAAGCTGCAGAGAGCAGAGAGCATGTCACCAAACCACGCTGTCAATGGCGACCCTGTCACCCGGCGGGCTGGTGCATCACCAGCATGGCCAAAATCCTGGCCCCCAGGGCATGTCACTGAGCATGGTGTTGGGGGCTGATGACTGCAAACCAGATAAACTGTGTGTCAGGTTTTATTTCTAACCACAGGATCCGAGGATTTGGTCTAGGTATCAACAAACTTTAGACCATATTGGGGAGGTGGAGGGCATTGCTTCACATTTGGATTTCAGTTTAAGCCAAAAGCAAATTAAAACGCAAAATCTGAGGACTGAAACAAGTACGAATGTGTGATTCTCTGCATGAAGAAAAGGAAAGGTTTGAAGGAAAGGAAAAAAAAAAGTGATATGCAGTCAGTTTACAAGGCTAGAAACACTCACTATGTCCCAGAACAGGTACTGTCCTGAAGAGCAGCCAGGTAACTCTTTCCTCCCAGCAGCACCTCCTAATCCTCACCCCTAGGCTCTTAGGCCAGGTCTGTCTCCCCAGCCTTTGCCAAGGCTGCAATGAGCTCTGCCAGGCAGATTTACAATAGTCTGGGAGAGTATTTTCCTGTGTAAAATCACATGGACATCCTTCATTTCCATCGGATAAAGAAACCTTAGGATAGATAATGATTTCTGCCATTAATTGTTTGGACACTTGTTGGTTATTTGATTATGTGTGCTCTTCCCAGTCCTCTGTGGTGCAGAGTTCATTATTTCACTTCCTTGTGCTGAAGTACAGCCTTTTGCAGTAAATGCTCTGCTAATATCAATTAAATTCTAGTAGGACTAAGCTTCCTTGATGGTAAAATTAATGACCACATAATGGAGCAAATGTGAAACAACTGCGCGTAATAGAATTATTTTGGATTAGAGCTGCTACAACTAGCAGGAGATAGACAAACACTTCTAGTACTCAAAATTACAAAGCCTCACTATCTTCTTTGATTACAAAGCACAGGATATGAAAAACAATACCTAATACTATTAGCTTTTGGACTATGAGTATGTTGGGAGGGTACCATAATTTTTATCTTAATTTTTTTTTTTTTTTGGTACAAATAGTTTCTAGAACTCCTACCAGCATTCACAAGGGCTTAAAGAAATACAAATGAAACTGTTTAACAAAAAGTTGGCTCTTCAGTTCCCTAATTCTTTATGTGTGTGTGCATGTATGCATGTAGGAGAGAGGACACGGGAGTGCCCATTTTCTCCTCACAGTTACATTTCATTTATATTCATTTGGAGCAAACAATTTTCAAATGCAGTGAAGTGCATAAATCAGGTTTTGTTAAAAGCAGCTGTGGCTAAATGTTTCCGTTTTTGGAAGATGGAGAAATTAACTGTGCTTTTCAAAACATATGATAACAAGATTTTAATAATCTTTTGTTTGTGTATGAAAGAAAGGTTACAAACACTCAGCTGTGTCTGTCTGCAGTGCTTGTGAGAACATGAAAATTAACAGCATTTAGCGTTCTTTTGAAAATGTATTTAGCAAAATAGAATGATATAAAGATTAGAAAGACTGAACGCACAGCCTGAGTCTGCTTCAAAAGCCGTCTTCTAACTCCTGCAAGAAACACTGGGGGAGTCATTAAGGTTTTAATTGTTAGAGTAAAGCCAGAGAAAAATCTACTCAGAAGTATCCGAAGTTTTTGTGGTTTGTGGGTTGTTTGGCGTGGTTTTTTTTTTCAATGGTGACAAGGCACGAGTCCAGCATGTTTAGCCCAGGAGCAGACCTGCTCTGGATTGCTGGCTCTGCCAAGGGAAGGGTCCAACCAATGCTTACACCTGGGGAAGGGACTCACTGTTAGTGATGGGGTGGGGCAACAGTGCTGCCAGGAAGGGTGGGATGAGGGGCTGGGCGCAATGCCTTGTTCTAGCAGGGAGTAATCTGATGGCTTTAAATGGCCCTGTTTGGGGGAGAAGGGAAGAAATAGCACATCACACAGAAAATCTCAGTGCCCATTTTAGCCCAGACACTGTTACGTGGCCACTGTCACTGGGTATGTCAGGTGGTGCTGAGACATTAAGTTTTGGGGTGCCTTGCTGATCACTACCCTTGTGGGCTCTGTGGCTGCTACTGGGGAAGCTGGAGTAGCCCCCTTGCCCTGGCAAGCTGGGTTTGTGGATGCATACGAGTTGGTCCACATGTCTGGAGAAAAGGCTTATGAGTTTTGCAAGACTCAAAGAAGGTGTCAGGTTTACAGCTGTGAAATCTTTCCAAGGAACTAAGGAAGTTTCCTAAATGTTGGAATAATCCCTTGCTTCCTTTCGAGCCCTTGGGAACTCATATTTTCTCTCTCTCACTCTGAGTGGAAATGCCCTTATATTTGACAAACAAGTCTGCCGCAAACCCTATTCCCCTACATCAGGTGCCAGCAATTACGTACCTCTCCTCACACCTCAGATGTGCGCATCGGGAAACTGGAGTTGCAAACCAAAAGTTGGGAACAAGAATATCTGTGTTTGGTTCTCAAGAGTTTGCCTGGTTCCTGCAGGAAAATACGGTCTTGAAGCTGTATGGACAACTCCCTTCCCTGTTCTCAAGTCAGCCCCAGTAAACCACAGGGCCTCTATATGTTATGCTTGGTCTGTAGGACCAGTATTGGAATAATTCTTTGTCTTGCGTGTTTAGACTACAAACAAATAACAGCCTTTAGCCTGAAGCCCATGCCCAAGTATAGTCTTCTTCACTTGAAAGCTACTGCTTTTCTTGTGGTGGCATCATACCGGATTTTTAACTCACTGACTGGGTTGAAGGCTTCCTCTGTGCAGCCTGGAAGAGAAGCAGCTACCAACATATGTCATGGCCCATGTGAAATAAAGAGAAATCAGGATATACAGCTCTGAACCTAATTCCAGCTTCTGTTAAATCAGAATGGCCCCACTATGTGATTACTAATACTCGATCATATTTGACTACAGCATTTCAGCGTAACCTCTCTGGGTCATCTGTTACAGTTATGACACTCATGCAATTTTCAAACAATAGCGATTGGGTGTGATTTGGCAGTTTGAGCTTCGGGAGGCCATATATTTCCCCATGACACAATATTATCTAATATACTGGCTATCTCAGATTGCAGTCACTCGGAAGGCTAGCATAGAGGTTATGATTTAAGGCAAATAATAATATCCATTTATTGCTTATTAGACATGAAGCAATAACATTTCCGGCATTCCACCTCCCCACTCTTACCATGGTCTCTCCTGAAGCAGAGGGAATTTGAATTTAAGGCTCTTTTCAGAAGATGGCTGTGCTGGGTGTAGCTGGGTCCTTGCGCACCATAGCCTGGTGCTCAGAACTCTGCCCAAATCCACCTTCTACGCTCCCCTCTCTGGCTGCTGTAGCAAAGGGAAGCGTGACACACTGCTCCCCACACTCAAGGTCTCGCTGGCTGGCATGCCTGCAGGAAAACATCCCCTGGGATGTGGCATTTGGGGCATGATTTGATTGTTAGGACTGATGCAGACAGCAACTGGAGTCTGGTCTGGAAAGCACCACCACTTTTGGTAGAAAGCCCATTTTAAGGATAGACGCAGTCTGCGCTGTTGAGTCTTTCTGTCCTCAGTAATTGAATTACAGTTTTTATTTACTGTAGAAGACCTTCAGGCATGTACTGTGACTGCTATTAGAAATTAATTGACACTTTTAAAATCCTCGCCTTCTCATTGCCCATTTTTCTTCCTGCATTTTTGAAGAACTCTTTCCATTTCATTTCCCCTCATTTTGTCACCTTTTATTTAATGGATATTATGTATGTACTTGTTAGGTGAAGCCAAATTATTTCTGCAAATTCAGCATTCAATTGTTTCTTATATTGAGAAAGGATCTGAGCGTGAGACAACCGACCGGCTGACACACTCTGCCGTGTGGGTGCTGCTGCAAGACAGATTCTGCTTTTATTAACACTGACATAAACTGAATTGTTTTATGACATCTAGTCACGGTATTCTGTATTCACATCAGATGTGAGGTCTGTTATCCTCCGAACTCCATCATAATATCAAAGAAATATGCTTTTGAAGAAAATGTTCATTTTTTAAAAATAAAAAGCATTTTGAAAATCATATCAACATCTAAAAATATTTTATGTACTTAACAGCACTTTAGCTTGATGTACTTTCTTATTCAATATTCACAATGCTCATATGTTAGCCACCAGCACTGCCTCTTGCCTGTTACCATTATCTTTTCCCAGCACATAAACTGTCCAGGATCCGATTTTCCTTTGAGTTTAACCCCTCAGATTTCCATTCACAGTGCCACACACAGTGTACATTTAAAATGCCATAAAAGGTATTAATAATGTCTGAATCTACAAAGCAGAACACAGAAAGGACAGAAAAGCAAACTATAATTCTCCCTGCTGAAATTTAAGCAGCACAACAAGATTAATTCTCCATCTCTTACGAAAAGCGTCATGGGATCTTTAAAGACCACAGACAAACCAGGCCAAGATCTTTAAGTCCCTTCAAGAGTAATGCTCCCTTCACACCGTATAAACCATGTAAAAGAACCACCGAGTGCCTTCCAATAATTTAAACAGATGTGTAACATGTAACCTGACGCTGGGATGGTTTATGTGTCCATGCACCTAACGTATCCTACTGATTAGTGCTGAACATTGTGCAACGTGTTCCTGCCAAAGAAAGGTGGACGTGTGTCACTGATGGTGCATAAGGGGCAATGTGCAGCGGTGAGGCCACGCTGGTGGCAGCCGAGCAGGAGTGTGAATTATGGCAGCCTCTTGAGCAGATGTTTGTGACTCTCCAGGCTGCTGCAGATGCATTTAATGAGATCAACTCCTCAGATGAGAACTCTTCAAAATAAGTGTATTAATAGTCGCCTGTATTCTCCCCTTATGGAGGCACAACACCTGCTTCAGGCTGAAATAGAGGCACACCAGCCCAGGCAGCCCCATCACCACCAACAGCAATGTACTGTTTCCCTGAAGGACTCCTTGTTGGCCAAGTGACATGCTGTGAGACAAGCTGTTGTCCTTCCTCACCCCTACGGCAGGGCTGGACCCTGCTGCAGAGGTCGTTGTCCGCCCCAGGACTCAGGTTCTCCTCACCTCTGCAAGATGAATGTGGGAAACAGAAGCTTTTCCAGAGCTTACAGGGGGTGCAGGGGTTTCCTCCTGTCAGCAGCACACCACGGCTGGCACACCCCTGCTGCTCAAGGTCTACATGCCCCCTCATCCACGAGGAGCTTTAGTAGGTGCAGGTGACTAAGACACAACTCAACAGGTGTTACTGAGAAATCGTCAACCTGAGCAAAACCCAGATACGCAGAGTTTTCAGAGAGAAAGAGGAAGCTCATAACGTCACCATGGATGCAAAGAGAAATGGCACTGCTGGATTGATAGGAAAATCACGGAAAAATTCTGTCCCCAGATCAAAGGAAGAAAAGTGGGTGCAAAGAGAAATGCATCCAATAGAAGGGAAGAGGCAATGGTAGGGGAGTTCATCAGCCTGCCCACAGCTTGGACAGCTTCCACCAACCTGAGAAACACAGTTTCTTGTATGTAGATCTTGGATCTCAGAGTAACTAGACCAAGAGCTTGCACATCAGAGGGAAAGCTATTCTTGACTCAGTCTTAATTAACACGCAGGAGTTAATTCAAAGAAAATGACAGAAGCTGAATGTTAAATAATTAGTGACAACGATATAATTAGACTCACAAAGGGAAAATAATCACTGGGAAGTGACATGGTTCTGGTAAGCAGTAAAAATAAGATGAACAGGTTAGTTTAAAAGGCTTTAAAATTAAAATAAAATCCCTAGAAAGTTTCCTACTCAAAACAGTTATATAGTGTCAGAAGATATGCCTAGGGAACCAGACAGGGCAGAGGAATGCCAAGTGGCAAGATTTAAGAGGTAATTTGAGCCAGTCCTTCAGCATTTGGGAATCTGACCCTACTGAGGGCAATAAACAGGATTATAAATTATGGTAGGTGATAAATTAGCAGGAAATCAGAAGGATCAACATAGGCTTGAAAGGAATATAGCTTAAAAAAATAGTACAGATGAAAAAAATGTTTTCTTAAGTCTATCAGAGTGATAGTTATAGGAAAAAATCCACAGGGCTGTGAGAGCACCAGAGACTGAAGGTAGTAATGAAAGGAAGACAAGGGTATTTTTCAGAAGTAAAGTTATCTTTTGGTGTAAGTCTTTACCATCGATGATGTTGGTTCTCTTCCTAAGGATAAGATGAACATGCTGAGGAAATATCACAAATGAGGTGTGGCAGCAAACCAAAAAAGTTGTATGTTGCTACGTTCAGATGGTATATCCAAGACTGGGAAGGCGCTCCACTCCTCAAGGAGGCAGATGGGCTGAAAGAAAGCAAGCTTTTTATATGCCTGAGAACTTAAAGGGGCAAACTTACCCAGTATTTACACATACACAATGCAAAATCTGGCAACATAACTAAATGCTGCATTTGAACCTCAGAACTGGTCAAAACTATCATGGAAACTAGAGCAATAAAATGTCTGGAAGTAGAATAAGTTGTTTGGATTTCTGTAGAGATCTAGTCAGATATCACCCCAGAAGCTAAATAGTGAAAAACTAAGAGTCAGAGCACTATCATCACCCAAACATTGTAGCAAAGGCAGAAAGCAGTGGGTAGGACTAAAGGTTTCTTTTCGTTACGGCAAAATGGTGAAATACAGAAGATCCTGTCCTGGTGCCTGTGTTATTCATTATATTTATCAATAATTTCGAAATGCCTGTGGGTTTTAAGGTAACAAAATTCTGGGTGATTCAAAGAAGCATTTAGAGAAAGATTAATTAAACACATGACATTCTTGGCTGTCCCGATCCTTTTTTTAAAAGCTCCAGTGTTGGAGACTTCACTGCCTCACTTTGCCAGTCTACTCCAGTGCTGCACAGTCCTTCCTACTGCAGAAACCTTCCTGATGAGTAACATGTCTTTGCTGTGATGTCTGATGTTACTCTTTATCCAGCCCCCAGCACACACAGAGAAGAGTTTATTCCTTTCCTATGACTTATTGTTTGCATATTTAAGGAATTATTTTTATGTTTAGTGACTGACACGTATCTAAGGACTCATCATTTCTCCATACTAAGACAAATTCCTTTGACTGTTCTCACTACCAACCCCTAGAGGACAAATCCTTCTTGAATCACTGTGACCTAAAAGGAACACAACCTTACCAGCATCACATATACCAAAAGAATTACATCATATTTCATGGACTGGTCATTTTTATCCATCATAACACAGCTGTTGCCTATTTTGTGTCTGAATTCTTGACTAGAAGTGAATTTGCAGACTACTATATCTCCAAGCTGCCTTATTATGTGTTAGTTGGTCATTGCCCTCCTACGTTTCTGGAATTTGCTCTTCCTATTTAATTACTTAAACTTTTCAATTTATCTTTTTTCAGTTGCACTCTATTTCTTCCAAGCCATTTCTTCAATTTGTCAGGATCGGTCTACCTTTCCATCTTTCCTCTGTCATCACCGCAGCTTCTACCAGTTTAGTTGTTCATGTAGTTAAAAAACATATGTCTGCTTTCTCATGTAAGTAGCTGTTGAAAATCTTGAGTAGTGCTGGACACAGTACAAACATGGCTGAACCTCAGCAGATACTTTTTATGAATTTGAGAATGAGCTGTTGATCACTACTCTCTGAGTACGGGTTTTTAATCGATTATGGTACTTCTTTTATTTCATTTTAACTTTCGTCTACTTTTATCTCTGCTATCTACTTCTTTTTTCCAAGGTTATTTATGGGAATAGCTATCAATGATCTCGATGAGGGGATCAAGTGCACCTTCAGTAAGTTTGCAGATGACACCAAGTTGGGTGGGAGTGTTGATCTGCTCATGGGTAGGAAGGCTCTACAGAGGAATCTGGACTAGCTGGACCATTGGCCTGAGTTCAGTTGTATGAGGTTCAACAAGGCCAAGTGCCAAGTCCTGCACTTGGGTCACAACAACCCCAGGCAACTCTACAGGCTTGGGGAAGAGTGGCTGGTAAGCTGCCCGGCAGGAAAGGATCTGAGGGTGTGGGCTGACAACAGTTGCACAGCAGTGTGCCCAGGTGGCCAAGAAGGCCAACAGCATCCTGGCTTTTATCAGGAATAGTGCGGCCAGCAGGACTGATTGTGCCACTGTACTTGGCACTGGTGAGGCTCCACCTCAAATACTGTGTTCAGTTTTGGGCCGCTCACTACAGGAAAGACATTGAGGTGCTGGAGTGAGTTCAGAGAAGGGCAACGAAGCTGATGAAGGGTCTGGAGAACAAGTCCTATGAGGAGCTGCTGAGGGAACTGGGGCTGTTTAACCTGGAGAAAAGGAGGCTGAGGGGAGACCTTATCGCTGTCTAAAACTACCTGAAAGGAGGTTGTAGCATGGAGGGTGTTGGTCTCTTCTCCCAAGTAGCAAGTGACAGGATGAGAGGAAATGGCCTCAAGATGCACCAGGGGAGGTTTAGATTAGATATGAAGAAAAATTTCATCACAGAAAGGGTTGTCAGGTATTGGAACAGGCTGCCCAGGGAAGTGGTGGAGTCACCATCCCTGGAGGTGTTTAAAAGACATGTAGATGAGGTTCTTAGGGACATGGTTTAAAGTGTCTTTGACAGTGCTAGTTTAATGATTGGACTCAATGATCTTGAAAGTCTTTTCCAACCTAAATGATTCTATAATTCTGTGATTCTATGAATGTCATGCAAGGCATGTTGTAAGCCTTAATAAACTAAAGGTACGTGCCATTAATTTCCTCCTTCTAATCAACAAGACCTGTTGCCCTGCTACAGAGAGTAAATTATATTAGTTTGACATAACAGATCTTTGTTAGGTGTTATTCATCTGGTTTTTATCTCCCAGGTGCCCCACACTATTTGATTTCTTGCTCCAGGATTTTTCTATGCATTTAGGAAAGGCTGGTTGCCTTGTAATTCCCCTGTTACCTTATAATGATGAGAACGACGTTGACCTTTTTTTTTGGCTCATGATTTATCTAAATTTGCCACTGACATTCAATTCTAGCCATCCTCCTCACTGCAATAGATCATACTTTTGACATTACTGTAATGTTCAGGGACTTTCCCCTTTCCTTCACTCCTTTCTCTCTTACTTTTTTTTTTTCTGTGTTGGTCTTGCCTGCTGGATCCCTGAGTATTTTGAAGACTGCTTTCTCTAGTCAGTTCAGTCAATTCCCTTTATTTTGATCTTTTCTATTCCTGATTTTTCTAAGAGTTTTCTAAGAGTTACAGGAAATGTCATATCATGGTCACACTTGTACAGGTCACCTTCACTTCCATGTTCTTAGATAGAACCAAATGAAGAAGATGCTCTCTTCTAGTTGCTTTCTCCACACCGCATTAACAATGCTACTCACAACACAACCCAAATCTTGTGGACTGTCTCTGTCCTGCTATTTTTCTCTTCTAGCAAATTCCTTTGTAGGACTCAAACTCATCAATACTAAGTCTTGTGTTCCATGTTGGTTCTATTAGTTGCTGAGAAAAAGTTGCATTCATCTGATCTTCCTGCTATTGCAAAATCCTGCTGTGCTCATGCCTGTGTAAAACTTACCCGGTTCTATTTACTCTGCAACTTGATGGCTGTGAAAGTACAAGGGAGATCTGTATTGTTTATGTTAGGGAGAAGACGTGGGTAGTTCTTTCTCTGTTCTAATAATAGGTCACTGACATGTAAAAGACAATAAATTTGAGATGCATCAAAGGAAGTATTTTCTTTCACAGACTTATCATTACACCATTCATTGCCATGGGAACCCTTTTTAGCTGAGATTTAAGATTCAAAAATCCTCATGGGGCATGGATGTGGCTAGATTACATTTCTAGATAGCATGTGTACTGAAAACAGCGTTAAAGAAAGATTCTAAACCTTATTCTCCAAAACTCATGCCAGTCTCTAACAATACAGTGCCAGGGTGACTCGTGAAGTGCTAAAATGGCTTACCTTCCCAAGATGAGCATTTCTTACATGGGCGCTAAGGAAGCTTTCTGACCCCCCAAATCAACTCTGCCACATGTGGCAGGTTTCCAGCCACCGGTGGTATCAGGGCAATGCAGTCGGGCTGTTCCTCCAACCTGAGCACAGCTGCATTTACCTCTGCACCCACTTATAGCAATTACACCTTCCCCTGAAGCCTTTGCTACCCGAATTTCTGGAGGACATGACCAGGTTTCGAGTCAGAGCAGGGGCTGCTTTTCTGTTCCTAAACTTCAATAACCTTTTGGCAGCAGTTCCCAAGCTTTTTTACGTACAATCCCACTTCCTGTGTCACTCATCTACTTCTGTTTGCCCTTCCGGGCCCTTCTGCAGAAACTGCTACTTTATGGCATCATGTGCTCCCCACATTCCCTTCCTCTGTATCCACATATTCCCTGCACTCCCACCTCGCCCTGCTGCCCCCATCCCTCCCCTTTCTGCAGCTCTTCAGCTGCTCCCTTCCTTTGCTCTTCTCCTGTACTTCCACTCTGCAGATGCTGCCATGCTTCCTCCATTTCTGCTTGCTTGAGGTATGCCATTCCCCACCTCCCAAACTCTGTGAAAGTCTTGCTGTGTTTTCAAAGTCCCTCCAGACTTCCCTTTGCCCTGGTCCTACATCCCTCAGTGAGTACTCACAAACTGTCCAACTCCTCTTTGGCTTCACTTTATGTCACGAGTGACAAAACTTGCTCATGACGATCCTCAGATTTCAAGAGGTGAAGAAGTCCATGTCAAGGGAAGCTGGGATTTCCCTAGTTTGTTTTATTGGAGAAAATTGCAGGGAATGAGGAAGCAAGGTGGGACATGGCCAGTTAAATTTGACTGTTTTATTAGGAGCTTGTGAAGTATATACAGAAGAGCATTAAAAAGCAAGGAGCTGCAGCTTCCTAAAGGAAACTTTATCAAGTTTGAAAGTGAATTATAATGGTGTTCAGATAGGACTGTTCTCAGTAGAGTCTTCATCTTCTTTAACAAAAAAGGGCTTTTTGTCCCACAGTGAGTGACTCATATCTGCAGGACTGAATCTAGGTGCAAGCAGTTGCTTCCTAAGTGGGACAATGTCAACTGCAGGGACAGAAGTGGTGCCTATGGATTCCCTTGCCCCCTACCCCTCCACCGGGTCCATTCTGCACAGACGAACAATTTGGTTTCAGGGAAGGAAGAATAGCACAGAAGGAAAATAGTGTTGAGAAAGAAAGCTTGCAATACATTAAAAAATGCTTTTTCTGGCTCTGTTCTTGAAGAAGAGATTTTTCCTGACTTAGAAACACCTACAATGGCAATGAAGACAAATCTCCCAGAAAATTACTGGAAAAAATGTGTAAGGAAGAGGCTGATGAATTTCCAAAGTAGTTTTCTGGGACATTTGTCTTCATTGTCATTGAAGGTGTTTCTAAGAAAGAATCTGATTAATTTCCAAAGTTAAGACTGCCCTTGTTTAGACAGAAAATCATGTTTGCCATGTTTCCACTCTGGTGATTTACATTTTTCACTTTGGGCATAGGCCAGAAGGACTTACAGCTTGAGAAAGGATCTTCCATCTTCCTAAGAAGTTAAATCATTGGCACTGCTTCAGCTTTTGTGTATAAAGGAGATTAACATCATATTGACATATAAGGTTGAATGAACCACAAAACAGATGTTTGGATAGTCAACTGAACACTGAACCCAATGGAAAAATTCCATTTTGATCTGTTTGAGGTAGGCCTAGTTGTCTTGTGGCTGTGCAGGATACTAGGATCTGGACTTTATAAATGAAACACTCATTAAAAAAATTCCTGGAGAAACACAACTGCTTCAGGCTTCTCGTTTTGGTTTTTTTAAACTGCAGTAATCTCTGGCATGGAGGGTCTAGCCCAAGTGGAATACATTAACATTAGTTATTCTAATAATTATGGATTTTCAGGTGACAGCCATCTCCTAATCACAGCTGGTCCCCATCTAAAATACTTTTGGTGCCACGATGTTATCTTTTTGGTGACTTTTCACAGAGGTTGCTCTGGGAACAAGGGTGCAAGGCCAATGGGCCCTGCTACAGAGAGGTGGTTCATTTCTGGATGTTTAACTTCATTTCCAAAGAGCACTATGAAGGATCTCAGTTAAAGCAGTGGATAATGACCAGAATTAACCACGGCCAGTCTTCACAAGTCACACAGGCAACAAGGCAATAACACAGGCCTGGACCACTTATCCCCACAGCACAGTCAGGTCATTACAGCCAGGCAGCATAATTTGCTTCTGCTGCTGCGGATGTGATTGCCTTTCTTAGGCTCGCCATGCTGTATTGGCTTTTTCAGCCAGGTATTCTAATATTTACCATCTTTATGGTATATGGCAAATTTCCATCTTTTCTGTGCTAGTTGCTTTACCAAACGGTAAAAATGAAAATCTCATTGGCTTTTTCTTACCTGCAAAGGGCTTACAGCACTGACTTTTTTTTATCTCACTTATGGGCCGAAGGGGAAAGGATGGCCCCTCTACCACGTTATCAAAGCCTTTGTTTTAAGCACGGTTTATAATTGCTCACTTTCTCTAACATAAGGAGTTCATTTGTTGGATCAGCAAGAGCAGCGCTGAGATGAACAGACCTGTAGCGTGCATTGATCCCTGTTCATTGTACACATTGGACACGTGGGTCCAGCCCTTGCTTGTGTAGGGATGGTCAAGAATGCCACTATATCTGCCACTCTTTCAGCCAGATTTGGTCAAGTAAGTGGTAAGAAACAGAGAACCAGCAAGTGTTGGTTTTGTTTACCAAGAATTTTTCTAATATAGGTTACTACGAATATCAGTGTATCTCAGTTTACATCATGAGCAGATCGTCTTTGTTAAAAGAAGCCTGGAGGTGAATCTGACCTTTAATTATTACTAAGCTGGGTAATGGAAAATCCTAAATTAAGACTCTTAAAAGGAGCGAGAGAGGTGGGGGATTTTTTTTGGTAATTTGACCTGACAATATCTGTATAAGCAGAGGAAACACATGACACAAGTTGCAATTTTCTATTGAGCCTCTGAGTGTTAGCACCAGTATAAAAAGAAAGTGTGCCTTTGAAGTACCTCAATAGACTAAGATACTTATTTAGACAAGGAATGTGGACTGCAAGATGGGGAGCTGGTCAAAAGCCAGTCTGCCTTTTCCAACAGTGCTGCCTTCAAGTTCTGCTTTAATTGAGGATATTCATTTGAGACCTTTCCTTCAGCTACAAAATTTGCAGATATGTTCATCCTCCTTGATCTCTGAGATACTCTGAGGCTTACAATGGAGACGACGGTGGATCCAGTGTCTGCAGAATCTTCTATTGGCATTATTTACTTTTCTTTTTTCTGTTATTCCCTTTAGGTTGAGATTCAACCCCTTGACTTCAGGTGATTTAGGTTAAGCTACTCATCTGCTACAGTCAATAGAAGAAGAGATACACCAACCTTAAGGTTTAATTCATGTCACTTATCCTGAATTTCATTTCTCACCACCCTAAATGCAGCCTCTGGAAGTGACTTGCAATCTTCACTGACTGTTGACAGACCATAGACCCATGGATCCCGTTAGATGGCTTAAGGTAAATTTGATCAATGATCATGCTAGTGTCCATGATGACTCTACACTTTCTTTTCACCAAAAGTCAGAAAGCTGAAAAGGAGAGACATGCCGCCACTTGTATCCAAGGTACCCAAAGGAAAGCTTCATCTGTAAGCCTCATAAAATGAATTAATTTTTGCCTTTTCTCCTCCTTTTGCACTCTTCTCCTTTGAGCTCTGCCAAATTTTACTCTTTATATTTCATGTCCCTCTTCATTTTTGTAAATAAATACCTGACCCTGGGCTGGAGATCTGCCATGTTTTCATGACAAGGGAGCCCTGCTTAAACAATGTGTTTCATCATAATCTAATTTTGGTTTCTACTATCATTTTCATCTTTCTCCACTTCAAACACTTTAGCGAGTATGCATGTTACACCAGCAAGTATTTATTTTAGACCCTAACTGGAAAAGCTCCTTTCTATTCCAGGGATATTTTGAAAGTCGGGAGGTGAGTCTGGGTATGTCTACATGGATGGGCCCAGACAAGTAGGCCCATCTGCCATGCTCTGAGCTGACCTAATGGAGGCCAGTTCTGGCCTGGAAACCATCAAGGCATTTTCCTGCTGCTCTGTACCCAAGCTATCACATCCTGCAGAGGATACCACATCTGTCTGTACACATCTGCATAAACACGCCTTAAGCATATAAAGTGCTTAATTTTGTTCTCTTCATCTTGTTGGTTGTTCCTCCTGATGCACACGCATACACATGTACACACACATGCATGTGCACACTCCCAGTTTGTATACCTATTACAATCTACAGGGGCTCAAGTGGCACCAAAATATCACAGGAACTATTTTTTTTCCAATAACAAATAAAGTGAACAAGTGATTTAAAAGAAGCCTATATCCCCTCTTTGTGAAATGTTATACCAGCAGATAAACTAGATGACCTGACCATGCATTCCATCTCTAGTTTATGATTTGTGCTGCAGGTGAAATTAATTGGAAGCGTGGCACTTGTAAACTCTTTACTTCAGGCAATACAGTCCAGAGGGAATTAACAAAAGAGAAGCGTTAGTTCAAAAGACAATCTTTTCCAGCTACATCTGCACTTAAGGTTCACTCTGTGAACTCGCAGACTTTATTGAAATGAGCAAAGGGAGTAGAGATCCTGAATTTACCCATGTGCAAACAGCATCTTGCTATGCAGATGCAGACTATGGCCTGAAACCAACTAACACATTTTTTTTTACAGCCCTTGCTGCCCCCAAATCTTTGGAGGGATTCTGGTTTGGTGCAGACTTCCTGCTGGAGTGTTAGCAAAAAGCAAGCTGGAGCAGCGGTCTTACGGCACCTTCAAAGAGCGCTCCCCTGGCCTCGTGCGTGGAACCCCCTGATGCGGGTGTTTGCGTGCTTCTCCTCCCCTACTGGCTGTGATTGATGTCCCTTGGAAGACCCCAGGTGTTCTGGGTACCTGACGCTTGTGAATGTGGACAGCTGTTTCGTGGAACACAACCGGGATGGAACAAGTCTTGTGTCCTTTTCTGCTTTTTCTTGCATTACTGGAAAAAGTACCTTCAGTAGTGCTTGAGAAATTACTTTTGCACACAGTGCTCTCCTAGACTGTGGAGAGCACATACGGACATACGAAGTGGATATATTTCTGTGTTTTTGTCTAAACAAATGTAATGGATGCCTGCGTTATTAAAAGTCTACTCCAATAACCAGTGGTGTATTTACCCACTTTTGGTCGCTTCCTCATCTTCTAGCATTTAAACAAGCATTACTGGTGGAGGTGCCTCTGTTTCTAAGGGCTTGTCTACAAGAGGAGACTGGTGTGCATTGAGATAGGGTATGAATTTACAGTGCTGTTGGGGTATCCGCACTTGATAGAAAAACTTAAGGATGGAAAATGTGAAATTATGCCTGGTGGAATAGCTTGTTTAGCTAAATCTGGTCTAACTGTGGATAATGCCTTATTCAGATGGCAATTTTGGTCACCTGGCAGATGTTCATGTAAGTTCACATAGTTTTTGAATAATTATTCCACAGCTTTTCATCCGACTTTTGAGGCATGGTTTCCACTCTCTTCAGTCACTGTTTTTCTTGGCCTTTTTCCATATGTGAGCGATTTGATAAAATCCTGGTCCAAATGTAGAGTTTCTGCAGCTGTAATCACTTCTGGCAGCCTGCCCAATAAGATAAGCTGATCTCTAAATATTAAAAAGATTGGACTGATACAAAGCTTTACTCCATCATTCTTGAAAAACAAACAATAATCACCACTCCACGAAGGGCTGTTCTTGGAAAAAGATCTTATTTTTAACACAGAAAACTGAGAACAGTAATAACAGCCTTGCTTAGTTTCTCTTCATAACATCAGTGATGCCATGACTCTGTATTTTTAAATCAAAATATCCATTTAAACTATTGGTAGGTCTTATAACTATTTCTGTACAAAGATTGAGTAGATGTAAACTGGTATTTGTATGTCACTCCAGCATTCTTTGGCAGTGTTATTAGTATCTGCACCATCCAGACTTTCCTTTCAAAGCTGCTGCCTTCCTGAAAGTGCACATAAAAACGCTAAAAAGAGAGCCCTAGGCTCACACCTACTCAGTGATGTTATGCTGAAAATTCACTGAGCTTCAATGGTCATGCTGACATCAATGATAAAGAATCATGTAGTCTTTACCGTGTTAACTATTTCACGTAATGACAGAACCATTGAGGTTGCAGGAATCCTCAGGAGGTCTCTAGTCCAACCCACTGCTCAAAGCAGGATTTGGTCTGAGATTGAATCAGGTTGCTCAGGGTTTCATCTGCCTGGGACCTTGAAACCTCCAAGAATGAAGACTGAACAGCCACTCTGGGCAACCACTGCTTGACTGTCCTGATTGAGGAAAAGTTTCTCCCTACATCCAGTCCTTTCAATGCAGCTCAGTCATGAGCTCCCTCCTGAGTCAAGCCAGTTTCCTGATACATGAGCTTGTTTTCCTGCACACTACGATGGTTTTTGTGCTTGGAAGAGATTGTCAGTAAAGACTTGCCAGTTTTCCTGAGTGTTTTTGCCTCTCAGAGCTACCAATTGTCTGAAAAAACTGAAGTTTCTGCTCTCCTGAAGTCCACAGTCTGTAGTGTGCTACTTGTCTTCATCACTCTCTTCAATATCTTTAAGTCCACTATTTCAGGGCCTCCACAACCAAGCATGCCTTCGATTATCACTCCACCAAACAGTGTGAATGCTTTGTGAATAGCAGGTCTAGGGTGTGTGTGTGTGATCCCATGTTGGATTATCTAGTATCTGTGTCAAGCAGTTGGCCCTGACATCTTCCGGAAACCTCCTGGCTTGATCTCATCCCTCTCTGGTGCTCTTCCAACATACATCAGGGAAGCTAAATTCTCCCATAAGAGGCAGAATATGTGATCCAGAAATACCTTCAAGTTGTTTAAAGAAAGCTTCTTCTTCTTCCTCACCTTGATTAAATGGTCATTAACAAACTTTCATCAGACTGTCACCATTACTGATTACTCACCCTTATCCTGATCCACAACCCAGCCTACTGCCTAGCCCATTGAGGAGCTTAATTTCTCAAAGCTGCTCTGTCACATATAAGCATCCCTATCACAGCACTCCAGTTGTGTGAGCTATTCCAACACGTCCCAGTTACTCTAATACTGTTGTGGTTCCTCTTCACCAACCACACTGAGGAGACACAACCTGGGCCCCTATGCCCTTAGCCAGCACCCCAAAATCCATGTAGTCTCTCCTGATATGCTTGAAGTCCCTGGCAGTAATGTTGTTGCCCATGTGGAAAAGCAGTGTCCCAGACCCCAGAGCACATCAGGTTGGCACACAGAGACTTCTATCTCCTGCAGCATGGGGTTTCCAGGAACAACTGAACTCCTGTTCCTCTCCATGCAGATGTTTGGTTGAGGGCCAGACAGCCATGGCACCTTCCTGAAGGGAGGTCATTTCCCTCTGGTCCCAGGGCAATGCACTGGCTCTGTAACTGCAGAACCACAGGCCAAGAAGGACTCTGATGTAGGATGCCTGAAATGGTGCAGCCTTCCCCATCTTGTGAGATTCTGTCCATCAGCCCTCTGTGGGCTGTCTCCAACTCTCCTTGCAAACATAGGGCTTGGGCTCCTGGCTCTGCAGGGTTTCTGCAAAGACTCTTTCAGTCTCTTCCTGCTTACCCTCATGGATGGTGTGTGCTGACTCACCTCCTCCTGGTACTTCTTGCAGGCCCATGAGGCACATGGCCCATTCTTTCACCCAAGACTCCACTTATATCAAGAGTTTCTATGAAACATCCTTTTCTTCTGCCTGAAAATCTTGTCCAGATGGGAAAAGAGAAATTTGGCCAGATATCAAACAGCCCAGTCTGAGCAGAAACATCATTCAGTGCACATGCAGTAAGATAGATGTATCCAAGAAAGATGAAAGATCCCAACAACCTCCCCTGTCTCTCAACCGCACAGTGTGGAGCAGCCTTTGGGTCCTCGGTGCCGCAAGCACTGCAGGGAGTAAATGCAGCCCAGATCAACCTGCCCATCAGACCCTGGGCTGGGAGAGGGGCTACGGCAGCTCACGGCTGCAAAACTGAGGCACAGTTTCTCTGCAGGGAGAGGGGAGAATCATTTGTGGACATCTCTCATCAGTGTACTGGCACTGACAGGGGCACAGAAATGCTGGGAAAGGAAAGCATACGGTGCTGCAGCAGGACATGGCATGCTCCATAGTGGTGGAAAAAATACAGAAGGACTTCTACGCCCCACTGATAAAGGATCCCTGGTTTCCCCACCTCAGCGGACGCTCTACTGCTGGAGTATCTTAACGTGTAGTCTTGTTTTTCTTGCCCTGAAAAGCACTAGTGTGAAGTGGTCCGAGTGTATTAGTGAGTCCATCAATCTGCATGTGCACAAAGGGTGCCAGCAGTCTAGCACCAGCGGTGGGACAGGCAGGAAAGTGGTGGCACATTTGTGGTGGCGGCACTTGCTCTCAGGGAAGCGGGGACTCCGGTGTCTCCAACCTGGGAGAGCCTGCAGGGAGACAAAGCCTCCTCCAGACCTTGGGCCATGCACAGAACCTACCTAGGCTGGTGACAAGTTCTAAAACCCCAGTGAAGAGTATCATGTAGGATAGAAATAGTCAAGAGAAATAGTCAAAAACTGGCTTGAAGGGCAACCTGCCTTTCTTTGAAGTGGATTAATACGAGTCATCACAAAAGCTGCATCTGCAACCCTGAAGGGATTTCTAGCTGACAAGGTAAAAACATGAAAGCAATTCAAACCAGTGGGATAGAAAAGGAGAAAATTAATATATAAAGCCACTCGAGTATGGTTTTTTTTAACTTTATGGCATTTATTTACACACTTCTCCATCACTAATGGAAATGCCATTAATGCCTTCCAGCAATGTGGAATTTCCTTCTTATGAACCCCTTCCCTGATGTCTGTCTCCAGAGAAACAAAATGTCATGGCCTGAAATCAACCAAGCAGTTCCAATAAAATTATCTGTCACTTATAGTACCTCTTTCCTGCACAGCAAAGCAGCACCCTGTCAGCTTCATCCTACAGTGGGGGAAACTGGAGGAAAGCGAGTTAAGTGATTGATCTGGGTCTCACAAGAACTGGAGGATAAGTGTCCTGCCTTTCCAGCCAGTTCTTGTCCTTCAGGCCACACTACTTCCATCAATGATTTGGTAGTGAAATCATGGCACTGGAATGCCTAAATCCTCTATGGCCCTCACTTTTTTTAGCTATTGTAAACAGCAAATCATTATCCTGGCTATCTTAGCTGACATGGTGGACAAAGACAAGTGCTTAGAGGGAAAGGAAATAACAGGGATGTATAGTGTGGCTTCAGGAAATCACTTAATGACAGGATGTGGAGAAACTCAAAGACAAAAATATCAGAAGGAATGACAAGAATGGTGCCACAGTAAAGAGTGGCTAAAATGCAGGGAGCAGAGCAAAGCCCTAAAAAGGCAGTCTTGGAGAGAGCTAAAGTAGCATCTCACAGAACATTGTTGTGTGCCATGCACTAGCGATTAAATGACAGTGATGTTACCCTAATGTTGGAAGAAAAGCAAGATGAAGGACAGGCAAGAATACAAGGGGGTGGGAAAGAACAAATTGAATCTCAGCTTTACTCTTCGCTGCAAGTGTTTTTTCACAGTTTGTGGTAAACTGCTGCCAAAGAGATCAGCATAAACTGCATGATGGTGTATGTGTCAGATGTACACACGATACCTGTTTGAGAAGAGAATGCTGCTGCCCTTTACATTCACTTGTAGTATATCCATTATTAGCTTCTTCAAATAAACAAGCTCCAAATCAGAGAAGACAGCTTGCATAGAAGAATTTCACCCTCTATTATCAGTCCATCTCTGGTCCAAAACCCAAAAGAGTCTGGGGCCCGTAGTGGGAATTTAAATCTAAAATTAGAAAACTCATGGCAAAAATAGAACTCTGTTTCTTTTAACAGCCTGGTTTTATTTGCAGATACTCTTCAGGGAATGGCCCACTGAAATGTGATCTGGAGCCAAATCTTTGACTACACAAACTTGTCTTATTTGTGCAGATGGTTTAGTGGACTACTTTTTATTTTTAAGTAATGGGAGATCATTAAAAAATTATTGCACAAAAAATTAGCTGACATGTTCTGAAGATGCTGGCAAAGTGGGGTGCTGAGGGTGTTAGCAGTGAGGGAGAGGGCGATTCCCCTCCTCCCCAGTGCAAACGGTGACAGTAGGTCCTGCCACATCCATGCAGTTCTGAACTGAGATTATATGCCATGTGTCAAAATGTACCCACTGTTGTCTCAAGTAAACCCTGGGAGGGTATAATGCTATGATGAAAGCCTGATAGATCCTGGACTGCTGAGGATTTATTCCCCACATTCTGACTAGCACATATCTAGGGGTTAAATAATAATGCTCTTTGTTTAAATGAACTTGATATGCTTCAATGGATTTTTTTCAACTCCTTTGTTATTGAAGTCGCCATGTATTACTGAGCCTTTGTGTCCCAAATCTACGCAGATGCAATTCCGGCCATGGGCCAAGTCATAAGATGGCAAAACATAAGCCTCGAGAGCAGCAGGCTTAGGAAAATATACCATTTACAACTCCTGCCATGAAGTACTTTCAAAGGCCTAATTTTAGATGTACGCACTGGAATCAAATAGCAAAGGGATCAGTGGGGTGAGGAATGGAGGATTGTTTATTCAAATGTCAATTATAATTAACCTAGAGCACGATGATATTCTCCTGTCCCAGGTCATTTGTGGTGACATGTAACACCATCCTTGGAAGTTGGCAGGACATCCCAAGAAAGACGTTCCTCACCTTGGGCAACAAAACTGCCAAACGTTTCTGTCAACGTGTGTCCATGAAGGTTTGCTTTGGTGTCTGTCCATGAAGGGCTGTCCTCTGGCACAAGCAGACCAAGCAGCTTCCCTTGGCCCTTCCCACCACCCTCCTCACTGCTGCAAGGCCACTCCAGGTTATGTTCCTGCACCACCACCCATGCCATTATCTTGCTTTTTCATATTGCATGATTGCAAACTGCCTGCACTTAGAGAGGAGAAATTACTCTCAGGATGTGAAGGGAGCAAAGGCTCCCAGTACTTGGGCTACAGGAGGCTCAAAGAAATCAGGAGGCAGTTTCAGTCCTCTCCCATGGGAATGGCCTCACCACCCGCATCCCTGGTCCTCCCAGAAGCCGGCTGTGGGATGCCACATACTGATGTCATGGTCATGCCTGGGATTGTTGTGCTCCTCCTCACTTTCATATTTCCTTTTTCTCCTCTCTTCCCTTCCTCTGGACGGGGGTGGCAGCTGCCCATGAGATGAGGTGGAGCCCCTTCAGCAGCAAGGGGAGTCATCTGACAGGCACACTGTATGGGGTTTTTCTCTACTTTTGCCGTAGGCTCTTCTCAGAGTCAAGCAATTCTGCTGTGTTTTGCCAATATACTGCCTAGTAAGACAGCATCATATCTACAGTTAAGCCACAGCAACACATACATAAAGCCCAAGGCCAAGAGCTTCAAAATTTGAAACACATCGGCTTGTGGCATGACTATATGCATAAAAATGGGAGGATCCCAATTCCTCACTCCACTCTGGCGGTTTTATGCTAGTTTAACGCTTGATTTCCATGTAATGAGGCTGTAATAAAAGAAGCGTAACAGAGTGGAACAGCACACAACAGGCTGAGGCCTCATATACGGGAGTCCTAGAAAACTCTTTGGGACCCCCAAGAGCTCAGAAGTGCTTGCCGCTGCCTCGCCATATCCAGAGACTTGCTCCTGAGCAGAGGACGACTCCATTTCCTTCGGGCTCCTGTGCTACCCACCTCTCAAACCGATTTCCCTAGGGCAGAAGGTGCATCTTGCCATTGCCACCGCTACTTGGCTAAAGTCCCCATTTCACACGTAGTCTTACTTCTCCAAACTGTGTTCAGGAGCCCAGGCATTAACAGCAACAAGCCCTACTAACGCTTTTGGTGGCTGAGATCAGAGTTTCGAGATTATTCACATTTAACTCCCAACTCATTTATTTCCATTCCGGAAGCCGAGGTGGAAAAGATCTGGATCTTCCTCCCTTCAAACCATTACTGGAGAAGCTTTGGAAAGGCTAACGATGCATGGCCTAAACAGTTTCACCTGTCCAACAGGACAGAGCAGAGTTTGTCTGACCAAATGTGGTCATCTCTAATGTGGGTATCAACAGCTGACACTAGATCTGCCCTTCCTTTATAGGTGATGAACGTTTCAGATGAACTTCCAGGCTGTACTCGCCACATACTAAAGCAACGTCTTAAGAAGACCAGATGAATCAGGCTTTCTCAAGCATGATTTCCTCAAGCAGCTTTCTCAAATGTGGCTATCTGCACTGGAGGAATCTGAAACAGACAAGATGAACTCTGTATTTAATGACTCTTTCCATACTTCAGTAAGCTTCCAACAAGTCACTAACTGCATTTGAAGCACAGTTCTGTGTCCCAGTGTCCTGGAAAATGTTTAAATCACAGCCAGAAGCTCCTTCTCACACGAATTGCATGTGCAATACATAACGACTTCCTGCTCCCAGCCAGGAGCTGGGATTACTGAATGCAGCTGCACGACTGCATTTTACTTGTTGAGACACGAGAGCAACAAATCCCTTCTAGGTGATAATGGGGTTTGGAAACTGGGCCACCTCCTGGCTTCATCTTTTAAGAGATTCAGTGACAATGGAGTTTTAAATGAACCTAATAAAAATAGATGAACATAGATGAGGATGTCACAGCAGCTTGTAGGCTCCAGTTTGTATGCAATTTAACAAATGTTGTCATGCTCTTTGTCAGACTTCTGACAATATTACTATGGGGGATGGTAGCAGTCAGTCAGCACAGAGCTGCATAAATCTGGTGCACACAGATGCCTTCATTTGGGCCATAAGAAGGAATGCTTAAATATCTTCAAATGTAAAGACCCCTGAAGCCGTTGCCCAAGGAAATGGCTAGCCATCACTGCAAAGCTGAAGCAGAAGCTAAGACACCACCAAAAATTCAGAGGCTCTCTGAAAACTAACCATAAGCCCAGGATACGTCAGTTATATCCAAAAGCAAAAATCTGCAGTAAGCAAGAGAAAACTGGCAAATGAAGACTGATGTTGTCATGTCCCAAGGAGAGAGCACAGGCAGAAAGTGTTGTCTTGAAAATGATGAGCAAGGAAACTGCCAGATATTTGTTTTTACTGCATTCACAGAAAGAGGATTTTGTAAAATACTTCATTCTTTGTAAATAATCAGTACAATCCCAGAGAACTAATAACCGACTTCTGTAATCAATTCTCTTTGCAAACCCTGAATATTGGATAGCCTCTCCATGCAAGAGGCAATAATATATTGTCCAGGAACCCGAGTGATCAAGGATAAGGTAGATTTCTGTGGCGTGCACTGAAAAAGGCAGAACCGTCAGTAGATAAGACAGTGACCAGGACAACTTTTTATTTGGTGACTCACTGTTGAAAGACTGTTCTGTATGCTACTTACCGCTCTCCTTAGTTTGGACACACTGTACTCAGGGATGCTACCAAAATCAGTGTTGTAGATAAGATTATAGACTTGGCTAGAGTCAAGAAGATGCTGCAGGGAAGTAAAAAACAGTAATCTGAAAGTGCATGGCATAAAGAGTACCCTATTCATTTTCAAACAATTAGCTACCCATAAGTAAAACTAAAAACGTCCATGGCAGATGTCAAAGAAAGTGTACTGATACACCTCCCTTCTTAATAGATTTGAAAACATTACCCATGCAAAAGGACATAATGGAGTCAGAAAAAGGCAACTTAAATGGTTGAAGTGGTTTATGGTGCAGGCATAAAGCGACACTAAAGGTAATAGGCTGGGAGGTACCCTGTAGTAGCCCTAATATATCAGTTTGAGGGTGCTGGGGAGTACCAGAAAACAGGCCACTGAGGACTGTGTACTCCCTCTAAATAGTATCTCCATCACCACTGTCCATTGTATTTCCCTCTCAGGGAAAAAGAAAAGAAAACAGGGAGAAATCAAATGATTATGAGGTACAAGAATGAAGATTAGAGAGAGGAGTAGAAGCCAGAGAGTGAAAAACGCAGAACCAGAGGGAGACTCTGAAAAGAGCAGCCTGCAGTGCCTTACAGCCGGGAGGCTGGGCAGCTGTGGGCACTGCAATGGTAAAAGCAGAACCTTTTTCCTACATTTTTATGATGTTTAAAAATAACTCTTGAACTGAGAAGAAACAACATGGGAAGGATTCTGAGGGACTGGGGCACATTCTTTCCTGCTTCAAAGCAGTGGCTCCTCCTGACTATCCCTCAGAAGGACCGGTATGAGATGGTGATACCACAGGAGACCCAAACGAGGCATCTGGGAGCCAAATTTGCGGTTGTTCTTGGCACGCAAGATCTGCAGTGAAAGACAAGGAGCCATCATCTCCAGTGTCCAGCACCACGGCAAAGCCAGGATGAAGCTCTCCTTCCTCTCCACCATTTCTCTTGCACCTTGACATCCCATCTGACAGGGTCTCACCCCACTCCCTCAGTACCCTAAAATACGCTTTCCTAAATGGCTGCCATGCCAGGTAGCGTGAATGATCAGGGCTAATTCAGGTGGCTTTGCAAAGAGAGTTATACTCTGACGAACAGAGCAACCAAACCACCCCAGACTAAACCAGCATGCAGAGCAGAGAGACAACAGCTGCCTGAGTTATTCCCTGTGACATGCAGGTCAGTGACTGAGATTCTGCAGGAGCTTTTCAGGCCCAGAAAATGCTCTTCAATCACAGCTGAGTTGCAGAAGGTCAAAGTGTTTGACTGAGGAACTGGCAGAGATTTGCTACGAAGTGCTTTTTTGTTTAAAGACCTAAGAAGAGGGAAGTTTAGTAAAGTACAATGAATAAGCTGTGGCAATCAGGTTTGAACATATTTCTTATCAATGGTTTCAGAAAAGGGAGGGAAAGCAGCGAGACTGGGGCTGAGGCAGCAGCTGCTGCACTTGCTCCAGCAGCACTCGGGCTCCTCCACAGTTGATTTATCTTTCTGTTTGAGCACAGAAAGGAATGATAAAAAGTTGTCCTCTTTAGTATAGTGAAGACTTGTTCTTTTATTAAAAATGACAGTCTGACTTCTCATCTACATATATGAGCATGGGGTTTGCATCCCCATCTGAGGCATGAAAGTATCGGTGTCTGTCCTGACTGCTGTAACAGAGCTTCTAACTAGCAAGAGACCATTAGGCAGGAAAGCATGTGTAAATAATTTACTACAGCATATAAATGCTTTCAGGAGTTGGAAATACTAGCTACGAAAGTGCTCTCTGTTCAAATGGGAAATGGCACAAGTTCAGTGCCTGGAAGCTGAAGCCATATAAACTCAAATGAGACATAAAATTTAGATTTTGACCAGTGAGGTTGTTTAACCAGACCGCCATGGGCATGGTGAAGTTCTCATCCCTTAATGTGTTCATGTCAGAAGTTCAAGGCTTTGAAGGAGGCATGTTTTAATCAAGTGTTAACTGAAGAACCCTCCCCCTGCCTCCATATGACTGGTAGGCCAGAATGAAAGTGTTTGCGATGGACTGGAGGACAGAGTTACGCAACTGCTGGTTTCCTTGGCTTTCAGGTCACTCCATGACTCTGCAAAGTTATCTACCTATAATAAAATTCACCAATTCACTCTTTTGAAATCAATATAGAATGCAACGACCCCATAAAATACAATTTGTGTCTTAAATGTATTAATTCTATAGTTAAGCCCCAAGCTAATACCTAAGGGTCTTTAAAGGTTACACAATGTTTAACTCAGCTCTTGACTTGACCATCTGTCTTCTGGTTATTTCAAGACCAACAGAGGTTATACAAAAAAAGTCAGAAGCTTTCCTGGCCACCATGTCAAGCAGGGAAACCACAGTCTCAGACAGGCCGTCCAGCACTCAGCCCATTACAGGGCACATCAGTTCTCTCTCAACCTGTCCTGGGGACAGGTTTTTGGCCAACAGGAGACATCTTGTGCTGCTCATGTCAGGACAGCACCAAATGATTGGAAATAACCTCATTTTAATCATAAATCAAATAATCCTGTTTAATTACATTTTGACTTTCTTCTTCTATTTGGATTTTAGACTTATTTTCATACACACAGACTGATTCTTGCTGGTTGGTAGCTATTAAAATACGGTGTTTTGTTACTAAAAGTAACCCATAACTACAACTGGTATTTCCTTTTTGGTAGCTAAGGCAATATACTACACACACATTAAATACACAGGTTACAAAACAATTCTTGTGCTGAATTAACAAGAAAAGTTTTAATTGGAACATGCTATGCATTTACAACAAAATGATACCTTAGACAAAGCATTATTCATAGAAAATTAATCGAACTAATGGCTTTTGATCAGCATATTCTTTGGTATTTTAGAACTAATAGATGTCACCCTCTCAGACTTCATTTTTCTTAGTAAATGGAAAGAGGAAATATGGCTTTTTTCTCTTTTTTTTTTGTATACCAGCTGTTTTTTCAAATTCTATTATATTATTGAAGTAGCTATTGAATTGAACACATCTGATAGGAAGAAAATACCCTTCCAGCAGAAGAGACTACAGATTGCCAAAAAGAAATTCAATGCTTTAGCAAATTCTGTGTCCAGAGCTCAGCTAGTGATTTCATAAGTAAATTGACTTTTCCATAAATTTCATTTAAGCAAACATATACTGTCTTAATAGTGTTCCTTATACAACCTAAAGGTTTTTAATAGCATAAAATCAAGAGTTAATATAGGTAATGATGATTCTTTAAATGCATTTAAACTAAACCCATTAAAGTGCATTTATTTTTAATAAGGAAAAAATATATATTTTTTTTTTAATTTAGACTTTTATCAGCTCAGTGCCTGCTCCTGTATTCAAAGACCCTTAGGACCTTGAGAAGCTTTTTGCCTATCTGGTGCTGACAATGATCCTGTGCAAACTTCTCAGCCTTATCACAACCTTGTGACTCACTTCTGCACTTGGATCACATAAGGAAAACTAAACAAATGCAAGCCGAGCAAGACAGGAATATCTCTTTGGTTTCAAAGCCTGTAAGAGTTCAATTGCAGAGATTCAGGGAGTTATACTTCTACATTTTCAGTCCTGTGTTTGTTTTCTGGACTTCTTTTCCCCCTCCTTACCATGTTAGCTCTGCTTTCATGGATGATTTGGGGGTCTTTTTCTTCCTTCCTGAGGTACGCAACAACTAGGCATACCCATCACAAGCTTCAACATTTGTGTTTAAGGCATTTCCCTGAAAAATACCTTTTGTTTTTAAAACAGAACAGCATTATTTCAGATCTCTAAATATATGCATGGTTTGATTTACCTTTATAACATAAAGGCATATTGCCAATGAAAAAGTGTTGATCTCAAAGAGAAAAGGATAAATGAATATATATGTATGGTTATATACTTAAAAAAATATTTATATATGTACATATGGACACACACAATTCATGCAAGATTAGCCAAAAATGAGCTAAATCCAGGAACAGATTAAATAAATTGCTGTAAGAAAGTTGTCATCTGGAGACTTTTTTTCAGACTCAGTATGAAGCAAGGAAAGATCCTTATTTTTGAAACTGTTTTTAGCTGACATATTTAATTTTTCCATGTCATTTTACAGCATTGATTATTTGCTTTGCTGATGTTTTCTAATCTCATTGCTGCTCTTTACCTCCTCCTGCTGTACTCCATTATGAACCCAGTGCCTGGAAAAAGTTTATTTCTTTTTCTGTTCTCCTTTTCAAAGGTATAATTAGTGGTTTTCTGTGTGTGATGGCCATCACATGTATATATGCATGTTCATATATGCTTTACATCCACAGATGCATGTGAATGTGTGTATATATATATATGTACACACACAGGTACCGATTGCACGTTGTTTGTCATTACATATACTCTACAACTGACAACAGCAAAATAGTAATTATATGTAATTTTTATATTTCTGAATTGATGAACTATGATAAGAACATGATAAATTATTCCCATTGGGAAAATGAACAGCGCTGAGATAATCTCTTACTAGCTGCAGCAAGGAGCTCACCTTCTCCCGGGACACTGGAGCCAAGCAGGACTCTGTGCTGGCACAGATCCTGCCTGCTCTGGACCAGATCAGTTGACAGGATCAGGGCCAGAAGGAGGAACTGCTCTGCTGAAGTCAGTGAAGCTATAAAGGCAATTTCTTAAAATAAAAGGAGTCCTACTAGGTAGCGTGATTCTCAGAGGTAAAAAAAAAAAAGGATTGTGTTGGCCGAATAAATGTGGTATCGGGTGCAATTTACATCAGCTTGTGCCACCCTGATGTACTCCCATTAGTCTTTCCTAAAACTTCTAACAGATGCATGCATTTCCAATGCGGTTCAGCTTTGCTATTGCTGTTAATTGGGTTGACTTCTACTAAGCAGTTCAGATTTTATTAAATAAGGTCATACAGTGGTCATGGAGAACATTCGAATTGTTACTAGATTAGTGTCAGCAATCAAATAAAAAAAGAACAAGGATACTTTATCACAGAACACAATTTCACAGAATTCTGTGATACCTTTATTTGAACAGACCAGTTTGTAAATAGAGCCTCATTAGTATCAGCCTGATGTAATTCTGTACCTTGTTTTGCAAGTGAAATGAAGTTTAGAAAACTTCACTTTAAAAGGTAATAGATGTGTAAGAGTGAAAGAAAGATGAAAAATGAACAGTCACACCCAATTTAGGATGATTCATCTTCCAGAGGGGAAGAGATAAAACCTCTGTCTTCTGGAAAAAGAATATGCAAAAGAAGTTAGTAAAATCATTGGGCAATATTGAAGAGCAAACAAAGCTACAATCAAATAGAGCATACAATAAGAGCAACAATGTATAGTGCCTGTAGCCAAAAGTCAATGGTCTAAAACCAGAGAGAGGTGATCAGAAATGCTTGGAGCTAAATGAAGGTATTGTTATGTGAGACTGCATGTGAAGTAGGAGGAAGGAAAGGAAATTAGTGTAACACTAAGGTGAAAATTATATCAGAAAGCATAGCTGTCTGTGCTGGTGGAGAAATGGTATGTGTGCTAAAGAAAGCTTTGGCAGTCAAATAATATGATTAAGTCATCCATGTCAACAAGGCCTGGAGTATCACTGTGGATTGAAACTGTGAGTTCTAAGTTAATACTGGGGCAACAGTGCACATCAGTGGAGCACAGTGGAGACCACAGCCTGCAGGATCAGCAAGAGAACAATAATGGAAAATTTCAGTCATTGCTTATCCCCATGACAGGGAAGGAATGTCATTACAGGCATCATACAGACACAAAACTTGTAGACGTCATAAATGACTGCATTTTCTAAAGAAAACTGAAAAAACCCTAGTTTAGATCAATACTAGCTATGTACAAGAAAAAAGTATCTCATGGGCATTGTACAAGAGTTCACGATATAATCATAGAAAAGATAATCTGTAGTGCTTACACTACCAAAATGGAACGTTCTAGCAGGAGATAACTGTCAAAAAGTCAATTATATTATCACAGCACTTTAAGAAGGGTGGTTAGTAAAAACGAGGAACTTTGTTTAAAGGGACTTTTTTATAAGCAGCTTATCAGAGTCTTTGAGGAAACATACACCTACAAAAAAGACTAAAATCCAAACTCAAAAATAAAAAAAAGTATAAGAGCCTTTATGATTTAACATTGGAGTAAAGGAGCTGCCGAGAACTGAACAAACCAGGCTGATTCCAAATGAGGAAAATAGACAAGCAGGTACATTGTGGTAGTTAAATGCAAATTATTTGGAGAAGCAACAAGGAAATAGCATGAAAACTTTTTAAAGCCTTTTCAAATGTATCAGAAGCAAGAAGCCCATTAGAGTTGGACAGGGAAGCAAGGTACAGAACAGATACTCAGAGGAGTAAGGTGATAGCAAAAAGACGCAAGAAAATAGAGAAGAGAAAGAAAAAGGAAAAAAAAAGAGAAAGAAAAAGAGAAAGAAAAAAAGAGAAAGAGAAAGAGAAAGAAAGAAAAAGAGAAAGAGAAAGAAAGAAAAAGAAAAAGAAAAAGAAAAAGAAAAAGAAAAAGAAAAAGAAAAAGAAAAAGAAAAAGAAAAAGAAAAAGAAAAAGAAAAAGAAAAAGAAAAAGAAAAAGAAAAAGAAAAAGAAAAAGAAAAAGAAAAAGAAAAAGAAAAAGAAAAAGAAAAAGAAAAAGAAAAAGAAAGAAACCAAAAAGGATTCTTTGTGGCAGGATTCAGCACAGAGAGGCTTAAGGAAGTTTGCACAACAAAGTCTTTATTTACAGGGGTGAGGCTGAGGGGTTGTGTCAAACTGTCAGTAGAGAGGTTTTTGAGCAAATCAATAAAGTGAGTAGCAACACATTGCCAGGAGCAGGTAACAATCACTCGAGGGATCTAAGGGAATTCAAAAATAAAATTGCTGAACTTTTCACAGGAGTGTGTAACCTATCGCTTACATTGGCCCAGTTTCCAGAGTAATGGAAGGTGGCAAATGTGGCCTCAATTTTTAAAATAATCTCCGGAGGGGAGCCAGGAAACCAGAGAATTGTAAATTTGACTTCCTGCTGAGGCAGACTGATGGAAGTTATAATAATGAGCAGAATTAGTAGACGTGAATATATACAACTTACTGGAGATAGTGAACAGCATTCATAAATAAAGAAACCATGCCTCACAAATCCTGTACAGTTCTTTGAAAGGATCATTGCGCTTGTAGACAAGGGCAACTTGAGCGAAAAATTACCTTTGGATTCCTAAACCTTTCTATAATATCCCTTCCCAAACAGTCTTACAGAAACCTAATGTCAGGGGGAGATTGCTGTGCATTAATAACTGCTCAAAGGAGACGGAACGGCAGGCAGGAATAAATGGTCACTGTTCTTCCTGGAGCAGTTACTCGAGGAATCCCAGGGGGATCTGGCTGGGAATGGCCACAAATCACCTAGAAAAGCTGAAGAACAGCGAGAGGAGAAAGTTTGCTGATATTTTGGAAGCAGTCAGGACAACAGAAACCAAAGCAGGCTGGAGAATTTCAGAAGTTTGCATCATGCTGAGTAGGTGATAAAATGGAAGATAAAATTCATCCTAGATAAATATGAAGTAATACTCTGTGGGAACAGAGTCCTAAGTGCGCTTAGGCAATGATCAGATCCAAATTTAGCTGGTTTTGTTTTGGAGATGAGGGAGAACTTAGGACAGGCCTCCAAAGACATCTGCTTGGAAACCTTTCATTGTCGAAAAGGCGAACAGTGTTAGGGATGGATTAAGAGAAAGATGGATTAAGAGAAAACAGCATAATGCTAGTAATGCTGTCGTAGCTTAGAGACAGGGGCAGCTTCTCTCTCAGCCTCTGTCTCCTAAACAATACAGAAGAATTGGCAAACTTAAGAAAGTGAGGTAACAAAAATGAGCAGAGGCTTCTATGCAAAATGGAGTTTAATATATGAAGACTGCTTACACTGGAAAAGACAGGGCACACCCAAGTTATGTAAAAATCCTGCATGATATGGAGAAGAGGAGGAAACAATTCCGTTTTTCTCAATACAAGAATTTGGATCATCCAGCAGAAAGCCTAAACAGCACATCTACAACAAACAAAAATTAATATTACTACTTTTCCACGTAGCACACATAAAATTATGGAAGAGTCATTGGAAGCCCTGGAGGTTTCACATCTAAACAGATTCAAAATAAAATCAGGTGGCTACAGGGCGTGAGATCTGTGGCTGTTAAACAGAGACTCTGCACAACAAATCACAAATCTTTGATTTCTGGAAACTGGGAAAATACAACAACGTAAGGATTATACTCAGCCTGTTTCTCATGGAGTCTCCCTGCATCTGCTGCAGCCAGATGGGATAGATGAACCCTTGTTCTGACCCAGCATGTCATCTTTAAATTCTCTGTGTTCTTTTTTTTCACTTTAGCAATTAGTTATTTGGCAGTGCTGAGGCAAGAGGGAGACAACCTGATGGTTGTTCTGGTGCTCAGGTGCACAGAAAAAAATCAGAGGAAAAGAGCAAGCCTCTCTCATATTTCCAAACAGCTCAAAATAGCTGATAATTCTCCAAGAATCATGTCTGTTGTGTTAAAAGGTTGTAATCCTTCAACCCAGAGAGATGTACAGGTAGCAGGTTTGGGTAGAAAACAAGGGTGAGCTGTAGTTGGAAGGAGGAAAATTAATAATGCAAGCCTGATTTGTTACCAATGAAACTCTAGTGGCATTAAAGGATAAGTGGTAGGGTCATTCTCTGGGCACTTTGGGATTCCCTTGCACGTATTTTATGTATGGATTAGCACTTTCAAGCATTGAAGCTTCACAGACTCAGAAATCCCTAAAAAAGGGATGGGGGAAAGGTGTGATGAGCTTGTTATAGTACACATTAAAAATTTTAGTCTGTAAAATGGTCACAGTCACTGTTAATAACACAAAATCCCACTAAAATAGCTTGTTCGAAGAATGCAAGTTGCAGCATTGTTTCCCACAACAGATGCTGACTGCTTTGCTGGCTGACAGCTCTCCAACTCCTGGGAACTGCTGCTCTCTGGTGCCCATCTTCCAAATGAAAACCGGGACGAGTTCTCTTTCATCCTCACCCTGCTTTTGATCTTGCTGCTGAACCACCTCATCAGGAGAAGAATCAAGATGCAGTAGCTCATGTTCAGATGCATATCCCTCATAATTAAGTGCTAGCAAATCATATGTACTTGAATTGTAAAATGGACCTACATACCGCATAAATGAGAGTCGATTTGCAAATTGGACTTTGTACGGCACGGTGTCTTCTGCACATGTTATGTGAACGGCAAAAAAATCCTAATTTTGTTAGCGGGAGTAGCTTAAAACATTTTCAACAGAAAACATCTGGACTCCTCATTTCAAAACTGTTTTCATTTTGAAATTGATGGAGGCATCTTGAAAACGGGGTTAAATAACCCAAAAATGAAACAAAGCACTCCTTTTTGGAGCTGGATGGTTGAATCATTGTTTCTCAAAGAGACTGTTTGCTTTAAAAGGTGTATAAATCTTGTGGTGGGTCCCTACAGTCACAAGGGCCTTTGATGCATTTTGCAAGTGATGGCTTAATTTCTGTTTTGATTTTATACTACAGAAACTACATGGCTGAAATAATGAATGATTTGGTAATATATCTTTCACTATTTATTGCTTATTTTCATCACAGTTCTGCCATTTTTATTCCCTCTGCAAGCCAGTCCATCTTCCTTGATGTTAGAGACTAGTGAACTAAATAAATATAAAGCAGAAACTGTCTGCAGCAAAATTTCTATCAGAAGTTCTCTCTTTTCCATTTTAAATAATTATGTCCTATAAACCGCACAAAGGAAATAACAAAGTCAGCCAGTAAATCAGAGGCAGTAAGTAGAAAAAGGGACTGTTGATGGTGTCTTTAACTGATGAAAATGGATATATGCATGAAGTAGCGATACTTTACAAAGTCATAGTTCTTTCTGACTTTATTGAAATGCCTGCTGCTCATTATAGAGATTTAAGAGGTTGATGCTATGAAATATAACAGCTATATTTAATGAAAGTTGCAGCATTCCTGCTTTCTGGGCTACTGCAATTATGTTTTACACAAACTGTAGAAGCATTAGGTTGACCTTTAACTGAACGTCAAAACATCCCATGTTGTTACTCACAGTGATTTCAACATCCCTTTTTTGTAATAACTGTACAGAGTTTTTGGTAATACCTCTACTTCCTACTTGTGCTGTTTATGTTATAAATGCTTGTTGTTTAAACAATATATGCACTAATTTCAGGTACAGAAAAATTAAGATTAAGGGCTTAGAGTCGAGCAAAGCACCTAACCAGGCACTTATCCTTTTAATGTAACAGCTCCACTGGCCGTAAAGCACTTTGCTTACATGCTTAATATAAGCCCATGTTAACAGCTTTGCTGGATTTGAAAGTGAAAGAGCTTAAAAGCACTATTTAGAGACCCATGCAAAATAACTGTGAAATACTGACTTTCTGTGAATAGCATTCCTCCTCTTCAGCTGTATTTTAATTTTAGAAAAAAACTACTAATAAAAAGCTTTCCTATAGGATAGAATACCTAGGTCACTGTTGTTTGTCCCACTATTGAACATGTGGTCTGGGTTATCCGAATCTACCACATCCCACTCTGAATTCGGTGGTTTTGCTGGGATAACTCATGGATATGCAAGGTAGAAGCATGCTGGTAGTTCATGTAATGAGTCCCTCAGGAATAGCTGTGCAAGGCTCCAACGGTTTTTAACCAAAGTATTCATTCACTTGAAATTATACTCTTCCTCTTGTTATTAATTCACTTTAAAATTATTAAAATTATAGATGAAAATAAATATCCAATGAGGACTGCATAAGTTGAGTGAGCAAACAAGGGGAAAGATCTGTCTTCTTTGGGATTTAAAGACTTTTCTTTCAGAAAAATGTTGCCCTTTTGCAGAAAGCCTCTTCTTTAGAAGAATTTTGAAACCAAGTTTTTATAAATATGACTTCCAAAGGACAATTTTGATGCCATTTCTCATCAGATTGCATTTGAGTCAAAAGCTACTATCAAACAATAAGTTTGTCCATATTTTGTAAAACTGTGATCTGAAATAGTCTATTTTTCTTTTTATTGAAAAAAGTTTTTGTTTCTTAGTCACCAAAAGCTTGTTCACATGAACAGAATAGAACTGTATTTATCACAAGACAGTAAACCAGGAATAAGGACTGCACATTGAGGGCTGATGAACAGTACCTGATGTAAAAGAAATTGAGAGAAGTGTAGTCACTAATCAAGCCACTTTCTTCAAAATGATGACGCCTTTTCAGCCTGTGGTTATAAAATAATCAGAAATATAAGGTACTTAAGGAAAACTTCAACAGTAAAATCCATTCAGTCAGAGTCTGTTCTAAACTGAATAAGCCTCATGGCCGTGTACCACAAAAAGAATAAAAAGATATCAAACTAAAAATCCACAGGTGGCAAAGAATGATAACTGCACTCTTGAAATGTTTATGAAATGCCAGAAATTATTTTTCCTGTTAAAAATCAGCAAATTAACAGTGATCAGATCAAACCTACTTACCATTCAACACGAGAGGTAGGGAGTGAAGAGGAAGAGTGCAGTAAGAGGTGCCTGTGCTGGCAAAATCTATGCATACTTTTAAAAAATTAAAAAATACACTTTTCATGTGAATATTTACTGTTTCTAAAATGCTAGCCCAGAAGTATCCTGCTTTATTTTGGTTTTCTTTTGAATATACAGTCACTTTATATAAATGGTACTTCTCCATACCACCCTTACATAATCATTTTTATCGTCTCTTGGCATTATGTGTTCCAGGATATCTAACTCCCCAAAGGTTATTATTATCCTATAATTTGTGACTTACAAATGTGGGCTACATTTTAGCTGCCAACTGCACAGGAGTAATCTGTGGTTATAGGTTCCAGCTGAATATTTCCAAGGCATTTATGTGTTGTGGTTGCAATAGAATGATTTTTCAGATCACTCGACAAAATTGGGAAACTATGAGGTAATTTCCAATAAACGATTATCACATAATTCACTGAGTGATTTGGGGAGAAGGGGGTGGAGAAAGCTGTTTTTTCTTGCTTATTGTGTATTCCTTACATGAGCTCAAGGTAAACATTGGTGGAATAGGTAAAGGAGTAAGACCTGCAATAGCCCTGAAATACAAGGAAGAAATATGGAGAGAGTGCCAATCAGGAAGGAGACATTAGAGTTAGGTTAGAAATTGAAGTTTGAAAGGATGCTGAGGAAAACAGAGATGCAATCTCATAATTAAGGTTCACTGGTGTTGTCAAGGTGTTGTTTCAGTCCTACTGATGCAGAAGCTACTGTACTAGGTACGTAACTTCCAATGGTTGTTTGGGGTTCATGGACACATAAAAGTCCTTCTATGTGTATCTCCATATTCAGATTTGCAGTTTGGGGGTTTAAAAGGAGGAGAGGGACATTCATGCCTTAACTTGTTTTGGCTCCATATCTGGAGCCGTATTTGTCTCCAAGATGTGGAGACGTGCTGTGACATGATGTGTGAGGTCGGGCTTCATTTTGCATTCCTCTTTTCCTGCTTGCAGTCTTTCCTCACACGCTGTGGGATTGCAGAAGCAATGAAAACAGCCTACGTGGAGATGAAAGAGATATCTATTCCACGGCATCTAAGAGGAACTGACCTGAGTAGATGCATGGGAAATGTAAGAAGCACAAAGAGGAAAGAGATGAGTGGAGGTTAAGGGCTGAGATAGCCAAAGACGTGCTTTAGGAGGTGAGGAGTGTTGCCTAATGTTGCCTTCACGTCTTTTCCTGGGCATTTGTACAAGTAACACCTTTACACGTTTTTTGTTGCAGCTGTGGACAGCTGTGTTGGTACTGTGGCAGCACAGTGGCTGCTGTCCTTGTGCTGCTGACAGAGGGGAAGCAACACCAGTGCCCATTAAGCAGATGACTGCAGGAGACAATGGGCAATAAGTTATCCAGCCATGGAGGCACCCTCAAAGGATCAGTTTTCAGGTCTTCTCCATCTGAGGCTGGTGGCACAGGTATTGGAAAAAAATGGAGTTATACTAAGGCTGAATGGTCTGAAACTTGTGGCATAAAAGATTCCCACCAAACATCCCTGTCAATTGGATCGAGGTTTTTTTGACTGCTGTCTATCATTCCCTGCTACTCCAAAAACGAGACAGGCTCTGCCCAGAGAAAAACGGACTGCTATTTGCATCAAGCCAGCAGGAATGTAACCACCAACATATTGAAAAGGTTTCGTATGTAAAATGCTCGGCTTTGAGGAGCAAAGCCTGAAGTCCTTATATAGTCTAAGATGGTTCTGGATTTGGCCAAAGTTCAGAAGCTTGCTTTCTGTCTGTACAAATAAGCCCCTGGAAGTCCAGTCAAGACATTCCTAAAACAGAGCTTCTTACAGTTTAAAATTAATAGTCAGTAGTAAGTCATTATGATTTTACGTAATAAACCAGCTATAAGGGTTTGCAGCCAGTTCTTAAACTTCCAGGAACTGTGCTGCGGGATATAGTGTTTCTATAGAGATCTTTTGTTGTGCCACAAAGTAGGTCTACAAATGTACAGCAGGGTGTCCCCTCTTCTACAGTCTTTATATCTCTCTGCCATATATTACAGTGGTGCCTCACGCAAAAAGTGCACATCTTCCCGTAATTGTGTTTTTCTAAAGATGTCTTCGTGCCTTCCAAAAAGATGGAGAGTAGAGATAGAAAAATAAGTTGAAATTTTCCATTTTTGGAGGAGTTACAATTGCTGCTTTTGTTTCTCTATACTGACATTTGTATTCTACACTTTTGCTCCTGCACATACAGCTTCACTGTATTTTATATTCATATTCTACTTTGAATTATAAAAAAATCTTAGATTTAGGAATGAGAGGTTATTAGAAAATATTGATGTAATACCGTTCACTCAGATTTAAAACAAATAGCAAACCACTGTAACATATTGAAATGGAAATAGGTTTTTAAATATTTTTTTACATTAAGAATCTTTTGCTGGAAGCTTAGGGAACTGGGAGAGTCTCACAGGCCAAGTTAATTTCTTTAAAAAGCAAAGAAAATTGGAAGGAAAATCATGTATGGAGCAGGATTATTGATATACAACAAATTTATAATGAGCTATTACTTAAAACTGCTAAAACAAATAAGAGAAGCCATGAGAATGCTCCTTCAAATGAGTAAACTTCTTAATTCAAATTATTTTAATGGATTTCTGTAGACTTTATGCGTACTCTTCTGTGTTAAATTAAAAGAAACTGTAAAAAATAATTCTGCTGGAGAGAATTGTTTAAAGAAGCAGTGTAATTTCCATTGAAACTGCAAAACACTTTGAAATCAAAGTCATGCATTGGAAATCTGGCTCAAAGGGTTAAATGAATTGTGAATAAGACCACATTTTTACTCTGACTTCTTTGTCCAGACACTGTTAACCAAAACAGTGAGGTCTTTTAATGAGTGACTTAAAACACCCTTATCACTTTCTACAGATCAAGATTTTTTCTGCAAATTATAAGAAAAATTAAAAAAAAATAGATTCCAGAACTTCAGAACAATGCCAGAGCAAATTAAAGATTTAAAATCCATCCAAAGAGTATTAGCTTTTTTTTTTTTTTTCCCAACAATACTGAGGAATATTGTTTCTGTAAAAAAAAAAAAAAGTTTCCAAATTGCTGAATAAAAGGAGCTGATCTCGCAACATGTTTGTTGAGAAACCCTTAACGTGCTTCCCTGTTTAAGAGCAGCTGGCACATCATAGAAGACTTTTATGAACATTCTCATTTTAATTAATCCCTTGGGGTTCTCCATTGACCTCAGGACAGTTACACAAGGATGAGATTTGTCTTCTTGTTAGAAACAATTCTGTTTATAAATATGTCTTTAATTTTGGTAGGAGCTGGGTGGATTCTTCACTCTTTCTCAGTAGAGCACTACAAGTACAAAGCTGAGTTATTTGTTCTTTATTTGGCTGTTGCTTAATTAAACTTCTCAGTTCTAACCAAGCTTGTTATGGAGCTCACCTGTTGATGAGCTGGTGTTGTAAATCCAGCTTTCATCACAGCCTCGCAGGCTCTTGTTTGCTTGCATCTGTAGCATGCTTTCTATGGTTTTATAGATAAACGAGGCCAAACTTGCAGCTTTCAAGACTTTGGTTAACCCAAGGGAGAAGAGCATGGTCATACGTGACTACGTTTTTTCAGCTGTGATTTCTGAGTTCATGTGAGCGGGAGACTCCACGCGAAGATAACTGGGAACAAACCAGCACAGATTAAGATCGCAGTAAACCCTCCCATTAAAACCATCCATCTTTGTCTTGGCTGTAAGTCTTCCCGTGTGTCAACCTAATCTTTGATCGCATTCGCAGCAAGTAGCTGTGATGCCACAAAGAGAATTCTCAGTCACTTGAGGAACGAGTAGCAAGAGCTGTTGAACTTGTATAGGTACATAAATCCCAGTTTCTATGTCAAGAATCTTGTTAATGTATCAATAAGGAAAGGTGTGGAGAAGAAGGCATGTGGGAGAAGAGCCACACACATGCCAGCATTACGCCTTCTCCTCCAGGGGAGAGTGAGTCGGAAATTTTTGCCTTCCACACACATCCTTGCTTTGAAGTGGTTCATTTTGGCTTGATTTGACTGTGTGGGAGACTGTGAACCCACGTTTGTGCTTACACTGTCAGCCCTCCGGTGGGTAATGAATCCGCTGTAGGCAGCCACCACAGCACTGCCCCAAAATGTGTTCAAAACATCAATCACGGGGATTACACAATGTATTTCATAGCTATTTACATGCAGGAATTTCAGCAGCTGGGTTAATCTTGTAGAAGCAAGTACAATTAGATGATATTTTATATGTATTATAAAGGCAGAGCCACAGGGCTCTGCACCAAGCTCCGCTCTCATAAACAGCAGCGTAAATCCAGAGCAAGTCCCCCAACCTCAGTGGAGATTACATCAAAGCTGAGCAAGGATTCACATTCTAGGTTGCTCCTCACTGCCTATACACAGCCTACTGCATTGCCTAAACTGAACCCAGGCTGCCTTGTTTCTGGCAGCTTAAGGGAACAGTTACCAAATTATATACATATATATATATATATATATATGTGTGTGTGTTTGTGTATATATATATAGTGTGTGAATGGTTAGCAATGCTGAAAACAGTAACCTAACACCAAGAACGTATTGGTATGGATTTTACATTTCAACAAGTGTGTATGTTCTTGTGTGTACACCTACGTGATGTTCACACAGGATTTTAGAGGTGCATGTGTGAGCCCTGAAGAAAAAGAAGATAAGGGAACTTTAGCAAAACAACAGAGAGGGAGATGACGAGGTGATTTTGAGGTTAGTCTTACAAACTTGCAGCAGTGACAAGCAACGCTCAGGATGACTCCACTGGTGAAAATAAAAATCGAGTTTTACATAGTGTGATTTGGACCTTTGACATGACTTTTAAGTCAGTGTTCCCATTTCCTAGTGCAGTCCTTTAATGAGGATATCCTGTGGCTTGAGCAGGCCAGTCACACAGCAAGAGCTTACAGAGAACCTATTTCTAGTTGAATTTCCTGCAGCTATCTGGCTGTTCACGTGACTATTGAGCCTGGAGATCTGTCTGTCTTTCACATTGTCCTCTTCACTGACATTTAGAGAGTCATAGCAATATCAAACGTAAATGTAGAATTCTTAAATATGTTAAATTCCTACAGGTTTCATGATCTTTTGTGACTAGGTGAAAGACCTGAAATAGTGCTCTTACTGTGAGCTATGGACACTATTATGAGACATTAAAGGAAGCCACCCAGGAGAAGGGAAGTTTAAATGTTCCAGTTATAGGAAATGCTTCAGTCAGAGCTTGCACTGTATGAGGCATGGAATGCCATTAGTCACTGAGGCACAAGTAACCAGATTTCATCAGATCTTCTGCTCAGGAAACTGCTTCTTAAAACAATGAGAAATATGATGTTGCCACCACAGAACCTGATAAGGCATAGAAGGATAAAATCTGAAAGTGTTTTTAAGTCATTACTCTAGTTTTCTAATAGAACTCTAGTAATTTTCTAATTGGCAGTGACCCTTTAATAGCTGCTTTAAAAATCTCTTATAAAATGGTGTCGTTAATTTGTTTCTGTGTCTTGAGTTCCCTTTCCTTATGGCCATTAAATGCAAATTTTTGGTACATTGTGGCATCTTGCACGGGAAGCTCTAGTGAGCTCAGAAAGATTTGTTACGGTTGGGTTTTAATCTGGAGCTTTCCAGGAGCCTTGAAGATGAAACCTTTACTTAAATGTGACTTCTGTAGCCTACACCCACCTTAGGAAACACATCTCTGGATGGGCTGACCCCTAGGAATTTTGCCATTCCCTGTGGATGCTCCCTGTGCCTGTTGCACCCTCCGCCACAGCTCAACATCCACTTAAGATGAAACGACCAGGCCAGTTCTCAAGATTTTGAAGAAACCCTTGCAAATAGATATCCCAGACCCTGAGCTTGCAGCTGTTTGTACAGTGGCTGGGAAATACGAACAAAAACTCGGTGCCTCCTTGCGGCTTCTAACTGTAAAGTTTTAAGCTAACATCTTAGGCACCGAAGACAAACAAATCACGTGCATTTAATTTAGTATTCAAATAAATAAAATTGAAGTTCCTGTAGCTCATCTTCAGATGAAAAAAAAAAAAAAAACAAACCAAACAACCAAAACAAAACACCAAAAACTTTAGTTTTTCAAATGCCAACAAGTCTCACAGAGAATTTGTATCCAAGTGCCACAGATGGCAAGCACCACACTCCAAAGTATACAAAAGCATGAATTCATCTGTTGGATCCTCAATGAGGGTGGACTGTGCTCATACTTGGAAAAGAAACGTTCAATTAATTTCCAGGAAGTCAAACTTTCTAAACTATAAAACTACAGATACAAGCTTAATGCTTGCAGTCAATACTGATACGCTTTCTTGGCTGCTGAAAGAGACCCTTTCACTTCACTAAGCTGCACCTCCAGAGCCCTCCCCTTTCCCACGGGACATGCCGTGCTCCCATCCCTAATCGCTGCAATTGCAGAAACGTGCATTTCTGTAAGGTCTTTCATGGCACATTGCGCTGCTCTACAGACGTGCTTTCTGCCCGTGCTGAAACCCTGTGGAGAAAGGGGGAGAGGAGGTTCCCTTTGAAAACAAAAACACTAAAAGAAAAAATAAAACAAGCAAGCAAATGAAATGTCTATTGACACCTCATGGAGCCAGCACTGCATGTGTTTGCTCTCCTCAGCAGCCAGCTGGCAGCACTGCAGCCAAGCCAGCTAAATCAGCCATGCAGTGAGCTGAACCGATGGCTTTCCTGCCACACCACCTTTCCCAGCGGTGGCAAGGAGCCAAAGCCCCTGCCTTCTCTGTTGCACCCTGCCCTTTGCACCCATGGCACATGCTTCCCAGAAGACATCATGTAGGAGCTTCCCTGCCATCCTCAGCCAGCAATGGGCTCCGGGGCCTGCCGGGTCCCACAGAGCAGAGTGACTTTGCTTGCCCCCCACCTCTCCCTACCAACTGCTGAGCATCTGGAACCTGCCGTGGCCCCAGAATGGGCAGAGCTGGGGCTGCCCAGCCATGCTGAGTGCTGCCCTTTGCATGGGGAGCAGCAGCAGCTCTCACGCCTGAGGATGGCTTGGCCACCGACCACCGGCTGCGGTGTTGCTCATTATCCCAGCACACGCATGGCTGGAGTTACGATGATTTCTACCAGCTTGAGGATAAAACTCTAAATGTACAATTTCCTGCCCTTAAGGCCTTGGCTTTCAAGGATATTTCAAATGTGGGCCTCTCATTTAAATGAATAAGAGGAATACGTGCCTAAATCTCTCTCAGGTATGGGTTTCAGACTCTTCTCATCCCTTTCCAAACAATTCCTCTTAAGCTGGGAAATTTAACAAAAACAGGCTTGTTCAGTTGCACGTCTGTAAGCCAACTAAAACTGAAACTGTAGGACAGCAGTAAGAGAAGAATTGGGGTCTGGAAGGCAAAGGCCTAATTAGCTGTGGTGTGTTAGAAGATCTGATAACAAATACAAAGCAGAACAGTTTTTAGATTATCTGCATCCACAGGGAAGACTCCCGTTGTTTCTTAACCAAGTGGGAGGGTAATAAACCTCTTGCTGTGCTGGTTCATTAGGACTGGAATGCATCGTAACTTTGGTAAAAAAAAAAGCAGCTCTGACACTTTTAACTGATGAGGGTTTTTTTAATGAGACTAGCTGGCCTGACTTGCAAATGTTCGATAGTTGTGTGCAGGGTTGAGTCAAGATTGCTTCATAATTGTAATGATATTGCAGAGTAAACGCAGGCAGAGTTATGTGAAACCAGTTGAATGTGGTTTAAGTTACTGTGGAGTCATACTTACAGACTATGTCTAATGAATATGGAAATTGGCTGATTCAGAGATAAAAAGGTGTTAAAAAATGGGTCCTTGGAGATCCTTCTCGGGCTTGTGTTTTGACACTTCTTTTTCACCTTGTGCCTGCTGCGTCAGGCTTCTCCGAATGTGGAGCTTGTTTGAATTCCGAGTTCTTAGTACTGGTTTTAATTTTAGTAATAGAGTTCATTTGGATTTTGTCTGTTTTCTGCTGTGTTAAAACACAACTATGTGAAACCAGCAGTTTTTAGTGGATGAATGTAATGAAAACTATCAACGTTTACAACACCTAACGTTTACAATCAACAGACCAGAAACTCTAGTAAACATTCAAGATGCTGCTCATCATTATCTTGACAGTGAGTCTTCTGAGGTAAAACAGGCCAAGAGAAAACCCCAAAGAAGCTAGTGTCCACAAACTGTAGGCTTTAAATGACAGTTACAAATTTACTTGTTATTTAAGGCCCCTTGGAGTTTTTCCTTGTTTTGTCCAATTCAGGAGTTCAGTTTCTCAATTTGTACAGTCAAGTCTTCCCAAATAAATAAAAAGCAGAGGGAGGAATTACTCCATCTATACCCTGGCATCGCACTGGAGCTCAGGATCACTGGGTGCAGTAACTTGTTTTGATGAACCAGGAAGAATTTCTAGAAAGACTGACATTTCCCACCTCTGTGTTCTGCAGTGGATACCACCAGCCCTGGAGCCACCCCATCAACATTTGCACCATCCCCTGTGGTGCCAGCAGGAAAAGCTGATGATGACCTTTATTTTTGCTCAAATTCCATGGTCAGAGCTTACAGGAGATGCAATGTGAATTCTGTGTTCAGTTTTGGGCCCCTCACTACAAGAAAGATATTGAGGTGCTGGAGAATGGAAAAAAATAGGAAAAATTCATTCACAGAAAGGGTTGTCAGACATTGGAACAGGCTGTCCAGGGAAGTGGTTGAATCACCATCTCTGGAGGTGTTTAAAAGATGCGTAGATCAGGTTCTTAGAGACATGGTTTAGTCACAGTGTTAGGTTAATGGTTAGAGTCGATGATCTTGAGGGTCTCTTCCAGCCACAATGATTCTATGATTCTGTGAATGCTACCCCATCTTGACTCACTTGCTCCAGGGGAAGAGGCAGGGAGCAGGAGAGGAGGGTGTCCCTATGGTGGGACAGAGGACAGGTGCCAAACAACCCATCGACACAGCATCATGAGAGTGTGTCGCTGCCACACTACCTGCCCTTAGGTGTCCTGAATGACTTCTAATGAAATTATCACTTGTGCAAAATTACCCTTATGCTGGAGTGTGTTCAGGCCGGGAGAGCTGAGGTGTCCTGTCTGAAAGGCAGCAAGAACGTCATTTCAGGGGGTGGATCAGAGGAACTCACACCAACCAGGCAGTGCCCTTGGAGCAGCCCTGTGTCCCCCTCTGTGCATCCTGCCGTTCCCGCAGGGAAAGGAGCCCTCACTCTCCAAACCTTGATGCAGCAGAAGTGCACATTTGAAGTGTTTATTTGGGGAACAAAAGCTTCCTTATACCTTGACAGTGGGGCTGTCTTCAAAGCCCCTGTTCAAACAGAGCTGTGTTTATTGAATTCCTCTGCGCTGAGTATACACATGCCTGAGATTTTAATTCTTTCGTAACTGTGAAACACTTCGTCACATTTCTATCTGAGGCATCAGGATGGGGATTCTTAGATATTTGTGTGAAATTTTGGTCTGTTTAGATTAAGACTGGGCAAAAATCAGGTATGTGGGACTTAAGAGGTTCCTCAGGCAGAGAGGCTTGGGAGAAGGGAAATCTCTTCTCCCCAGTGGCCTGTTTTGTGACAAAGTGTGTCATGAAATCTCAGACACAGAATAAAAAGCCCACATATTGCTTTTGATAACTACTCACCCTCAGGCTTTCCGAACAGATGGGAGCACTAAACACCAAAATTCTTCAGCTTACAAACTGGCAAAGGGCCCGGCAGTGCTGCTAACAGAAGGAGTTGTACGAGCTCTTCATTATTTACAAATTGAAATTCTTCTGGAAAGAATTACTGTAATATGTAGGACATGATCCCAGGGTTTTGGCAAAATGTATGAGTAACATGAGCTATTGATCCTACGAATTAAATTAGATCTTGGAATGTTAAAGTGTGATGTTGTCTAATTTATGGGGAACTTTACCTCTAATGGAAAGTTGTTTACACCTGTTGCGAGTGCTTTAGTTAATACATGAAAGTTGTTTTTTCCACAAGGGAGTAGGCTGGCCATTCCTCTCAAATGGTGCCTGTGGAAATCAGGTGAGCAATTCTGTGCTAGAAGTGTGCTTATAATATCACTGCCACAAGACCAAAATGCTTCATCTACTTTAGCTCCTATTTTTTGTCAAATGTAACTTTTTGGTCTCGAATTGTGGAAACTGCTTGCAAATAATTCCAAACTTAGAAAGCTGTTTGTTAAAAGAATATTTTAAGAGGTGGTTTCTTCTAGGTGCTATCAGAACAGTTTAATTTTAAGGATTCAACTATACCATATCAAGTTAGATGTGCAAAACTATTACTGCCTTTGTAGCACATAATCAAGCAGAGGTTTGAAGCACTGGAAGTAAAGCAGTAGGAACAGAAGGCTCAGCTATGCAGAGTTGTTTCTGTAATTTCAGAAAATGAAGGAGCTCTGGGTTCCAAGGCCAGTGGGAGCTGGGAGCCGCTGGCTCAGACAGTGGTGAGGTGGCCAGGAGATCTGCTGGGAAGGGAGCGGGAAGCGTCGTGCAGACGTTTCCTGCTTCCCAAGGAGTTTCTGCCAACACGTTTCATCTCTAAATCAGGAAGGGGGGATGCCATCTGGCGCATTGGCTTTGAAGGGAGTACGCCCGCTCTCTATATTGCAGGTGGCAGCTCCCATGGGGGAGGGCATGAATTCAGTGAGCAGTAGTTCCCTGCTTGCCAGATAATGTCCCACTCCATGGGGTACCCATCAGTCAGAGGTGGATGCATATCTCTCTGAAATACCTTCCTTGTTAAACTTTCACTGGCACTCCTATTGTTTCCTTTAAATGTTTTGGTGTTGACATGTTGTTTTGTTGAAAAATTCCTGTCCGGCTCTGCTCAGTCTCCCATCCTTCAATAAGCTGTCAGCACTCCTTGATTTGCCAGGCTTATGGCAGTCACATAACAAGGAAACTTGCAATATGAATCAGTGATATATAAGTGTCTCCCAGAGGATACAAGTGATGGAAATCCCAGTTATTGGTTATTATTGGACCGGTGGGAACTTAGGGCCGGGAAAGAGATCATCTTACCAGTCTCACCCTAGTAAACAGAGCTCCTTCTTTGTTCCCCTGAAGCCACTAATTGCAATGGCAGTTATATTCAGGCCCCAGTTTTGGGACCATCCACATGGAGTAAGGGAGACTGTCTGAAGCTTTTGGATTATCCTGCAGGCTCGAACTTTTGCTGGGTTTGAGTCATAACAAGATCTCCAGAAGGCTGTCAGACAATGCATTTCAGGAATATCCAAACCAGCCAAGAAGCCATCGCGCTGTTTTTTTGCAAGAATTGTGCAAGCTTCAGCTGAGGGCTGCTGTTGCTGTGCCCTGCTTAGAAACCTAATAGCGGGAAGGAGGCTTGGGCACTGTATCTTTGAATCACAGCAAAGGCAGAGTATTTGTTCAGCTGTGCACGTGAAGGTGGGCAGGCTCTTCTTCTTGCTGAGAAAGAAGTTCAGTAGATCTCTCATCATTTTATTCTTCAGTCTTTTCTACAGAAGACCACATTGCATTTTCTTTTTTTTTTTCGAGGAAATTTTAGATTCCTGCTCCTGCCAGCTTGCCTGTATGGGGCATCAATAAAAAGCAAATGACTGAGTCAGGCCTCCTTCCATGCATTTGCAATTTTGCTCATTCAGATCTTTTAAAACATGCACAGTCAAGTTTGACCAATGCTCTAGACAGAAAACTCTGAAGGACAAAAACAGTTGTCTTTATTTAACACAAGGTTCTATGGTCTATCTACAGCTATTTGCTGGTGGGTCCTGCAGCAGTTGGGTTGTGTAACTCCCTTCTCCACCATTCTTCTGCCCTATTCTTCATTAGCGTAATTCTTTAAGTAAATATTGTTCTTTCCCACCACTGTGAATGCAATTGTCAGTCACCTGCCAAGTGGCTTAGCAACTTGAGCCCACATCGCAAGACCTGAAAAAACTAAAGGCACTGGCCCTGCCTGCCCTCATACCTGCTGCAAGCAGGCAGGTGAGAAATGATGCAAACAGAGATCTTTATTAAGGAAAAGGGGACACGGTTATCAGTCTGGGAAAACACACCACTATTACATTTGGAAACAGGGTCGAGTGCCTGTTCTTTTTTTCCAGCAATTGCTAGTGCCCTCCCAGCTCCTACCCTAGCTGCCAGAGAAATGGTACCTTGCGCCAGGGACAAGACAATGTGGAGCCCTGGAGCTGTCACGACAGCTTCAAAAAGCGCTGCTTGACCCAACATCTGAGCTCTTGGGGGCCATCTCTTCTCTCAGGACACAAGTTCACAGACAGAAATAGTTACTGCACATGGTGCTAGCGAACCTGTGAGTAGCTCATGCGAATAAAACCCTGTTGCAGCACCTGTCTAGGCAAAAAAAAAGGAGTTTTAAGATGGTGATTAGACTTGCCAGAGCAACGTGAATTTGTTTAGAAGGGGATCTGGGTGTTTTGGAATGTGTTTTCCTCCTGGTGGGGTGTGGATACCAAACTGCTTCGTGTTTTCTGAAAAGATAAAACAGCCATGGACTGCTGAGATCCAATAGCAACGAGAATCCAGCAGCTGAGTTACCACGGAATAGGGCAGGACTATGTATATGCCCACATCCACGCGCACATTCACACACACATCAGGCAGGAGACTGCCAGAGCTTTCTCTGAATTATTTCAGTAGCGTGTTTTGATTTCTACAGTCTGACACATTCCAACCATTTAATGAGAATCTGGGGATTTTTATTGAGCTCACATTTAGGGAACTGAGCAGACTGTTTTCCTGTGGGAACATCAGTCCTGTACCTTGCACGAAAATGATATAAAGTTAATTTTAGTTGGTTTTTTTTTTTTACATCCAGGATCTTGCAGAATACAGGGAAGTGAAACAAGGTGATATATAGCTAACAGAAAAACATGAGACTCTTTTCAAAGGCTTGACATTGAAACGCGTGCCTGAAACTCACTGTTCCATGAGCTAATATCAGGCAAGTGAAAGCAACTGGCTATGAATAGAGGCAAATTTCTGTTTAAAATATGAAATCCACTCTGCAATCAACAGCAGCTCCGTGTAGCTATTTGGTAGACTCTCACCATACTTCACTATCACAAATTGATTTCATGCAGAGGATCAGTGAAATTATATCTGATTTGGCCAGATGCCACCAGCATTCAAGAAGTTATGATTTCCAGGAAAAAGTTGTGATGTCCAGGATGAGGACATGGGCTCTATCCCCTGCAAAACCATGAACTGTAGGTCAGTGGCTTCTGATAGTTTTGTAAGAAAGCCTCACTAAAGAAAACTGGTAATATTATATACCTGTGCCCCTCTTCCCCCATATCCTGCCCCTTTTACTCCTGCTGCTTGTCCCCGATGCTGCTGCTACCACCACTCCCTTCTTCTTCTCTGAACACTCAACTACATCCTTCTCTCCCTGCCTTTTGTCTTTGCCTCTCAGAGGAGACCCAGGTGAGTGCTCTGTCAGTGGTTTTCAGCTGGCATCTGCCCAATTGTTGTTGGAGAGATGACTTGACAGCATCACATTTTCTCCCTCTAACTGAAGATGCTGCAAAATGCTGATGGGCTTTTCAGTAAGTGGTTGCATATGCTGAGATGTATGCTTTTCCCATGTCAGAAAATATGCATTTTCCTAACCAGTGAGGACTGCAAATAAGAGTTTTCAGGTCTGAATATATCATTAGACTGCTGTGATTGTATTGCATTTACATCTAGCAATTCCCAACAGAACAGAGATTGCTAAAATAGTAAGGATAATGTGAGAAAGCAGGTTTTGTAATAACCTGCCATTGATTAAAAAATACCTGAACCAGCACTTTTGTAATGATGATGGAGGAGACATTTGAAGCTTGGAATAGGATTAATTGATCATCTTGTTTCACTAACACTTTTAATGAGTTTGTATAAGAGCAGAGATGCATAGATTATTCCAGCAGCTTCACCTCGAATCATGTAATAAGAATCAGGTTTTTGACCGTCTGTAACCATATGACATTTATGAAATACCTCTTAAATTTCTCTTTTATGTCCTTTGATTATTAATTCTGCTCACCTTTCACTTGTGCACTTTAATAAAAAGCCATTCTTTTGTGAAGGAACATCCTGACTGCAGCTGAACTGAAGCCCATTGGCAAATGCAAGAAAAGTGTTAGTGTATGAACCTTTGGACAACAGGAAGCCCCACAAAAACTGGTGTCACAGGCTGAGTTAGAACAAGGCGTGCTGTTAAAATTACAAACTCGTATTTGCTGGAGAAAATGGTTTTGTCAACTGAATTGGTAGCGGCACCCAGTGGCTAAAATATAGACTGCAAATTTTACAGGCCCAAAGATTTCCCAGCTCGAATGTACTCGTGTCCACCAGGTAAAAAGCTTTTGCTAAGCTCAGGGAGATCTTAGAAGAGGGAAACTGTTTCCAGCCTCTCTCATGAGTAGTGAAAGAGTAAGGCATGAGGTATCTAATTACCCTTGAAATATGCCCTTTTTCACTGAAACAGCTAAATATACCTATTTTCCTAACATTATTTTCATGTGCAAATGCTGCAGTTGCCATGGGAGAGCTTTATAACGATTTGTGGGAAGAGAAGGGATGTGATCCACGTAATTGCAAATGGGAAGCAAAATATCTGCAGTGAGCCCCTGGATATATATAGTCTATGCTATAAAACATAATATTCCTGTCCTTTAACATTGTATATATTTCTATTTATACATGTACATACATGTTATATATAATTATGTGTGTGTGCGCTCACATGCACATGGAGCATTTTGTGGGAAAACAAGTAGGGGGACACAGAGTATCAGCACTAATAGTCCACTATTTGCTGGTCCATGACGTTCACTATTTAAAAGCTGATATCAACCTGTGCAGTATCAACATTTATCATCAACTCCCCTATGAGGACAGGCTGAGAGAGTTGGGGTTATTCAGCCTGGAGAAGAGAAGGCTCCGGGGAGACCTTATCGCAGCCTTTCAGTGCTTAAAAGGGGCCTGTAAGAAAGATGGGGACAGACCTTTTACCAGGGCCTGTTGTGACAGGACAAAGGGTAGTGGTTTTAAATTAAAGGAGCGGAGATTCAGGCTGGACATAAGGAAGAAATTTTTTACAATGGGGGTGTAAAACACTGGCACAGGTTGCCCAGAGAGGTGGTAGATGCCCCATCCCTGGAGACATTCCAGGCCAGGCTGGATGGGGCTCTGAGCAACCTGATCTAGTTAAAGATGTTCCTGCTCATTGCAGGGGGTTTAAACTAGATGAGCTTTAAAGGTCCCTTCCAACCCAAACTATTGTATGATTCCATGATTTATGAATCAGTGTTTGTGGAGCAAACACCAGGGCTGAAACACTGGCCTCCTGCACACACCTGTCCCATATAGGCATGAGGGCAACCGATGCTCCAACTCCCCTGCAGCCTTCTTCCCCCTGGTCCAGGTAACAGGGGCAGCAGAGCTGCAATGGCACAGGTTGGGACATGCGCTAACTGGAGGTGTGCTAAGCATCCCTAAGTGTGTGCAGGAAGGCTATGCTGCCGAATTTTCCCTGCTGCTGGCAAAACTCTCAGGATTTCCAAGGGTTTTTCACTGCACAGCCTTGGGCCTTTGGACTGATCCTGGGACCTTTCCAGGACACTCAGGGCTGAGCCCTGGGGCAGACCTCAGGGTGCTTGTCTTTAGTGGGGCACCTACTCTGACAGTAGCAGCCAGAAACATCTTGCTATAATGAGGAATGTGCTTCTAAATACTCAGTCAAAGCTCTTGGTGCACCACATAGAAGTAAAGCAACATTTTCAAGGCAGTGTAAGATCACTACTAGTATGAAAGCCACCAACACTCCTTTCACATGAGATAATGAACGCAGGGAGTGTGAGGTGCAGGCAGTTGCAAATACGTGGCCACCCATGGTAGTTGAGAGGAATAACTTGGTATCTGGAAAGGTGGGAAGGAGCAGCAAAAGAGCATCATGCACTGTTGAAAAATGGGGGAAGATGGCTGATGCAGAGAGACAGTGAGAGTGAGCACTCAGGGAGAGCTTAGTACAGCCCAGACCTTGCCTGACAGCTTGTGGTTGTAAGTGCAGATCACCGCTGCCCTTGCAAAGCCATCTGTGAAGCTTAAGGGGAAGTTGCCAAGTACACTCACCATAAAAAGCTTTAAAAACACATACCAGGAGGTGTCATGTTGCTGTGTCCCTTGTGCACCAAGATAAATGCCTGGAGGGACAGTTTCCAAACTGCTTTCTGTTCTAGTTGTTCTTCCTAGTTGTAGTCTCCCTCCTACCACACCAGACTTTAAGCACAGGAGAGCAACTCACCTGAGGCTCAACTAGTTACAGATGTGATCCTCACCTTGAGAGAATATCCTGTCATACGAACACACACTGTGCGGGACGTGTTGGAGTTAGGAAGAAGCAAACAGCTGGAAACATCCCCATCTCTAACTCCCACCTCTCTTCCAGGGTTTCCTCTACCCACAACAGAAGCAAATTTATCTCAGCCACCTACCTTCCAGGCTGGACCATGAGCTTGATGTAGAGAATCACAGTATCATTTAGGTTGGAAGACACCCTCGAGATCATTGAGTCCAATCATAACCTAACTCTAGCACTAAACCAAGTCGCTAAGAACCTCATCTATACATCTTTTAAACACCTCCTGGAATGGTGACTCAACCACTTCCCTGGGCAGCCTGTTCCAATGCCTGACAAGCCTTTCTGTGAGGAATACTTTCCTTAATATTCAATCTAAACCTCCCTTGGTGCAACTTGAGGCCATTTCTTCTCATCCTATCACTTGCCACTTGGGAGAAGAGACCAACACCCTCCATGCTACAGCCTCACCTTCTCCCTACTGAGGCTTTCTCCATTTTCACTCTCCAGCTGCTCAGCAGGCAGCTCAGACAGCAGGATGGGACAGAAAACCTTTAGTTAGTTTCCTAACTTCAGTTATAGTTTTCTAAATAGCCAGAGAAGACATAGTTCAGCCTAACAGTTCAGGCTCTGCCTGTATGGTTAATGAAGCACAGGAATAGCTCATCTTAGGAGGCCAAGGACTCTCCACCACTGACGGCTCTCACAAATAAGAGAGAAAAAACTCTATTGAGAATTATTTACTTGTACCTTTTCTTCCATTATGAAAGACAGGGTGGACTAGAGGACTTCTTATGGTACTATTCAGCCCTATTTTCTATGGTTTGTAGTTGTGGCTGAAATGTTTAGTCTTGAGATCTCTGACTGATGTGAAGGGACTTTGTACAGGGATTGCAATTTTAGCAAAAGAAAAAAAAAAATGACGAAAACCCCCTCCAGTACCCCAAGAACAGTGATACTTCTTTGTAGCAAATGTGAAGTTTTATTCTGTCTTAAGTCCATTAAATGCAAAAAAATAATTTGCTGATTAGTTGCGGTCAATTTAAAAAGCACTGACTAATACATTATATAGAGTTTGTGTTGCATTTAAAATTGTGCTTAAAAGAGGATCCACATCCCTTTTTTCATGCTTCAGTAATTGCTGTCTTTCACATCTGAGATAATTCTTCTATCTTTAATAAATATGTATTAGTGAGATATTTTCTCATCAGTTTTCCCAGGCAATACTTTGAAAATGTTCTGCCTACAAAATCTTGACCTTATTTTGCCTTACTCGGGCTTAGTGGCCTCTGCAGCTGTCACACTATGAAGGACCCTCCCTTTTCTCACAGTGGTAATGGGGACATCAGCATCCCCAGGTGGACTTGTGAGAGCTTCTTCCTAATCCCTGTAAAATGCAGGATGTTCCAATAGGATGGGACAGTGAGAACCCCTTTTCCCAGTCCCCTCCCAACCACAAAAGAGTTTGAAGGAGGAGAAGGAATGATAAACACAGGGAAATGATAGAGAACGAGAGACAGAAACAAATGCCATCCTGTCATCATACAGAATGTGACTGGCCTGAGTTTGGAATGAAGATATGAAACACGAATGTATAACGCATCTTCCCCAATAAATGGTCTCATCTCTATACACACACATGCATCTCTCTCTTCCAGTTATTCATTATCCATGTCTGCCCAGGCCCAGTTATTGTCATCAAGATAGAGTCAGGAACATTAATTGCTAATTTGGTGGGACACTGTGGAACCACCCAGGCAAGACCAACTCTGCCTGTCATTCCTGGCCAAGGTCTACATTCTTGACTACTGCCCAGAAATCAGCCCTTTGAGACTTCACTTTCCTGACCTTTCCTTATGTCAAATCTGAACCTTAGTCACAGATTTTCCTGTCATGCAATCAACCGCAGATAAGGGGAACAAACGGTTTCCTTTCCTGTTGCATAGTTGAAAATCATCATAACCATTCTCAGCTTACCCTCTTCTATTTTCTTCTGAAGAAAAGCACATTCAGAACAATTCTAATTAATCCAGTCTTGTCTGCAAAGGTTCATTCTGGTTTTTGTTGCTTTGCACTGGTTCTCCTCCTCCTTGAAGGCTGATGCCCAAAACCTGAGACAACACATCAGTTGCAGTCTTGCCACTGCTGAGTAGAGCAGAAGGATTGCTTCATACTCTTGCAGGCGATATTTCTGCTTATACAGAAGTTTCATCTCCAAGTGATTTTGCACAAAAGCATGATGTTGCTGACTCATATTCCAGCTCGTGGTAGGACACCCCATGGATCCTTTTCTGTAAAACTGTGGGTTACCCTGTTTGTCCCAATCTCGTCCTTGCGACACAGGTTGTTTCAGTTACATGTGGAACGTTTTACTTTCAAGGAACTTGCCTCATCTTTCTAGCCGTGGGGTTTACAGCCAAACAAATTATGTGGGCTTCTCTTTTCCTTTATTGAATTTCATTCTATTTTCCCCCTAGGCTACTTCTCCAATTTGTAAAGATCATTATGAATTATAATCCTGTCCTCCAAAACGTTTGAAGCTCCTCCCAGACTGGTGGCTGCCAACACTCATTGAAAACAATGACCCCAGGAGACTTTTGAACGCAGCTGTTAAATGTTGACTTTTTGCTGAGCTGCATCACCTATGGGTCAGTTTTGGAAAGTATTTTCCTTAGCCTGGATTAAGAGACTCTAAGTACCTTGAAATGGGAAAGAATTTATTTACTGCTACTCTTCTAAAGGAAGAGACATCTGGGCTGGCAAATTACGTTAATCCAGACCAGTCCTGCAAAGATTCTATTTCTTGCGGCTCTTCTGTGTGTAAAAAGCAAGCTTCTTGCTTTTCTCTTTGAGTCACTGTCTGGTCTCCACATATTTCTCTAATCTAATTCTTGAACTGTCTTTTTGAATCCAGGTCTAACCACATATGTGTCTATTCATTTTTATTTTTTTAAGACAATGATTCAACATGTTGAATGTTCACAGAAATACTTAACAAAGTGCACATACAGAAAACTTGTTTTCACCAGAGTAAATTTTAGATAGGATGAGCTCTTGGCTTCTAGGTCATTATCGCCCACTTCATGCTACCACAGTGTGGCATTTCTTTCAATGTGTATTTTTGTCATAGTGTCATGTTATCTGGAGTATTATGTGGATGGAAGGTCTCACAAAAGATTATTTGGTGAATTAATGAATATAGAGATGATGATCTAAAACGATAAATACATAGAGAATATAGAGATACAGAAAATACCATAATCTTTCAGGCATTGCTTTTGCAGAGAAACAAATTGTGGCTTTTTTTCCCTTTTAATTCAGACTAAATATTCTCCTCTGTTTCAGATCCTCCTTTGGGATAGAGTGCTATTGCTTCATTGACCACAACAGACTTGTGACATTTTATACCAGCTGAGGATCAGCCTCTGTTATACTTCAACAAAAATATTAAAACCAATATACTGTTCACAAAAGACAGCAACTGTATCCAGTATCCTTTCATGTAGATTAAGTCATGCACGGTTTTAAAGCACGGTATGCTTCAGTAATTTAAGCTCTATTTCAGTTTCAGACTGTACGGTAAACATTCATTTTCATATAACCGGTGTCATTATAATACCTAGAGGGTTATTTGAATAGATCTTCTAATAGATTATGTGGTAAGTTACTGAAGTTAGACGATATGGGGAACGTAAAGGAACCTGGATGCATTTGTGCATGATGAGAAAAGCCACAGGTATTTGTAACAAGATAAAAAAGATGTTTCTGCAGATAAAGGATAAGCTAAATGGCTTTGTCATGGGAAAGATGACCAATCTCATATACACCAAGCTTTCTCAATTCCACCAGCCTTCACTCAGGTATAGAGTCCACCATCCCTGTTTTCCTCTGGCAATCCAGAATCCCCTGGCTTCACATTCACAATGTGGGTTTCGTTCAAGAAAAAGGGTGAACAAGGCAGGCAGTACAATTTTGTTGCCCAGATCTGGTACTGAACAAGGTCTCAAACTGAAAGGAGAGGAACAGAGGGGGAATCTGTGGGAACATGGTCATATACTGGAGTATAAACAACTCCCACAAGAGAGGGAATTTGTGCGCAGCAGGCAACATTTTTAGAAACATGAAGACAGATGTGTGAAGTATGGGGTGATTAGAAAAGGAAAAAATAAGGGGAGAAATAGAAATAGAGAAAGAACAACCAGGAGAGTGGGAAAGAAAACAAAAAAAGGAGAGGAGAGGAGAGGAGAGGAGAGGAGAGGAGAGGAGAGGAGAGGAGAGGAGAGGAGAGGAGAGGAGAGGAGAGGAGAGGAGAGGAGAGGAGAGGAGAGGAGAGGAGAGGAGAGGAGAGGAGAGGAGAGGAGAGGAGAGGAGAATAGACTCTCGATTGCAAAAGTGGCAACCATGAGAAGACTGGAGACGGGCTTTCCAAACGCTATTCCAGACTGATGTACTGGGGATACAACCATCAGCTATCAAGCCCTTCTGGGTAAATTTTGTTGATGAGTCATCAGAGACAATGACAATTTAATCAGCTCCTTCTCAGAATGAACAGAGTGAAGGGAAATATTAGGGAGAAAAAAAAAAAAAAACACAACTATTTCAAGAAAATTAATATAAAATTAAGCAGTTTGTCCCTGTTTCCTTCAGAGACAGCACTGTTCAACAGCATTCAGAAAAAGGCAAGCTTGTGCATTTAGTACATGGCACTAATTAAAAGCATGATTGGTGTAATTACAGTATTTAATTCCGCTGCTCTCTGGTGGCAAAGGTAGTGTATATCTTGGGTCTTTCTATTAGCTCAGAGTGGGAACACTGAGGAGATAATTTGGCAAAAACTATCTTTGTAGCCTCTGGACACAAACCTGAAAGTTCTCTTGGTTAATTTCATTAGCTTAATTAATTTGGCTAACTTCATTAATCAGACTTTCATTAAAACCAATGAAAAAACAAAGTACTGCTTTTGTGTTGATAATGTGTTTTTTATAAAAGGTTCATTAAAAGATTGTTGATACCCAGACAACTTTGAAAAATATTCTCTAAAGAAACTGGAGTTTTTTTATGTGCCAAGCTTGTCTTTCACTCTGCTTTCTTCTTGATTCCTCTTAGATAACTGTAGAAGGAAAAAAAAATATATCAGTTTGCAGATTGCAGCCTGCAGGCACTGAATATCCTGCAGCATTGAGCTGGCTTGTCTGCCTCTAACGTCCTGTTTCCATACAGAAGTCACTTCAGCACAAACAAAAAGAGGGAAGTGAGACAAAAAACAATTGCCAGAATGATGAATAAGGAGTTAAACTTGGGTCAGTTTTCACCTTTCCTTGAAGACTTATTCGTAGAAACCCACCATGGAGTCAGGGAGGAAAGGTCAAGCACCGGCAGTGAGAGATCAAGACTGGTCTGAACACCAGAATAGTTTTCAGGTTACCTCCCAAGTGGAGTTAACATCATTCATTGCCTTCCTACGTGCAGCTAATTGCAAAGTTATTTTTTCCTGATAAGCCATTCATTTTGCAGCATAATTGCATAGATCTTTAACTTTGGGAAACAAAAGTTATTTTTCTTTCTCTTACCAACAGTATTTCAAAAGATGAAGGTCAGTATGCAAGGAGAAGCAGATACATACATAAATAGGTGCTTAGTTACATTATCTCTTAAACAAACATGCATTTGGAAAAATGTCCAAAGTCAACTTCAATTCCATGCATCTCTCTGTTTTAACCTATTAAGCACCAGTGTGTTTTTTACATCTTTACTTACAAAACAACAATCCAAGGTGCTCTTCTGCAGACATGATTGACCTTTCTATAACATAGGTAAGTATTTTCATTTTTTGAACTGGGTATGTGGAGACATGTACTCTGGGTAATGACTGGATGCTGCAGTTGGCGTTCTGGATGGGATCTCTCCCACAGTTAGCACTGGGTTGTAGGATGGTGGGACTGTAGAATGGTTGGACTGTAGGATGGTAGGACTGTAGAATGGCAGGACTGTAGGACGGTGGGACTGTAGGATGGTAGGACTTCCAGGCTGAAGGAGGAAAGGCACTTAGAGGGAACAGGAATTTCTGGAGCTTGGGAGATTGTGGAGGATCCTTTTCCCAAACTGCCCTGGCAAAGCAGTTTTGGTATGCTGTCCTCTGTTAGTCCAATGGAAAGTAAAGGACACAACACCAGTTACAGTGCTGAAGGGTGGACTTGGACTGTTATTTGAGTTTAGATCCAGCTGATGTGAGTGGGCAAAAGTGATACCTCATATTGTGACTGTCAGGATTAGTGGAAGAGTACTTGAATACTTTGGAAACTATATAGAATTAATGGTTATTCCTTTGTATATAATAGCCTTTGGTATCTTTCTCTTAAAGTTAAAAAATACTCCCATCTATCTGGTGCAGTGGTACATATTTGTAATCTGACTCAATTCCCGAGTGATATCTCTGGCTTTGACCAGATTAAAAACCACAACCAAAAGCCAGAGTTATAAATAAAAATGAGTGTGTTTATACACATCTGCAGTGGGATTGCACAAAATTAGTAGCATTTTGGGAAACTAGAGAAAAGGATGGTGGAAATAAATAGTACCTGATCCATTCAGAACCTACTCTAACCTCAGAGCATATCAACACATGACAATACCATGACAGCTCTTGCACCAGGTCTGTAATTAAAGTTGAGAATACTATTCTCTAAGGCAGTCATTCATTTTGCTTGTCCCTGAGGAAGATTACAGCACCTTATTCCCCAATTTTGAGCACTTGCTTGTTGGTTTTGTTTCTTTGTTTTGGTTGGTTGGTTTTGTTTGTTTGGTGGTTGTTGTTGTTTTTTCCATTCTGTGTGAGTATTGTAAGTTTAGTTTGAAATAAATTTGATGAAGAAATTTTTGTAAGCATTTTAAGGCTTTTTTTATTACTTGAAGGTTCTTATGAATGGAACAACACAGGCTTTTCAAATTCTACTAAATGAAAATTTATTGAATTCAGGTGCATAAAGCTCTATTTTAAAAAAGCTCTTGCTAGACTTATCTATTAAAAATAGTTTCTAAATCCATCAAATTTTTTATGTTTCTTAGAAACAAATAGGGTGAGGACAAAACTGAATAAGAGAAGAGTGCCAGAGATGAGAAAACATTAAGGATTTAGGGAGATGGTCACTCTGCAAATGTCTGAGGTAATGGCAGATGGTACTGTGGTGTTTTTGTGCTGAGATGCTTTTAATGACAGTTGATGAGTCTTTAATAAAAAGGTGAATTAAGGAACACTCGAGGCATCTCTGAGAGGGACGTACGCATCTCACTCAGCCTCAGTTCACATCAACAAGACATACCCAGGCTCTTGGGGGCATCAGCCACTATTTCCTTTACCACTTCTTGGCTCATAACCAGCTGTTTACCACCTCAAACATCTGCTTGAACTTATCATTTCTCAGATCTACCAGCAGAAAAACCTGCACGAGCTCTCCTACAGCTGTCTCATTCAAATCGGACAAGCTGGTTTAAACAACTTAAATAGCAAACATGCTGACCCAACAGATTTCATTTGAAATGGTTTAGTAAGCCCTTGGATGAGTATCTCCTCTGCAGCTGTAAAGATGTAAAAGTGAGCCCTGCCAGGGGAAAAATGAGGAGGAGTTTAGGACAGGTTCTTGATTGTTTTCCTTTTCTACTGCCACAGATAGTTGCAGCAGGTTAAATTTGTCCTTATTTTACTGAGGGCATATTTGTCTACTACTGCAGAACAGACTTGATACAGACGTTTCTGGTTTGTATTTTGGCTTATACTGGAAGGGCCACATTTGCCCTTTTCTCATTTGATCAAAATCAGTCTTACTTTGCCAACTGAAGACACAGCCAGGTCAAAAGCCTGGGTCACTTTTAAAAGCATCGAATAACACCAGGCATCACTCTTCCCAGCCATTTTGACATCAGAACGAAGCACTAGAAGGAGCCTTCTGGGTCATAATTATCTGCAGGTTTCTGTGTCGTATACCCCCACCACCAAGTCATGAAGTTCTGCTCTAAAAGCATTGCTAGTCCCTGTACTCACTGTTCCTCATAAAAATACTTTCTAGAACTACAGTGTGATAGTTGGGAACCACCCCTAAATTTCCAGCCCTGCTTAGTTGGAGGCTGCCTTTGGTTATAACATGCTGGTCCCATGAAGGGAAGCATTAACCAGCACCCAGAGCACTCTGCTTGGTCAGAGATGTCCAGGCATTGTGTATAGCTCCAGCATTTCATCAGATGGGAGCATCCTGCTGGGCAAGTGTCTCAGGCTCCAGCAGGACTCCAGCAAATCAATGTTTTCCCAGAAACCCATGGACATGTCACAGGTGGCTACAGCTGACACCACCACACACACATCCCCAGGGAGTTTTAGCAGCATAGTCCTCACTGACTGTTATCAGCCTTCTCTCTGGATTTATCTACACTCTGCTTTCTCTTATCTAAAAAGACATTGTTCCCTTCCCCTCACCTGCCTTACCTCCTTTCTCATCCTCCATGGCTCAACCTCTTTCCCTCAATAACCTTCAGCACTAGCCTCACAGTGTCTCCGCACTCCCTCTTGTCACACTCACAAAGCTTTTCTTTTGCTCAAGCCCTGACACCTTTTATCCCAACAGGGGTTTTTTTTTGTCTGCACAGACAGACAGCACCAGACAACTGAAACAATGTGTAGACCTGCTGAGGATGGAGGGACCTACCATGCTTTTGAGACACCTTTGTGCCTTCCTTACTCTGTGTTGCCCTGGATGTTGGCAAGATACACTGATACACTAAACCCATTTCCAGGTGACTACAGGCAAGTCCTTGTGTGCCGGGTGCTCTTTTTGCGCATCCAAACAGCAGATGCAAATACACCAACAAATACAAGTTTTAGGTATATTATCATGCTTTGGCCAGTACCATACAGCAGCATCATTCTGCTTCAGCATGGTACAGGCCAGTCAGTACCACCCATGAACCCTACCTGCTGTGCAGGGAAAAGAAAAAAGATGACAGAGATTGTTCAGCTCTCATTCCTTGTAGTTAATTCATGGAGATATTATTTTGCTGGATGCCATGGTACAACATTTTATAATAAATAAAATAAAAAGAAAATACATCATAGGTAAAACACAGCTGTTTGTATGTATCAGCTCTGGAAGTTAAGATAAGCTGAGGATTAAAAAAAAATATTAATTTAGGATGTTACCTGTACTGCATATGTGCCTCCCTATAATTTTATCTGCCATGCATATAATGTCTTTGTTGGTGTGGATTCCCAGATCTTCCTTGAAAGGTAAGTAATTTTACCTCGCTCATAAAGAAAGGAGACGAAGATGGGGTCCAGAGAGGGATTTGTCTTTTCCAGTGTTATATAGGAAGGTTCTGGCACAGATCACCTAGAGCCCACGTTCCCTGCTTGTGTTTCCAATATAAAGTCAATCTTTTCAGTGTCACTTTAATTTAGATTATGAACATTTTTCAATGTAGAGAAAATCAAACTATATTTTTCCTATGTGTATACTCCTTGGTTTATTTTCTGTAACATCGCTACTGTATGTCAAAACTATCACTATCAAAAAATGAAACATAATGTGATTGAAAAACATGTTGTTTAGATATATAACAGTGTTTACTCAATTTCTTATCCACAATTTTATAGCATTTAAAATGGAGATGGGATTAAAACCTTCTTTTTTCCTTTGTTTCTTTCTCCCTCTCTCTTTCCCTCTCCCTCCCATAATACAGAACTAGTATCTCAGAATATTTTAATATAGGCAAACATGTGACTAGTACATTCACTAATTCAGGTCAATGTCCTCTACCTTCAATTGTATTATTTGCAGACCTTTCACAGTTAATTGCTCATTTTTCGCAATAGCGACTGGAATTTCCTCTCGAGGGTCACAAAGGCGCCTGTTCTTGAATCTGCCATTTCCTCTTTGTGAAGACCACCAAAAAAAGTGCAGAAGGGTCAGTAACTTTTAGATTAAATGATGCATAGAAACAAAACTGAAAAGCAGAACTAAAACCCAAATCTGCCCACTCAGTTTCAATATTCAAATGCACTTACTGTGCCAGGAAGGGAATCCTTCTCAGCAAAGCCTTTTGAAAATGTGCCCAGCATTTCCTTTTTATTTTGTCAACATTTAGTTACAGTGCAAAACTGACTTAACTATACAATGAGAAAAGCAGTTATTTCAAGCATTATACTGAGGATAAAATGCATGTTAACATTAATGCTACCTATTACTACTTTGTAAATGCAAAGTTATTTACTTGAGAAAAAAACATTTCAGAACCAAACTAAGGGAACCACATGCATTAAATAAAATAAAATCAGAGGAAAATACCAAAGTTAAGCTAAATAAATTCAACATAAAAAATAAATTTCATTTACTGAGGAATACTTTGTCAGATTCTCTGTGAAGTTATAAATTCAGAGAAATTTAGCATGCAGATGAGAAAGAAGGAGGAGGGAAGCAGGCAGATGAACTGTAGTGGGAAAGCTATCATAAGTTAATTGAGAATCTGTTCGGCCTAACATTGATGAAGATCTAAATGAGAGCTCTTTAAATTGTACATGTACAGCCAAGTCCTGGTGTGATTCATGTTCTAACTTCAGATCTCATACACCCCGTTGAAATATATAAAGCTTGCTCAGGATAGCGAAGGAAGCTCAGTTTGGTTCCCTGGCTTTTTTAGATATTTTGGTCAGAGTGCCAGAGTAAGGCAGCAATACTTTGTAAAGTCTAATGTTAACAGGCAGACTCCCTTTTTTGCCCTTCCTTCAGTGCCTGAGAAATAAAATATAGTGCAACCATAGGGTGAAAACACCAACTATGGAACTGACAGACAAGAAAATACAGCAAGATGATTTGCCATTGTCTGCTTGGTTTTTATAAAATTATCATCAAACAGTTTGGGTTGGAAGGGACCTTTGAAGATCATCTAGTTCCAACATGAACTGATGTTCCTGTTGGAATCAGTTCAGTCATTAACTGATTGCACTGTTTTCTGGTCTGCTGTATTAACAACAAATATTATACTCTACAGCATTACAAAAGAAACCTGTAGCTTTGCTTTCTATTTCCATAACATCAGTAGAAGATCAACTCTTCCAGTATCCTGATGGGTATCTCTGGAAGAATGGGTTGAAGATGGAAGGTCCTGTTTACTTCAGGGGCTTTGAAAGAAATCGAGAATGCTTTGCCGCTTCAAGAACTGGGCCACTCATGAGCAAAACTTCATGCACTAATTCTCAGTGCAAAGCTGCTTCAGCGACTCTTGGAAGTGTATACAAAATTAAACGTTGCAAGATGAGGCTCTGGTCCGAGCTACTGCTCCCCTGGGAAGAGGGAGGAAAGAACAGAAACAGAAAAGTGATGCAGGCAGAGAAGAGTCTGCAGAATTGACCTCCAGTGTCTGTCCCTGGGTCACGTGGCGTGCAGTCTCCCATCCCATCCCAGCCCAGCCCATCCCACCCCATCCCATCGTGGTAGTACCTGCTACCTCACACAAGAAAACTGTTTTCTTGCGACAGCAGCTGTAGGAAGTCCAGACTTTCTAGGTCCTAGAATAAGCAAAATTTGAAACAGAACACTGCTGGTTTGGCAGTCAGAGTAGTCCGCAGCCTCAGGAGCCGTCACTGTTGTCTAAGACTAGAATAAGCCTGGCCTTACCTATTTAACAAAGCCAGTTGTTCGGTGAAGTACATGTGGCTTATTTTAACCATAAAGCCTGAGAAATGGGCCGTTTGGTCAGTCCTGAATGGCAACAAACGCAAAGCTTGGTGATTTTGCAAAGGGAGGGATGTCTGCAGGAGACCTACTGCTGAATGTGCTCTGTGGCCAGCACAAAAAATGTATTGCGGACAGGAGGTTGGTGTGCTTTCCCGGATAGCCTCATAGGTTGTGAGCAAGTCACAGATCCCTGAGAGCTTTGCATTTGCACTGAAAAGCAGCTAGAAGGCAAGGTAGCATGTAATGTACTCTAGCATGACACATTCAGCCTCATTTGCAAAGCCATATAAATTGCATTTTTGTCCACAATCTATTTTGGTGATAATGGCATAAGGATTTACTTTGCTTACATGTTGACTAGAAGCTCAGTCCTGCATGGGGACCTTCTGGCAGTGTTTGTTAGTAGGCAGAGCACCTCTTTGCATCTGGCGAGAAGAAAAATTGCGCAATGATTCTGTCCCACATCCTCTGCTACATTTTGCAGATTTTGAAAGCGTTTTGGAGTCACTGTACAAGAGATAAACAGAGGAGTTGTGGATGGCTCCAAATTTTACAGTAATTTTTGTCCTAGATGCTGATTGCTGCAAGATGGTCAAATATTTTTGCTGACCAGAGCAACATCAATTCTTGCACAATAACTGCTGCTGGGTACAGTAATGGAGAAAGATAATAAAAAATTGCTAATTACGTTGTACTTCCTACTTGAAAATGTTGTGCTTGACTTATTTATACAGAGGTTACTCTTGTTCTAGCTTTTACAGTTCCACTTATTCCTGCTGTAAAGGTACTCTAAGATAAAAGCAGTGTAGCTGGAGGTTCAGCTGGCCTCCCGGTTTTGATAATTACGTCTTCTCAGTAAGACTGGCAATGGGCCCTATGCCCATCCTCACCCGGAACTGCCAGAGACACCCAAGAGAGAACACCAAAATGTATCTTTGCTACCTTTCTTAAACCCGTTTTTCATCTACAGTTCAGCAAAATTATAATTTACCATTAGCTGAGCATGCAGCCTATGTTTCTCATTTTGTTGAGCCTGTACCAGCCGCGATCCACTGGGAAATTAAGAGAACTGATTGTGCCAATCAACACAGCCCGTGCTGCCCCCGAGAAGGTGTTGGAAGGGTGTCCATCTCGCAGCAGCACAGCTGGTGAGCTCAGGGCTTTTTGTCCACCCTGCCGAACTCGGGAGAAAGCCTGAAGCCTTTGTTCTGCCTCAGGCAAGACCGTGAAGATTTCTAACTAATCTGACACCTCAATCTTCCCGCTCAACGGTGGCAGCGACCGGACTGGGCTACCGGGATGCTGTTTAGCAGGACGGCCGTGCGGCGTGTTTCCAAGCTGGCAACGTGCAGAGCCGGTGCCAGGCAGACCCGGCCCCTGCGCCCACCGCCAGCACCGGACCTCCTGCCCCCGCTCAGCGCCCGCACCCCCAGCCGCGCTGCCTCCCTGCCCCGCCCGCTGCCCGCACGGTGCCCGCCGCGGGGCTCCGGGCGGGCAGAGAGCGAAGCGGAGCGCGGTGTGCGGGAGCCGCCCTGCCCCGGAGGGGTCCCCGTGGGGGACCGGGGGCTGGCCGCCGCCGGGGGAGGTGCGGAGGGTACCGCTAGCCCCGGCGGGCGGCCAGGCGGGTCTCGCCCCTCTCCGCGTCCCGCCCCCAGCCCCGACCTCCCGCAGCCCAGCGGCCGAGGTGGGCTCCCGCGGCGCCGCCGCTCCCCCCGTCCGCGGCGAGGCGGGCCGGCGGGGCCGGGGGGCGGAGGGGGCGCGGCGGCGCACGGCGGCGAGGTGGCTCGGCAGCCCTCCCGGAGGAGCCCGGCCCACCTCTCCCGTACAGGCACCCCCTCCTCCCCGCCCCGAAAGAGGAACTCCCCGCCCGCGCACAGCCCGGCCGCGGCGGAGGGAGAAGCGGCGGCGGCAGCGGCAGCGCCCGGCCCCTCCGCGCAGCATGGCGCAGCAGCGCCCGCCGCCCGCCGCCGCCTGAGGCGCCCCGCGGCGCCGAGCCGAGCCCGCGCCCATGGCGGCACCGCCGCCCGCCCTCAGCTGGGCGCTGCCCCTGCTGGCGGCGCTGGCGGGCGCCGGCGGCCCCCAGAGCTTCGAGCTGCCGGGGGCCCGCATCGACAACATCGAGGTGAGCGGCGGCGGCGTGCTGGTGGCGGGCGGCAGCTGCCTCTACGAGCTGCGGCCCGAGCTGCGACCCCGCCGCCGCGTGGTGCCGGCGGCCGCGGGGCAGGGCTGCGGGGAGCCCCCCGGCATGCGGAGCAACCTGCTGCTGCCCTACGAGGAAGCCGGCGGGAAGGGCGTCCTGCTGGCCGGCTGGACCCAGAAGGACGGCACCTGCCAGGTGTGGGAGCAGCCGGCCTACCGGCAGCGCCTGAACCGCAGCGAGGTGGTCAGCTGCCTGCCCGACGGCTCCACCGCCGGTGTTGTCTTCCAGCTGGCTGGCGCCTGGTACCTGGCTGTGGCGGCCACCTACTCGGCTGGCGCCTATGGGATCCATCAGGGTTGTGAGCCCTCCCAGTCCGACGAGGCCACTGTCATCACGGTGCGCAGCATTGGCAACCTGGAGTCCAAAGAGGAGCTGGGTATCATCAAGCGCAAGGAGGAGCCTTTGCACTTTGTTGACGCGCTCCAGTGGGGAGACCACCTCTTCTTTCCCTACTACAGGTTGAAGGCCAGGTTGGGCAAAGATACGGAGCCACCGAGCATGGCTGTCCTGCACCAGCTGCACCCCTCAGAGGGTGGCCTTACTTTGCAAGGGCACGTGTATTTGGACTGCGGGTGCAGGAGCCTTATCGTTTCCTCCAGCCTTGTTCGCCAGGGCGATCAGGGCTGGTGGGTGGGTGTTTTCAACCACAGCCACAGCACCAGGGCCTGGAATGCCACCGCTGTCTGCATCTTCGGGATGGAGGAGATGAACGAGCAAGCCTGTGCGTCCACACACTTCATCATGAATGGGAAGAGCTGTGTAAGTCTGGGCATCATTTTGCTAAGTTTTCTTTCTGCACGCCATTGTTGACACTGTTGTTGGTGTGGCTGGTGTCACTGTGCATGACTCACGGGGTGTCCCTGACCTGGAGGCATGTGAAGTTGGTGGAGAATTTCAGGGACATGCCAGGCTTTGCACATCAGCCCTGGCTCCATCAGCCCTAATGATTTCCTCAGCACTTTGTTTCTGAAAATCTGATCCCTTACCAGATTCTGGAGTATCCTTCCCACCTTCATCTCAGGAAAGACATGTCTCTGGGAACACCTGAGGGCACCTTGGGTCAGACCTGAGTCTTGGGCTCCTCACTCAATGCACCCTTTTCTGTCAAGGTTTAGTCGTACTTCATTGTGTTTTCCATACAGCTTAGATAAAGCATCTCCTACCATATTGTGTGCATTCACATCTCATGTCATTGCAGCTACATCAGAAATGAAAAAAAAAGCCCATCAGATTGACTCCTATGCACTGGGCTGTGTGTGTTGTTAGCCCCTTTGCTCACTAGTAATTTATGGTTGCTTGTTCAGTGGTAGGTGTTTCCCAAACCTCCCAGGATTGGCCTCGATTAGGAGGGCTGACAGCCATCCCCCCAAACCCGTGTGCGCAGCAGACAGCAATAGGCAATGTGTCTTTGTTGTTGCGGTGGTTACATTTTAACAGGCAGTGGTATCCCATGGAGATCCCCTGGTCACCTACTTCTCTAACACTCTCTCTTCAGATCCTTCCTCCTTTTGTGGGTGAGCTGTGCACACGGAGGGCAGGGTGGGCAAAGCTACTGGCTTTGCTGTGGCCGTGGTAGATAGTAAAGAAAGGAACTAAGTTGAAATGAAATTCAAGAAGCTAAAGATGTAATTCAGGAGAATAAGGTGCTTCTGCAAGGCCTATCCATGCCTTTAAGTCACACTTAGAAGTCTTTTCAGAGCTGTGGCAAAATTGTTCCTTTTGCCACAGCTCTGAAAAGACTTCTAAGTGACTTAAAGGCGTTGGATACTGAGAAGTATCAGGGACAACTGCTGGGGATCAAGCAAGCCATCATAAAGCAAGCCCCGGCCTTTTGCAGCTCCCTCACCATTCAGGGACTTTTCAGCTTAACCCGTCAATCCTCACGGTGTTATGATGGGAGTTTGTTGGAAATTCCTTGAAAGAAGTGCAGTAGATTTACTGTCGCTCCTTGGCTTCCGAAATCTAGCCCATAGCAGAGTGCAGTGCTGAGATCCTTCCGAATACAACTACCAGGGGGCACATGTGATTCAGTCTACTCCTCTCCCTACTGACTGTTGCCAGTGTTAGAACACAAAGTTATGAATGAGAACCCCATATGTGGGTGACAGAACTGTGCTGAAGTAAATACTGAAACTCTCGCAACAGGGCTGGAGCCAATCCTTTGATTTCCAGTGCCAGTTTATAGCTTATTGCATGATTTCTGTGCTCTCAGAAGGCAAAATTGCCGAATGAATTTGAAGTCTCATCCTCATCTCTGAATACCTATTTGTGAGTTGGATTCCTTGGTCTTAATTATTCATGGAGTTTCTTTGCAAGGTGCCTTCTGAGCCTGCAAAGCAGAAAAAACCCCACACCTCCCTGGACAGCATGTAGATTATATTTGGGTACAATGCTGAAGAATTCCAACTTTAAAAATTATTAAAAGGATTGTTTGCTTAACATTATGTCCCTAACCATGGTGATGTTATTAATCATATTTTGGCACAACAATATATACAGTTTTCCACTGACAGGAAAGTGGCATTTTAATATTTTGTGAGATAGCAGGACATCTGGGTGTTGTGTAATAATATGACCTGTAACATCACATGGTTGATTATGCTCAATTTTTAAGCTAATTATATGTGCTTATGATGTATAAACATAGAAATAAATACATGTAGTTCAGCTTTAATGTGTTTTTTTATACTACAGAAGGTTAGACTAGGCTATTGCAGAGTAAGTTTGGAGATGACAGGCCCATATGCTGCTGCTTCTGGGTTGTTTTAGTCCAGATCCTTCTACTGTCTCTCACCAAATCATGGGAGTCCCTGCAAACATGGAACATGCTGCTTTTGCACTCAGAATCTCACAGGCTTCAGAACTGGCAGGAAGATGATGCACAACGCGTACATCAGAATGCAGCTTGTAGGAGAAGTGTGTGCAGTAGCTGGTGGTGGCTCTGGCCAAAAAGTAGCACCTTCTAGAACAGAGCTATCATGGGTAACTTGTAGTACAATGTGTAGGAATGGCAGCAAGCAACAGTACTTAAGGTGAGCTTTGAAGACGGATCTTTTAAAGACAGTGTTGGTACTGAGCCAGTGAATGTGTCACAGTGTTATGGTTGCCTGGAGTGCAAGGCCTGTATAGTATTTGTGGTGATTTGTGGTGGGTGGACCATGCAGAATGCCAGCCTGACATTTCTGTTGCAGATACTGTGTGTTGTAGCGTGCAGTGGGTCTTAAGGCTTCTTTGCTGGGTACACTTGAATTCTGGAGCTCAGGTGTGATGAGGTACATGGATCATGGACATGGACTGTCAGTTTGTGTAGGAGTTGAAAATATATTTTTTTTCACTGCAGGAATACAATTGAGTATACATTAGGGAGCAGCAGCAGTTTGTTTTCCTTCTGATCTTGTCATTCTTCAGATTTCTGTAATTATTCTGGTTGCCTTTAGGCAAGACATCCACTTACCTGTCTGCACTCACACAGCTGCTTGTATTTGTGGTACGTTGGCACCGTGCTTCCCAATAGTTCACTGCGCGAGGGACCTGGCCTGAGGTATCTGTGGTCCTGAATTCCCTGCTGTGCTCCTCCTGCATGTTCTACTCTAAACTCATTCCTGTAAGGTACTGAGCTTTCTGGCCCTAACCCAGCAAAGCACTTAAGGGCATATTTAACATTAGGTATATAAGTAGTTCCATCATCTTCATGCCCATGCTTTTAAAATTAAGCATGAACTGGAGCACTTCAGTGCATTGTAACCAAATTGCTCTGCATCCTGTGGAAACTCATTGTAGGTGTGTAATCTCTTTAGCCTCGCATTGCTACTTAGGCCAAAGTTGACATTTGCATTAGGTTTTAATTTTGGATTTGAGTCTGACTTTGGAAATTAGTAATTTTTAAGATATTTGCTTACCAACATTAAAGTATGTGACTGCTACAAATTCTGGGGAATTGCTTCTTATGAGGACTAGCTAATTCTGGGTTTGTTTTGTGCAGTAGTGCGCACAAAGCATTTTATCCTAGTTGGATCTGTTTATTTTGGACATAAATGATACTGGATTCACAGAGACATAATCCCTAACTAGCAAGAGGCAAGTGGTATCTTAGATGAAACTGCTCTGAAAACATTTTGCAGTTTTATATTCACCTTGTTTTCCTCTGATCACAGTGTTGAGGTGTATGCATTAATGGACTTTAGCATAACCTTTGTGTACGTAAGTGCATCTTCTTGACAATTTCCTTAGTAAATAAACGTGACTTTGTCAATTTCCATTTCTCTTCAGAAACCTGACTGAGCACTAGCAAACATTTTTGGTGCATCACAATTTTGAAATCGAACCTCCTTAGCCAATGCATAGGAGGAATACTGGAATTTGTCACAAATTTGCTCCCAGAGCCAGTGAACTTGAAGAAATGCTTTTTTTCTGTTGTTCCATGGCTGAATGGGAGCTTCTATAATCTCAGATCTCTCACAGAGATCCCAGGATCTTGTGGATTACAGCCAAGCAGATGAGTAGGAGAAGTGCTCAAATTAGAGAACATGAACAGGAGAGAGTTGTAGGATGTTACCAAACCACAATGACAAATCTGGAAATTAGTTTTGCCATTAAAAAAATGTGCATGGGAAGGAAAGGATTCTGCAATTTTTCAGGGAGAAAATAAATTATATATATAAAAAAAGTATATAGCTATATACCTGTAAGACAAAGAAAAGTTACTGTAGTTTATATTGAGGTGTTTATTTTATGATGTGCAAAGGCTAAGTAGCTGTGATAGTTACTAAATTATAAACTATCTCGGTTGGATTTTCATCTGCTCTTTAATGCAAGTAAAGTAATATAACAGTCTGTTCTTTGAATTTTTGCTTTTTTTAGTAGGTGATAAATATGTAGGTTGGTATATGCCCCTTAATTTGTCAAGCATAATTTGGAATGCTAGGACAAATCTTAGCTGGTATAGCTCTACTGAAATGAGATTTTGAAGTCAACGGAGTCACATCAGTTTCATCATGGCTATTAATTTGCAGGAATGACATTTGAATTTGTGTGGTAACTCATTCCAAAATGATTCATGGTCTCTTATTTAAGGAAAGAATTACAGACTTCTAAATATCATTTGGTATCAAAATTGATCCCGTAATTAATGTTCTAGTAGTAAAGTCATCTCCGGTGTATTACCAGACTGCTTGTATTTAATCTGATGTTTGATAGATTTCTAGAGTGAATATTTCTGGAGTGAATATTTCTGTCCAGTTACACAGAGTTTTCAGTTCATCCCTGTTTGATGTGGGAGGTAAGCCATGGGAGACTTTTAAACTCTCACACTGTCTGGAAGAAGAAGAGTTGGTTTTAGTCATCTGGCTTCACTAGGTTTTCTTAGTGGAAATTTTTGAGAGCTGGGGGCTTTTGAGCAGTGGATTTGCTCTCTTGGGATCACAAAGTCATTCATATTGGAAGGAACCTCAGAAGAGGTCACCAGTCCAGCCCTGCTGCTCACAGCAAGGTCAGCTCTGAGATCAGACAAGGTTGCTCTGGACTTTGTCCTGTCAGATCTTGAAACCAGCAGGGATGGAGACTCCAAAACCTCTCTGGACAACTTGACCTGCTTAATTGTCCTCATAGGGATGTTTGTTCTTTAATCCCTTGTCCACTAGAAACCCACCCTGTTTCAGCTGTATCATTACCCCTTGTCCTGTATATGCCTCAATCAGGAGCCTGGCTTCCTTTCTCTGGTCCTTCTGAAATGGTCAGGCATGATATACCCCTGGTGCTGGCTTTTCCCAGTCACTTGCTGCTGCTTCTTCTTCTTGTGCCCAGAAATGGTTTCCAAGAGGATTTGCTCCATGATTTTCCCAGAGAAAATGTGAGACTGATCAAAGTGTAGTTCCTCAGGTCATTTTTGTCTTTTTTTGAAGATGGGTGCAGTACTTGCCTTTATTCAGTTTGCAGACTTCACATGATCTCCAAAACTTTTGAAATATGTGAGAATGGCCTTGCAGTGTCATCAGACAGTGTCTCAGCATCTTCCTGCAGATCCCATCTGCCCCACCCGTGGACTTCTACAAGCTGAGATTTCTTAAGAGATCCCTGGCTTAATCCTCTTCCAGTACTGATTGTTCCTCTCCTTCTTAAACTCTGTAGGTACAAAGGACTGCATGACCTTGCCAGTGAAGTCCAGAGCCTTGTCTGCATCCACTGGCAGTAAATGACCAGACCTGTTCAGCAGCTGCTGCTGCACATTTTCATTGTTTATTCCTTTATTGCTAATGTGGTGGTAGAAGCTCTTCTTGTTGCCCATAATATCCCTTGCCAGTTTCAAAACGAGGTGGGCTTGGGCTTTCCTAACACCAAACCCTACCTATCCAGGCAGGTCTTCCTTAGTCACTTGTTCCTGCTTCCACCTCCTTTATACATTTTTTCTGCATTGTAGTTCTATCATGACTTCCCTGCTTAGCTAGAGGCCATCTCCTGATAAGTCTGCTTGTTTTCCTGAGTTTTGTGTTTGAAGGAGGTTGTCCTGAAAGACCTGGTGGCTTTCCTGAGCTCCATTTGCCTTCAAATCTGCCTCTCAGGGGATCCCACTAACCAGTTCCCTGAACAAGCTGAAGCCTGTTCTCCAGCTCTGTACACTGCTGTTTTTTCCTCACCGCCCTCAGGATTCTAAACCCAAGTTATTTCATAGTTACTACAGTGAAGGCTGCCATTGATTATCACATCTCCAGTCAGTTCTTCCTTGTTTGTGAGTAGCAAATCTGGAAGAGCATCACCCTTCACTGACTTCATAGGATTGACAAAATCTGGGGTTCCATCTCCTTCACTTTGCTCCCAGAGCTCTGTAGTCCTGATCTGCACTAGGTAGTGCCTGTGGTGTCTACAAAGATATGCAACAATGGGTAACGGTCCAATGTATGGAAAATCATTGGCAGTGTCTCTGCAATGTGGTGGATTTGAGGCCCTAAAAAAGAAAAACAAAACCAAACAAAGAACTTCTCTTGCTTTCTGCTGATCTTCTGTTCAAGCTCAGTTGGTTTAAAAATCTTCCTTAATGGAGCCTGTTCTCCCTCACTGGTTATTAGGACACTTTATCAATTCTGCAAACTCAGATCTGAAAGGCAGAGGAGAAGGAGCATTTCTGCTGCTGTATAGTCACAAATTTCTAGCCTCCCACTATCTCAGGAGTCTCCACCAACCCCTTGCTCAAGCAAAGCCTCTGACTGTGGCTGTTGCCTTGTGTCTTGAGGCTCAGAATCTTGCCTCTGCAAGGTCTCTGTGAAGACCCCTCTCATTTCCTGCTCATCCTCCCTGATTTTTTGCAGTCTGCTCACCTGGGATGGTTTGTCCGCACAGCATTACTGTGCAGTACACAAATTAAAACACCTCATGGAAATTAAATTTTGGAACAGTTCATCTCCTAATTCCTTAGCCTTAAAAAAGTTTTGCTGCATGCACCTATATTTAAGTTTGTTACCCTCTGATATAATTAAAATTGATGCAGGAGGTTGAAGGGTGGTGAAGTTAAGAAACAATGAGGTCTCAGAAGTTTTTTTCTAGGAAAAACATCAATGTATTGTTCCAGTGTTGACTATTGCTATATGCTGCTTGCAAGTTTTGTATCCTTATGTATAGCTGCATCTGTTCATTCACTCTGAATGCTCAGACATTTTACTTTTTGGCCAGCTGCAATATGTTGAGTGCTGTGTGAGCTAAAAATGCTGTCCATCTCTCTGGGACATGTGATATAAAATAATCAGGAGTAAATCAAGACAGAAAGTAGAAGTGTGAATAGGGTTGCTGCAGCTGGAATCATACGGAGATAAATCTGAAACTGAGATGCAACACAGAAAATGAGTATAAATACCTTTCGCACCAATAACCAAACATTATAGGGGGGTGAACTTAAAAGCAAAATGCCAGTTAATTCAACAGATCTTTAGGCTTACCTGTGCAAGTGAAGATTTTGGGGGACCGTGGAATAGAACAGAGGGTGAAACTGAATAGTTAAAAAAAGAATGGTCTTCTAGAGCAATATTGTCTTTTCTTTCACTTCTCTTGTTTTTGTATGACCCTGAAAATGTTACAGGGTAGACAGATAGATGATTGTGGAGATGGGTGACTCTTCAAGTATAAAGGAAGTTTAGACTGTAAATGCATTTCAAGGGTGGATTTAGCTGTGAAAGGAAAAGCTTGGGAAGGCCCTACAGTGCTGTAACCCCATTAGTCACAGTGGAAGAGGTAAAAGGGCTTGTTAAAAAAATAAATGCACATGGAAAAGGGCTGACAGAAGGGCGAAAACAGCAGCTGCACCCTGGAGGGAATGGGCAAGCTGGAGAAATAGGTTGCAAAGGAGAGAAGGCAATTTTTGTTGCGACTGCCCACCGTCTAAATTTCCCCTCTTCATATCTGTATTAGCTCAATGTCACATCGACCCTCCCTCTAGCAAGCAGAGGGAGGGGAGGAGGCTTATCCATGTGTCAGTACTGGTTCTTCAGTCACATGAGGAAGATGCACTGATAAGACACTAGTTCCTTTACTAGTATGTGGGTCAAAATAAAATCTGGCAGCAAAGCTTTACAGAGACTGGATGAGTCCTCCCCTCTTCTGTGATCTTGTTGTACAGAGTCTGCAAGGAACCTAGGGTGGTTTGTTTTCCTTGCACTACTATTAAGTGCACTGCAGAAAAAAACAAAACAAAGTATTAATTCTGGTGGAAATGAAAGCTTCACCTCCTCACTCCTCAACCTGAGTGAAGGCTCATTGTGTGCACCAGTGCTGGAGTTTTGTTAGCTTCTGATCAAATGAAAAAATGAGTTAACTTTTTCTACCTTGAAGTGTTTGCAATCACTTTTTCACCCTCTATATCTAAAACAGAGCTCCATGGTACTGGACTCTCATGCCTAAGTGGGTTTTACTGAAGTTCTGTGCCAGGACATGACAGTTCCTGTGTCTTCTTCCTGCTGCAAGAAAAAGTCTTCTTTTACTCCAAGTGGCTGTTGTTGCAAGCTAATTAAAATAATTTAGATGACTGAAAAAGATTTTAATTGACTTAGGATTGCAGTTCTCAAAAAAAAAATTCTATATGGAAAGACTTTTTGGGGTTAAGTCAGCATCCTAGCATGCAAGAGTTGAATTCAGCTGTTACTGTGTTATGGTTTCGCTTCATAACTTTGAGAAATGCCTTCACCTTTCTGCAAAATGTCAGTTTTAATGGTCCATTCTCACACTTTGACTTGTGCATTAAAGCAAAATAGTTCCTTGTACTCACAGGGTTCCAGTGGGTTTAGGAATCCATCCTTGAAGCTGAGATGCAGAGCTTTGTAAGCTGAGCTATGGGGCTTGTTCCCAAGGACGTGGTCCTACCTGACCTCTTCCTCCACCTTCCTGTGCCTGCTGGTCTTTTGTGCCAGCACTGACATCTGTGCAGCCACATGTTCATGTGATGAGGAGAATGACTCAAATTAAAATTTAGGTAGGTAGGTGGATTTACAGACCTCTTCTAGGCACATGATTTCCTTAACCAAGCTCACTTGAAAGCATGATACTAATAGAAGGGAAGGGGAGGTAGAACTTGGCTGGGGTTGGACCTGTTTGGAGAGCAGGTGAGATCACACCTTTGGCAGCATCTGCCACGGAGGTTTGACTTAAAGCAATGACAGGACTGCAAAATGGAGGTGCTGCTTGCTAGGGAGAGATCTGGGCTTGTGCAGAGTGTGGGGCAGCGGCCATCTCTCACCTTGTGAATGACCTTATTCTCTCACATCAGGGCTTCCTTTCTGCACTTGATTGTCTACAGTCAGAGTTATTTGGTTTTGTTTTTACTTCCACAAGATACAGGGATTTCCTGCATGATGTTTTCTTTTGTGAGCTGCTGACACGTGTTTGTCACTTAACTTCCTCCAGAATTGTAGGTGACATCTTGATTATAAAGTTCACACAGGTACATTTATGTTCTCCCTGACATGAACTTTATGCTGCTTTATCTCGTTTTTATATTTGTCTAGTATGCAAGTCTCAACTTCCTTTAGTGTAAAGCAGGAAACCAGAAAGGGGAGGATGAAGCTCCTCATTTTCTGACATATAAACACACAAAAAAAGTCTGTGTGTCTGAAGGGCCTCCTTTCTGCAGAATATTTGCATGCCTCTAAAAGGGGTGGCTGAATGTATCTGTAGCCCTCGTGGTAGGTGCAGCCAGGTGATGGCAAATCATGGCTTCATTGGGAAGACCTGGAAATTCACAATGAGCCCAAGGCATTATGTTCCAAAAAGGAGAGATTCTTCTGCAAAGTAACATGCTGCTGTTAGGCCAAGTCTGTGTCCTACTGAGGTCAGTGATTTAGCGGCAGTAGATGAAATCTCTATCACAGACGTGACCAGTTGCCATGTATAAAAAAGCAGTAGTCACGTTTCATATGCGATTTCCAATGATATATTGCTCTGAAATTATGTCAGAATTAAAATGTTACCTGAAGTGTTGTCTAAAGCTGAGATCTCTGTGAAAGTCCTCTCTTTCTTAACGTTTTACTGTATAGGTGAATGATTTTGTAATAGCTTTCTCTTATATCTGATTTTCAGGAGGCACGATCAATCAAGAAATTACCTACCTTGATTCACTCTGGATTAGTGGCTGTTTATGGCACAGTTGTTATGAATCAGATAGTTCTCTTTTTGGGAACAGACGATGGACAATTACTGAAGGTAAGCTGAGTGCGGCAGTTCCGTTCTCCATCTGCTGCTGCTACTGTGTTTAAGTGGGTAAATGTTTCCTTGTTTACACACTGTATTATAAACAGATAAAATACCCTGAATCTCTGTTTGTTTTTTGTTTGTTTGTGAAGTAACTGCCATATTGTTACTTGGAGAGCAAGATAACTTTCAAAAGCAATTATATATCCTACTTAAAATTCATGGAAACATTTCGTTAAACTGCTAATGCCCACAGTGTCAGTTTATGGACTATGTAGCTCTCAGTTGCTCTGTCTTTTGTTTCCTTCCTTGCTCTGATTTTTCCAATAGAAATATTAAATATTGTTAGGTTTTGGGAACAAAGAAAGGGAACATATTTCCTTGTTTGTTAGCTTATCTGTGTGATGTGAATAGCTGTCCATTAGAGAGAAAAGTCAAGATTCATTTTGCCTTAGCTTCTGAATAGGTGACCTACGCTAGTTTAAATCAATCACCTAGAAGTAGAAGTCATCTTATCTCATTATCAAACTTTTCAACCGTACAGTCAAATGTCTTTTATGCTTTAATTTTTTTCTGGGCTTTGCAAGAATGTGCATTTCCTGTCTACACTGCAAAGGATGACTCTCGTTTTTTGTTTTTATTAAGGAGGCAGTTGGAGAGGAATATATTAGAGAGCTTGAAGAGCATTTGCCCATTTGACCTCACCCTGCTTTTGATAATGAAATATGAAATTGAAGTCTTCCCGTGTCTCCTTAGCACAGTGGAGATCATGAACATATCTCCCTTGTTTAATCGTATTTATGGAAAACCTTATATCAATGTTGGCATGCTTATTAACTTGCAAAATAAAGTTTCTGTTGCTTCGGGTTCTCTTGAATTCTGTGAGAAGGATGGTGGAAAACTGTAGAGTTGGGCAAGGTTAGAAAAAAAATACCACCTCCGATGTATACTCACAGAAGCCACATGTCCTGAAGACATTAATCAGTAACTTGTGTAAGTTCTTTTTTACTTTATGCATGTCTGGATGTTAATTTGTTTTCTAAAGGCTAATACTTTCTTTTCCATTCATAGGAATACTTAACACATTATGACTTTGGGATATAGGCATCTCTTCCACATTCACTTTCTGCGTCAATCAGGAACATAGTTGGTGGGAGGGACATTTCATACACTAAACCAGTGCCAGATTCAGGGCAAAATGTGTCTGGCATGGATTCTGTTGAAATTCTCTTCTGGTGGCCTTTTACTCCTTCTTCCTGCAGTTTAAGAGCCACTGCAGTAGCTGAATTGAATCAGGGCACCGTAAACCATCTCAGAAGCTCTGATGTAGCTGAAATTAGGCTTTTGTTTAAAATACGAACTGATAAATAAAAGGACTTGTGAATAATTTGTTTTCATGTGTTTCAGGCTATTCTTAATGAGGATATGGAATCTAATTGCCCAGAGGTTTTATACGAAATCAAGGAAGAAACCTCCATTTTCCCCAAACTTCGACTTGATCCAGTAGATAATAACTACATCTATCTGTCCTCTGCCAATAAGGTAAGCACAATATTATATAAAATAATAAATTCAAATAAACTACTGCTTTAAGGATTTCTGGTACTTTATAAGTTATGCATCAGTTTGGGTCAGAGTTAGACCTTAAGTATCCAAATTGCAGTTGCCAACTTTACATCTGATGTCTGGTTATGTTATCTAAGTTTGGGCTGTACTTCTGCAGAGCTCGGAAGAGCCTCCAGTGTCATGGTTGCTGCCCATTGTTGCTACACCCTTAAACCCCTGCTTATTTGATGTCATTCTGTTGAGAGAGTCTTTGTTTCTCTTTTTCCTGGAGGCATCATGCAGAATCAAGCTTGGAGGTAGCAAACAAAGCTTGTAAACTCTTTGGACATGGAGTTTCTCTGAATTAGCAATCCAGTTATTGACAGGTCAGGGTTTGCTAGTCAATTACGAAGTTTCTCTTTTGGAGAAATCTCATAATTTGAGAGATGGGTTTGAAATCTTAGTTCTGCTGAAATCAATGGTAAAATTCTCATCGTCTTCAGTTAGGCATAGACTTTGAAAGAAAAAACAAACAAACAAACAAACCAAAAGCATGATCAGAAGTGATTAATGTGCACACATAGTGAAGCCAAGGCACTCAGCAATCCCTGGGAGCTCCTGCATGTGAACAAATGCATCAGAGCTGCATCTCATGCAGGAGCCGGTGCAGTTGTTGGAGCACATTCTGCAGCAGGGTACTGAGCAGCAGCTCCACAAATTCAGCTCAGCAACGGGGAAGATGGCAGGGAACACGTAAGGACTAACTGTCCATCTTAGCTGGACAGGATTTCACCCAGCACTTTATTACCTTCACTTAGAATAAAATTGCTTTTCAAGCAGCGAACATAATGTTTTAGCCTGCTGGCTGAAGGAGTGGGTAAGTTGGTAGGAGAACTCCTGACTGATACAAACCATCTATCACAAATGCAGGAGGGATCAATATTTCATTCAAAAGCATATGTAGATATTCAAAGTAAAGACTTGGATTTTCTTTACCTTTGGTAAAAAGCAGGTTGTAATAGAGGAAAAACAGCTTTTGGGAATAAATGCCTTTCTCTAATCATCTCTTGGAGCTTAAATAAGGCTTCTACACTGTCTTTTTTAACTTGCTAGTAGTCTAGGCTGTTGGCTGGTTTCTGAACTGAGTCTCTCACGCACCTTCAGATAAATTGAATTTTACAAGATATGGCTGAAAAAACAGTAAATAGTAAATATAGTTCTGCAGAAAGCAGAACTGTTCACAAAATATAACAACTTTTAATTCTTGCAGGTTTGTAAAAAATGGTTTGAATTAGGAATATTTTTCTAACTAATATTATTAATTAACATTGTTGTTAATAACATTATTTGTATTCAGTATTTGTAATCAGCTTTCTCTTTTTCTTCTTCCTTTCCTTTTCTGAAAATGGCTGGCTAGGATATTCGAGCTGAATGTACAAGTATAGCTACATACAGTATAGCCACAATTACATTTACGTATTGAAATAGCATTTTCATGCATGCTAAGTAGTTGCATGTGTTTGTTCTAGTGTGCACATGCAGTTACCTGACATGGTGATGCAAACACAGATGCATTTTGTTTTGCGCATGCATTTTTGGATGCACCTTCATCAATCATTTAAAAATCTCAGTTGTGATGAGAGGAAAATGATGTTCTGCTAAGCAGAACATTATTTGTAAAATATACCTCCTTTCTATTGTTATCTATAATTCACTATGCTGATTAGTTTTTCCTGCATTACTCTGTCCATGCTGGCCTTGTCATTGTCAGAGAAGTTTCATCATCTGATGACAAAATACAGCGTGTGTAAAATAGGCTGCATTTTTCTATCCAAAGGTCTTCTGGCAGAGGGGAGTCTATAAGGAAACTTTCCTGACGTTATTGTGCTTGGTTGCAGTCAGGTTTTTAATGGTAACCCTCAATTTCCCTGTTTATGGAGGCTGTTTTAATTCAGTGTGTTATTGCATTCTTTTGTTTTAGGTAAGAAGAATACCAGTTGCAAATTGTGGCAGATATGTTTCTCAGCAAGAATGCTTATCTGCAAAGGATCCTTACTGTGGGTGGTGTTCTTCAAATCAAAGGTATTTTTTTTGTATTTTAGACTTTCATATAAAAACAATGCATTATTAGTCAGTGTACATTTTGTCTGTCTTGGGGCTATTCAGTATCAAGATTATATCTACTGTATTTTTATGGAATCAGATAGCCATAAATGTGAGACACTTTATTGTCATGTGAAAGGGAGCTCTGCACCTTTTGAAGAATATGTTAACCCTCCAATTTTTGGTATCTACCCATAAAATCTATGTTGGGTTAAAAAGGGTAAGTTAATTTGGTTTTAGAACAGATGTTTTTGCTTTCCAAATTGATTGAGAGATAAAATTATGTAGTTGTATTTGAAGCATCTTGATAGCTAGGAGCATCTTGCATGTGAGAACAGGAAAGTGTGCTCAGTTGCCTTCAGTATTCCTAGCTCCTTGCTTTGGAACCACTGCCTTTGGTTTAGGTCAGAGGATAATTTATTTCTAAACACTTCATCCTCACATTTGATTCATTAGCTTTGCTGCTTTGTTTGAGGCAGGTTTGAAAGCTACTGTACATCTTACATCTTTGGCCTAGATGGGAGAAACGTCTGGGTCGTCAAGCCTAGTCTTGGCAATTGCGAGAAACCACATCATGTAAACCTACTCATAAACTAATCAAGGACTATCCTAAATTTAGACAGGCTTTTTGTCCTCCCTGCCCTGGTTGTGTGGCTGTCTGAACATCTTGTTGTTCTGCTGGCCAAGATCTGTCTGCTCATTTTCTTCACATGTGTGTTCATGGACAGGTTATACTCATTTGTTCTGGTGCTCACGCCACCTTGGTTTAAATAGGTTTTCCCCCTCCCTCGCACTTATCTCTCCAATGTTTTTGTGAAAGCAGTCTTGATTTTTCACTTTCATTTTGCTGTGCTAAAACAGCCAACATCACTGAGATCCTCTCACATAAGACTCTCCTTTCTTAACTCCACTCTGATAGCGCTTTTGTGAAGTTTATGCATCCTTTTAAAATAAGAATGCCCAGGACTGTCACAGTATTCCAGAGAGATTTCAGCTGTGCCTTGCTCAGTGGTGTTTAATCAGTCTATCCAGGAAGCACCTCACTGTGTTCTGGGATCACAAACGTCTTTTTCATGACTGCATCATGTTGATGGGCCACAATCATCCATGATCAAATAATGCCCCCAGGTCCTTCTCTTCCTTTGTTTTCTTTCCAACTGATGAGTTTCCAGTCTATAGCACATATGGGTTGTGAGATTTCTGTTGCTTTAGATACATGTTCTTGTACTTTATGCTTTGAAATGTCATCCCATTTCATGGTTATCCAAGTTTTCCTGTGTGATGTTCTCATCCTCCTGTACATGATAATGTTCCCAACTTTGTACCATCAGCAGATGTTGACTGTATAAACCTTCTTTTGTGCCAGTTCATCAGTGCTTAAAATATTACACAAAAATGGTTATAAGATTGATTTTTTGAGGAATTCTGCTAGTAGCCTTCTTTTAGAAGGTTAATACTACCCATTTTGGTTTGTTTCAATGTTAATGTGATTTTACTGAAGACCTGCTACTTTGTGTTTGCAAAGGTAGTTGTTAGAAGAGAGCGGGTGTTTATTCTGTAATGTGTTTTCTTCAAACTCTCTTTTTCTACCTTGTTAGAAACTGTATGTGTTACAGTGCTAAGCTTTTCAGGCTTTTAGTTACCTTATAAAGAGTTTGCGAATAACAGTTATTAGTCAGTAACTCCTGTGTTTGTGAGGGGAATCACCAAAAGTTTCCATTCGACTGAAACAGAAACAATTTACACTTTTGGAGAAAAAATGAATTACTCTAATATGAATCCTTTTCAACACCCACATCATTTTTCACTGGTAAGCACTTAGCATCATCAAATATGTGGCTTTGAGAAAAAGAAAGCTCTGAGTGAATCTTTAGAAAAAGAGTAAGACATGTTTTTAACCAGTATTTTAATCAAAGTACATACATGTCCACTAAAGCAATATATTCCATAATAATTTTGAGAACTTGGAAATAAATTTTATGTTAAATATGCACTCAATTTTTAAAACAAAAATTACCAGCAGTGCTTCATTTTAAAGACAGTGTGAACTCAAATCCAGTAATTTGACGAAAAAAATCTGCACATCTTATTGCAAGTGAAAACAAAATGAAAAAAAATGTTTCTACTGTTCCTATTTCTGCTCTTTCTCCATAGTGACAAATATATACATTTTCCTTCTCACAATCATTCAAAACAAGCCGTCATAGCATTGTGTGATTTCTCTTAATGTTCATAGATTTTCTGTAGATTAATCAGATTTGCCTGAAGTACGTTGAAGTTATTCCAATACAAGGCACTGATGTTTTACATGAATGTTCCATATAGAAATAACACACTATGTCTTACTTGTCTGACATGACCAGACTTAATTTGAATTTGGTCAGTGTTTGTGACACCTGTTGACTTGATTCAGGGGTTGCTACCTTGGAAAAGGAAGCCAAAACTTAATCTGAAACCATGTTCTCATTCCATGAAGGAATCAGTGTGCTTTAGCAAGGCAGAGAAGGCAAACGCAGTATGATTTGTAGTTAATACAAGATTAGTGAAGCAGAGACTTAAGTAAATATGAATGAGCCAGTATGCATAGGCATCATGTTATTATAATGAAATAAGAGGAACTTCATTCCAATTATGAAGAGGACTCTTTAGCAGTATAAAGAACTAGCTTGCTGTGAAAGATTAAAAGTATCTTGACTCTTCTTTTCTCTGTACACATATCTATGCATGTCTGAAATCTGATCGTAGGGTTTCATACCTTATACCTTCATACTTGTATAGGGTCCAGTCCAGCTTTACAAGAAAACCAGATTCCAGAAACTTTCAGCTACTTCTGCAGCATTGATAATTTTGCTTTCTTAGTAGTTGACTGAGTCTGTATGTCAATTTTCAGAACCATGTGATTCACAAATAATATTTATCTGTTGTATTCATTCCAGTGTGCTTACAAACATTATAAATTTTCTAAAAATAGAGCTATAACAAAATAATATCATCTTTATGTGAGTGGAATTCCTGTTACTCTTGGCCTGTACAGGGCAGTTGTGAGAATTTATGCTGATGCTCTACTCCCCCTTTGAGACTGTTTCCTAGAAAATGACCATTCTCCATGGCACATTGTTTGAGTGTTAAAGGTCAGCTTTTAGAGCAACAAAAGACACATTTTTCCCGGCACGAAGACAAGCACAACCCTGGCTTCTGGGTGACATTATTTTTTTTTGCTATTAAACTCTTAGATTTTTTGGTGTAGATGAGGGAAACAAGTTCATTGCTTGTGTTCCTCAGGCACCTTAAGAAGACAAATAACTCTGACCTAGCAAAGTTTTAAATATTCAGCTTTATAAGCAGTTTTCTTTTTTAATATTTTAATTTTGATGTCACTGAAATGCATACACTCATTTAGTGCCAAGTGAACGTTGCCTTGCATTTTCAGCGTTACGATCCTCAGCCTGTCAGAAACCATAGGATCTCTCTCTCCTATACATCATTGCCAGTGAAGAGTTATCTACCTGTACATATCTGAGCATCTGGTTTATCCACATCTATTGATATCCTCTGTGGTTCTAAAACTGTGGTGCTAATGGACCTTGATGTTCTCAGTAAGGTGAAGAGAGATATAAATGAGTCTGAAATGTGACAGTTAAGTTAAGTTAGTTAAGACAGTTTGAAATTCGTGAGGCATAATCTCAATTTCTTAAAGTATAGCTATGATCTGCATGTATTCAGATGCAAAGCCCCACCAGGTTCTTGTGCAGCAGGAACTCAATTTCCTGAGTCAGACCACAAAGGAAGTGACCTTGCGCTTAACTGCATTCCAGTTGCCAACGTCTTGGTCTACAAGGAAGAGGATTTAATGGTTTCTATAGTTTGTGGGGTTATTTGGGGCATTTTGGAGAGCAGCGGATATTTTTCTTGAAAGTCATTCTTGTTTTATTCCTTCTGGAGAGAAAACAGATTGTTTGTACAGTGAGCTCCTCATAAAAAAGGCCCATGCTTTGCAAGTATGTACTCATTTCTAGTTTTTAGCGAAAGAATAGTTCATAGAATCATAGAACAGTTGGGGTTGGAAGGGACCTTCAAAGATCATCTAGTCCAGTGCCCTCCAATGAGCAGGGACATCTTCAACTAGATCAGGTTGCTCAGAGCCCCGTCCAGCCTGGCCTGGAATGTCTCTAGGGATGGGGCATCTACCACCTCTCTGGGCACCCTGTGCCAGTGTTTTACACCCTCATTGTAAGAAATTTCTTCCTCATGTCTAGTTCATTAAGACACATGTCACTGATGACATCATTGAAGCTATGCATGCTTCTACATTTGGTAAAAAAGTAATATGTTAAAACAACATTAAATGTTACATTTGTTTATAAATATTCAATTTTAATACTAAAATATTAAGATATGTGCAGTTAGCACTTGTCTTTAATTGCTAGCTATGAGAAATTACTTGGAGTTAATCTATGGATTTTTTATTAACTGTTCACAGAAGGCAGTATTTTAAGGATTCACCTTTCAAACTCGGTGATTGTCCATCTTATATGCCTGCATTCTCTTTTTCTTATTGTGCTTTTAATACATGTAATCTTTGTAGTACTTGCATATGCCAGTGTTTCCTCATTCTTCCCTAATATTCTGTTGTGTAGTTTCTGTTTCCTACAGTTTGGCATCTATAACTTTTTTTGTTTGCTTTGTGCCATCCTACTTCTGAGGCGGATTTTGTTGGAGGGAGAGAAATTTATTTTGAACTACCTTTTCAAACCTGGTACTTTTAACCAAGTGCACTGACATAAAACGGGAAGATTGCCATTCACAGCAGTTGATGACAGAGTTGATTAGGAAGGAGGATGCATCTCATCAACTAGACACATCCATAGCATAGCTCTGCATCTGAGCTTCACCCCTTTCTCCTCTTATACTCTTTGGTGAGAATGAGCAGCTTCTATAGTGTGATTCAGTTCATTTTTGTATGAATGTCTAAAACAGGTTAGGTGAATTGCACCCTGAAAGAGCATAAGTCTCCCCATTGAGTGTAGAGGGAACTGGGCGGTGGGGTTGGTCAGATCTGGAGCTGTACTGTGGATCAGTCAAGTTGGGGGCTATGAATTCCTTCCCAGGGTACTAAGACCACTGTTACTGGCCAAGCATCTATTATTTGCTTGAGTCCCATTGACTTAATCAGGACCCTAGGGCATACATCAATGCATTGTAATTTATTTTGATAAGCAGAAGAACTTGCTGATTGTTTTCCTGAAGCTTTTTGCAGTTGTAATCATATTCCTGTAAAAAATCAATAGTGTTCCTGTAAAAAATCAATAACATTAAATAAGTTGAAGTACAGTGTCTGAAGTCAAAGCCATGATAAGGAGGCTAGTATAATTTTATGTGTATTTTTAGGTGCACTTTAAAAGAAAATTGTACAGGGTCGAATAGCACAAAGGGTTGGTATGACATTTCACATGCACCTGATAAAGATCTGAAAATCTTGCTAAGTTTCCCTGCCAAAAATCAGGTATGTACACCCAGTTTTATATACATTTGTTTATTGTGACTTTAAATGTGTCATTTGTTGCTTTCTGCAGCTCCCCTTCTTTGTCACCACATTCCATATATTAGTCCCTCTTATCTCAGCAATTGGCAAATGTATGGGAAATCCCATTAAGCTGAATGTGTCATTCAGATAGACGTTCGCTTCCTCTCCTATAAAATGTATCCTGAAGCTACACTTCATGATGTTGAGTCAAAAGTTCACTATGCTGACAAAGGCAACGTTTCCATTATATCATTTGATCAACTATTTTAATATTTCCAGTGATTATGTATCAAGTGCATTTTGTAAGTTCTGAGCTTTGTGACAAGTTGCAAAAATTCACTGGGACACAAATGCTAACACAAATGCGTCTTTAAGTGTTTAATATTAGTATTTACTCAGTATCTGTTCACAGCTCACACAGCCGTACTGAGTATTTGATTATCAAGTATTGTGACTGGCCACTTAATCTGCATGCTATTGTTTCTGGTTTCCTGATTGAATGCACTAATGTAATCATATTTATAAAGCCCTCTCAGCCAGAAACAAAGGATAATTCATTACAAGACAAATTCTGTTTCATAATTAAGTGCACTTTGGTAATGGATGCAAACGTTGACTTTCTGTGAGGATTTGTACATTCTTACTCAAATGCTTCTAAGAGACTATAACAGCAAAATTCTTGTTTTAAAATTCCAAATTATTCCAGATTGCTCCCCTAACATACCTTACAGATCCATGTAATTTCTGGAAGTAAGCAATGCTGTATTTTTCAGGACTCTTTCTGTATTGCCTCTTCATTTGGGAGACACCCTCTCCCTTGAGAGGCTACCTAGCTAATCATCTGTTTCCACCACAAAAATTTTCATTTCGTACATCTCATAGTTCATAGTTTTATGTAAAGACAAGGTGTCAGCAAGTGTTCTAAGAAATCTGTTGTATTCTTGTTTTTATTGTTTTATAGGTTGCCGTGGCTGCAAGCATAAACAAAATCCTTACTTCCTGTGTGATCAAAATTGTAAAACCTGTTGAAATATTTTATGAAAATGTAGTGCTGAAAAACTCATCCTGTTTCTGCAATCTAACCACTCCAGTGATAACTGATAATGGTATGTTTTTCTATTACATGTATTTAATTCTTATGCACTGTCCTTTATTACTGAGGAGGACTGAGCATAAATACAGGCCTAATGAGTGTGAGAGTAGGTGTGGCCTTTTATTAGATGTCATTGAAAAAAAAGTTCATGTTTTGTCGAATGATTTGAGTATACTCACGCTATTCTTGATAATTAAAGATTTGTTAAGATGGAATCCTTTCTAGAAGTAATAAAGCATGTTAACCTATGGCTAGAAGCAGCTTCCTCAGTTCAGCCTATAGCAGTGCAGTGTTTTAGCACTAGGGCTGTGTTTACATGGTGCCACTAATCACTGTCTAAGGAAACTTCAGATAGCTGCAATGACAATCAAGTTGGCTGGAGCTGTGGAAGCAATGTTGGTCCAGTGCTCTGCTTTGACAAATTAACTCATCTTAACCCTTCTCTCATCTGCAGACAGAATTTGTTTTTGCAAGAAACTGCACTAGCATAAATAAGAGGAGAATCTGACTACGAATCTCTGTGCAATAAATAATCTTAACATTCAATTAACTGTTTCAACCTAACTTAGGCACTTGTGAGAAAGTGATTGTCCCACATAGAGGGTTAGCAGAAAAATACGTGGTTCTGGGGCAATTTGACTGATACATCTTTTTTACTTGATTTCATTTATTTTTCTTAATTGTTTGTTGAATCCTTTTGCAATAGTTCTTATACTGCTTTGTTCACCAGTAGTTTCTCAGAATTAGAGGCAGTAACCATTTGTATTGGATGCGTGATGCATGTGATCTGTTTTGTGCATCTTATGGGCAATGACAAGTTTTAGAATGAGGTGGTAAATTACTGAATGTCTAGACTTTTGAGCTGTTCTCTAGGCGTTTGTCTCAATGATCAGATGATACTCCTGCACAGTAGAGTCTTATTTGACTAATAGGAGGAAAATGTCCCCGTTGCATTGCTTCAAGGGTCTGCATAGAAGCACAAAGCTTTTTTATTATAATACAGGTGTTGACCTTGACCCTTTTTGAAGTTGCTTATGTTAGAATACAAAAGAGAGTTTTAATCTAAACTGAGGGACAAAGATAGCAAGCTCAAGGATACTATGTGCTCTTAAGTGACTTGAAGAGGAAACAGAAAATTCAGATAAATTCCTGCCTTTATCTTTTCCTAGATAATATAGCCCCAAAGACATGTAATAGTCTGCATGAATCTGATTCTCTTATTATGACTTTGTGTAGAAAGAGGAATGAAATGTTAACCAGAATTTACAATAACCTGTTTTTCTGAAGAGCTCAGTACTGCGAAGAGCTCTCTCAGGGACCCTTGCCCCTGAAGGAGGGTCCTTGGAATATTGGGATCTCGGGAGCTCATCCTATGGCCTTTGTATGGTAAAAGATCCTCTGGCATAACACAAGCATTGTGTCAAGTTCCTGTCCAATATTGATTTGGGAATTAAGAAGAAAAGACTTTGTCACTAGCAGGTGACAGCCAGGGTGATATCCAAGAGTACACTGGTTTATTAAGTAGTCTTTAGTAAACACTATTAGTGGATTTTTAAGAGGGGCAAATGCATTAGAGAAGAAGAAAATGTCCTTTATTGACCCAGTCCTGAAAGCCGTGTTTTCTTGTAAATATGGAGTACATTGTTTTGATTCTTTGTCTTCTCAGACTAAGGCTTTCTCTTACTCCATTAGCAGGTTTTCAGAGTATACTGTTACGGAAGCCAGCTTGCCTTGCCTGTCCTTTGTGCCAATGAGCCCTTTGACAGTGTTAACCAGGAGGCTGTGAGCTTAGCTACTGCTTGCCAGTGTTACTGCCACTCACATGCTCCTATGAGCCGAGATATATTAGTGGATAATGCAAGTGTGCAAGTTACATTGACTGCTCATGGTACCTTGTCTAAAGTGACCTCAGTCTTGCAAGAAGATGCACTTGCAAAAACTCCCTCAGGTCTCATTTCTAGAAAAAAAACATCTTGAAAATACCTGCTACTCAGTACAGTCTGATGCATTTTGAAAGGTCAGCCCAAGCCAATACGAAAATAATAGGCTCCATTAATTTCACCACAGATAAAATCAGGAAACCATATTCGACAGTGATGTTTTTTAAGTATTTATATAAACTTCAAAGATAAGACAAGTTCTGCCAGAGTTAGATAAGTTACTTACTTTTACTTACTACCCCTAGTAAAGTACTATTTTTCAGTAGCTCATGGCTTGAGACCCTTCTCATATAATGACATGGGCAAGTGTTTTAGGCAATTTTGTGCCCAACATGTCAGATTTCTGCAGATATATAGATTTCTGGAGATGCAAACAAGTGCTTGGTGAGGGATTTCAGAATGTCTGTGTGTGCTTATCCACAACTTCAAGCATTAAAATACCGTTAAAAATCGGACACTTTGCTACCCATTTAGTAAGGTATTTAAGCATATGACCAGTCTCAAGGGCTGTCTCTAGCAAGCAGGGCCGGTGACCTTTGCAGTGAGCACCCAAGTGCCATACTGACATGTTGCACCAGGGGAGGCTGAGATTGGATATTAGGAAAAAATTATTCACAGAAAGGGTTGTCAGGCATTGGAACAGGCTGCCCAGGGAAGTGGTTGAGTCACCATCCCTGGAGGTGTTTAAAAGTCATTTAGACGAGTTTCTTAGGGACATGGTTTAGTGCTAGAGTTAGGTTCGGTTATGGCTGGACTCAATGATCCTGAGGGTCTCTTTCAGCTGAAATGATTCTGTGATTCTATATAGCCAAAGCTGGTTTTCATCTGAACAAAACAGCCTGTGACAAAGCTTTCTGTACCTTTGCAAGGTAGGTGTACCTTTTATCTGTGTAACTTTCCTGGATTAAAAAGCCATCTAGTTCTTAGCACAGAGAAGCCAGAGAAGTCTGCACACATGGGTTTCATTTGATCTCAGGCAGTCATTCATTTTGCAGATGTACACATCTGCAGGCACACAGATGAAAGGGACCATGGCCTAAGTGGCGTATATCTAACTTTGCTTTTCGATGTGGTATTCTGCTCATGGGAGAAGATACTCTTTCATTCCACAGCTGCCAGTGAATTGTTGGTATAGTAATTGCTAGCTGAAATAATGGCAAATTGACTCATGCAATCATAAAAGATTTAAATAGGATGAAAATTACTACTGCATAGATTACAAAAGAAGAGTCTGAAACCAAGTCTCAGACAGAAAGAGAGAGAAGTGCAGTATGTTGGGGCCTCTCATACTATAACAGTCTGTTGTGTTAGAAGCTTGAATTTGGGGCCTGGCTTTGCTACAGTATACAACTGTGTGCTCTTCAGGAGATGATTTTATATCCCCGCTCCATGGTAGCATTTCCTTATCTGTATCCTGACAGTAACATTGGTTTTGTATGTCATGCAGCGGTAGCATCAGCTTAATTAATGTGTGTGTATAAAGTCTTGGAATAAATCAGCTGAATGGTGCTATGGAAGGACCAAATCTGGTTATTTTTATCAGTCAAAAGTGTGAGTGAATGTGTGTATGAGAAGTTGCATACCATGTAGAGACCAGCTAGAGAGGACCTACAAGAAAGCTGGAGAGGGACTTTTTACAAGGGCATGTAGTGATAGGACAAGGGGTAATGGCTTTAAACTGAAAGATGGTAGATTTAAATGAGATAAATGGAAGAAATTCTCCATTATGAGGGTGGTGAGACATTGGAACATGTTGCCCAGAGAAGCTGTGGATGCCCCATCCCTGGAAGTGTTCAAGCCCAGGCTGGATGGGGCTTTGAGCAACCTGGTCTAATGGAAGGTGTCCCTTCCCACGGCAGGGGATTGGAACTAGATGATCTTTGGAGGTCCCTTCTAACCCAAGTGATTCCGTGACGATGATGAAGGCGCATGAGCTTTCATCTCAGTTTTTCTTTTCAGTTACTTCTTGTAATATCCAGCATATGTCTAACAATCATGTTTTTACAGATTGTCTAGTACTCGAAGCATCGCTGTCCTCAAGCTCTTGGAATATGACACAAACAGTTCGGTTGAAAAAGTAAGACCCTGGTTCCTACTGAAATCTAATGAGGGGTTCATGTGTGTGTGCGGGGAGGGGCGCTGAAGTATCATCATTTTAAAAATTTATTTATTAAGGAAATAGATTTTACTAATGGTAGTCAAATCCCTTTCCTTGGTCCATTTCCTCCTTCCCCCCCCTCCTTTTTTTTTTTTTACTGTCCTTAGAAAGCTACTTCTTCTGGTAACCCTTTTATTTAATGGGACCCTGGCAGCCAGCTGTAGGAGAGTCATTACAATGACTGAATTTATGACAAGTGCCTGAAGTGATAATAGAGGATGTCACAATGGCATTAAAATCCTTTTTGTTCTTGTGGAAAAGGTAGGCCCCTGGTACTCAGGATAAGACCTAGATCAGAGGAGTCAAGGGATTCTGTAAAAGTCACTTTATGGAGCTTTTTTTTTAATTGAGCTGGATGCAATTTAAATGTGGTCCATGGGTAGCGTGAATACAATGAAGCCAGAAAGTAGCATCTAATCTGCTAATAGGAATAATTAATACCTATTGTTCTGTCCACATTATTTTTCAGAGCCACGCTCTTTGTTGAGAGTTATCAGTAGAAAGCATTTGTGCCTAGTACCTGGCCTAACCCTTTATGATATGTAGTTGTTAAAACTTAGATCTGGCTAACATACGCTGTAGGTAAATACAGTATTCCTGTGTCTCCCCTATACAAAGAAGATAATTCATAGGCACCTGAGTTGAAATTGAACTCTTGGTTTTTGGGAAGTGACACATCACCTCCCTGTCCCTGGAGCAACACAGGGGAGCAACTGTCTTTCTCTCAATCAGAGCATTTCTCAGCATGGATGGAGAGGGCCTGTGCTGCTCTTGGCTCTCCTCCATGCTGACTGATGCATTGCAAAGCAAGATAGGGACAAACTAGTCCCCAACAGGCATACTTTTTGGTAGCGGAAGGCAATGGCAAATTAGCAATACTTGCTAGCACTACACACACAGAACAGAAGTTCAGGCAAGCTGTGAAAGAATCAGTAATGGCTTTCTACCCTTTTCTGGTTAAAAAGCACTATCTGGCCACTTATGTGCTGGAGAAAACTCCAGCAAAATGAAACACAGAGTGTTCCATCTGCTTCATGCTTTTTGGAAATTTCTGACTCTCAGCATCTCAGCACAGATTGTATTTCATACTGAATTTGTCCTCAGAATAAGCACAACACAACAATAGGCTCAGAGGGTAAATGCAGGTTATGTGTTTTACACATTTCATTACTTGATTGCCAGGTTGTTCTCTTGGGTTTGTGCTTTTTTCTGTCACTTGAAATTTCACATTCATGTCTGAATCTAGATTGAGATCCTGTGTCTTACAAAAACTCTGTTTTCTGTGTTACCAGCTGCTCACGCTGTATACACAAGGGTGAGTGTGCCAGATGTAAATGGACGCGTGTCTCTCCTGCCACCACCTGCCAGGTGAAGTTTGTTGGGGAGGGCTGGAATCCCCTGTGATGCCTTCTCCTTGTGTTTTTAACATCTGAACTGCAGTCTCTATCTTCTTTGTCCTGACATGGAGAAATGCTGATTTTTTTCAGGATAGTTGCAATGCAGCTGCTTCGAAGGGGATCACCACTGCGCAGAAAACAGAGGTTAGTTAGCATTTTAAGATCGGCATTATTTGGGTTCTCTGAGTTGGGGGAGAAATTTAGGTAAAATGAGAGGACTTTGCAGGAATAATAGAGATATGGATGGGGAGGCAGTCAGTTGGTTACACAGAAAGTCAGTGCAGAACTTGGATGGATACATTTTTTTCTTAGTGTTTTGTTAGTGCTTAAAGATACCAACAAAGTTTTGCCTTTCAGATCCAGGCATGGAGACAGTGAACACTGTAATACTTATGTGCCTACCTCTAGATGCAGATTTTACCGATTTTTGCTCTAAGTGCCGAAGCCCCTGTATGTTGTGTTTAGGCACTCTGCAGGAGCCAGCATGCTGAGGACTCAGACATATAAGCTGTCCAACAACAACAACAAAAGGAGAACATCTCAAACATAATCTCTTATCTAAACCTAAATGCATGTTTGAATTTTGCCGTGACAAACAACTTTGTGAAACTAGGTTTCAGAGTCTCAAACCTCTTCCTCACTTTATGCAGCCAGATCACAACTTCTCCTGAAACATGGCTGCGAGGGGAGCAGAAGCAGGAGCAGGATGTGCCACCCTGTTTCTGCATAACAGACAAGTGGCTAGAGGATGCACCCAGGAACTAAAATACCTGAATGTTAGTAAATCCTTGGTTCACACTTCCAGAAAAAATTTCCCTCCTTCCAGGCTATAGACAAAACTGGAGGTGGAGCTACTCTCCATCCATCCTGCTCCAGCTGGATCGCTGGAAAGGAAGGAGTGTCACTGGTGCCAAAGAGTCTTCTGAATCTGGCTGTTGAGTTCTCTATTGAAATCATATAGACTGTATGTGAGCACAGAGTTTATACAATTTGCCCTTTAACCACGAGGTTGTCCCTTCATTCTTTATGGTGCCAAAGTTATTTCATCTTTTCATAAAACTGAGTGATTTTGGCATCAGTGGTTGCTTATGACGTGCAGGTGTTAGGGAAGAAATGAGTAGTGGAGAGAAATTTGACTGATGAGTAAGTACTTAGAGATTTGCTGCCTACAGTTTTTGGTTTCTGCTTTTCTGTGAGTGATAGCACAGTTGATATAAATAGTGACTGTGTTCTTATCTCTAAATGTTTCGTTAGAACTACCCAAACTTTTACCTGTGAAAACAGGAGTTACCTCTTAAATTCAGCTGTTCAGCTGAGGTTTCTCAAACGTAATCACAAAATCCATTTTGTTTTTCACGGAGACAAGTGGGTTTGTAATACTTGTGCTTCTGAGCATTAATATTCTGGATTTGGTCTGCGTATAAAGCATTAACGGCTGGTGAAAGAACAGAGGAAAGTCTTTGCTCTGCTTCCAAGTGCATTAATTTGACATTGGTAAATAGTTGGAATTGCCTGGGAGATGGCTTTCTTCCACACGCCTTATCATGGAAAGACAGTGATGGACAAGGCAGTGAAAGCACTAGAGGCAGTCCAAAGGCAGATGTTTATTTAAAAGTGATTGATCCATTCAGGGGGCTTGAAATTGCATTTGAAATCCTGCTCCCCTTTGACTGTTCGTGCTTTAAGAACTTATTGGAGGGCTGAGAAAGAGGATTTGTGTTTTCCCACAACCCCAGCTGAGCATTTAGATTAATACTTTTTTTTTTTTTCCAGTGGCAGCCCCAGCCCTCCTCCTGACTCCAGCTGCTGGTTTCCATCCATGTGCCTTCCCCCTTCCTTGTGCCAAAGCATCAGTTTTAGCAGTTGTGCCAGTGCACTTGGCTGGGGAACTGATGGGGCTGGAAACAACCCCTGTCTTTCGGCAGGTTGTTTTTCACCTGGGCCAGCTCTTCTATCCAGTTCTTCATGTGGCCTCAGGGCCCTGTGCTAGCGCTACAGGAGAGTCTGTGCTGGAGCAGGGACAAGCTCCCTGGGGGTGGCAGAGGCTGCTGAACCTGGGCCACTGCCAGATATCCGGGTGCGATCTGCAGCCGTGCTAGCCACACCTCTGAGGATGTGGCTGCCGCTGTTGACACAGCCCCAGGGAAGCCTTGGGCTGTCCAGGAGGCTGGGGGCTGCAGCTCAGAAACGTGGAGCTCTATTGAAGTTGACAGGGCTGTGCTGATTTACATTACCTGCGGACCTGGCGCAATCTCGCTGTGTGTCTCTGCGTGTTTACGCTGCTTTCATCACAGGCCTCACAACTAGTGATTTTTATAAATATCCTACTGCCTCTCTGCTGTCTCCCTTCTCTCTTGCTGCCGGGCATCTCTCTCCCTGCCATGCAGTGACTGGAAGGTCAGCAGCTCTCTGATACTGGGGAAATAAGCACCACAGACCCCAGCGAGGACGCTTGGTCCCTCCTGCATTCAGTGAGGAAATTCACAGGTTTTTTTGCTGCTGAGGAAGGTGTCAGGGACCGTGGTGGTCAGGCTGGGAAGCAGACTCTGGAGCTTGTCTCAGAGCTGCAAGTGACTGCGCTGGCACCATGAGTCCAAGGCAGGAAGGCATGATTTCAGGGAAGGCTGAAACTTTCAGAATAAACCATTCTTACCACCATTTCTTCTTGGTGTAAGAAAAGAAAAAAGGCTAGCTAAGCTAAGGCACGAGCCCTAAGCACCACAGCGCGCTACAGTGTCCTGCCACAGCCCTGGGGCATCTTCGTTTGTCTGTCTGATATTGTGTTATTCCTGTGCTTCAGGGCTCCCTGCTGGTTACCAGTGAGAGCCCCGAAGGAGCTTTTTACTCCTTTCTGTAGTATTTGGCCTCTGGATTTGTGAGAGGACATTGACTGTCCTTGGTGTACTGAAGGCTGGGCAGAAGGAGAGAGATGGGGCACAGGTGGAGAAAAGCAGTGGTGCTCCGCTGGGTTTAATCTCTCAGATTTCTGCTTCAGTTGTGTCCTGCTTGCACACTAAGGGTTAAACTAATCCCCATGTCAGGGTGGGAGTGAATTTCTCTCCTCAGGCTGTTGTCAGGGGTTTCCTTTGCCCTCCTTCATTATCCATACCAGAGGTCATCTTGGAGGCCCTTTTGCAAGCCCTCTGGCCCTAGCCTTTGCACTCCCAAGGCACAAGTTGTGGCTTTCCATCAGTTGTGACAGGTCTCACATTTTCTCCAAAGCATTCTAGCATTCAGCGGGCTGTGGTAGCATGTGGGGACAAAGTGCCAAGGACCTTTCTGAAATGGGCAAATACTGTGTTTGCAGTGGATGGAAATGTGACCCTAGTGGTCCCCCCATGCTGCCAGACCCAGTGTTTGGTGCTACTCTGGGTGCATGAAAAGATACATGGAGAGAAAAACCCTGTGGGAAGGACTTTTGTTTTTACACTGAGGGTGGCAAAACACTGGCCCAGGTTGCCCAGAGAGGTGGTAGATGCCCCATCCCTGGAGATATTCCAGACCAGGCTGGATGGGGCTCTGAGCAACCTGATCTAGTTGAAGATGTCCCTGCTCATTGCAGGGGGTTGGACTAGATGGGCTTTGAAGTTCTCTTCCAACCCAAACTATTCTATGATTTTATGATTCTATAACTTTCTAAGAGATTTTGCAGCAGTGCCCTTCTCAAAGTTGGGAAGGCTGAACTGCTCAGTGGATGCGTCCACAGGTGAACAGCAGAAATCAGGATACGCACAATACTCTAAAAACACACGTTAAGCTTTTTTATAGGCAGTCTAAAAGCAAGCTAGAAGTTGTTTGCCTGAGAAGGTCCCAAACAGTTTGTGGTTTCACATGAGTATTTTCCTGTTTTTTTGAATGTTTTCGGTTTGTTGTCTGAAAGATACACAGAGAGGAAACCGTCTGTGTGATTGTAAAACTGGAGAAGCAACAAACTGGTTAAACATGAGATGCTGTCAAATGCATCGAGTAAATACACAAGGGAAAAATCTCTCTTCTTGCTTGGTAGTGTTAGTGAGTTAGAATAAGTAAATATAGAGATACACAAAGGAAAGCACAGTTTAAAAATTGGCCACATTTCTGCAAGACTCTGACAGAATTAGAACAAATTAGGATTATTCTTAAATGCTGGAAAATAGATTTATAAACTTCTTCGCATCAAAATGGGATACTAAGAAATCCCCACAGTTGTGTTGTATCTTTAGCTCTATGTATGACTTTGAAAAGACTTTCTAGCAAAGCTAATTCTGGGACTGTTTCTCGACTTTTCATTCTAGGATTTGACCCTGCTTCCCCTTTTCAGGTCACAAGAGATGCCTTCATTTGTTTCTCTGATCTCTTGTAGTGACAGCACCATGGGGTTTCTCTGGCATTGTTGCATAGTTCTTCAAGGGTCACACAAAATGTATCATTTCAAGCTGGGTTTTTATGATACTTACCTTCCAGTGTGTCAGATTGTGATTCTTTTGGGCACTTTGTTACAAGATAAACTGAAATATGAAACAAGTAGGTAAAATAGCTTGTAAAGAAGGTGTGATTGACAGTACTTCACAGGATCAAGCTTAAAAAGGCTTGTAATTAATAAGAAAAATGTATCCCAGTGTCCTAAAACCCGCATTCCTAAGTGGTGGTTGTTTTTGCAGCTGTTGTTTAACTGCCTAGCCTTTTTATAACCAGATTTTGTTTTGCTTTGTTTCCTAATAGCATATCAGCATTCATTCCATTGAACCTTTGTGGATTTCTACATTAGGCAAAAGTGAAATAACAGTCAAAGGAGAAAACTTCACACGTGCATCAGGCATAAAATTGATACTGACTGGAATCACTGGCTGTAAACCAGACATGTGAGTTAAGCTCTGAAAAATAATATCATTTACTTTGCATGGTGAAAATTATGCCTATTTAGCTGTAGCTCTAGAGTTGTGTGAACAGTTGTCATGGGCCTCTCCTCAGCAGAGGGAGGATGCTCTGCGCTCCTTTAGTTATACTTCTACTTTAAATTCCCGAAGGGTGGAAATGAATTTGGTGCCTGGGTGCAATACAAGCGATAGGTGGGTAGGTGGGCAGCTCTCAGCATTAGTTAGGACGGTTCTGTAGCTGTGGTCCTCTGTGCCTTGCAGCAGGCAACAACAAGTTAGGTCACAGGAAACCTCAGCTTTGTTTGGCTCTCACCTGCTTCAAAATATCCCCCATATATTCTAGGATTCTGCTTGTGAAAGCACAGACACCATGCCAGCAAAGGGAATCTCTCATGCAACAGCATGTACTTTTTTTCTGTTGATGATTGCACAGTGTAACCCTCTAGATAATTAGGCTATCTTATTCTGAATCAGTCATTTTCAGGTGCAGCTGCAATGGCTGTCTGTGATTACCAAGCCCATATTACATAGCTAGCACTTGAAAAAGTAGACATATGGTACAGTTCAATTTTTAGTTCAACCATGAATTTCTTGGGGACCACAGAAAACAAAAGGAGAGAAGGATGGAGAGAAGGAAAGGAGAGAGAGAAAGTACATGGAGACAAAGAGGAAAGAGAGAAAGGGAGAGGGGGGCAAAGAGAGAAGGAGAGAAAAAAAAAGAAGAAAAGGAAACTAAAGATTCTCATTCTTGACTGGCTAATGTGTTGGTAACACAGAAAAATACACAGCAAAGCACACAGTTTACACAGCAAAATCACACATTGCATTAGCCTCATCCCAAGGCCATAAGACCAATATCTGTACCGTCTTCTGTGATTGTTATGACACATGGCAACTTGATTCAACAGATGCCCTACTTTGTGTTTTCAACTCCCTGCTCACTCTTTCCACTTCCATCTAGCAGCTCAAAAAGAGACTCATTCCTCTTTTCTCCTCATCCTTTGCTTTAGGTTATAGGCTTCATGTAGTAACACCAATGAGTGTCATAGTGGCATCAGTGTGTGTTTCAGCATCTGACTGTTTTCTTTCTCCTCTAGCATTAAAGTTAGAAATGTGCTAAATGATACGCAAATGACATTTGCTCTCCCACCAACACGTAAAGAGGCCAAAAGTATATGTATACAGGCTGACGGGAAAAAGTGTTCGCCACCAATGACCCTGCATTACGTTTCACTGCCATCATGTTTTAGAATCACACCAAATACCTCCTGGATCAGGTAAATTTGTCTTTCTATACCTTTAATGTATTTATTAAAATGTAGTCCCATTGAGCTGATATGAGCCTCCTTCCTTGGCCAGACTACAGCTGCTCTAAACTTGGATGACTGCTGTAACCTGTTGTGGAGGATTAATTTATGACAGTGAAATTGATTTAACATTTAATGTTCAGATAGGGTCATGATAGCTGCAAGATGGGTTCTATGTTCTGCAGGATTCAGTAAACTCCTTCCTGCCCACCCCAGGTCTACTTGGTAGAAGTCAAAAATAGTCTCTTTATATTGAAGCTAAATCAAAAATATGGGTAGCATGCATAAATTCAGACTCCATTTAACTTTGCTCTCTTGATAGTAATATATCCTTCACCTCTGAAACAGTATAAAGTATGAGTGAATTGGAAATGAAGTGAAAATAATCACCGTGGCAGTGATGTGCACTGACTTGCTTTAGGACTGGGTTCCCTAAAGCCAAAAGGGCCCTTTTCCAGCCTCTGCTGTGTTCTGCGGAAGACTCAGCTCCAGCAGAAACTTACAGGGTGGTTTTAAGATATTCTCAGACACAGCTTGCCACCTGTCCCTCTGCCTGCACAGTTTTTACCCACTTTCACATTCTTAATCTTCTATCTTGGTGTCAAGCACTGACAAGCGTGGATTTGAGGTAATAAGTTGGGCTGGCAGCTGCAGCAGCTGAGCAGCCAGGACGCACACTCTCATCTCCAGGTGAGGGGCAGCTCAGGCAGCTGGAAATTAATAATACCTTAAGCCACTCCAACTGTGTGAGGCAGAGATTGCGAGGCAGAGCCCTCAGACACAAGCACCATTGTGTGTGCTGAGACAGATGGTCTGAACGCTCCCAAGAATGTTTCCCGTGAGGTGCCTGGCACGACTGGTTTGTCCTGAAGAAGGCGAGAATTAAGCACAGGCAGGACTGCTCTGGGGGCAGAAAAATACCGTGATGCTCTTTCTTCAAGACAGAATATTAAATCACAATCTAGTTCTTTGGCTGCATGAATAGAAAACAAGGTGGAGAGTCCCTGAAAAGGAGTATACATGTGTATGGTGACAAGTCATTTGGTTTTGTGGTAGCAAAAGCATTTACTGTTACATTATGAGGAAAGAATGGAAGTTCGCTGTGCAGCTCAAATCATCTTGTCCTGCAGTTTGACTTTATTACATTGGCTGCTACCAAAGCAAAATGCACATGAGTAGTTTATTCACGGCTGAAGCCTTAATGCAGGACTTATCTGTGGGAAAACAGATAATATTAACCTCCCTTCCTGTGCTCCTCCTCCCCACTTTGTTTTTTCAGTGGTGGTCGCAAAATTACTACGATTGGTAGAAATTTTAATGTGGTGGACAGTGTGATTATTTCAGATGACCAGAGATCAAACCTCACCGTAAGTCTTAATCTCCTTTACAATATCAAACAGTGGTCTCTTAAGGGATTAGGTTTTATTCCTGAGGTTTCAGGAGGATCTCAATGTTTTTCAAATACTTACAGGCATGCATCAGTCACCTGACTGAAATAAATATGACCACTTGTAGGATTACAGTCGCACACGTTCTTAGTACAGGGTCGTGGATATATATAAGCTGCTCTCCCACATAATTCCATGAGCCTTTTTTCTATGCTAGAGAGACTTGCTCCAAATTAATCCCTTTTGAACTTCCCTGGCCTCCATATACGGGTCTGTTGGAGGAGGGGATGGTGTATTTCTCTCTGTGTTAGGAACACAAATGGTGCCGCTGCCTCAGCAAAGGGCAGGAGGCTGGAGCTGATGTTGAGTCAAAACCCTTCCTCTGTGGCTGTGAGGTGGTAAGCTTGCAGCAGAAAGACCAGAAAAGAGCAGCACCACCCCATGGAGTAACACACAGGGTCACTGCAGCAACCTCTCTCTATCAGGAGTTAAGCTGGGGAGAGCTAATGCCGTGGGGTGCGGGAGAGTTCGTCCTGCTCTTCTCTTGTCACCTGCACTGAGGGGAAGGAAGGAGAAATCACTGTCACTATTCCTGTCTCGCTGCAGGAAATAGCTGCCTTAGCAGCGTGCAATCAGCCTTGAAGCAGTGTGCAGAGTGTGTGATAAATGTGCTTAGAGGTAAACGCAGGCTCGACACAGGTGCTCTGCTTGCAGCCCTGATCGCAGAGAGAGGTTTAGCAGGTATCTGTGTGAAGTCAGGAAGGCGTTAAAATGATTCTGAGTGCCTCTGTTTGTAATTGTACCCGCTGTCGATTGCTTAATGACTGTTACAGCTTTGCCGTTGCATTTCTAGGTCTCTAGGTGTCCTGGAAATGAATCTGAATATCATTACTTAACACCAAGCCTGAGCCATGCAACAGAGGGTAAAGTGGTTGATATGATGTTAAAAGTGGAAACTACCTTTATACCATGTGTCAAATTACACTATCACCCTGACCCAGTGTTCATTAACTACCAGCTGCACACAGAGCTGGATCCTGATCTGGAATTAAAAATATATGTAAGTTTGAAAGTAATACATTATCATTCCTTATTTAAAATAGTAATTGAGGATCATTTTATTTCTTACAGTATTTAGTGACTGTTTATCCAATTTTTTCCCTCTAGAAAGAAAATGACAACTTGAATATTTCTAGAACAGAGGTAGAGGTTTATCTGTCATATATGAATGGTGCACAGACCAAAAAGATATTGTTCAGTGTCCAAAACATCACCAAAAAGACAGACCGTAGCACCATACTGTGCAAATTCAAAAGGGACGGAACAGAGAAGATTGACTTTTCCACAGTGAAGGTTTTTGTAAGTAGAGTTCCCTTTTGTTGCAATTTAACAACGCTTGAATGTTTATGCAAAAGTAATAAAATGTAGCATTAATGCTCTGGTTGTTAATACTCTTTTTAGAGAGAGGAACTGGATGCATTTTGTGTTCTCCTGGTACTTGGTAGGCCTGTTACCTTCCTTGCACCTAAACCTGTCTGCCTAGGTTAAGCACGAGGAGAAGGATTGTGTCCTCCCAATTCACTTTACCCCACTAAAGTAGATAAAGATCTTGAACAGTGTATGGGTATCACCACTGAGACAGAAGAGAAGGCATTTCTGGATGAAAAAGGGGGTGAAATTCAGTGTGCACCAAAACGCTATGAAGGAGGCCAGAATGCTATGAGCATGTGGCACAAAGCCAGCCCCAAATATAAGAACATTAGCATGGATATCAAAGCTAAATGGCAGCTTAAGATATTTGCTCTGTGAATAAGATGAAGATATGAATTTTTTAAAAAGCAATCATCACCATTCATGAGAAACAAAACTGATGCCAGACTCTTACTGCAGTGTATGGTGGTTTAAAACCAAAATAACTCTATTGACTTCAAGGCATATGGCTCATAGTAAAGATTAACGAAGCTATTCTCAATTTCATATCACTGTTAACTGATCCCCCATCTGTGGATCCTGCCATCTAAGCCAGTTATGGCATGGAAAAGCCTTTCTGAGATTCGTATTGCATTTAAATATTAACGTTGCCTTGCAACGTCACATGCTCATCCTGCAAGCTTCATAGGAGTGACTGTCATAGAAAGGTCACCACTTTGCTAATGTAAATCAAATGCAATAGTTATAATGTAACATTTCGCTTCTGGTACCTTGAAAATTACTTTTTCCAACATGAAGACAAATGTAAAAGCAGGAAATTATCACATGTGTTTTCAGTCTTACACAGAAATCATCATAGAAGAAGTAGGGCCACTCTGAAGAAAGGATAAGCTGGGTGTAAAAGATAGGTATGGCCCAAGAATAAACATAGCTCTTGCTTTAGTTTTTCAGGAAGAAAGAGTATAGTGAGTGTGGGGTCAAAGACAGGATGGTCAGTCTGAATGGAGGTGTCAAAGCAGAAAATGCCATTCTTGTGACAGAAACAAGATTCAGATAGACCAAGGGGCTCAGGACAGCTGGAACAGGATCATCCCCATCACAGCACTGAGAAAAAAACTGCCACGTTATATTGTAGGCTTAGTAGGAAAAAATTTAAATAAAACTGTAGAGTCAGGAGAGGTGCTGTATGACTGGAGAGTGGCAAATATAAAAGTAGTATTTAAAAGAAAAAGAAGAAAGGGGCAACTAGGCAAATGGAGGCTTGCTGATTTAATCCTAGCTCTGTGTAAAGCTTTGGAATAGATTTTGAATGAGGGTCTCATGAAAGACCTGGAGGTAAATGGAAAATGGGATAATTTTCAACTTCTTTTTAATAAAAGCAGATTATGCCAGATATCTTTATTTAGGTAGATGAGTGATTGCCTCAACAAGAAAAGCAGCAGATCACGTGTACCTAGAAGTCATTCACTAAACTACTTAACGTGCTGATTATGAAAATGCTAGGGCTTAGAAGAATTCAATGCTGTGTATGGGGAGCTGATTCTGAACAATGTTGATTTTAATATAGATATTATTTAGTATCACTGGTGACTTGAGCACAAAAATAAGGGACACACTAATCATGTTTGCTGGTGACATTAAACTCAGAAGCATTACCAGTCCAGAGGAGGGTTTATAATGTCATACAAGAAGAATGAAGTGAATTTAGGAATAGGAATTGGGTGAGTTTAGATGTGCCTTAATTAGTCCATAATTCATAAACAAGAAAGAGATAAATAGGTAAAGGAAATAGATGGGATCACTGAATGGGAAGGTTGTGGTGAAGATTAAAGGTAATCTAAATATGAGCAGAAAATTAAATGAATGCTTTGTCTCCGTTTTCAGTAAGCAGGGATGAGTAACAGAAATTTCTGCTTTAGGAATGCTTTGGTTGGATATAACAAGTGGAGAAAGGCAGGCGTATTAGTCATGGGATGATTAATGTATTTAGCCACCAATGCATTTCAGCCTTGGAAAAGTCAAATGGGATCCTAGGAAGGCTGATACTGAACGTACTTTGTGTAGAAACTGTGAAAACATGTAAATGACTGAGGAAAAAAATTACATTTGATGGAGGAAATAGGTCTGCTTTGTCTTCTGTTCTTTGCAGCCTCAGAAATAGAAAAGCCGTGTCCTTCCAGCACTGTGGCATTTCTTTGCCTGCTCGTGTCCATGTCACCACAATGTGACTGTCCAGTTGGCAGTCCTCAGCTGCCCTGGCCGCTCACCTCCCATGAGAAGCCATGGACTGAACTCACCACATCTCTGCCTTCCCTGCTGTAACCCAAAATCATTTCAACACAGCTCTCCCTTTCAATTATCTCAGGCTCATTTCTATCCCTCGCACTTGGTGGTATTCTTTTTCTGTGTCAAAGTGTATTTTTACTTCTAGTCTGTTTATAGGCTTAGCTACCCTTTATTTATGTGTTTTCATAGTCCTCTTTGAGATCCTCCTTTGTGAAATTTCTTCTGCCATAATTAGCACTGGTGAATGCCTCAATTTTGCATCTGGCAGTCTTCAGCACTTTCATGTATTCCTAAGAATTAATGTTTGTCCTGCCTTTGACAAGCCCTGTGGCTGTTGGGGGATGTTGTACATAGAATCATAGAATCGTTTTGTTTGGAAACAACCTTCAGGATCATCGAGTCCAACAATAACCTAACTCTAGCACTAAACCATGTCCCTAAGAACCTTGTCTAAACTCCTTTTAAATCCCTCCAGGGATGGTGACTCCACCACTTCCCTGGGCAGCCTGTTCCAATGCCTGACAACCCTTTCTGTGAAGAAATTTTTCCTCATATCCAATCTAACCCTCCCCTGGCACAACTCAAGGCCATTTCCTCTCATCCTAACACTTGCTACTTGGGAGAAGAGACCAACACCCTCCATGCTACAACCTCCTTTCAGGTAGTTGTAGACAGCGATCAGGTCTCCCCTCAGCCTCCTTCTCTCCAGGCTAAACAGCCCCGGTTCCCTCAGCCGCACATGTACCATGTGTTGTATTTGTTCTTACGTGGACCTTCAGGAACACCCTACATCTCGCATCGAGAGGTTGAAACTTCTGCAAAGAAATAGGGAAGAGGGCTGGGTGTCTATCAAAAATGTTACTTCCCTCATTTTCAGCTTGAGTCTTACCTCACTTTTATGCTCAGCAGAGTAACACTGTGAGTGCAAAGGAATGTTTTTAACTATCAACATGTGCCTTCCTCAGTTCAAAATGCCAGAAGGTTTAGCAACAATTCTGAAGTGCATGAGGCACCTGGCCAGCTAGAGGCCAGATCCTGCCCTTCAGTTGAGGGCTCTTGCTTCTAGTGAGAGCAATAGCAAAATTTGGTGCTTCATGAGGACCTTCAAAATTTTCTCTTGTCACTGCTTTGCTATCCTGTGTAAACATCAAATACAGTAAAAGTTGAGTTTGTGTTGGTTCATATATGTTTTCCTAAATTGCTACCGTCTTCCCAATAATGTGGAGAACCAAAGTCCTTCATGTGCCTCAAATCCTTATTTTTTTATACATTAAATGTTATTTCAAGCACTGGTATAATACCTGTCTTCTGTTAACACAGACATCATTTTTCTTCAGGTCAAATTAGGAAACTTTGAGCATGAAGTCAAACCAACATCATCACACATATATTTATATGTTCTTATTTTGCTACCTATCATAGTGGGTGTCATTATAGGTAAGTACAATAATGTGTTTTCGGTTTTTGGTTTGCTGAAGGGTATAATCATGACACAAAACCACATACACACACACATACATGTTTGGCACTGTCACAAATGGTTTTCCCCTGTTCCCAGTAAGAGTGGACAAAGTTAACTCTGGTCTCATTCTTTTATTAGTTTGGGTTTCTTTTTAAAAAATACATTACCTTTACAGGAACCATACCTCATGCATTTACTCTGTCTAAATAAGCTTTAGAGAAATTAACAATTTGGAAATGGATTTCCTGTTCAAAGGGACTGTTTTTACTGTTTAATCAGTGCTAATTTAAGTATGTTGCTGGTAGTTGAAGTGAGTTTTAGATTCTGTGTCTCACTGTGCAGGTTGTACATAGCAGAGGGTGTTGTACTTTCAAATAAAGTTGGATTGACAGTTCTAAGACCTTGTTACAAAGAATGGTTTTTATTAAACATGTGTTTAAATCCAGATAAGTGGGGCTCATGGGCCTTGTATAGGAGTTGTCTGTTCTGCTGTTTCTGTACTCAGAATATTTTTCTTTTTTTTCTTTTTAGTGGCATTTGCAGTTACTGGATACAAATCCAAAGAGTTAACTCGTAAACAGAGCCAGCAACTTGAACTGCTGGAATATGAGATTCGGAAAGAAATACGCGAGGGTAGGTCTAAACAGCTTTCTAGAGCTTAAGTACAGTATAATTTCTGAACTGAAACTGTCAAGAAGCTCACATTATATAAACATTTTAATTTTATAGCTGTTAGAATATTTTTGTGTCGTGTCAGAGTTCCCCTTTAATGTTTGTGTGCACTGCAGTAGCAGATAGCACTGAGCTAATAGGATTGCATGTAATATTTCCTTCAACAGAAGTGAAAAAGAAAAAAGGATTGGTACTTTCCCACTCATAAGAGTTTCAGCTAGAAAAACAACTCTCTGAAAACTGTTTTTTGAGGAACATCTACTGGGGCCAAATTATGTGAAGGTGATGTTGTGTCAACTAAACTAACTCTCTGGGTGGGGAGGGGGGTTCTTTTTCAGGATTTGCTGAACTGCAGATGGATGAGTTAGACGTGGTGGATAGTTTTGGAACCGTTCCCTTCCTTGACTACAAACACTTTGCTCTTAGAACTTTCTTTCCAGAGGTAAATATTTACAACTCCTTCAGTTGTCAGCCCTGCCTAATAAGGAAAAAGCTAGGACAATCAGGATCGAGTAACTAAAGTGAATACTACATAGTAATTGCACGTTGTTTTCACAAGAAACTTTTCTTACATCAAGAATTATGAAAGAACACTTAAGACTATACATCTCTATATTTAACCAAGCCTAACTGCTGTAGATAAAGCACCATTGTTGAATTTTCAAGGGTTGTGTGTGCATCCATTTCTTTTTTTGCCCAGCCTCACTAAGCCTTTCAGGCCATACTAACTAAGCTATAATTTATCCATTGCTTTTTTTTGTTCTCATGCCTTCACTTTCCACGCTATAGCTAATTAAAGTAACAGGCTAGCTGACATTGTGACACTTGCTAATTAGACTTGTGGGATGAGGAAATGGCTCTAAGGTCGTGCAGAATTTTTTCTTCAAGCTGCTGACAGAAATAATAAGACCTTGATTGAAAGGAGTGCAGGTCAAATGCTTAAAAATTACATAAGTACTTAAGTGTTGTCCATTTTAGAGGTAGATATTTTCGTTGTTCTTTGGAGCAGTTTGTGCCACTGCATCGGAGGACCAAAGAGGCCTTCTCTGGAATATTTTACTTCTCTTGCTATTTTTTTGCATGTGTGGCACATTATGGTGCTGATAAGTGCCTTTGCCACAGCTTTCAAAATCATATCATCATGTTAACCAGTGCTTACTGTTATTTACTAATTGGCAGAGGCTCCGATCTCAACTGGTGATATTCTGCTGTGTAACTGATACGACCAATGAATAGAAACCCTTGGTTAGTGCTGTGCTGTTGTAGGTTATAGCTGGTATCTATGTGAATTATCTACTAGTCTTCACGTGTTACTCATCAGTGCTGCGGCCCGGTCCTACAGTCTGATATGCACGCTGCTTCATTTTATCACCCTGTGTGATCCCACCAACAGCTCATTGCCATGAACACGTGATATTGCAGAATCAGGGACTTTTTTTGTACAACGCCTAATATCCGATACTAAGGCAGAGTAATATTTAACAACTACATATAAATAATATTTGTACTCTTTGGGTCCAGTTCTCACACCGAAGGAAACTGGGGATATCTCTTCCAGTACTGCTGTGGTGCCCCCAGTCTAACTTGTATGGGGTCACTAAGAGTTTTGAAGAAAATGGACTAAGGAAACCTGACTTGCTGCATCTCTTTCCTTTCAGTTTGTTTTGTTGCCAGGCATATTAGCATTAAAATAATGTTTTTATTTTTAGGAACATATATTTTCCTAGTGATAGTCCCTGGTCAAAACGGTAACAATCTGTAGAAGCTGTCTGGATGGAAATGCTTTGCCCTATGCAAATAAAAAGGAAAGAAAAAGAGGCACAAAGTCTGACGCTCTTGCATTATGTGAGGTCAGAAAGGGAAGGGCTCCTGTTTTGCCTTGGCAAGTCTCACGCCACTGTGCATCCTGGAAATTATTCCAATTAGATTTTGTCTTGCCTTGAAATACTGATACCACAGAGGTAAACTTGCCACTATTAACTCTCTGCTACAATGGCATCAGGCAAGTTATTTAACATATTGTGTACTGATTTGTCCTGCTAAATACTTACTGTTTACATTGTGGTAGTGTCCATACATGCCATGTGCTGTATGAATGTGGTAGAAGTGCAGTGCTCTAGTAAATAAATGTTACAGATTAACAGAAAAGGTGATGGGATAGTAGATTGCAACCATGTGTCAGAAGGGCTGACAGAAGGGTCGAAGTGACAAACCACCACTTCCCTTACTAACCTCCTGTGTTTCAATGATGTCCGTATTGTACCTTTTCTGTCTTCCAGTGTGTATGATGGGCTTTGTCTCATCGAAGCTGTTTAAACATGAACATCAAAGCTGTTGACTGAGCATCTTCTGTAGTCAGTGCAGAGACAGGCAGCTCAAGAAAGTGATTCCTCCTACTTGCCTGTGACATCTGTCTCAGGATGGGATGAGTTGCTTGAAGAGGGAGTCAGATACCTAAAATTAAGAGTGTTGGACCCCATCTTCATTTTGAGCTTCCTGCTGCTTCAATTTTCTATATTTAATCTGGCTTGCTGGCTTTTGTTTTGTGCTTAATGCTTGTAGGTGTTAAATGGATATTGCATCTATTCTTAAAATATTCCTTGTTCACAAGCATTTTTAACCTTTAATGTGGTTCTGGGTGTTTCTACTTGGGGGTAAGGGGGAGGTGGCAAGGGGGTCCCCAGCACAACAGGGACATGGATCCGTTGGAGAGGGTCCAGAGGAGGCCACAAAAATGGTCAGAGGGCTGGAATACCTCCTGTATGAAGAAAACCTGAGGAAGCTGGGATTTTTCAGCTGGAGAAGTCTCCAGGGAGACCTTATTGTAGCTATTCAATATATTTGAAGCTTATAAGAAAGATGGAAAGATACTTTTTACCAGGACCTGTAGTGACAGGACGAGTGATAATGGTTTTAAACTGAGAGAGGATAGATTTATATTGGATATAAGGAAGAAATTCTTTACAATGAGGGTGGTGAGGCACTGGAACAGGCTGCCCAGAGAATCTGTGGATGCCCCATCCCTAGAGGTGTTCAAGGTCAGGCTGGATGGGGCTTTAATCAACACGATATACTGAAAGATGTCCCTGCCCATGGCAGGGGGTTGCCCTAGATGATCTTTGACGGTCCCTTCTGACTCAAACTCTTCTTTGATTGTATGATCCTGTAAGGAAAGTAGGGGCTGCCAGTATCACAGATAAAGCAGATGACAGTTAATATTACTAGTGTGAATTTGTTGCTCAAGTGTGCTGCTTTGGGAACATGCAGCTGTGTTGGGACCTTACAGGCTATAAGAGTCAGACAACAGGCATTGACAAAGCATTTGACAACTGGAGGCTTCCTTTTCTTGTGAGAGCTTTTGCTTGGAATGGGTGTATGGTGGCACCTGTGCCTCTCTGCAGTCTGACAGCATGGCCCTCCTGGAGAGTTCATTAGTGAACATTCATAATGTGCCTTGAAATGAATGGAGGCAGATGAACTCAAGTGTCTCTGTGTTACAGACACCACCTATACCAAGGGCTATCATTGCTGTCCAGGAAGGATGCAGCCTGCAGGAGCCCTTGCACACCAGCACATTTGCAGATGAGGGTGATAAACAGCTTTTCGTGCACAATGGGAGTTGACTACTATGCTGGTGCAGCTCAGCAGCACAAAGTGACACACACAGCAACACTGAAGTCAATACCAGGTCATCTTTGAGAGCTCACTTTTCAGTGAACCTTGGCAGTACCTTTGCAGAAGTTATTGTGCAGAGCAGGGATGTCAAACTCATTTTCACTGGGGGCCACATCAGCCTTGTGGTTGCCTTCAAAGACCCGAATGTAATTTTAGGACTGTGTAAATGTAGGAGTAGTTACTGCTATAGAAACTAGAGTTTCTATATTGCAGCCACATTAGAAGCCAGCATTTCCATTGTTTTATTTCAAGTTGTATGCCTTCAGGAATATGCTTGGCATGTTTAACATATGTGTTAGAAACTTTTGGTATACGCAAGAATGATAAATATCACCTGTCTTATATTTTAGTCAGGAGGCTTTGCATCCATCTTCAGTGAAGACATGCCACAGGTAAGTTGATATAGTGCGATATGCCTTAATTAATATTTTTTCAAGAGTGAGTGTATCCCTTGTCTCAATGTTGTTCTAGAACTCATTAGATTGCATTTTTTATATGTTCCCTTTCTCTCATGAGGAGGGTTACATGAATTTATATATAAATACAATTTGATATGTAGGATGCTTTTACCTAACATATATTATGACTTATTTAAATGAAATAAACAGAATCTAGTAATGGGAAATGACAGGCAAACTTAACTATTGGCATTACTGTGCATATGACAGAAAATGTATGCTCTGCATGTGTGTATTCTGTGTTGTCAGTAAAATCCTGAGACCCATGAAGTAAATGCAATATTCCCATTGATCTGAATGAGGCCAGGATCTTGCTCCATGTGTCGCTTGCCATTTTTCTGACCATCAAGAATCTGTCATAGCCAAACTACAGTTTGCTTATTTTTGTTTAACTATTCCAGAGCAGAGACCAAACGAGCAAGGATGAAAGCTTCAACATGTTGCATGCTTTAATTTGTAACAAGAACTTTCTTGTTACTCTCATTCACACCCTTGAAAAGCAGAAAAATTTCTCTGTGAAAGACAGGTATAGTATGATTATGCTTATCATCTTCAAGACAAAGAATTAGCAAGAAAAAACAACATGCATTGTTACACAAATGTAATTTCTTCTTCTTGCAAAACAAGCTTGCGTGATTCCAGAGCATTTTCCCATCTTCTCCATCTGCACACACTGAGGAAGAAAAAACATTGCCATTAAAACAAGCCATTAAAGATAAATCAGAATGTTTGTACATGTAAACACAGAGGCAAAGGAGCAGGAGAACTCACTTCAAAACTGTAAACACTTCCTGCAGTTAGATCAACAGCTCTGCAGTTTAGAAACGTTCTGTCACTGCAGCAGGTGTTGTTCTGCAGAATTAAATTTAGAGACACAAATTTTGTGTTTAAAAAATAATCACAAGAGCAGATGGACTTGCATTTTTTATGTTTTTGTAGACATCAGTGGACAGTTTCTGAGCCCAAGGAGGGAAAACTTAGGATATGAACTGCACTAAAGTGTGTTTCATTTATTAAAGATGACTGGGAAGAGAAATTCTAAATATTATAGCATTTTTTTTTTTTTAAACAGGTGTTTGTTTGCATCCTTCTTGACTATTGCACTACAAACTAAGCTAGTTTATCTAACCCATATTTTGGAAGTGTTGACAAAGGACCTGATGGAGCAGTCAAGCAATGTACAGCCTAAGCTCCTGCTCAGACGAACTGAATCTGTGGTGGAAAAATTGCTGACAAACTGGATGTCTGTCTGCCTTTCTGGATTTCTCCGGGTACATGTACATTTTTTACTACGTAACATAAGCAAATAATTTTTTAAACCGATTTATTCCATGAGAATTGTTAGAGGAATCAGATTAAAGCATTCAATCTAACTTCTAACATTATTCATGTGCACACTTTAGTCAAGGGGGTGTAGGGAAAGACCACATCTGTAAACGATTATCATGTAATTTATTTGGCTGAGATTTGGTTATTGTTGCAACCCTAGCATATCCTTTTCTCGTGTCAGACATCATTTCATCTCCATGGGATGAATTGTGATCATACTAGAAGACTGACATGTGTGAAAATGCAGTTGTACCTTTCTATGCAAGCTGTTGGAAAGCTACGACCTGATGGAGATTTAAGGAATACTGTGTTTTGGAAAAAGTGACCTTTTCAAAATTTTTAACCTCCAAACAGCATTGCAGATTTCAAGAACTAAATAACCTCAAGTGGAAACAAAATAAGCGTTTTCTTTCATTTTGGTGTTTGTTTATTTTAGCCCACTTGGTAGCACGTCGTTCTTGGTTTCAGTCCTTGGTTATGCTTCCTGTCTCTCTTATAAGCGTGATGGTATCACACTGTTGGTATCGCTTGTATCAGCCTTTGCACTTGCCATTAATACAACAGCAGAATTGACTTGACGCTCAGCAGCTCTCACCGGTTTCCTGAAACCCCAGGAGAGAGCCAAGGAACTGTCAGAGATCTGTTCTCGAGACACCAGCCATCTTTACAGAGCTGCGCTGGTGAGATGCCAGGCTGTGGGAATGGTGTCACATGCAAACAAAGATCCATCCTTCCTTGCTCAGGTGCTTCCCTGAAGCCTGGGGTTCAGGCAGGAGAGGAAAGCCCCAGTTTTGTTCCCTCTTTACACTGATATACCAGTCTATGTTGCACCACCTTGCTCACAGAATCACAGAATGTTAGGGATTGGAAGGGACCTCGAAAGATCATCTAGCCCAATCCCCCTGCTGGAGCAGGAACACCTAGATGAGGTTACACAGGAAGGAGTTCAGGTGGGTTTTCAATGTCTCCAGAGAAGGAGACTCCACAATTCCCCTGGGCAGCCTGTTCCAGTGCTCTGTCACCCTCACTGAGAAGAAGTTTCTTCTCAAATTTAAGTGGAACCTCTTGTGTTCCAGTTTGTACCCATTACCCCTTGTCCTACTGTTGGTTGTCACTGAGAAGAGCCTCATGACACTCACCCTTTATATATTTGTAAACATTAATGAGGTCACCCCTCAGTCTCTTCTTCTCCAAGCTAAAGAGCCCCAGCTCCCTCAGCCTTTCCTCATACAGGAGATGCTCCACGCCCTTAATCCCTTGCTCCCAGGGCTGTTTTTCAGGGACAAGAAAGGGAGCCGCCAATTCAAAAGAAAACTAGTTGTTAGCTTGTTTTTTCACTAGACTGAAAAGGAAGAAATAGCTGAAGTATGAGTGAGAACACATGCACGTCTCATTCCCCACCCGCTCTTCGGTGGAACTAGGAGGCGTCTGCCAGGTGGAGTCGGAGCAGCTTGTCTGTAACGTGCTTGTGCACAGCAAGGGGCTGTGAGCCATCTCGCCACACGCTCCAGCTGTCCCTTGCTATTTGCATGAGACTTTCACACCAAAAAGCGAAGGATGGAGGTTAAACAAATAACTACATAAATCTGCTCGGAGGGATTTGCTTTTCTAATTGCAAGATAATAAGTTAGTTCAAATGAAACAACTCAATTTGTTACACTTGCTTTTTTTTTTTTTTTCTGGTTATTAATGCCTGTTTACTGATTACCAAAATAACACGTTCCTTGTGTTTCTTTCATGTCCTAGGAGACAATTGGTGAACCTTTCTATTTGCTAGTGACAACCCTCAATCAGAGGATAAACAAAGGACCCGTTGACGCGATAACTTGCAAAGCCCTGTACACACTTAATGAAGACTGGCTGCTGTGGCAAGTGTCGGAATTCAAAACAGTGGTATGTTTGCTAGCTTGTGTTCTCTCCAAACACGGGCAGCTAAATTAAGGCTCTTAGACAGTAGGGTGATAGTTAAGTACCCAGATAATAAAATTGTTATTGCTGACAAAGTTTTGAAACACAGTAGGGTTTAACTAGCTGGTGTTTCACCAATATACATTTCACAAATAGCACTCACTCCTTGCTTCACAGCGTGCCTTAATCACCAAAGGTTAGATTTAATGAAGTCTCGGGGTATTAAAATTCCTTCTTATTTTAAAGTGTACTACAAAAATATAAACATGCTTAGAATGTAAACTAAATTACACTTTTCCAATGAATGATAGAATGGAATGCAGAGGTTTTATTTTTCTATTGTGTTTACTTGTGGCTAATCTTCAGGCAGCAATACTTTGCTGTGGGTTTCCATGTTATTAGCCCCAAATTAGATCCAAATTAGCAAGGTTACAGTGTGCATTTTGATTAGTTACTTGATTAAAAACAAGGTATCTGGGAAGGCAAGCTAAGTTTCTGAACTTTACCATATATTTCTTGCCTTTCTCAAAGGAACTACGCAGTACTTCCTATTTTACAGTTACACCCAGAAATCTTTGAAAGCTGAAATTCCCTTACGGGTTGTCATAAGGGAATGGACAGCAAGGATTGTTGTACTTTGGAGCATATAGAAATTGTGACTTTTTGAGTAGGAGGTCTGAAAAAAGACTTTTCAGGAAAAACAGAGCACTTTATTTTTTTTTCTCCAGAATTTCCAAATGATTTTGAGTCTGAGAACTTAAAAATCTGCGTTTCCAGTCATTTCTGTAGCTTCCTGGCTTCTTAACTCCTGGCTTCCTATCAGAGTTACCAGACATACTTAGGAGTAAGAATAGTGGACTTCAGAGCTTGGGAGCAGAAATTGCCAGGGCAGCAACCGCCATGGCAGGAACACCAAAAGTGCCAGTGGCTTTGGAGGAGAATTTGGGCCTTTTCCGAGTCTGTTTCCCAAGCTTCAGGTAGCGCTGGATCTTCCAGGTCTACCTGTCTTCCATTTTTGCAGCAAGAACACGGAGGTCCTCAGATGCCACATACTGGAGACAGACTACATGACCCTGGAAATTTTGGCTGGTCAGCTGTCTGTTGAACTTCACAGTATCACAGTATGTTTGGGATTGGAAGGGACCTCAAAAGATCATCTAGTCCAATCCCCCTGCTGGAGCAGGAACGCCTAGGTGAGGTCGCACAGGAACATGTCCAGGCGGGTTTTGAATGTCTCCAGAGAAGGAGACTCCACAACCTCCCTGGGCAGCCTGTTCCAGTGCTCTGTCACCCTCACTGAGAAGAAGTTTTTTCTCAAATTTAAGTGGAACCTCTTGTGTTCCAGCTTGATCCCATTACCCCTTGTCCTATCATTGTTTGCCACCTAGAAGAGCCCGGCTCCATCCTCGTGGCACTCACCCTTTATATATTTATAAACATTAATAAGGTCACCCCTCAGTCTCCTCTTCTCCAAACTAAAGAGACCCAGCTCCCTCAGCCTTTCTTCATAAGGGAGGTGCTCCACTCCCGTAATCATCTTTGTTGCCCTTAGCTCGCTGGGTCACGTAGGGAGCTCAGTGAAATGACAACCTTTCTGTGAAACATTTCTGAATCGCCATTTTCTGCTGAAAGCTCTTAGACTGATGCATTTATAGTAAAATCTTCTTAGAGCTGTGTACAAAGGTGTTAATGGAAGCTTCATTTGAAGGTACTTCAAGCTAAGTTACCACAGTGTGCGTTTGGAAAGGAGGTTTGTGACTAAAAATTTGACGCATAATACCATATATTTGGTTTCCTTGTTTGTGTGCTGCATTCTGGCATGCATTTGGGATCCATGGTAAGTTTAAATCTATTGCTGTATACAGCCATAGGATAAAAAACCCAGTAGTTAACGCAGAGCAACAATTTTCAAGCAAGCTCAATATGCCTGTTACTAGTAGACTGCGCAGGAACATCTGGTCCTGTGGAACTGATTGACTTCTCTTATTTATAGCACAAATTCAAATTGAGAGCACCTTGTGAGGGGCGGATAGCTGACTCTGAAACTGCTGAACACTGTCTTAGATACTTTTCCTAGTGCTACATCTGTGCATGCAGTTGCTGATAGGATCTTGTGGGCAGCCTGCAGTGAAGAGGAGAGAGGGGAAGTGGTCTGTAGCCTCCGTACCAGTGAGGAAGGCTCTCAGCCCATGGACGAGGAAGTGAGAGATCAGATAGCCTTTCTCAAATGTTGTTTGCGGCCTTTGTACTTCGTATTCCTGCTTTTAAATAGGAGATAATGATACCGTTATAGGGTTAATAAGTCAGCTTTCCCTGCTAAGATCCAGCAGTTTATTGGACTTAGTTGAAACGAGGCTGAATGTTCCCTTTAAAACTGTCAGAAAAGGAGGGAGGATTCTGCTGTAGATTACCCAGATGGGTCCCAAAGACTCTAGCTCTGGCTAGACATGGAAAAAACTGTTTTGTTTGGTGTTTTGTCTAAAGCTTAGGCTGGAAACTCAAACTGCGCTGTGAAAGTGACTTTGGTGGAACAGTGAGTCTTCCTGGGCTGGAGAAGCAGGCCGGCTGTGCATGTTTTTTCTTCAAGAGTAGCGTTTAACAGGATGCTAAAGTGGAAGGAGTCAGCGTTTCTTCCCTCACTAACACCACATGCATTGCAGTGACATGCAGGACCTGTGACAGACCAAGAACCAAGTATTTTCTCCTTTCTTTGGAAGAAAATTTCTGCCTAAAGGATTGCAGGTTTTGTTTTCTAAATGGAATCAATTCTGAGCTGAGTTTTCAAATGCATTTACACACTTACTGCAGTTAACGTTCTGAATCTTGCAGTATTTTGTTGGTATTTTATTTTGCCCCTTTCCACAGCCCCACAATAGCAGCACATTAAAGCCTACCTGTCCAGAGCAAAGGATAAAAACACAGCCAAATAAAAGGTGATGGAAAGATAATGAAGCACATCTGCAGACACTCAATGTCCAGATTTTTTTAAGGTATGCAGGCACTTGAAGACGCAGGGATGTATCTGGTAGGGAGCCCAACTCTCAAATCAGGGGCACAAACAAGGGTTTAGGCACTCTGCATGCAAATGTCTTCTTTCAGGACTGGGACTTCAGCTCCAAACCAATAAAAGCAGGATGCAGACAGGCTCCTAAAAATCAGGGGGAGCTCTACAGGTCTTCTAAACACACCACTATGCAGATAAACTCTTGGGGCAGGAGAAGGAAGAATCCCTGAGCATAGAGAAAGAAGGAAGGACCAGAGATATTTTCTAAAATTGAGGTAATTTGTAACAAGAAAAAAGAGAACTAAGAAACATGTTGATTTTGAAGTGTATTGGAGCTGTCCCTTGGCTGGGCTCTGTGCCTTTTTAAAAAAGGCCACCAACCTTGGGACCAGCCAACCCCCTGCTGTTACCCCTCTCTGCTGGAAAGGGTCAGACATTGAACAGAGATGGGCTGCTGAAGGGAATGCTTAAGCAGAGGAATTGAAGGAAATATGCTTCTAAAAGCACTGGTCCAGTATGAGCTGAGGAGCTGTGTAGTTTCACGCTGTGCTTATATTTGAGTATTGAGGAATAAAACTGCTTGAAAGAGACTTGGATGTATTGTGGAGCCTTCTTGCAGGCTGAGGAATGCTCCCAGACAGACAGGCAGCTGCATCTCTCAGTGAGTAATTTGCTCGATGACTGATGAAGAAGCGTGGTGCACAGCTGAGCGGTGGCATTTCGCTGAAGTGTTTCATTTTAAATAGAAAAGCTACACAAGGCGAGCCTGGTGTGGGAGAAGTTCTCAGTGGAATATCTCCTCTGGAAAACCAGGGGAGATTTCTTCATGTTGGAGAGTTGGTGCTCACGCATTTAAGAGCTACAGACTTCTTTTGAATAGTCACTGCTTATTTTTAAAAAGGGGTTTGGGGCTGTTGAGTTCTTTACTGAAATGAGTTTGCATTTTTAGATGGGAAGAAATGATCTAAGTCACCTGTTCAGCCAACAGCCTTTTATTGAAAGTGAAGCAAAGCCACGTGGTGGAAGGTTGTCTAGCGTTCAACTGCTTTACGAGTTAAAAGGAGGGTGTTGTTAAAAGAAGTGGGAGGGCTGCAAGAGAGTAAAGCAGATACAGGGAATCCAGTTTCCTAATAAGACACCATGGCTGTGGTATTATTAGGCACACTTTGTGAGAGATAAGGAAACTATTAAAAGCATGTGATATATGGGGATTTTTGTCAGCAGAAAAGGCCACAACAGCCCTCACTGGGAAGTGGGCAGTGCAGATGTTGTCTGCAGGAGAGTCTTCTGAATCAGATGCAGATTGAGTACCGTGCTGTAGCATCGAGAGTACAACCCTTGCTTTGAGTAGTGCCCTAAAATTAACGGCTGTAACATTTTCTGTGCCAATTTGTTAGCTGCTCTATAACCTCTTCATGGGTAGCTGCTCTGGCTGCTACAGAAGGATCATACAATCAATCTGATTTTTCCTGTTTATTATATTTCATAGTCTGGGAGACGGGAGTAGGTTTAAAGCAGTTTTGTTGTGCTGTATGTCATGGCACTGTCTCCTTTGCATAAATTCTCTTTTACCGATCAAAATCTTTGCTTGTTTTTTCAGTCTGTCTGACAAATGGAAATATACTTTGTTCAGATGCATAGCTGAATAGAGAACAGGGTAATGAAGAAAAGTCCTTGAATATCCCAGATTTTTTTTTTTTTTTTTACTTCTAAGAAAATACAGTATTATCACATTTCTTTATTAAACCACATCTCATTATCTGCTATGGTTACTAGTAGCTTTCATTGTTTAAAATTCATTTTCAAGAAAACTACAAGCCTGAAAAACCATCTGTAAACATTGTCTTCAAATGACGTTCATTCTGTCACTGCATGAGTGAAAAGATGTTTTTAAAATGTGTTCCTTTTAGCTAGGTTCCAAGCTAGCTCCTGCACAAGTAGTTGCAGACACTTGCCACGTTCTCCTTCAGTAACCTTTAACTATTCTTGCAACCTGTGTTAAGCCTTTGCTGAAAAGCGCTGTGCTTTGTGTTGCTAACCGCTAATTTCTAGTGCCTGAAGTCTCAACTCTAGATATTACTAGGTTGAACCGCATGTCCTGTAATTTCCTCCTGAGTCTTTCCCTAAGTTAACTTGTATTTTGGTTTACTTTGCAAAGCGAGAGAGCTTAGAAAAGGGCCTGATGATGTTTCCTCACAACTTCCATGTTGTCCTACTGTGATTTCTCTTAAATGTTTTCTGACCTTCAGAGCTGATCATAAAAGTACTTTCATAATTTTACAGTCATTTCTGATGCTTTTTCTACACTTTGAGTCTAAATGCAGTGATTGTGGCTGTCTGTTTCTGATTAATGATTTATAAAGCCAGAGATTCTGCTGTCAGACAGGTTGAATCTGATTTATGAAAACTTCAGAGGGAAAACTTAATAATAATTGGGTTTCCTAGCTCCCCATCAATTGCTTCAGCACTTAATTTCTGCAGGAAATCGTATCAGCAAAACTGTCTGGCTCTCTTGGTTTAGAGACTTCTATGTGTTTCAGTATTTCTTCCCATCTGACCACTTCTTTGAGTCCTAAAGTGTTGTTATTATCCTCACATTGTGGATACTTTCGATTAAGGAACCCAAAAATTACTTGTATTCCACCTGCATAAAGGACTACTACTCTCTTTTTACAGTCCTGTCATCTGACAATGAGTTGAGCAGGGATGGGAGGACTCTTGCACACTAATAACTGAAGAGGCCGCACATTTATGTGCCATCTGTATGAGAGCATGGGCTGGAGAAGGGAATCCTGCAGGGAAAAAGGCGATTTCTCTTGGCAGTCTGAAAGGAAGAGGAAATTAAGGAGAAGCAGGAACATGAATATTGCGGTGTAGGAATAATGTTAGGAGGAAAGGATCAACTAAAGGAAGGAATGGGTCCAAAGATGTAAAGGCCAATCAACATCAGCTAAAGTGTGAGTAGCTACTCCAGAAAGACCAGTTCGGAGACTAGAAGAAACACTTTGATTAAAATGAGTTTTCCAAAGACAAAATACAGTTAATCCCTGTCCACATTTTTATCCTACAAGACCATGACCTCAGGGCAGTCAAAGTCAAGGACGGGACTACTGTCTGTTCAGTTGCTCTGTGGGCCTAACCAAGCGTGACTCCCCTCATTCCTGTGCCAATATATTTTTTACTAATTTTCCACATGAAATCCCAGCCTGAGGCATGGCATCCAGTCTGCTTCTCCTTCTACAGGCACTGTTCCCTCATCTCCTCCTCTTCCATACCGTCTGTCCTTTCCATGGACTCATTTTCCTCACAATTAAACATCTCTCTGTTCTGATTTAATTACTTCAGTTACATCCTCATCTTTGTTAAATCCTGATCTTCACGGTTTTGCAATCCTGTTTTTAAAACTCCTTTTGCTTCTGTAGAAACTGTAAAGTTAATCTATGTCTCATTTGACTACTTCTTTTCATGACCCTTGTGTCATAGTTTCCACTCTTGCTGGGCAATAAAGCAGAAAATAGCGTTCTACAACTATTAATAACTACCCATTTTTGTAAGAAGAGAGAAAAGTTGTCCCTGCAGCAACCTGGACAGAAGTTCTTTCCTTCACATGACAGCAGGGGAAAAAAAAAAAAGAAATCCGTTGCTTTCTCTTTTAATGGTCAGTCCTTGACTGAGTCACACCTGCAGCCCTCGCATTTCAGTCAAAAGATAAGTATTATACCAAGTATGTCCAACAACCAGAATGGTTCGAGTATGTAGATTTTCCTGTGCCACTTGCAGTCAACTGCCGGCACCTACACCACTTGTTTTAATTCTGTACCAAGACATCCCCAGCAGAACATCTGTATCTGTGTAGCTGGACAGTCATGTCTCTGCATGGAGCCAGCTGTGGCACTGGAAATGATTGCTGTTACCTCCTAGCACTGGGAATTCTGTGCTCATCCCTTTTCCCTGCCTCTTGGCAGCTGATCTGCCTGACCTGACCAGAAAAATGACCCGATCAAAGATGGAGATGGTCACCCAGTCCCATTGGACTCTCCCTGCTGCCCGTGCTCACCTCGGGAGCAGCCTGGCACATGAGTTGTCATTGTACAGGTCGTGTGGGCGTTTGACCTGCAGTGATAACTAATAGGATAAATCACACTTTTCTGAGTAGATCTGGACCGCTTTGGGTTCTGTCTGCTGCCAAAATGCTTTCCCTTTCGGCTGCTTCTGCAGTAGCCCTGTCTCTGCTGCCTCTAGAGACGTGGCTGTGTGCAGACAGACACTGATGTTTCCACGGGAGGTGTATTTTTTTGTGTGGTACCAGGTACTCAGCATAATCTGCCTGTGTAAATATGCATTTTAACACTGCTTCCTATCCACTCAAAATCAATCATGCTTACCATGACGACTTACTTAGCAACCTTATCAGATCTCTAGTTGCTTACGGTTTTGCTTTTAAGGTATTCATTTTAAATAAAAGATGTGCTTTTTTTAGAACATGCATTATAATTTTTGCTGGTCTCCTGTCTTTTTCTTTTCAGCAATTCACTGAAATAGATTTGCACAAAAGCAGAATACAAAATACGCTTTTGGAAATTTATAGCTATACATCTTTGACTCTTTGGACATGAGGAATTCTAAATACTTCATTGTGTAATTCCTTCAAATAATCTTTATTTGAAATAGCTTTAATAATAAATATGCTGAAAATCTCTCAGGTTTGCTGTCAGGAGTTCGTAGGTTTCCTGTGCCAGTTGTTCCCTGTAAGTCAGAATAATGTGTTTCTTTCCCCAGACTCTGAACGTTATCTTCGAAAAAATTTCAGAAAATGAGAGTGGAGATGCCTGTCAAACTATCCCAGTTAATGTTCTGGACTGTGACACCATAGGCCAAGCCAAGGAGAAGAGTCTTCAGGCTTTCCTTAATAAGAATGGCTTTCTCTATGGTCTTCAGCTGGATGAAGTTGGTCTTGGTAAGGAAGTGTCACTGGAGTGTTATATTTTCATGGAGTTCACTGGTCTGTCTGTGGAGTTTTCTTGTTAGGAATTCTTGCCTTTGGCTTTGAATTTTTTTTGCATGTAGGCAGAACGTAACTTTTGTAAGGAATTTCTCTGGAAACACTAGGTCATTTATGCTGCCAGTTAGAACATTGAAACTACATCTACTTCACTTCTGTAAGGACTGCAGCATGCAGTTAACAAATGCATGTTATTTGTTGAATACGTATAATTTATATGTTCCTTTTTCTGGTTTAAGTAAGGTGGGCTGTCCACTGAAGTACAAACAGTTGATAAATTTGGTCAGTGGATAAGATGACATATCACGATTACTAAGTACTTTGGCACCTACCTACTATCCCTCCTACCACTCTTCCTTCCAACAGGCCTGTGTTCCCCTTGATCACAAGAACCCACAAATGCCGTTTATTTGCAGTCAGATTAGGTTTATGTGATAACGCACATGCGACTCACAAAGATACATACAGTATCTACAGATGTAAATAAGGTGGCTGCAGCAAACGGATTGAGCCACCTTTTCTTGTCGGGTTTTCAAAAGCCCAAGGTCAGACAAAAGCCTGTAGCTGCCACCATACTGCTTCCCATGTGCTCCAATAGGAAATCTAACAAACTCTACATTGCTGGGATTTGTCACCTCCCAGACTTGCTCCCTAACGTGTTGCATCTTCTCACCTTCTCAGATGCTATGTTGGCAAGTGATGATAATTTACTTTGATATCTGATGTTTGTATCCACCACCAGTGCCTGATAACCCTTCACAAATACTGTGTCACTCTTATACAGCTCATTTTAGTGATCTCTTAGAAGTGGCTTGTGAAACCTGTCTTCTAGTCCCAACATGGCCATAACACCAGGGCACACTTGTGCGACGGAACAGCCAGATTAGGTGAAAGCACCTTCAGAAATTCCACCTTGACCAACACCAAGTGAAGCACCGAGAGCCCGCAGTAGAGGAAGCCACCCCAAAAAAGGAATCCATCGTGTGGAATTGCAAAGCCACTCTCGTGTGGCCTAGCACAGGGATGGAGAGAAACGGCTCAGCTGGGAGCCATTGGTCCAAAATTAATTTGGCAGTGTTTTCCTTTAAAAACATCACACAGTGAGAATGCCACTGGGATGTCATTTTTTTCTGTTACTGTCATACTGCAGAACTTGTGTCGGAGGAGCAGCAAAGAGAATTGTTGGATATTGATGGTTCCTCAGAGGTGATGGAGGATGGGATCAGGAAGCTAAATACCATCGGTCATTACGAGGTAAGCACAGAAGCTGTACCAATGAATCGAGAAGCAGCTTCGCCCCCACTCCCAAGTGCAAGAGCTGTCTGCACAGAAGTATCTTGATTGATCAAAATCTTGAAGACGTAGCTGAGCATCATCAACAGAAGGAAAGAAATGTGTGACACACAACTTTCTTGCCAATGAGTCATATGTTTTCTGTTACTTTTCAAAGGTCTGCTGGTTGCAGGCTTGCTTGGTTCAAGCATATCAGGTAAACTGTCACTTCTGTTGAGCATTTCAGTTAAAACAGCATCTGATGTGAATGTTGCCCTGAGCCTTTTCTGTAATATTTTCTGCTGATTATTTTTTGTTGCACGATGAGCAATTGTTTACCCCTTCCCACCTCATATTTTGATTGTCTGAATAGGTGTTAATGATACTTGTGAAAGCCCAATGAGAGTCAGAATAAAAAGGACTGATGAGTTTGCCCACTCTTCTCTTGAGATCCCCTGTGTCAGTCTTCTTCACCTTTTTCTCTGTTTCCATCTACTGTTGCCACTTGTACTGTAAGTTTTCCCCTCCACTACCAATTGCGCCTGTAAAACTGTGATAATCTGTCCATCATGGCAACAACACACAAGGCTGCAGCTGGTGGTGGAGCCCTTCTGGGTGTAGCACATTGCAAAAGCACAGCAAGCAGCATTGCCTGTCTAAGGAGTTTCCAGTGACACCAGTCAAAATAGAGGCTGGGGTAAAATGTGCAACAGATGAATGGGTTCAGGTGATACGGTAGCTCGTATTTTGGTGCTTACAGATAGACTTTAGAAATGAGGTTAGTAAGCTAAGTGTTTGTAGTGAGCTTTTCTTCATGCCTCATTGAATTTGAAAGTCTGGCTTTTAACACAATAGTTGATTTTTATATATTTAGGAGTTTTGCTGATGAGTGTAGGTCTGTGCCATGCACCGCGGCATGGGGAGTGCTGAGAAACCTGCGCCAGCCCTGAGCATGTTGCTGTTTGCATGGGCAAGTACAGTGCCATCCACAGCGAGGAACATGCGCTCCCAGCAGGGCTCTTTGTAGCTTGGGCAGAGCACAAGGCTGCTCAGATCTGGAGCAAGCTCATTTGGAGTCGCTTTACAGATTTCTGTAGGTGTTTGTCGCTCTCCTTACCTCCCAGCGAGGCAGCAGTGAACCCAGATGTCCTGAGTCACCATCCAGTGTCTTAAATACAGCTTTTCCTGTGCCTCTCTTGAATCTTGTCTATAGGTTAACATGGGACTTCCCTCCACTTGTAAAGTTTTTGTACAAATTAGGAGATTTGTAGTGCTACAGTCAGAGAGTCTGTGCAGCAAAGGTCAATGTAGATTTGAATCTGATTTGATATTTGAACTTCTGTCTCACGAGATCCTACCTGCCCTCTTTTCTGCAGGCAGCTATTGCAAGGGCTCCCTCATTTTCCCTGACAGCTTTTTGCACTTGCTGAGAACACAGAATACCGTGGCTCATGGGTGCAAATGACTCTGCTCCAGTTGGTCGCTCCTATCCCTGGGTATCTTTGTCCCAGCCATTGTTTTTGTCTGTGGTTTCTGCAGGCAGATGCAAGTTAAGTTGGAGGTTCAGTTGTTTTTGCAAAGCTGTAACTACACTAATTATAGCTTAGCAGCTGCCTTATGGAAATTGTGCTGGGTATCTCTGTTATTTAGTTCCATTTTTCTGACACTAACAAAATAATGTACATTTTAGGCAGAAGGGTAGTGGCATTTTAGGCAGTGGCTTAGTGGCAACTATCAGCCATTAGCATATCTAGTTTCTTTTCTTGTATACATATTAACGCAAAAAGGAACATAAAGGTGTCCAGTAAGTAACGGAAAGGAAAATTGCATTCCCAGTGCGAGAGTAGTGATGTTGCCTGAGGATATTTCAACAGTGCCTAGAGTTTCGTGGCAAGCCTGAATTTTTCTTTATGTTCACCAGCCTTAAATGCTAGAAAGTAACCAGTTTTGAAAGTGGGAAGTACCATCAAATCTTTTTGAGATACTGGAGCTTGAGGGTTGTGTTGTAAAGGTACCAGAATCACCAGTCGCCCTTGAAAAAGTAGACTTCATTTTTGCATTGATTTTTAAACTGCACGAGGGGAGGATGTTTGCATTTTTGTCTGTTGTGTCTCGGACTTGTGTGTTCCTTTTGCTCTAATTTTTTGCTCCTAGTAGGGTTTTTGATGTGATTATGTATGAGGTCTGCTCTGTTGTTTGTATGAGGATAACCACACGCCTGGAAAAGAAAGTTGCTGTTTATCATGATGTCCTATTTCCCAAGCAAGAAGAGAGCTGGAGAACAAATCTCCAATTTCTCTAACCTGTAGCAGCTTTGCAGGTTCCAGGAGCAGGAACAGCCCCAGACAGTGTGATCTGGAGAGTTCACTGACAGGAACTGGGTTATAGGGAGGACAGGAGGCCTGGAGAACGAGGAAGAGGCACAGAGCCACACTGCTACATCTTCTGTTTTGCAAAGGAGGGGCACTCCACGTTGTGTGGATCTGAACAGATGTCCCCTCTCCCTGTTTGTCCCCGTCAGTAACGCACCTGACAAAATAAAGATGTTTTGAGGTGCCCATGGGAGCAGCCCACCATGAAAAGTGATTTTAGGCAGCAGGACACAAAAAGAAGGGCTTCTTTTTATTTTTATTGGCTCACGTTGAAAGAAACAGCAAGGATGGCTGCTGCAGCAGTGGTAAAGAAGGAAAACACATTCTACTTAATGCTAAAAGCATCATTTGTCCCAGAAATAAAACCCAACTCCTCTGGTTCCTGGAGGGAAGCACAGTTCTGCCTTCGAGCTCTGCCCGTTTCCCTCAGGCCAGGAGCCCACACATTTCGGCACTGAGCTGCTCTCCTGCTTCTTGGCAAGGGAGCGGGGGCCACGCATTGCCCCCACTGCTCTGGGAGCGCTGCTCCTGTTTACCATTCTTCAGGGCCACGTAGGAGGACTCTCTGGGTGTTTGTGTCACGTCAGAAGCTGGTCTTAGAGCACATTCCCACTCGTAGCATGGGTTTTAAGTGCTCTGTGTTATCTGAAAGAGCTCTGAAACACTGTATGATAAATGGAAACCCTGCAAAAAACCATACTTATAAAATAGATTGCACCTACTTTCCAGGAGCAAGTGGAAGCGCAGATTTCTTTGGCGCAAGACACAGCTTTTGATAGAGTATCTTAATGTTTAAACTGGTTTCTCACACCAGGCTGGCTGCCAAGGTTTAAAAAACACTTAAATTATTTTGGCAGAGTTCCCTTCCTAGAACTGGCCAGTTGTTTTTGTAATTATAGAGGGAAGTACACTAGCACTTGGCAAGACCCAGCATTTGACAGCAGAGCAGTGGTGTAGTTCTCAGCAGGAGCCGTTAGTTACTCTTTGACAATAAAACCATGACTTGCCAGTTTCTTTTAAAGATAATAGTTGCCATCCTGGCAGCACTATAAATTCAGGGAAGGAAAGGGGAAGATTTTTCCTAGAAATCCCAAGGTAGCTAGATACATATCTTGACCTTACAGTCCACAGAGTGTAAATATTTTGTTGAGTTTTAAAACAGTTCTTGGGAGCACCAGGCACCCTCAACATAGCCCTTCCAGGTACACCACGGTGGCAACGGAGTGGCTGACACCCTCTGGTGCTGCCACACACCTAAGGACCGAGGAAATGAAACTTGAGGATTTTTTGAATTCTATACACTTTTGTTTCAACATAATATGTTTGGTTTTGCTTCCAGATTTCAAATGGAGCCACCATAAAAGTCTTTAAAAAGAAGGCAAATACTCGATCAGGTAACGAACTGCAACCTGTTTAATCTTTTGTGGACAATGGGCTGGGAATGCAGAGAGCTGAGATGTGACAAGCTGCATCTCGGTCCATAAGAGGTCAGAAAAATTGGCACTTCTTTGATACAGCTGAGCCAAATGAAGAGCCATGATACCCTGGCTCTGGGCCTCTGTCAGGCACAGTGGGCTTAGGAGAAGGGATGAAGGCTAATGAGAGAAGGACTGAAGGACTTACAGTCCTCAGCAAACGAATGCTTAAGGATACAGCCTTATCAGCAGGACAGCAGGTTGGGAAGCCCGGGTGACACCAAGCGCTGTCTGGTGAGACCAACACAGGGAACATGCCCTGCTCTGGTGCCCAGAGCATCACAGACATAGTGGGGCACTGTCCAGAGACAGGCATGACAAAACCCCACAGTTTTGGGATTTTCTTTATTCTCTTGACCATGTTTCTGAAGGCTTTGACTCGGCCTTCTCAACAGCAGGTCAGGAGTTCAAGGGTGCTTACCAGGGGTCAGTTCATCTCACCTGCCTCTGTGATGCAGGTTGCTCCAGGCCAGCTGATGCCTCAGGGGACATGGACTTTCTGTAGCCCCTGGGGAGAAACAGACACTCCTTGTGTGTCATTCCCCTCACCGTCAAAGTGGACATCTAAAGTTAGGAGAGATGTGTCCCTGAGGTTGAGGTCAGTGGGATGGCATCGCTCTCTCCCTCAGGAAAAACAGGGGTGTCCATTTTCAGCCATCACTTTCAAGCCTGACCTCAACCCACCTGCACCAAGCACTCCTACAGACTAAACCAATGCGATCATCTCATCCTGTTGTCCTCCTTTCCAAGGAGCTGCGATTTGCTGCCAGCTTACCCCAGCAGCAGATGATGTTGCTCTAGCGGAGTGGTCTGAGCTGCAGGTTGGCACTGGGGAGGTGAGACAGGACCTGTGTGTTTCTCAGAGGCTTCCCCCGCACTGCAGACAGGAAAGCGTGATGCCAAGCTTGCCGATGCTTGCTCGGCATCCTGCTGTGCACTTCCCTGCTGCACAGCCCAGAGCCCAGCAGAATCCACAAGCTTGTAGCTGTTTCATTAATGCCATGTTTGCTCTCTGCTTTCTGTTGTTTAGATGTGGACTACTCGGATGAACACTGTCATTTGGTGAGTTCAGTCATTACACTGTTCAGTAGATTTAATACTGAGCTGTATTTGTATCTGTGTAATCTCTTTAATCTCTTCACGACAGATTTTACCAGACTCCGAAGCAAACAAAGATGTGAAAGGAGCAGGTCACAAAGGGAAGCAAAAATTCAAAGTGAAAGAAATGTATCTGACAAAGCTTCTGTCAACCAAGGTAAATTGTAAAGGCCTTATTTTGTGGGAGGGCTAATGTTAGGCTTGGCTAATTTGGCACAACAGAAGTAGAAATTAAAGCAGAAATTATGCAGACTTCCTGCATGTATATCAAAGGTTAAATAAAAAGGTTGCTTATAAAAAGCACTGTGCTAACTGGTTTATCACCTTTTGCAAAGAGACACATTTGAGGTTTTCTAATGCTAGAGTTTTAAAACTGTCTCTAACTCGCTATCTCTATCTGCTCAGTAAGCACAACCTTTTTTTCTCAGGTTAAAGAAAAAAAGGTAGTTATTGATCTTATAGAAAGTGAGTTTTGCCACTGAATCCCACAGAAAGAGAATGATCCTTTTGGGACTGACAGCTTTCAGCCAGCAATCTCCTCACTCTCCACTAGAGTTTTCCCATCTTAGAGACAGCATCCAAAGCCTGAGTTTCACAAAATACTGCCCATGAAATAATCTTTTAGGGTCTCAAAATAAGCATCCAAAAAAACTAGATTAATTTAAAAAACAATGTCCCTAGGATTTATAATGTGATTACCTAATTTATAAAATGCGCATTCCTTAGGAATGAGCCCCGCTGACTCCCTCTGGTAATGTCATCTTGTTTCTGACTTACTCAAAGGGGTTATAAAAATCTTTGCAACAGCATATTACTTAAAATATCAGTGCACAACACTGAGAGCTGTGCGATACAAGAGGCCTGAAGGGATGGTGATTATGGCCCTCTTGCATTTAAAACTCTATCAATCATTATTTAATTAGATTGTTGATAGCATCTGAAGTAATGCAGGACACTACCCAAAGTGTGAGTAAAGGCTGGTCATTTTTCATTAGCTGTGGAAACTAACATAAGCCCTTAAGGAACTGCTGGGGTAAACCAGTAATATCTTACAGTGGGAGACTGAAGTACAAAATAAAAGATCAGGCTCTTAAGAAACAGTCATTTTAATTTAAAGGGCTTTAAATTAATCATCTCTTTCTCCAAAGTAGGACAGTACTCTAGCAACAGCGCTGTGATACCCTTCACTGGGAAATGCCACCTGTGATAACGCCATGCTCTGAAGGAAATTGCATTTCCCACGTGTGTCTCTTTCTCTCTCTCCCCCATGCACACACTCAGACACAACTGCAGAGTTTGCCACGTGAAATGAACTGGCCAGTTGCGCATCAAGGCCCTGGGTTACACTTCAGTCCTCCTTGTTGAGGGAAGATTGGGCCGAACTGAACTTCAGAACAGATGTGAAGAAAAAAACCCTCAAGACAGTGTTTCGCTTTGTTTGCATACGTGATGATGTCAGTGAGTCCATCAGCAATCAAGCCTTTGCTTTTGTGAGCCAAATAGCTTCACTTCTGGATCAGAAATACCCAATTTTCAGTTCTTTTCTGTAATATTGGTGTCTTTATCTGCCACCCAAAGCTGCTATCGTAGAATTAGACCGAGCTCCACGGTCACTTGGCTATGAAGAGTTGATGAGCACATGTGATCAACGTGGGTCTCAAATGGCACCATGAAGGCCAGTGCCCTAGAAAACTGATTAAACTCTGTTTGCTCACCTCCCTCTTACTTCCAGTCCCAAGTTCCAAATGCCTTTATCAACAGTGCCAACAGTATCCAAAGAGTTGATGTTGTCTTTGTTCAGGAGACTCAACAAGTGATTCTTTCCACCTACGATTTGTCACAAAGTTCACCACAATTCTTCTGTTGATAAAGTGATAGGACATGTGACATTTGAAAGCAGCTCATTATAGTGTATTTGTACTTTCATTTTTGTTGTTGACTGGCTTGTTTGCCGATAACCTATGGCCTAGATGTTTGCCACAAGCATATTGTAGTTTCTGTGTGTGGTTGCCCTGGGGCACGCTCGGCTCTCTGAGACAACAAATCCTATTAATTTCTTGTGTAATAGTAGCGCAGTTCATGTTCTTACTTTTCAGGTTGCAATTCATTCGGTTGTTGAAAAGCTCTTCAGGAGCATTTGGAGTTTACCCAACAATAAAGCACCTGTTGCCATCAAGTACTTTTTTGACTTTCTGGATGCCCAGGCTGAGAGCAAAAAAATTACTGACCCTGATGTGGTGCATATCTGGAAAACCAACAGGTAAGCCCAAGTAATGTGTGCAGGGGTGCGTGCTCTCCCTGAAAATGTAGTTGCAAAGCTGGAACACGTCACTTGTGATGAAAAGAGTAAGATTTGGGCATGTCTGGGTGAAGATGTGGTTTGGCTTTGTGTATCCCAGTAATTTAGTATATTGATTGGATACTGATACAAACCACTGTAGCTTCCAGCTCTTCTGTGTCTGCAGACTGCTTCACACTCAGAAAGGTTGAGGCATTATTTGAAGATGTAAGTGTGATTGACTGATGTGTTTGCTCTGTAGCCTTTGTTCAATGATCTCTTTTTCTAACATGAATAAGCAGCCCAGAAAAGCGCTTGCAGTGCAATTAAACGTCCATTTTAAAGCAGCTGCACAATCTGAGTGCTTAAGTTTAAAGATGCTTTTTTATTCTCTGTCCAGTCTTCCTCTTCGCTTTTGGGTGAACATCCTGAAGAATCCTCAATTTGTCTTTGACATTAAGAAGACTTCACATATAGATGGCTGCTTGTCTGTAATCGCACAAGCTTTCATGGATGCCTTTTCTCTAGCAGAACAGACACTGGGGAAGGTAAATGCTGCCCTTCCAGTCTTTTGCTCGATTTTTTTTCAGCTGTGTCATGATTCAGGGGATGAAGTCCTGGATCTGCTCATGTCAGGGGCAAAACTGTCAGTGGTTTCCTTAAGCTGCGTTTCCATTCCTAGTTGCTCTGCCTCATGAGGCTTTGAAGGATTCATCGGAGTAGACAGATGCAGCTGTTACAACGTCATATTTATAGCTTAATGCTCCTTATCTTCTCTGCAGTTGGTTTCTGCACAGTGTGTTTATAGAATATGTGGAAGAGAATGGAAATTGTACGATTTTAATGAAGTTTTTATGAATTTTTAAACAAAGGTCTTTAAAGTATTAACCTTATTTGCTAAGTAGTCCAAATTTTGTTTGCCACCCGCCAATGTGCAGAAAACACACATAGTAAGCTGCTGCTGGGAGCTGTAGGAATCCTTGAAAGAGCTATTAATTTTGAAACAGTTCCCTTCATATGTGTTGGTTCCTCCCTTTTTATATGCAGAAGTATTTGCTGGAGTAACAAGTGCAGCAATTTTATGTTCCAAAGCTCCTTAGTAGAGTGTCCAGAACTCTGGGGATCAGAAATACTTAATTTTCCCTGAGGATATTTTCCTTTTATTTGGACGAAAGCAGGAAGCATTTGTTCAGGCTCATAGTACCCAGGAAAAACAGGCTAGAGATTTTTTTAGCCTAAAAAAAATTTATGTAAAAATGGACTAATTTCCTATGTGATCTGAACCAACTGCTTATCTGTTAAAGGTACATAACAAATAATGTGCCCATTTATCTTATTTTAAGTGCAAAGTGTCATGAATTAAAACTAATCACATCAATTACTTGATGGAAAACCTGCAAATTAGCATGGTCTGTTAGGTTTCTATGCTTAACATTCATCATGAAGTACTGTTCATACAGCAGCTCCCATTAGCCGTTTGAAAAAGGGTGATGAAACCTGAAAAAGGTTTGCAACGCAGTAAGCAACCTGTGGCCTTTCAGTACTAAAATATCTTTACAGCCATGATTTTTAGCCTTCTATCTTAAAACATTCTTTAGCCACTCAGAAAACAAACATTCAAATCATTTCATCACGCAGTGGAAATGTTAGTGACAAGATATCACATGATTGTGTCATTTGTTCCCCAGAATTTAAACTAGAGCAGTGACAGGAAACTCCCAGCCCCCACTTTTACATGCTGAAAACATGGTTTCCAGGTGGGGCTCCGGCTTCTGCCACAAACATCAGCATTTATTTCCTTGGGAGAGCCTCGAGCTGCCTGGTAGGTCAGTGCTGACTTGGGTTGTTGAAGCCATGGGGGAAAAGAACTAGATCCCTTTGGCTGTGGGTGCCTGGGAGCCAGCTCCCCACATGCCTGAACCCCTGAGGGGGAGGAGTACAAACCAAAACGTTTTAGGGGAACCTCTAGGATCTAAGCGAGGCTTTCTGGCAAGTTTAGCCCAGGGGAGCTTCCCACAGCGCTGCTGTGTCCTGCGTGTAAATAGGGTCCCAGCCTCAAGGCCTTTGGTTCGGTTTTCACAATCTGCCAGGTTCCGGGGAGGGGCGAGGAGAAAGTAAGAAAGAAAATTCTGTCTAAGGGACAAGTGTTCATCTAAGGGACAAACGTTCATCACTGCTGATGCCAAGAGAAATAATTATATGGCAACTGTCATGAAACACAATGCACTATTACTGAGGTCCCGCGTCTGTTCTTCATCTTTATTTCATAACCTTGGTTCCCTGCATAAAACCGCTGCGAAGAGAAATGAGTCACACAGAGAAGAGACACAATTAGATGCAATTAACTATGTGGAGGTGGAACAGTAGGAAATCTGTGCTATGGAAATTGACAAGGCTTCAAATATTTTCTTTTAAGGAAGCACCAACAAATAAACTTCTTTACGCTAAGGACATTCCACTCTACAAGAAGGAGGTGAAAGCGTACTACAAAGCCATCAGGGATCTGCCTCCACTGACCACTTCAGAGGTTGAAGAATTTCTAACTCAGGAATCTATGGTACGGTTGAGAAGTGGGAACTTCCTTTGCTTTCATGGGAAGTTTTTTTAAAAAGGAGAACTATCTGACCCAAACCGTTTTCTGTTTCAGAAACACGAAAATGAATTTAATGAGAAAGTGGCCTTGATTGAAATCTACAGATACATAGTGAAATATTATGATGAGGTAAGCCTGTCTGCTATTCCTGCTTAGCCCCTTAATGTTAACTTGCCACCTCCACCTTGAAAGTTGGGCTTGACAAAGCAGCCGAGGGCTGGCCTGGCGTGTGTCTTATGGGTTGCCCACTCCAGAGAGAGCCTGGACTGATGCAGCCAAGGCTGCTCCTCCCGCTGGGCTGTCACCTGTACTGTCACCACTGTATTCCACAGAGACAGTAGCAATAAAATCCTCCCTGTGCAAGTTTTGAGAAAGTTCCTGTGTAGTCTAGGCGTCTTGTTTTACCATGTTTGCAGAGTATCTGCTATTGCCTGTCACAACTCCTGTGCACACACTCCATTTCCCTGGAGATTCAGAAATCAGATTAGACTGTAGCACCAGGGATCTCAATTTAACAGTCAATACAAACACCTCAGCAGAGCACACTCAGCCTTACAGCAAGAGGTGTCTGCTCCTTTCCCGTCACAGCCCTCTTACGCTCTGCTCTAATAGTCTTTCTCTTAAAGAAAAGAAGCTATAGCTTCCAGTCCCTGCTCTTGCTAACAAAAGAAACCTTTTCTCAACTGCAGGCACTTAGTCATAGGCTACCTCTAAGCTGCTTTGTACGAAAAATCCCTGCCCTCTGCTTTGCATGATAGGATTCTCCACTCCATTTTGCTCGTCGTCCTTAACAGCGGCTGCGGCTGCGTGTGCCTGTGTGGGGAGGCAGATAAGAGCCAGCTGGGGTGTGTTGCCTGAAGGCCTCCTCACCACTTCCAGCAGGTTGTCTGGGTCTCCCAGCAACCAGACCTTTCTCTCTTTCATCCCCAGCAGCAGCACAGCAGCAGCGCTTGCTGTAATCATCTGGCTTTCAGTCACCTGTTAGCCAGCTTACCGCTTCTGAGCTCCAGCATCTCAAATTATCTGGGTTCAGCATCAAATCTTTGCCTCTTAAAAGAAGTTTGGGATGATACCGGGAATAGCACTACACTTTATTAAGCTCGTTAAAATTGTTGACAGAGGAGATTTCAGAATACTTTCTCATTTTAGTGCCCATTTTCCCTTTTTTGGGGCGAGTCCTGGCTAAACTCACCCCATCCTCAGAAGGAAACCCTCCCTCTGCTCTTCCCCTCTGGCTTTTGACTGGGAACAGCCAAACCTCATTCACTGTTTGCTGAGATCTCAGTCGCTTTGTAGAGTTGCCAGCCAAGAGTTTTCAGACAGCAGTAACGCTCCTTCCTATCATCTGGGCTGGTGCCAAGTGGACCAGTTAGAGGAAGAGAGGTAGTTTATCTCCCTTAGTTCACAGGACAGAGAAGGAGCAATAAAATATCATTTGCAAATCTGCTGTAGGGTAAAACTGGAGTGCTGGCCTTGCCTCACACTTCAAGAGATGAACACGTGTTGGATTTGTTTGGGGGTTTTTGCTTGGCTCTGTCATTCTTTTGTGGAAGTGCTGCAAATCCTGTAATCGTAATGACTTGAAAGCACAACTACCAAAATAAAGTGTTCAAGTCAGAAAGGAATGTTTACATTTAGGCAGGCATTCAGATGGATTTCTCTGCCAGGAGTTGTTGGAATGCAGAAAAGCAGACTTTGAAAAGCAGCAAGTAAAATAAGTGCTAACAAAATTATTCTTTTTTTTTTTTTGCTAATTGTTAACAGATTGTCAGCAAACTCGAGCGAGAACGGGGGTTTGAAGAAGTCCAGAAACAGCTCCAGCAAGTAAAAGCCTTATTTGATGAAAAGAAAAAATGCAAATGGCTTTGAGCAGAGCACTGACTCACAGCATCACTGTGGGGGATTTTAAGTAAGTGCTACTGCTCCCTAAACTGTTTTGACTGACTATATGTGCAGGGTTTGAAACATTTGGACACTCTTCTCCACTCTGACCATTCCAAGTAACAGCTACGTTTGGGAATGATGTACGGGCATGGTTACATATTCAAATATGGGCACGTGAAAGTGAAAGTGAGTCTCGTGTTGGCAGGGCCAGCATTTTTAGGTACTTGAACACACATACCTTTTGGTTCAAAAATACTGCCTAAGTAAGCTTTCTGCTTACTTATAAACAAGCTCGTAGGAGATGCACAAAACACACTGCAAGTTCAGAGTTGCCCATGTGAACTTGTGAGTAGCTTGGCTCTTTTTTTTTTAAGAGAGAAAGCTGATGTTTCGCCACATCCTTTAAGCAGCCCTGGCAATCTGTGAGGATGAGTTCCGGCTTCAGAATACGGGTCAGCTGCAGTTTCCTTCCTTCCAGACAGATGTACACTGGTTCCTGTTTGGGAAAAAAAGACAAAAAAAAAAAAGCACCAAAGTGACACTTGGGACAACTGTGTTTGGCAGAAGAAGTGTGTCTGAGGTTTGAAGTCCAAATGCGTCATGGCAGGACTTCTCTTCCTTAGGTTAGAAATTCCGCATGCAAAGTGAAGCCCACACTGAGCAGGGGAGGAGGTTTTTGAAGACGGGCACCAGACCGGCATCAGTCTGTGTTTACATTTCTACCTTTCCATCCTTGAATAAGCTGTGAAACACTTGGGACCAGCTTCACAGGTGAAACCTGCACCCCATCAGAACACCATTGTGATTTGATGAAGCAGCTGCCAATAGCTGCACTTTGGTGCACAAACCTGCACTCAGGTGCATGATCAGCCTGTGCACCAGTGCTGAGAGTCTTGCCCAGTCTTGCCATCCTCCTGCAAAGGCCTCACAAACCTAAAGCCAGCATTTTATTTATTTTTCTTTCCAGGTTGTCCACACAAAGGCTTCATCAAAAGCCTTGTTAGTTTAATAAAGTGTAAGAACAGGAGGGCTGGTGTAATCTCTGAGTGATGCAAACATGAGAGCTGGGCTTGGGGATGGGGAGGGAGTAACTGTCCGCCTTAGTCCTGCGGGGCTGTGTTTTGAGGCTTGCCTGGTTTCAAAGCAAGGTGTCCATTACATTTGCATTGGTGGCTAACGTTAGCCCAGCTGGCAAGCAGGCCCGTGGCCACGCTGCTGAGACAGGGCTGGCGCAGCGGCTGCCGTGTAAAGCCAGGGAGGAGCAGCCGCGGCTCTGGCGCTGCTGCCGCACCAGCACAGCCCTGTCCTCCTCCACAGCACCGAAAGGTTTGTTGGAAAAAAAGCAAACACACACACACACAAAAAAATAACGTTGCCTACTGGTCTGCCCCCTCCCTACCGTGTGATTGCACAAGTTGTACCTCTTGCATATCAGAGAGGGCAGCCACCAACCCATACTGTGATGGCTTTTTTTTTTTTTAATTCAAGTCTTATATTTGCTGTTAAGTTTACACTTTATACTTGATGGAATGTATGGCTTTGTTCAGGAAACTGCACTACAATGTTGCAGTACTTTCAGCAGTTCTCGACTCTGCCTGGCACAATATATTTTGATAAGTTTAATTTTAATTGGAAAAAAAAATTGATAAACACCCCAACCCCAAGTTATCTTGCCCTCTGTCCTAAAGGAGTGAACTGTGGCTTGAAAAGCACTTAAGCTTAGAATACCTGTACTTAAGGGCTTAATTTTTAATCATTGTTAACCTAACATTTAAAAGCACCATCAAATAAATTTTAAAAAGCACAGTAATTAATATTAAAGGAGGAGCATAAGCAGATTACTCTTTCCAGCTAGAAAGATGTCTCAGCAGTTCTGTTCCACTTCAGGTGTTTGCTGGCAGTGCAGTCGAACGAACTGTGATAGTTTTGTTCAACAGTAACCTTCTGTACAGGCAGAAAGAAAACCCCCAAGATTTCTGCTTGAAAAAAAAGCTGTAAAATATAATCTGTTTGCGTGTGTCTGATCCTGTGAACTTCACTATGTGTGTTTATATGATGAGGAAATGAAAAAAAAAAAATCAGTCCTATTCTGTATTTGTACTACTGCTTGTTTGCTACAATAGCTTTAATGATTTCTAGAGATTACGTATGTGTTGAAGCAGGTCCTGTAGCTTTAGCCTACAGCCTGGAATAGGGTTATTGCCTTTTATTCAAGCCTCCTAAACAGTGTCACTCTGTTAGTAAACCATGTGAAGTCATGCTGGGACTTTGTAACCCATCAAGTGGATCTCACGAAGTGATGTGAAGTATAATTAAGTGATTGTGACTCGTTTTGGTAGGTTTGGGTCAGCACACAAAGCATCAGCACACCTTCCGTATTTGCAATTCACTGTTACTGCTACACGGACAAAAGGAACCACCTCTGACTAAAGCTGTATTATGGCAACCCAACAACTCTAACAGCATTCTCTGAAATGAAAGCAAACTTCTCTATTTTCACATGTTTACAGGCAAACTGCTATGACAAACAGCATATTTTCTAACACTAGCTTACAGAGCATTATTTTGCAGTCATCTAGTTTAAAGTCAGATCTTACTAATGTGTAAAGTAATTCCTGTTGTACAGAAGTTAACCTGTTGTTTAAAATGAATGGTTAAAAAAAAGTGCAAATGGCAAATACATGTTGGTGTTTGTATGGGTTTATCTAGAATAAAATGCATTTGGAGGTTATTTTGGTTAACTTGTGTACTTTAAAATGGTTACGAAAGCGAGCACAGCTTGTAGCAGTGCCAAGGTCATGCAAGGAACAGAGGGTAAGTCACTGACAGGTGACTGGACAAGGGGTACAGCCACGCTCCCGGCCCCGTGAGGTGCCGAGGCAGAGCCACATGGGTGAGCGCTGTGTGTCACAAACTGCTCACGTCACTCTCAAGTTAGGAAGCACAAAAAGCGGAATAATAGAATCAGTTTCATTGGAAAAGACCTTTAAAGATCAAATCCAACCATTAACCTAGCATTAAGTCCACCACTGAACCATGGCCCTAAGCAACACATCTATGCACCTTTTAAACCCCTCCAGGGATGGTGACTCCACCACTTCCCTGGGCAGCCTGTTCCAATGCCTGACAACCCTTTCCATGAACAAATTTTTCCTCATATCCAATCTAAACCTCCCCTGGCACAACTTGAGGCCATTTCCTCTCATCCTCTCACTTGCTACTTTAGAGAAGAGACCAACACCCTCCATGCTACAACCTCCTTTCAGGTAGTTGTAGAGGGAAGGTAGGATGCAGCCCAGGTGGTGCTGGGGCAGAGGGGACTGGCCCAGAGCCCCGCAGCTGGGGAGCAGTGGCAGGGAAGGGGTGGCTGGGGGATCCCAGCAGCCTTTCCCCCGTGAGGAGCAGCAGCAACCTGAAGATGCAGCACCTGCTCCACCTCCACACAATGCTTGGGAGCCACGCTGCAACTTCATGGCTTTAAGGCTCTGAGAATATGATGATACTTCTACAAAGTTAAAAATGTTAAAAACAAGGATAAACTGATAACTGTTCTTTCAGGAGAGGGTGGCGCAGGGAGAGGAAATTGCCTCTTGCGCAAAGAGCCTGAGACAGACCAGGAAAGGGAGCCCACAAACCAGCAGAAACCATCATCCTTCCTCCTGCCGTTACCCTTTTCCTGCCTCCAAAGGCTTCTCCGGTTTGTATAAACCGCCCTCCCTGCCCCCACCACCACATAAGGTCCTGCTGAAGACCAGATCTCCAGCGTCAAGGACAGAAATACAAGGCTGCCAAGAGCCAGCTCTTGGCAATCATCATGTACTGGAAAACGTTTGTGACCATCACACTTGGCAAAGCTGGCTCAGGCACAGATTGTTACTTTTTCCAAATTAATCCTCCACGAGACAGTAGCAGTGGCTTCTGTTACTTCAACAGTGACGCTTTTCCTCAGAGAAGTCTCAAAAATTCCCCAAGAAAGTGCAGTGCAATGCTCATCCTTAGGTGCTGTGTGGAAAAATCAAAATTGCAGCCTCTGGAGAGAAAAGCTCAGTAACAATGTCACCAGATGCAATGGAGTTATTGAGTTGTCTGTTACTACAGCCTAGCAACAACACCAAACAAGCTGTTAAAAGAAATCACAATGCATATCTTACTGTCTCATACTTTCACTCTTTTGAAAACAAACAAACAAGAAACACAGATAAAACCATTCCTGCACTTCCAGGAAAGTTTTCACTATCAAGTCAAAAAAATGAATTGATCCTTTACCAGTTTCTGTTACTAAAGTAAAAATGAAGGAAAAAAATTAAATAAACACATTAATCCTTGAATAAATAAATTTATTGTAGTTAAGTAAACAAATTGCAGTTAAGTAAACAAATTCCTGTAGCAACAAATTCCAACTTAAATTTTCATAATGTGAAGGCAACCTGTTATACTTCATCTCTACTACAACATAGTAAAAAACCCCTAATTATTGCTTATTCCTGTTATAAAAATACAAAAGGTACATTGTCAAGGGTAGCAAATAAAACTTTCAGCACTTTTTCTATTTTATCCTCTCTATCTGCATGGGAACTTCAAAACAACAATCCAAATGTGGATTACAGCATTGTTAAAAAAAAAAAAAAACAGTCAAAACATCAAACCAGCAAAACTCCACACCCGATCTAAAGAATTTATAAAAAATATTTGGTTTTGATTTTTATTTTAAATATCAGCACAAGCCAAATCTTCATAAATGCTTTTAAAGTTGCATGTGATGAGATTATTTCATATATTTTGACTTTCAAATAATTTTACATCATTTATCTATCTAAAAACATTTCAAAATGTAGTTCATCTTGCAATGCTTGTGTGTCAAACCATTATATCTGATAATTTATGACAGCCTATCAAAAATAAATACAAAACTATGCAGAATATACTTTACACTATTCAGGCACATAAATACATGTTTTTGGCAAAATATTAAAAGCCTGTACACAGGATAAGCTGTTGAAAACTAACAGCATGTGGAGTTTGCAGATTTTATTTGGAGTTCTCGCTTTGTGCATCACCTTCTCCAACCATCTTGGTTCTACCTGAGTCCCTGTATGTGCGCAACGTTACTCGCTCTCTAGGTGGTCCCAGATCTTCCAGCTGTTTTCTCTGTGTGTTTTCTAGTTCTTCCAACCGCTTGCGAAGCAGGGAGAGCTCTCTTTGATGCTGTTCCTCCTTGAAATGAAAAAAAAAAGTGGCTCTATTACATTTTGCACACCTCCAAGGGACCAAAATGAGCAATAATTTCACTTTCTTTACTGATTTTAAAAATAAAAATTGTGAAGTCCCAAATATCCTTATTATATTTTACTCCTCAGTGTTTTGTGGGTATTGTTTTGACATTCATGATGAACAGCATCAGCAAGACAGATGTGTGCAGGTGTTCCTCCTCTCAGATGAAGCAGCACGTGGACCTAAGGTCTCAGTTACCAAGAATCTGTGCAGTCATCCTGGGCAACCTCAGCCTGAGAGATTTTTCACCCTCAGAAGGTCACCAGAGGAAGTAAAATTTAACCACACATGAAATCAAGAGCAGCAATACTGCTTTTTGATAATAAAACCATGATGTGCAACCAACACTATGGTATTTCTTGGTCAGAAGATGCCATTTAAAGCCTTTCAGGAGAAGGAAAAAGTATGGAGAACTGGGTTAAAACTGCCTGTTCATTACATTTTGTGATGTTCCATTTGTCTTTGAAGAACTCCCTCCTATTGTGAAGAAGGGAATATCACTAGAAACACTCCTCAAAGTTTCCTTGCTCTGTTCAAAGATGAAATACTCCTTCCTTAAGACTAAGGTCTGTGTTCCAGTACCATCTTTTGTTGTATTATTTTCCCAACTTGTAATATATCACCACCTGGAGATGGCCGAAGGACATTTCAGGCCCGGGAGGCAAGGCAGACAATGACATTATACTGACTGGATTGAGCGACGGCATGTTAGGATTCAGAATTAAACTCCGGAATTCATTGTGCCTGCGCTGCAAGTCCTTTAGTCTCTTCTGGAGGCGTGTGTGTTCTTCATAGGAAACATTCTGCCTAGAAAAAATAAGAGATTTCTTATTGCTAAAAACCTTTGTTATCCCAACACAGCAGCGGACCTTTCCACGAGTACTGTGCTGTTTACTGTCCCTACGAAGGAACGCTACGTACCAGAAGAACTGGAAGGTGGAAGAGCTGTGAATATTCTTTTGCTTACACGTCTATCTAAAAGTCCCTCTACACATTAAGCTATTGGCTGTATTATACGGATAAGAGTTTACACAGAATAAATTAAGTTTTCAATAGCATTCACAGTAGTGAGCCACATTAAATGATTTGAATCAAGCCCTCCAGAGGTGCTTAACGAAGAGGAAAAAAACTAAAAGCGTGTCTTTCAACAAGGATAATAAATCTGTTTCTCCTGCAGTTTTAAAGTCTTTTTCTTTCCTGTCTTCCCTTTAGTGTTACATACTGTACTTCCAACTCTAACCCTGCTTCACTGCCACCCCTCCGTTTGTACACGCTTCCTTCTTTTGAAAGGATTCCTGCAACTGCATCTATCAGATCTTTTTTGCTCATCTCTCCCCAAAGAGACAGCCCTGCAGTTCTCTTGTAAACTCTCAGCTGCCCATCCTAACTGGACTCCATTCACAGAATTCTAGTGCTGAAAATGCCATTAGATTAAACCAAGTGTCAGGTATCTTCAAAATCACTACATATTTGTAAGTCAGATCTTGGGCATATGTCATTTTTCAAGCTAAGAAAAAGCTTATTACCTATTTAGCACCTGATTTTCTTTTTCCAACTCTTCTAGCTTGGCTTCCAAAAGCTGTAGTTTCTCTTGCATCCTCCTGTGTTTATTATCATTGAGAGTCTTTCTCTGTCAAAGAGACATTTCAAACAGAGCTAAGTAATGGCTTCATAGATTAGGTCCTGTAAAAACTAAATCTCCACTGCAGATGGTTTCAAAGCTGTGACAGTTTTTAGGATTCTCCTTCCTTAAGAAGTGCTGTGCTAGCTGAAGTTTCTGAATCCACAGGACAGGAAACAAAACAGGTGGAAAATGACTCAGAGCTGTGACTGAGAGATGGACAGCTGTCAGTCACTTGTTGGTCGGTGACTTACTGTACCGACAAATACTAACTCTATTTAAGAATTACAAAATTCATTTGTTAAATGACCATTTAAAAATAAGTGTAAACACGACTCATTTTGCCTCATTTTGACCTCATTTTTTAACAATCTTAAAAGCCAGTAGTAGGTTTCATAACTTGCATATGTCCAAGGTATAAAATTCCCAATTTATCTTGAGCTTTCATAAACAATTAATCAGCTTTTCCTTTAAAGTTATTTCATAAAAAGCAAACTTAGGAGAAGACAGAAAATTGTAATATTCCATCGAAAAAAAGCAGAACATCATTTGTCTGGTGTCCAAAACATCATCCTTACTAATCAAGGAGTCCACCTCTTAAGTAACCATATAAACACACACATACAGAACCTCATAAAAACCTTTGATGGTGTTATAACAAAGTTGTTGGCTGTAATATTCTTTTGCGCATCACTAATCTTGAAGAACCTGATATAATTTGTTAATATACAGTAGACTGGAAATAAACCCTTAATATTAAAACAATTCTGGCTGGCCAAAGCAAAGCTGAACTTTTCATAAGCTGGATCATTCATAAAGGAAGAGTGAACATGCCTTTTTTTGAGCAACAGCAGCTCGACATAGCTTGTTCCTCAGCTGGCTGTATTTCTCTTCCTTCTCTGTGATGCACTGAGTAAGCACATGCTTCTCCTCCAGCCATTCTATACGTTTGTATTCTAAAGTCCTTTGAAAAAAATCAGGTGAGAAGATCAAGAGGTTATATAGACAAAGCAGTATGTTGGATTAGTACCTTAGGGCTTTTAATACAAATGCATCTTTTCACAACTCCTACCTTTATATACTTGAAGGATCTGATTTAAACTTGATTGTGGTCAAGATTCACCAAAATTGAACCTGTGCATTAATCCTAGGTTGTGTTCAGCTATGAGGCAAAGCTTCAAAACTGATTCCAATAAGCTAGTCCACTGTAGGCTGCTTGTTGGCTTGGCATGTTGCCAAACTGTCCACTAAAAAGTTCTCACTTCAGATCAAATAATCACACTGGAACACAACCATAGACACCCATGCCAAATGTCAGTTGTCAGAAGAACTGACAACTACCTGCTCTGTTTGGAAGATGTAAGAGAAGAGGTTGCTGCCCTGTGCAGTCTACTACACCTTTGTAACAGAGACGTACACGCTTGACTCATGTGTGCTCCCGACCAGAACAAATGCCAACACTACAGGAAACTTCACCAATATGGTTCCTAGACAACACCCCAGCTGAACGCACACCACCACCACCACCAGATGTTATCAGTTTAGGCCCTTGCATGGTTAAAACATACTAAAATAAGGCTGTGTTCTTTAGTAGTGGATAGAAAAGGAGCTGGTTTCTCTCTGCTGCCTTTTCTGTTTAGGCTACCTGCATTGTGGGTCAAAGGAGACAAGAACTAACTGCATATTTAACTACAGTACTATTAAAAAAAAAAATCAAATGAAGAGATTCTTATTTAAAAAAAAAAAAATCAAATGGTGAGATTCTATGCAGCAATTTTTAAGAAATGCAATCCAAGGCTTGGTGTTGGTGCATCCATACTAGTCCAGTCCTTGGCTGATGCAATTTCCCCACAGGGACTCTGAATGAATCGCCATAAATTTCTCACCAAAAACCTTTCCCCTTCCCCACAGTGCAAGCATGAGGAGTCATCCCCTCTCGTATCAGAATCCAGATCCTGGCCCATTTGGTACCCATCCCAGTTCTTTTAGTAGACCCAGTGGGGTTTGTACCTTGCTGTTGACTGTAAATAATTACTACTACCCAGGACAAAAAGCACGTATTAACAGTAAAAAAATTTCAACTGAGACGGTGGTTAAAAATGCCATGAGATTTTTTTTTTTTTTAAATGCCACTATTGGTGTTCCTGAAACACTTAACAAGAGCCTGTTTGAGCTGATCTCTGACCTGTATCAGTCTCACGGTTTGCCTTCAGCCCTTTTCCTCGTTTCATATTTTCATTTCCAAACCTAAGACTGACACAGCCAGGCAGGCAGCTGCTTGGCCTACTTGCGGTTCAACTGGCATTATTTTACTTATCTGAAACTTTTTATCTTCGGCTTTCTTATCTTTTGGTCCTTGTTTCACTTCCTCTTTAAGCCAAGTCGCTTTGGTACAACTTAACTCTTGGGAGTTCAAACTTGTAAGAATTACTGAACTGTGGAAGGAGTCCCATCACCTCCAGAGCCCATAAATATGTAGCTGACATCTTTAACTCACACAAAACACTGACAATCTCACTCAAAATACCTTCCTAAAGTAAACATCCAAAGTATTTAACATGCTACTGGCAACTGAACATACTCTGCGGTCCTAATGTAATAATTTCTTCAAATGTTAAACTGAAAAACAACACTTTAACGACAAAATAGCAATTGCAGTATCCATTTGTAGCAAAAGAGAAAATAAAACAAAAAAATGCTACATGCTCTTGAAAGTTTTCTATTTAATCTGTGATGCTTTTTTAAAAACCCACCACACAATGATCCAGTGCAAGTTAGACATGTTTTTGGTTATTAGACTAGGAAATACTAAATAGCTATCTCAGACTGACAAATTAATCTTTAAATTTCAGGAAACCATCCATTACTGTATGGGCTCCGAACAAGATTTGGTTGCTTTCAGCATTTTTTAGCATATTTTGATTGTATGTGGTCAAGGTCATGCCAAAAAGGAAAGTGGGTTTTTTTTGTGGAGTTTTGGTTGACTGGTTGGTTTTGTTTTGATGAGGGCAGCTAGAAGATATCCAAGCAGCTTTTATTTCCTTCATATCAGCTAAAAGGATATAGTGGGGGAGAGGAAAAACAAAAGAAATACATACACAAGCTAGGTCCCTGAAACACAATGCTTAAGTGCTTCTTTCAGCCTTAATGCTTAAGCACTCTTAAAAGAAACTCTAGATCCACTTAAACTAATACAAGTTTGACATTCGCTTCAGTATAAATAGGATTATATAAATATATATAAAAACACAAAAATATATTTTTATATATTTATAATATATAGTATTTCATTTTATACTAATAATTCTTGATTAGTAAAATAAACTAATTGTAACAGACATTTTAAAATATATACACACTGCATAACAGGAGGTATAGCCATATTTTACAATTGTCCAATATTTCCCATTAATTTTTAATTTCTGACTTTATTGAGAATCTACAATCCATACTATGTAATCCATGTGAGAGGAACACAAGCAATATGAAGAAAAGTTAAAGCCAAAAGGAAGAAAAAAATATTACTTCTCTGTTTCCAGCTGAGCTTTTTCTGCTTGACTCCTTGCATGTTGACATTCTTGTCTCAGTCTCTCTATTGTTTCCTTCAGCTTCTGATTAGACTCCAACAAATCATTTTCTGATTGAGAAATTGAGGCAAGCTGGACTTGCATGTCGTGAATTTGCTACAAAGGAATGAAATTTTTCCATTTGAGAGGGTATGCAAATAACTGAGTTAATTTGGAGATAGGTGAGAGAGAGCAAAATGCAGACACCAACTGGCTGCATTAGCTTTTCATAGACCTTGCTTATTTGTTCCTTTTCTCCTTACTCAACAGCTCCTCCAAAAGCTTTATAGTAAATCACTACTAGACAAAGAAGGTTTCCCCTGTAGATTTGTCATATGCAGGGACAGGAGTTGGACTCGATGATCCTAGTGGGTCCCTTCCAACTCAGGACATTCTACAATTTTTTGATTCTATGACTCTAGTGTAGTTAAGTGAAAAAGAAAGGGAGGCAGGAGTCTTCAGTCACTGATGAAATTAAGAAATGCAACATGAAGCCCCAGGCCTGAACCCAACTAGAGCACCATATGTTTGGTAGCTGAGCTGTGGCGCTACCTGGACTCTTCTCTGTCACAAGGCACAACCTGTTACAGCCGCAGTTGTTGCACCAACCACATACAGATACCCCAGTTTTTGATTTCTGGAGGAAAAAAGAAATATTGCCTTGAACATCAAGTGCTCACAGACTCCTTTGATGCACAGCTATGTTCTTACTTACTAACTAACATCATGGGTGAAGAGGAGTTAAAAGAATTAGGTCTTATTTTCAACACTGCCATCAATTCTCTCTGCAATAGAAATATACCTCTTTACACTAGTTTATTCATTTATGAAACATCTGTTAAGCACTTGAAGAACCTCAGATGAGAGATGCAGTGCAAATGCAAGGCATTACCTAGAAACAATTTATAAGTCTCCATGGAAACTGAATCTCCAGTTAAATAGTGCATAACTGTATTCAATATACCAGTCCATAAACATTCAGCTTTGAAATCCTTGGTACCCACAAAACACATGACGCAAAAAGCTGTAATCCATTTATAAAGGTCCAGGAAAGCATGACTGATTTCTGAACACTTTTGCTTTTAAGTATCTGTTGTATGCGCTTTGTCCCTCGGGAAACAAAAGCCTTAAAAATTCAATCTAATATTCAAACAGTAGACATGATAACTGCAGAAAAGGTTATTTCTCTATAAAACATCACAGTGCAATATGGCCTCACCTGTTTCAGATCAGCACTTTCACGTTTCTTTTCTTCCAACTCCTCCGTCTGAGTAGTTTGCTGTTGAATTTTTAATCTAAAATTGTGTAAGACACCCTTATTTTTATCTAATTAAAATATATCTGTTAGAAGTTAGGACAAATCAGCCTGATAGCAGAATACATTGCATAATTTGAAAGGCTGATAAATATTGAACTAAACAACGATTAAAAATATTTTTTAATTGATTATAAGAATTCATACAGGAATAAGAAATACACTGATTTGTTTGCTTTTAGAGTATGACTTTTGTTCATTTTATCATACTGACATTCATACAAATACTATAGTAAAACAACTTAACTGAGAACTATAATAGCCAACTCAAAGAGAAATCATAATAGGGTTGCAATTGGCCAGTTGCTGATATGGTGCCACTGTGGGAAGAGAACTAGTTCACTCCAATGCTGGGGCTATGCCAGCAGCCAGTATGGACATGATTTTAACACACATGAGTACTGAAAAATTATGTTTTTAAAATGTTCATTAAATTTTTTAAAGGTTGGAATGAATTTTTTTTTTTTGTTCCAACAGGACGTTTTTAATTCTGCCCTCTTTTTACACAATGCAAAAGATAATTTTGTTTAATTTACCATATGAACATTTCTCTATCTATGAATAGTAAACTTTTATAGTGACTACTGTAAAGAAACTAGGCAGGGAAAATGAGAAATTTTTGTTAAGGTCAGAAAAGCCACGCTACCGCAAACGCTGAAGTTCCTTTCTGCTAGATTCTTCTGCCATCTGTACAACACGCAGTTTCTCTTCATATTGATCCTTTTCGGATTGTCTCCCAGTATCTTGTTCCTGTTTCATCTTCTCTAGATCAGATAATCTGTTCTCGAGTTCTAACCTGAGACATTATTCAACACGTATACAAGAATCATGACAAAATTCCAGAAGCATTTAGTTGCTAAGAATAATATTTTTTAAAGTTACTCAAAACACTCTTATTTTAGAAGTTGAGCAGTAAACCAACAAACGTACTTTTCATTCTGTACAGCTGCAATTTTTTCAAGAACTTCCTCTTTGGCAGCTTGCACTTTACGAATTAGCTCCCGATCCTTTTCTGCTAAAAGCATCTTATGATGTTCAACAGCTGCCTTAAGAACTTCCTTGTCTGACAGCAATCCTGCATTATACATTAAAAAAAAGTCATTATTAATATCCATGTGATGAAATCCAGTGTTAAAGTAACTTTATAAATTGATAAATGAGAGCTAAAAATCACAATTCACATGATAAAGTGAATGAATGAATGAATGGATAACAGCAACATTTCAAAAATTTTTGAAGAGTAACCATTCCACTGGAATCTCTGTCTATGAGGGTTTATTATTATATTTTAACATACAAAAGTAATTAAACAGTTGATATTATTTTAAATTTTGATTGTAAAGCAATTTCTGCTAAGCAGTTGTGTCTGGATTAATTTTAAAAAGTGTTGCACAACAGCTATGAAAAGGTCAAGCAAGAAAATGTCTTATTTTCTTTTTATGGAAAAGTTGATGGTAAACAGTGACTGGTTACTAGTGAAGCTATAGTAACCTGGCTACAACAATTCTTCCATTTTGATCCACTCATACTACCAACTGAGGAAATTCTAAAATGAGGACTCTATATGCAGGAACAGAAGATGCAAATTAAAAACTTTTGACGAAGACGCCTATGTTCACCAGCAAATAAGCCAATACACTACAGCAATGACTCCAGTTATTTAGCTCATTCAGTGATTAAGCTGGATTCCACAGTAAGTTCAGGTTAGCTTAAATCTTGTCTGTATTAACTTCATATTTTATAGGGTCTGACATTGTTGGCCTTTTCTCTCAAGAAGCCTATTTCAGGTTGCCTCCTGGCTCAGCTGTATTAGGTATCTTAGACTATAATCTATTTTCTTCAAAGAACAAGCCAGAAATGGTATTTTGTTTCACCTGGCAGCCTTACCCAACTGTTAGCAATTCTGTAGACACAGAATCAGAAAACAAAACCCTCACTGAAGCTCTATGGTACGTTGAAGCTTTGAGCAGAGTGTGAGAGTTTCTAGAATTTGGAAATAACAGAAAAAAGAAAAATAACCCTAATAGGAGGTATATGATTTAAAAGAGATTGTGCTCAAATTGTGTCACAAATTCACTAATTTACACAAATACAAGATTGTTCTGTAGTTGTTCTTCTTAACCAAGGGAAGCAAAACAGTTATTTCAGATACAAAAACAAATTTTCAGATCTATGACCTAGACTGGAAGTGGAAGGTGAAGGCTGCTGGGGAATGTTGGGAGGACAAATAATTTTAATATGCTAACTAGAAGTCACAAAGAAGTCATTAGAAATTAACTGCGTATTTTACCATCCATTTCACTTAGAATCTTGTTTCTCTCTCTTTCTGCCTCATTCTTTGTTTTTGCTGCCTCCAGTTTGACATTTGTTACTTCCAATTTATGTGAATGCTTAACTTCTTCTACCTTTGAAACAGAAAAAAAAAACAAAACAAAACCCAACCAATTAACTAAAATAAATATATACAAATTTTCACAGCTTTACTGTAAGATTTTCATGTGATACTTTGCTAAAAAGAAAATCTGCCAAATAATTGTGGACTGTGCTTATTTTAAACATACCTTAAATATTTTTTTCTTTCACTGCTTTCCTGAAAGTCAATCCAGCATATCCACTCTTTTTAATGGTTATTTTAGAGATATTGTAACACTAAAGCTACTGACATAACCTGATTCCTCAAACCATAATCAGTGTTATTGCAGGATTTTATTAACTGCTCAAGTCACACATTGAAGATTATTGGATGAGTTGTCAGTCATCTTGAAATGCAAATTTTATATATTCCTTGACTAAAAAAAAAAAAATAAGATGCTCAAATACAACTTCTTTTCCAGGAACTAGGCTGTCTGCCTATTGGTATGCATTTCATCTTTAACCAGCCAGTTATTACAAGTTACAGTGTAGAAAAGGTATTACTCTTTTAAGAAGCCTTGGTGATAAATACACACAAGTGCAGGGTTGCCTGTGAAAACTTGGTTTCTGAGTAAATATTACACATTCTATAAGGTAATCTCTGAATATTGGTGTATTTCTGAAGAGACTACTCATTGGAAATGTCTTGCTATGATGTTGATCCAATATTGCACAAGACCCTGATGCCTCACTAATTCACACATTAGTATGGCAGTTTACACACACTTCACTTCTAACTGAAGATCCACCAGAGTCAAGCTAAAACAAAACAGTGATATGCAAAACCAGGTTATCAATTGCTCCCTCAAGTAATTTCAGTTTGGCAACTACTTACACTCCCCCCGAACTCCTGGAGTGCCCTACTACTTTCTCAAAAATCCAGGTCTTCATAGTTTTAAAGTACATTTTAAATCTAATACTTTGCCGCAACTGTGACATACACATCAAATGGCCACATAAAAGCAGGAACTTTAAGAACATCAAATCAAAGACAATTACTGCTTACATGGAAAATTTCTATAGTTTAGGCATTTGTACGCAGTAATTATACGGTCAATGAGAATTAAATATCTAGAGGAAAGCTCTTATCATGAAAATCCAGTCACAATGACAAATGTAATTACAACCTGCTAGCATACACAAGTGGCAAAAGGTTAAGAATGACATAGTAGCTTATTAAGTAACTACATGGTGGATTTGCTTGCTTAAATACTAAGTTGAGAACATTTCAGGGGAACTTGCAAAGATTTAAGGTGGCTTTTTTAAGGCACAAAATCTGGAAGGCAAGTGCATGCACCTGTGTGCAGGAATAAGTTTGAGTGGGTGCAGAAGGGGGTGGAGGTTCATATAGAAATGAGTTTCTACTTCCTCCCTTCAAGAAACACCAACGAAGATTTTAATTTTCTGCTTCAGGAGGTGAGCAGAGAATACCAGCTTATAAAAAAAAAAAAGTAGAGACTGTAACAATTTCTATATGTTCTGATAGATAATTGGTTAAAAATGTTTAACTGAAGTTTTTCCCTCCTATTTATGATTCATGTGAAACAAGTATGACACATTGTATAAAGAGGTTTTAAATACTGGTATAGGTACATCCTATTCTTACAGTAAATTAGAACTTTTGTGGACTAAAGACCAAATAAAATATTTTGCACTCATTAATGTGCACTGTAAAGCCTGTTTTGAATGAAATCTGAGATTGTTAAAGAGCAACTATGGTAGGAGTTGCAGGTCTCTTCTTGTATTGTATCTTTCTTGAGGCATATCACAACAATATTAACTGCCATACCCACAAAACACAAATGTTAGTGTTATTTTGGAAAGTATATTCAGAACTGCAGGATAGCTTTAAGTCAACAGAGAGCTTAAAATAATTCTGCATTCAACTAGGTATAAAAGACCAAAGTTACTGGTTTCACAGTTAGTTCAGAACTAACTAAAGCCTCTCCAGAAAGGTGTGAAAACACAGGGGATTAAATTTGCTACCAGGAACTGACAGATGTGATAAAAATTTATTACCCAGTGTTCTCTCCACAAAGGAAGGAATAAGCAACAGCAGAAAGCTAATATTTACCCAAGTAACTGTTTCATTAGGATGAGTATCCTGACTCAAATTTACATGAAACAATATAAGACATGGGTGTAAAACTCATTTTCACTGGGGCCACATCAGCCTCGCTGTTGCCTTGAAAGGGCCAAATGTAATTTTAGGACTGTATAAATGTAACTACACCTACATTTATACAGTCCTAAAATTACAATCGGCCCTTTCAAGGCAACAGCGAGGCTGATGTGGGCCCAAGTGAAAATGAGTTTGACACCCCTGATGCAAGTATTCTCAACACTTGATGTTAAACCAGTTTACTAGTGTTTTGTTTTTTCTTGTTTATTCAGATAACTACATATGAAATTACATAAAAGATCTTTTTTTGACGAGACACTGCAACCAGATAAAATTCTGAGTCTGGCATCACAGTCATCTAATTATGCTGAAAAACTAAACACTGTTGTCACTTTTCTGAAGTACTTCTAAGTTTTCCCTAAATTAGAAGCTGCCTGATCTTTTTCTCTCTACAATCTCAAAAAAAAAAAAAAGAAAAGCATATAAACATAGAACAAAACCTCTAAGATCTGGTGGCAACCCAACACCTAAGATACTCAAACATGTTGCAAGACAATGATCTATATAAAATGATACAATGCAGTGCTTTACAGAAACATTTCTGTACAAGCCATGCTGGCGTTATCCCAAGAAGAACGTTATGTTACGGCAACTATCGTGATTCTAATATAACCTAAATCTCCACAGGTGATTCCAATGTAACTTGCTTCCTGTAGATAACACAGCCCATTCAGAGGATACTTTCCAACATCTCCAGAAGCCATAGCTCCATTTAAAAAAAAAAAAAAAAAAAAAAAAAAAATCAATTTAAAGCTCTATTGCACTTTACACACTATGAAAGAGTAATGCTGGTTTCCGTCCAATACAGCTGGCTATTTTCATGAGTACTGAAAACATGAATATAAAGACACCTCTTCAAGCTTTGTTCTGTTTAGAATAAAAAGACCTAGAAAATGAAATAAAAAGAACATAACCTCAATCTTCATAAATATACTATTCGGGATGATGTTTTTCCTGTAAATTCTCTTATCCTACATCTTCAAACTGTAACTGTGAAAAAAATCCAAACCTATTTAAGTCCCAGCAGAAGACATTGCTGCTTTATTCTTTACGCAAAATATAAACAGAAAAACTTAAAGCTAACAGAATATTAAAAATGTATTTGAAACACCATAAAAGCACTTACTTTGGCAGCTAAAGAATTGACCTCTCGTTCATATTTGTGAAGTTTACTAGTTAAAAGAGCATTTTGCTCATGACTCATCCGTAGTTCTTTCTCAAGTCGATCAATCTGTAGGTCAGCAGACTTGTTTTCTGCCTAAAACAAAGGAAGGATTTGTAAGAATTTTGGAGGAGGGCTGTCTCTTGCTATTCACTTGAAAGGTTCAGTTGATCTGGGCTTTCAGATATTATTGACCCTTTATATTACACAATAATATAATATAGAAATATTTATCTTTGCTTGACAATATGTTGCAATACAACAAGGGTCTTGAATTTTATTCAAATGTCACAACTTTTTTCTAACACTGCGTGCACAGAATCACATTTTCAATCCTATTTCATGAGAGGCAGAGGTAATCTGACTTAGGAGACAGCAGGTACTCCTACCAGTAAATTACTGGGCTGTAAATACAAGTATGACTATAAGTGGTGCTCAAAAAGATGTCATATGTCGGCCTATGCAGTTATACTAACTGAAGAATTAACATCATGGAGAGGAAATTAAATGCAATTACTGGGAGTATTATAGACTCAAGACCCTGAATTTATATTAAGTATCAAAAAGGTAATCTAACCTATGATTTCACCTTCTTTTTTCTGAATTGACCTATTACCAGCAGGACTTTCTTTAAGTTTTCTAAATTAAGAATATTACATCACTTTTCTTGTGACCAGAGCATTTTGTAACAAAGCTATATAGCACCGAAAACAGCAAAAAGGAAAATGAACCATTTGTATGCTACAACTGTGTGAGAAATGTGCATGGAAAGTAAGAACTGACAGGAGGACTGAAGACCACAGATGAGGCATACACTGGAAACCTGGGAAACATAAAACAGGCCAGAAATACCAAGGGTTCTTTAAGGGAGAGCAACAGCCAAGAACTACACAATTGGACTAATGTGTTGGAGAAAGGAGAGACACAGGTAGGCAAGAAAGAAGACAACACACAAGGAAAGGATTAAAGAATAGGGGAGCATCATATAACATTTTTTAAAAGAAAAAAAAATACTGTAGGAGATTATTAACGCTGTCATCAGTTTCTAACTCCATCCAAGTGACAAGTGCTGATATGACCACCTTACTGACTGTGATTGCAAACATCAACTGCACTTGTGTGTTTCGAAAGAAGATTATCCAACAGAATCTCTCAGTTGAGCTTTCCACCTTTCCAAAGTTGAATTGGTGGTACATGTCTCCCAATTGTACTTACAATTCATTTTTAAATCTGAAATGTACAAATTCAAATGGTGGAGTCATCAGCAAGATTACCAGTAACTTCAGTGACAGTTCTATCAGGCCAAGCGTTATTCTTGCTACACTGTATAAGGAGGCAAAATTAATTTAAAAAAAGAAAAAAGAACCTTACCTCTAGAGACCTTATCATAGCCTGCATCTCAGCTATCTGTCGTACTTGTACTCTTTGAACATTTTCTGCTTGCACAACACAATTGTCTCTTTCTGCTCTTAGCTCTGCTACTTCTGCTTCTAAGCCTTTTAATTTCTGAAACAGTTGTGCCTTTTCTCTAGAGAGTGCCTCCACACGTTTACTGTCCCTCGTGGGATCAACACTAAGCAGCTGATTATGGAGTTCTTCTTTATCTTTATCCAGTCTTGCAATCTGATAGTTGTTAATCAGAAAAAGAAAAGCTTTTACATTGGTTAGGAGTCAGGCAGCAACAAACACAGTTAATGACAACTCAGAAGAGCAGCAGTGTGCATTAAAAATATTAAGAATATACATTCGGGTTTATTTTCTTTCTTGGAGTAGGAAAATCAGATCCATTCCTCAATGTCTTTTTTTGCTTTGTTTTCACTGATAAGGCTTGTTCTCAGGGCTCAGATGTTCCTAAGCCCCCTAACAGTCTGTGGGAGTAAAACACCACCCAGAGCAGAGGAAGAAAATATTACAGATCATTTAATCCACTGGACACACACAAGTCCTTGGAATGGATCCCAGCATTTTGAAGGAGTACACTGGTACCATCACAAGGCTAAACTTCATCATCTGTCAAAAGTCACTGCAATCACAGAAGGACCCTGATGACTGGAAAGAGGCAAGACAGCACACCCAGAGCAAAAAGGTCAAGAAGAATCCAGATAACTACAGGACAGTCAGCTTCACATCAGTGAACATTATGTAGCAAATCCTCTGAAAAGCCATTTCTAAACACATGAAAGACGAGGTGATGGGAAGCAGGGTTTAACAAGGGCAAATCATGCCTGACCTGCTTCTCTGCTTTCTAGAAAGAGGTGGCCGGCACTGCAGACAAGGAGATGGCAGTGGATCTTGTATAGCTTGATTTTAACAAGGCCTTTGATACAGTCCCCCATAATCTTCTCTCTCACTTAAATTGGTGAGATATGGTCTGGAAAAGTAGATGATAAAGTGGGTGGAAAGGTGGCTGGGCTGTCAGGCTCAAAGAGTGATGATCAGAGTGCAAAGCCCAGCTGACTGCCTGTAACTACTGGGGTCTTTCTGAGATCAGTAAAGGGTCCAATACTGTTGATGTCCTCGTTAAGTGACCTGGATGATGGCACGGAGTACACTTTCAGCAAGCTTGTGGGTGACAGCAAAGAGAGGGAAAATGGTCAATGGGCTGGAAAGCAGAACTGATATTCAGAGGGATCTGGACAGGCTGAAGGAATGGGCTGACGGGAACACCTTCAGCAAGAGCAAGTACAAAGTCACGCATCTGAGATGGAGTAACCTGTGCAACAGTACAGGCTGGAGGCAATGGCCTGGAAAGCAGCTCCATGGAAAAGGATCTGGGGGTCCTAGTGGACAACAAGTTGAACATTAGTCAGCAGAGTACCCTTGCAGCAAAGATCACCACCTGCATCCTGGCAGAAGGATAGCGAGCAGACCCAGGGAAGTGATCCTTTGTCACCTACTAGTGCTTGTAAAACTGCATCTGGAGTCTGTCTGGTACACAAAGAATCAAGTGGATTGAGTCCAGTGGATGGCCACCAAGATAGGCAGGGGGTTGCAGAACATGACATAAAAGGACAGCCTAAGAGAACTACACCTCTTCAGCTTGGAGAAGAGAGGACACAGGCGAGACTTTACTCCTCTGTATACATGACAAAAGGATACAGAGAAGATGGATCTTTTCTTGGAGATGCATGGTGATGGGAAGAGAGACAATGGACAAGCTGGAACATATGAAATTTCAGTTAGATTTAGGAAAAAAGTTTACCATTAAGATGGTTAAATACCGGAATAGTTTGCCCAGAAAGGCTGTGGAATCCCCACCCTTCCATATGTTCAGGACTTGACTGTACAGGGCCCTGACCAACCCGATCTCATTACACTTCAGTATTTTAAGCAGGATGTTAGACAAGAAGGAGGTTTCTTCCAAGTTATATTATGACTCCACTATTCTATAACCACAACAGAACTCAAATCTGCTAGTAACTCCAGACAGTCAACATGATTGGGCCCTGTCAGAGAGAACATAAAGCAAAAAAACATTTAAAAAAAAAAAAAAAAATCTTTCTGTTACAAGGTAGTATGATAGGTAGAAACGAATGTCAAGACTGTAACTAATATACTATAAATATATATAGATTCAAAATGAGTTACATAGACCAAATGCAATATGGAGAGCAAAAGAGTGAGAAAGTAAGGTATGTAAGAATTATCTTGATATTTGGAGACTAGTCCAAACTCTGATCTACAGCAGTGCTTTTGGAAGTTGCATCAGTGATCTCTATGGAACAAAGCCAATTTCTGCAGTAAAAGCCCTCCAAATCCCTTTTATGAGATTCAACCACCTATTGCATGACATGCCTAAGCCATCATTTAGGAATTAGGATGTTTTCACAGCCTCCTTGTAATAAATGGCATGGAAGGTTAAAAAAAAGGCTCCAAGAGAAAGAAACAAGATCACATTGCACCCTGGGCTCAAGGTAGTTTCATTCTCTGTAAGTGTGCTAATTAGCTGCAGGACTAGCACAAACCCAGTGAGCCCACAAGAAAGGCAGGCTGTAAAGCAGCATGTGTGTTTAGCTCCAGGAAGGACAACTGTTCTGGTTTTAATGCTTTGCATTTGCAAATTTGGAAAGATTTTGAAAGTGATGATTGCTTTGATTTGTGTCTCATGTTTGGACTAATACATTCAAATCTGGCATCTTAGGATATACACTCCCAGATAAATACCTAAATGAATATGCAAATGACAAATGCAACACTCACTTATACTGCTGCATATATTTAAAACATAAATAAGCTGGCAATCTATTTAGTTACACTTTCGAAAGTCAAAACACAAAATTCATTAATGGTTTATTAAAGAGTTCATGCAACTGAAATGAATTTACCCAAGTTTTCAGTATCCTTTTGACCATGACTGTCGTGATCCAACTTAGTTGCAAAATGCACCCGTTGACTGGTATTAACAATATCTTCTGCTGCCTTCTTCTTGTGTTAGTTACCACATAAGCAATTTAAAATCTAAGCTTACATCAGTTGCTCAGATAACTTATTGATTTCAGATTAGCGTAACGTTTCAAATTCCACTACAAATACATTTTAAAAAGCTGACTGTCATTTATCAAAAGGCAAGCCTCTTCTTACTTATAATAGCACAAATTATATTACGACACATCACTGAACAAACCTACAGAGACAGCTTTAGGCTAAGTCATAAAAGTGTTTTGAGAATTAAGAGAAGAGAAACAAACACTACATTATGAAATGGTGTCAAACTGACAACCCATCAATATCTCACAACATTACCAACATTTTCACAATGTTCAAGCAGCTTTGTTATCAGATACATTTTAAGTTACTGTAACATTCTCCATACCTCAGCCTCATATTTTATTTTCTTCTCTTCTAAAATACATGCATGTTCTTCCTTTTGATGTTCAAATTCTGATTTCAGAAAAGTATGTTCATAACGAAGTTTGTTATATTCTGTTCTGTATTTTTCCACCTCCTAAGTTAAACAAAATACCCAAAAGCATAAATGAGAGAAGTTTTCAGATTTATTTCCTTCAAATGTCCATGCAATGTCCCTGTCATTGTTATGTTATATTTGTTATATATATATACAAGTTATATTTGATGAACTGAATCCCTCCTACTCCCTCTTTACTGCCTGGGGCAACAGTACCAGACAAAGAATGTCACACTTTGCTTCCCTTTCAGTTTTAATTTCCTAAGGTTTTTAGGAACAACTCTGAAGTTGTGATCACTGCTCTAAATGAAAAAATTTCAATACTTACTACTTACATTTTCTAGCTTCCGATAACGTTCTGTCATAGAAGATTCCAATTCCTGTTGTATTTGTGCTTTTAACAGTTCTATTTTTGGAGAACTTATCACCTTAAGACAGAAAAGTATTATAAATAACTAGTCATAATCATTTATTTACCCTGTGATAGGACAAATAGCCAGGAACACAGTATTTCAAATATGGTTTTAGGAATCCTGCTTAATTGTCTATGTTTTTCTAAAGAATTTTCAATAGTTACTACAGAAGAGAAAAAAAAATATGGTACTAGTTCACTAAAAACATCCTGGGAAGATAACAGAAGCATTTAAAATGTCAATATTTACTGGTAGAAGCAACACCAATGTCAAGCTGAATTGCCAAGAGATTTATCAAGTTCCTAGGGGAGGAGGGAAGGAAAAGTGGTCTCACATAAAAGATAAAGAATTAGCATTTAGAAAAACTTAAACAGCAAGTGAACCAACACCAAACAATCAAAATGAGCAATTCCACACCAATTTTTTGTAAAACACATTAGACACATGTTCTCCAACAGATACACAGGTACTGGTTTGAAATGAAACTAAGACCAGGAAAGATCCGCTGCCTTAAGCTCCATGCTGCATGGTATTTTCTTAAGTTTTCTTGGGTATGGTTAACACTTTTTCTTGGTAGATAGTTTGCTAAAAATTTATATATATATATTCCACAGCCTGTGACATATCCTAATTTATTCTACCTTTCTTCCACTTATCTGTACCCTGAAGTCCCTGGTAACTAATCCTAGTTATGGTACAGAGGCACATCTCCTCCATTATGCATCTGGAATCTTTTGACAGAAGCTGTGTTTGTTTCCTAAGAACATGTCCTGCATTAGTTTAAAGAAACAAGCAGTTATAGAAAGTGTTATCCAAATTATCTTAAATGTTAGGGGGTTTTTGTTTGGTTTATTTTTTTAAGATAAAGTTGTCATCACAGAGAGAAACAAATTTTTTGCAGTCACTTATTATAAATGCCTAAACCTGTTAGGATAAGTTATCCTCCAGGAAAGATGATGCTCCCCATAACAGGAGAGCACACAGAGAGACTGAGGGTCTTACTATTAATGTAGCACACAACAACAGGATTTGGAAGGTGAACAAGAAAACAGTAATTTCAATCTATAGTCACTCGAGAGAAGAAACATTACTCCTGTTGGGTAAATTTGAAGGTATCTGAAATATACCCAAGCTAGGTATACACATGTTACATAAACAGTAATACATGCATGGCCCTATTAAGAGATTAAAATTCACATTAAGTCCTGACAGTAAATTATCTCACCTCCATCTTCAGTTTTTCCAGCTCTTGGATTTTACCCCGCAACTCCTCTTGACACTCAGCAAGAAGATACTCATATCTGTCCTGTACAGTCTGCTTTTCAACTAACAACCGCTTCAGTTCATCTTGTGCTTTCACATAGTCCTCCTGTAACCTGCAAGATAAAATACAGATTTATTTTATATTTACCCTCTAAAATTAGATCTGAAAGCTCCAAACACTTACATGCAGAAGCAAACATACACATACTAAGCTAGAACTAACCTATCAATAACCTCTTCCTGTAACACACTGAAAAGTTATCCCATATTTACAAGCATGAAAAGTATTGCAGAAACATAATCTGCAATGTCTTAAGGTATTTTGAATTGTTCATTTTCTAATATGAACAACACTCGAATTTGTCCTTACATGCATAGCTAACACCTACACACACACACAAATCCCTTCCACTGAACATCTACCTTCACCTTTTAACAGCTCAAATGAAGAAATCTCTTTAAGTCAGTGTACCTTAGTTTTTCTGCACTTAAAGTTTGAAAATTTACTTTGTAGTATTCAGATTGCATTTTTTCATTAATCAGAAGGTTTTGTAGTTCTTGTGTATTAGCCGTATCACCATTTCCAGCCATGGGAGGAAGGACACTGCCCAAAGCATCCATTTAATGGCTGTTCACGATGAGTCTGGAGAGAGTAAAAGAAAAATTAACTTATAACTAATCTGCAATGCCATCTGTTTTTTCTGCTGACATGCCAGAAGATCAAGTCACCTGAACTAATACAAGGACATGTAATTAACAATCAAGTACATTCACAATTCAAAGATTTCACATGCTTTTGCTTTTGGTACAGAAGAATCCTGGCTCTGCTGTAATTCAGGTTAGAAACCTCTACTGAAAGGGCAACTCTTCTCTGCTCATTCTGCCTGCCCTGAAAAGTAATAGGCCTTCCGGGGGCACAGAATAAACTCAAGCATGAAGATTATTTGATTCAATAAAAATTAAGTACAAACACTTCTATCTGACAGATTACTTGAAATGTTATTTTTACTTATGTTCTGCACCGAGAATCAAACTATGATGCTAGTAATGCCCTAATTACACTTTTTTAACCAGAGTTCAAGTAGAGGCCACAGACATCAGATACATACAGCTTTTACTACTACTTATCACAGCCACAGTCTGTCACACTATCCCAACAAATTGTAATTCTCAATACACCACCATTTCAGCTGGAACAAGAACAGATAATTCTTACTGGTGAATTCCTCTCTGAAGAGTTAAGGCTTCATGGACAGTGTGAAAAGCACCTGTCCAAAGTTCAGCCCTGAAATATCATTGATACATGTCACTTCCTTGTTTTCAAGGTTAATCTGGTGGTTTCTTGTGACCTTTCCAGAAAGAGTTTTGCTAAATGTGACAGTATCAGATTGGTGTGAGAAAGCTGCAAATTGACAGATGCTGAGAAATGAGGAACGATTCTAATATGCCTCATCAGTCCTTTTCGATCTTAGAAGCAAGATGTATTCATCTGACCATGACTGACACTTTTAAGGGATCAGAGGGAAGAAGGACTGTAACTGAATTTTATAAAGCTTTGAAACCAACCACTCTGCCATTTTAGCTCTTGGCATAACTGAACTGATGCCCAAGAGCTCCGTGTTTGCAGTATACAAAGTGTAATTCCAAGTTACGAATTATAACTTTGCACAAAGTAAAACCCAAACAGAAAAAATGTCAAATCTCCACCACTGCAAATACCTCACCTTCTTTACATATGAAATTGAACACGTTTTCTACCATTCCATTCTTTAAATTTTCCATGCACCTATCTTACACACTTACCATTTGATTTTATAAATCCCTGAACTATAAGCAAGATGAAAATCTATCTTCCATATAGGAAAATAAACATTGCATGTCAATGGCCATTCCACTAAAAGACTAATGTCAAGAAAGCCTTACATTTAAGTTTTCTTTCCCATTTTTCCTTCCTCCATCATTAAGATGGGGAAAAGGTCAGAGGAAAATCTATCAGTTACAACACTAGCAGAGGCAAAGCAACAACAGCAATTGTATATTCTGCTTTACCCAAATTTCCTTAGATGATAAGAGCGAAGAAATCAGAATAAAGAACGTTCTCATCAGTGACTGTCCTATATACACAATTAATTTCGAACATTAATAGCACAAGTTCTGAAAAATGTTCTAATCAATACGGTATCCTGAATTTTGTTGGCTGTTTAGAAATAAAGGACAACAGCAACTTCCAAATTCAAAATAAAGACATTTCCAGCTGTTAAACCAACAGCTGTATGAGGAGAAATGGTCAGCGATTCTAAGGATAATAAACCATGAGAGAGGACAGAAAGTTCTGGCACACAGAGAAAACACAAGGCAGCATCCAACACCCCAATAAAACACCAAACACCAGAAAATAGTACTTTTCTCTGTCTCAGGTCTTTGCTTTCATAAACATATAGAAATACTGAATTAATTATACAAATATTTTAATATTATATGTTCAGAAGCATCTATATATAAGCATTTCATAAGCATAAGTACATATACCATATAGATAGCAAATATAACTATTGAACTTCAAGCCAAAACTCAGAATTAGGAGCATGAGATTTAAAGCTGGGTCTGAATCCTGCAGCTTACTTTAGTAAGAAGTACTTCAGAAGTGGCATAACAGATATAAAGTCAAAAACACCAAAAAAAACTGGTGTTTTATGAGAGCGTATCAACCAAAAGAAAAAGATAAATGGAAATGTAACCTTTTGTACTCTCAATTCCAGGATGCTGCAGGTGGGAAGCATATGCTCTCCTCACAGCTTTTGCTACTATCAAAAAGTGCACAAATCATAAAGCACGACCCACACCTGGTCATGTACTCATCAGGATGAAGATTTCATGAAAAAAGAAAAAAAAAAAATTAAGAACAGAGGGGAAAAAATGCACCTTACAAAACAATTGTTTCAGATTTCAAAAACCTAAGCAGTACATATTTAAGGAAACAGAACTACTTTGGCTTGCACGGACATCTAGTGGCAAGTTTCATGATTTGCACTCTTGGTGACAACCGTGAAACAAACTACATTAACACAAGATATTTCATTACTTCCCGAGCCCTCCTTCCTTGAAATCGTTAGTAGCAACTTGTCATATTTAACCTACTCACGTTCCTACAAATAAAAAGCCTTTTTTTCCCCAAATCATAAAATAATTCCTGGAAGTGTACTGTCAATAGTCAACATCATTTAGGGCTACAAATATTTTAAGCATATTAACAATAAGAATTTATTCTGTGCTAATGGTTTACAGTAATTTTTCATAGTCAATGAACAGACCTTAAATAATCTTCAAAATTACACAAGGCCACACCCATAATTTTTGAGAAATACTTTAAAGGAACACTAGCATATCTAAAATCAATTCTCCACCCATATATTTGCCAAATTTTATCATGTTGTAGAACTGCAAACTTCTACCAGTTGCCCTGAATTCATACTGCAAAATCTTAACATCATTTTGTGCAGGTAAAGGTATTGGTACAGAGTCTTGAAACCTAGAAAAGGCATACTCTACCTAAAATAGCATTATTTATTGTAGACTATCTAGCTAAGTGGCATGACTTAATTACATTTCCAAGAATCACCTTTGTTTTGCCTTTGTTCTCCAAATGTTTAGTTTCATACATAGACAAACATTGCTTAAAGACCTACTTCACATCTCTCTCTTTGCATCTACACATCATGAAAGAGCTTTTCCTCTTTTACAAGATTTTCAGTTCTATTATTTCAACTTTTTGTTTGCTACAAGTACTCAAAATGGTGAGAATACTTGCATTTAGAGAAAAATATAAAGATACATATAATTTTATTTATATTGCAATTTTTATTTTTATTGTATGTTGTTTACAACAACAAGGCTTCCTTCTAGCTTACCTGGCATAACCAAGTTACATTATTTCAGCATGTAGTGGTAATTCACCTGGGGGACATACAGAACTCACTCATGGCTCTACTTTCCATACCATAGTCACACTTAAAACACATAAATTTATCATATTTGTACACTGTTTTAAATAGTTACATGATACAATGAATGTAATTTTGCAACTATTGATGTCAAAATTAACAGTATTTAGCCTAGTGCCATGTTTTGTTCCAGCAGTAAAATGCTCAGTAAAATCTGTTGAAAGCCAAACAGCTGTTTCACACAATGTATGGTTTAATCCATTTGCCTGCCAGTTCTGTCAGAACTTGGCCTCTTTATATGCTCTTTCTTTTCTTTTTTTTTTTTTTTCCTAATTGAATCAGTCAAGGTCTTGTGAAACAATAAGCTATTTGCCTGAAAGAACAAGTGAGACACTCAAAGGAAGTACAGTCTCATGAAAGTGGCTCTTCAAACACTACCCTGTCTCATCCCTGCCTAAGACTCTACAGTAAGACTAGATAATCAACCAATTAAAAAGAGTAATTCAATGCAAGAGATCACTGTCACCAGGAATGGGAGGTTCCACTCCTCCTTTCTTCAACCCAATTCCTAGATTTGTCATTCGTCAGACACTTCCATGAACTGATTTAACTCAAGAAGTCAACACGCTTAAGCAGAAAACACTCAATAGTTTTTCTGTGAGGTCAGTGAGTCACAGTAGCTCATGGAAAAACCCAACAAGCTACATCATCAGTGAAAGCAGGCAGCTGGTACTGCCGAGGAGAATGGAACATAGAGCCAAGTAAACAGCCAGGAGGAGAAGCAAGGCTTTCTCCTTTCAGGAGCAGGGAGCTGTCACATCAGGAGCTCAGACGTTCATGAAATCACAGCCTCAGACTAGATACCTAGTTTTCAGACAGTCAAAGTTAAGTGAAATCTGACCTTAAATGACTATGCAGCACACTCACAGGAGATCAGGCTTCCCATAAATATCAAATGACTATGCGACACACTCACAGGAGATCAGGCTTCCCATAAATATCAAGTGAATAAAAAAAACAAAACAAAATTATATTAAATATGATTGCATACCTCTCATTGCTTTAACAGTCTATATTCTACTAATCCACCATCAGCAACTTGCAACAGCCAAAGTAATAATTTTAAATATACATAGGAAAAAAAATCAAAGAGAAACATTAAAACCTTTATTAAAGAAAGTTCCATAATCTGGATACTGCTTAGATATCACTGTAGAGAATCCAGAGAAAATAAACCTTTGCATGCCTAAGTGTAGAAATTGTGGAAAATATCCATATGACTTCTACATTATAGAAGACATCAATCTCATTCAAACTACTATCACTTTCTCCACAACACTGGTCAGAGTACAAATACCAATAACAATTAAGCATCTATTATTTCAGTGTCCATCCTCACACATGGCACACTGTATCACCCTTTCAATTTCTGTCTTATACTAGAGATATGGTTGTTAGATAATAGGTTGTATCTTAACTCAGGATCAATATTTTTGCTTTAGCCACATATGCTACTAATTTAAACTGAGAGCAGGTACTGCTCAATTCGATCAGTTGGTAAACCTAGCTCTACTCAAGAACAACTAGTCTACAGTTTTCCACTGTTTTTTCATTACAAGGACCTTCAAAGACATGAGAAATTTTTGTTCCCTAGAGTCTCATTGAAAATTTTACTTGGGCATACAGATGGTTGCCTATAGTCCACAAGCAAAACTCCTCTGAAAAATCACTTTCATATTGACTTAAAGATACAAATATTCAGACAGGGCACAGGTCTCGTGTTAGCATACACATCCTGCACCTCCCATAGGCAGAAATGTGATTATATGCACCTTATATGTGGACAAAGAGCACGCGAGAGGCAAAGTGAGCCATATAAGTCACCATGACATTTGACTGTTAATTTTCCTATTAATTATGGATGCAGGAGCTTCGTCAGAGGAACAACACTAATACAGATGTCACATATCCAGAAGTGCAGAAAAATAATTACCCTCAAACTGCCCATGGCTGAAGTTCACTGGTGGAAAAGCAAGCAGGTGAACATAAACATCCAAAAGCCTGACTGCGAGTGGGTTCTTCGCAGCCCTAAATTAGGTCATTCCCAAACCCACCAGCCCACAACCAGCCAGCGGAGGCCGCAACAGGCTGTTGTCACCAGACGGGACACAAGACAAAAGCGATCGCACCGCGGGACGGGTTGCCGACCTCTCCTCCAGGCCTTGTAGCTGTTTGGCAACTAACGGCCTACGGGAGGTTCGAGCGGGGCCGAAGGGCCTCCCAGAGAGGTGAAGCCCCAAGCAGTCCGCCTCCCGGCCTCCCCTCAGCGCTGCGTTGCGCTGCCCCTCACAACCCAACCCCCTCAGCCGCCAACGGCCGCCACCGGTTCGAGTAATTTAAAAATGGCGCCTCACCTCCCGCCAGCGCCTCTACCCGCCGGGACCCCGTGGGGCGCAGAGCATCCTGGGAGCCGAGGAGGGGGGCGGGGCTAGAGGCGGGCAGTGTTGCCGTGGAAACGGTTTCACGCGACCGCTGAGCCCCGCGTGCGCGGGGCGGGGCGGGGCGGGGCGGGGCGAGGCCGGGCGCCAACGGTCGCTCCGCCCGCTGTGTGAGGAGTCGGGGGGTCATTGAGAGGCTGCCGCGTGGGTATAATATGCCTCTGCTTTTTTTTTGGTCATTACGTAGCAAATTTCAGCTTCTGTAGCAAGTTCACAAAGCATGTTGCCAATTGTTGCAGTTTTGCTTCATAAGGAGAGAGAAAAACAACGGTTCTCGCAGCACTGGTGGGATGGAAAGCGCAGTCATGCAGGCCACGGTGATTTCTCATTATATGTATCCAAGTATGATGCTTTCTGGCTGAGGAAAAACGTGAGCATTATGTTTTGTATTCAACGGTAGCAGGTGTCGCTTGTCCTGTTGCTAACATCAGGTGGAACACTCTGGCTTGCATAGCCATGTGTGGAGTAAAATATATTCCAGGCATTCCTGGTAACCACCACTGTTTTCTGACAGAAATTAGCTCATAAGAGAAGTTGAAAAATGTGAACGTGATCTTCTGGTAAAGTTCCTCAGTTTCTCAGTGAAATCTCTTCGACTAAAGCAGATTGATCATCCAGACCGGTATTGACACTCCCATAATAAGATTAACAATCCTTTAATAAGGATTAAAATTGGCTTCAATTAGTATATTTAAAGGTGGGTATTACTGATAACGCACATCCCCAATGGAAAAGGGAAAGAAAGCTAAATGTTACATTTTCCAGTAGTTTTATACAGATCTGGAGGTTACAATTACAATTACTGTTAGCTCCCCTAGAGGTGGTTGTAAGCTTAGTTAATAAGAAGGTGTCTAAAACACACTACAGTCTGTTCTGTAGCATCAATACCAGGAGTTTAGTACTTCACAAAAAGACTGTGCAGCTTGATTCTGCTGTACAGTTTTACATGTATGCTGTGTATGGTCCACACCTTTGCAATATTAGAAGTGTCAACAGTATTCAATCTATACCAATGTATATCTATACTGAAATAAATAACACTAAAAGAGCTTTAAACTTCACCTTCCAAAATGAACTGAGATTTAATTTTCAAGCAGATTTTTGATGCAAACAATGTTTTGATGAAGGTTGTACACAGCCTCACAGTGCAAAAATATTTTTTAAAGTATTATGAAGTTGCATACCTGTCTTGTTTCCTGTCTCAAATTTGCTAATTTTTTATTTCTTTTTCACTATGAGCTCTAAACATCTTAATACTAAGGTCAAGCAGAAATCTTCCTCCGTTGTACAATTTCATTAACAGGAATGGTAGCGTACTCCCGATTATTTATTTGGTTCTATTAGTGTCTGTTCACATCAGGATTAGACAGTTATAATCTATTGGAAAATAATTAATTTAAATGGAAAAAATGAAGTCAAGAATCTAAGTCACTCAGTGTGAACTCTGCAGGGGACATAGGAAAGAACTTAGAAAATCTAAAATTATTTAGGTGACTAAAGTAGTTGGGTGTCTCTTGTTAGCTGATTTGTTGAAAATTGCTCCAATTTTTTTTGCAATAATTTATGATGTGGAATTTTGTTCTTAGAGGATGAGTCAAGATGATGTAAATCCTATTACTTTATTTTTGCCTCCATGTCTTTCATACTGATAAAAAAAGGGTAGTTGTTACCCTCAGAGGCCTGCTGAGTCAGTTAATTCCAGTTAATCACCTGATAGCATTTTTGAAGTACGGGCGGTAATGATGCTCTTCTTCGCTGCAGTGCCCATCTCCACACCTCACAGCAATGCAAGGAGCAATGCTGAAAACCTGCTCCTACCTCTGCTTGCTTTAAAAATAGAGCTGCTGTAGTGACTCAGGTGGGCTTGACCTGGGAATCTTGCAGAGTACAAGGAAAGAAAGAGAAAAAGCAAGAGACAAGATGGAGTTCAAGGGCACGAGGAGGAGGTGGCTGAAGGAAGGAGGAATAGCAAGCAGGGGCATGGGGCTTAGGGACACAGCAGAAAGAGTTGAGGATCAATCAAGATATGAGCCTAGAGACCAAGAGGGAGAAACAGCTAGAAAATTAAGACTATAAATATTACAAGACAAATGAAAAAATAAAAAGAATAAATATGAAAGGAAGCTGTTCTGTTGAGGAGAGAGGTGAAACATGTATTGGGGCTTGTTTGCCTGTTTTTTGTTTGTTCATACTAGTCTTCTAATTAAGTCAATACTGAAAGGAAGCAGGTATTATACCTTCATATATGTTGGATTATTTCAACAGTAACAAATTCATCTTTTTGAAACATGTTCTACAATGCAGATTTTTCGTAGGTATAGAAATTTTTGCAGCTACATATCTCATCAATTTATTTTACAAAAAAGTAAAATCTCTTTCAGGTACACTATTTAAATTCACTGTGATGCTCCAGTAAAAGGAAAGAGATTTCATTTAGAGACTTCAAGGTTTTTGGTTGACAGTATTAGAGATTATTTATGCCCCTTTAAATGTCATGTTATATTAGTTTTGGGTAGATCAGCATTTCACAGAGCAGCAAGGTTCATCCTCACACAAAGAAAGCAACACACAAAAAGGTGTAAAATATGTGGAGAAGCCCAGGAAAATATTTTTCTGTGTTTTGCAGATACACTCTTTGGAGGAAGATGCTGTGTGTATGGTCAGAAAATGTCTTGATGAGTTTGAAATCTCATTTAGACTTCCTTGCTGGCTCAGCCAAGCAAGCTGAAAACAGTTGCTACATTAGATAAATCCTCAAGCTCCTGTAGCCCAGTGGCATAGCTTTAGAGAGGGGTCTTGCTGTTATGCACGTATGCTGCTGTTCATACCTGTAGTTTAATTCGTGCTTAGTTCATGTCACCTTGACCTGAATCCAACATAACAGGATAGAGGCCAAGTAGGGAATTAGCCCTGGGAGTACAAGCTCTGTTCGACCTGAGTCAGCAGAGCCTGAAAGTGTGCAAATAGTATCATAGTCACATATGATTGCAGCAGACATGTCTGTGACCGAGTGTGTTATTTGTGGTGGAGGGTTAAAACTGTACGTTGTTGTCTATACATTGGCTGAGAGAAATGATCTTTTTGTCATTGCAAAATCGGAAGATGCTTTTAAATGCTATAGTGCTGTGATAAGAGTCTTTCCTGCTTAAACTCTAAGCTTAAACTCTAAGGTTTTTACTGTTGAGCTTAGCAAGGATGGAACATAATTTTTAGCACAAAGGACATGAGTGAGGCATGAGGCATAAAGCCTGAGGCAGTTTATGAAGCCATAACTCAGGTGAATGTGTGGTATGAGTCTGCTGACCACACAGGCCTCTGTTTGCTACATTTCTGTTCAGCAGGTACATAGAGTGTCTTTTGTTTGTGAACACTGGTATTATGCATCATTCTCCTTTAACCACGTGTCTGCGGCTATGGGGAAAAACAATGTCTCCCAGACCAGTACCAGCTTATAAAAATGTTATCGAACAGGAAAATACAGAGAGAATCTATAGGGCTACAAGGAAATTTCACATTTTGCTCATTTATTACAGGCTTCAGTCCTGACTATGCCTTCATTTCCATTAGATTGATGCCACTCTAGCTGCGCTAACTAAAGAGGAGTTTTTCCAAGTTCACACGCAGGTGGGTAGAATGACACACTCATCAATTGGAGAGATCACGACTACATCAAATACAAGATCAGTTTCCTAAAGTTTCTGTCAAATGAGTATCAATGCTGCTTTCAGCAGCCTGGCTCCAACCACCTTCAAGCTTGTCCTAAGGCAAGAGAGTTCAGCCTTGCTGACAGACCTCTGGTAGGCCTGTCTAAATCTGGTAGGCTGCACATAAAAGGCAATGGCATCGATCTACTAGGTAACTTCAGAAAACTAATGAGTTGCCACCTAAGTCCACAGCCCTAACATGAACTGAGGAGGATACAGTTTGGAAACTTCTCCTTTCAATTACATCAACTCCGTGCTGTTGCCATAGGAGGCAGAACCTGCCGTTTGATTGCTGTACTCTTCCATGACAGCACGAGTAGAGCAATGACACGTGCACTACAGAAGCATTTATCACTAAGTTTAAACTACACTGCTAGCAGTGTCTGAACTAGCTAGTTCAAAGTAGTTTTTTATGTGCCTAAATGAGTTGCAGTGTTGTTGCAGATGAAGTCTTGGGCACCTACAGCAGATTTCCAGCACATTCATACAACTTTCGTTCTCAGAGCTATTGTGGACACCAATACAAAGTGTTTTCAGTGTACCCTGCTGGTAAGGGTTGTTCATCTCATGCAGTGATTGCTAACACTGTACAGTGACCATTACTTGGCTATAAGTGACATTTCTCTTTCTGTGCTAAGTTAAATTGCGCTGTTGTATTTTCCTCTCTGCCTTTCTATTTTTGGGTGCTGAAGCAGTTACCAGGGTGTGTTATGTGCTCTCTAAAGCCAGAGTTATGAACAACTCTGAGAAACGATGATGAGTGAGATGGCTTTTTTTTTGTCTGGTTTGTCTGCCAGTGTGTCAGCAGGGGTTATGCAGCCCATGCCAGAAACAGGTAAAAGTTATCAGCAGTTGGAGGGGAACCTGCTGTTTGTGAATGGAGTTAGCCCAAATATAGACTGAGCTCCAGGCAGCCATGTGAAACTCTGCATGGCAAGACCTTGGAAAGTCTGCAGGTGACAGGGGAGTCGCGGTATGCCATTTCCTCAAATGGGATGAAATAGGAAGTACAGCATGATTGCAAAGCAACACGCTGTTACTGCACTGTGTCTGTTCTTGGTATAAAAATAATATCATTCCCAATGGCTGCTAGTGCCAGCTGACAAGACCTCTGCTTTGTGAAAAATAAATGCAAATGTTTTGGCTTATGTCAGCTATGTTAACCATTAGGCATGTCAGTGTTACATTTTTGGAGCACATCACCAAGATTTCTGATAATAATGTAAAAATTCAGCTCGAGTTTCTAATTCTGTTTTCAATAAAATAATCCAAAGTGAGTCCAAGTGCTTGGCACAATACCATTGTGTTTGTATAGCATGTTCACACAAGCTCTGGAGAGTAATGATGGTACCTCATTTGATGTTTGCAGTTTTGTGTCATAGCCGTAAATAAAACCCAAATTACCAGTTTTGGTTGAAACTGCAGCAGAGTAGGATGCTCAGTTTCATCAGTATTTTTAAGATGGGGCTTATGCTCAATTGAATAACTTTGTCATTGTTGACTGAATATCTTTGTTACTGACAAAGAAAAACTGATAGGGGTTTGATCAGACAGTAAGTTTAAAAAACAATGTTCATCGTCAAATAAATGTAAATATTTTTATTTTAAAAAATGTTAATGGCACCTTAGAGGCAGTCATGACTACACAACAAAATATACAAAAATTACATTTTCATAGTTGCATCTGTCCACAGTGCTGCACAAAATGAAAATGGTGTGAGAAACATTGTAGACCACACACGGAGACAACTTAGTCGAGAAAACCAGACAATTTTTGGTACACCTTGATACTACCAGACCCAGGTTCCCTGGGCAAAAAGGAAAGGTGGCTTTGTGCAAAACTCTCCAACAACAGTACAACTTAATATGCTAAGCATATAGCAAATCAACCTTACAAGATAGTTTGACTAATCCTCATGCAGTCTTTATATACAGCATCATCTCAGTTCGCTTTTTCTGGGAAAATACACAATTCAGTGAACTAGAAATTAATTTTTTCTTACTCTTTCACTGCTGTACTGTAAAATTGTCTGATTCTTTCTGCTGGATTCAACTCAGCATTAGAGACCATTCAAACTTTATCTGAAACAAGCCTTTTATAATCTCTTACATTTTAAAGGGGAGCAATATAATTGAAGGCCACATTCTGGCACAATGGTAAATGAAAAAAGCAGATAAATATTTGCTTGATTAAAAAAAGAGAATACACTTGCCTGATTGTTATTCCTAGATGGAATTTCATAAGTAATTATATTCTGTAATCCAAATTAAAGTGTTTGCTTACATTAATCTGTGTTTGCCTTCTGTTGTACCATTGAATCCAGAAGTAAAATGTCTGTATCACAGTGGAAAGGGGCATGGTTTCCAAAACTGATTTTCTTACTAGCTAAATGAACCACAGGTTTCTGTGGGTTGATGTTGTTTTTTCTTCACCCCTCCCAAGTAATTTCTTGTTCATTTATTTTAACTTCAGAAAGCACTGCCTGTGATTATGCAGTTTTATTTGTATTGAACATAAGCCTGAACTGATTCCTGAACTGCAGCATTCAACTTTAACTTCAAATGTTGGAGTCCTTGTTTATGTTATTCAGTTGCTAATAATTAGCTTGTAACCTTATGATTACAAAACTGAAGCTTGTGCTTACACTGGATTTGTCTAGCTTCAACTCCTAATCAGTGGATTGTGTATCTTTCCTACAGCAAATGGCTTTCACTTCCTGAATTTCTATTCCCCAGATAAGAAGCAGTCATGATTTGTTCAAAGAAAACCATTGGCTTTTAAATATTCTTCACATAAGGCAGCTATCAGATCTATATGTGATGGTCCTGCAGCAGAGGCACTGCATAACAGAAGCATTTTGATGCTAGATGAAAAAGGAACCTGATTTGATAGCATGTCTCTAAGAATCCAGAACAAGTAGACATCACAAGAGTGCAGTGAATGGAGAAGCTGCACAGATGTATGTAATGTAAAGCAGAAAGGAGAAGGAATTTAAACTGGGTCTCATTCAGTGCTGTCAATGACCAGTTGGATGTTCAATAATAATGGAGTTAGAGCTGAAGCTAGTGGAGGGATCCCTTATACAAGTTTTAGAGGAAACCTCATTAAGACCTGAATGCTGAAATGGGAGAGATCAGGAAAATCGTACTAACCTTAATGAGAAACGAAATCTCCAGAAACCTCAGAGCAAAAAGCTGCCATGAGCCCATGGAACAGGTATTAACAACTAACTGAAAGGCTTTTCAGTTGGAGAACTACTGTCAAAGTGATGTGAAATGACTGACTACCAGGCAGCACCAAACAGAAAAGACTGTCTGGCAACTTTTTTTGAGTGGGAGTGTTTTAGAGGCTCATGATGAGTAAGTGTAAGGAGTATACTAAGGGTGTCTACTGTATTGTGTGAGAACATAAAAGCAAACGGTTCCTCACAGAACGTGGTTAATTGGTTGAGAAGCTGAACTAAGTTTTCATCAAGAGAGCTCTTGCAAGTGTTTGAGACAGCCTGGGGGTACTTCCACAGCAAGCAGAGCTCTGACTGCAGGCCAGATACATACACAACTATCCTCCCAGCCCAAGTGGTGGAACTGATGCCGATACCAAAGTTAGTGGCAGAGGCATCAGCCCTGGCTAGCCCAGCCACCAGCCTGCCCTTGCTCCTGGGTACGGGCACAGCTGGCTACCCCATGCTACCACATCCTCTGGCTGGCTGAATCCGTTTCATGTAGGCAAAAGCTACAAAGAACCTTTCTATGCTGAAGCTGCCCCATCATTCTGCAGGGCAGCTGCCTACAGTGCAGTTTTAGAGCCAGCTAATGATTCAATGCAGCAAAAAAGAAAAAGGCTCTTCTCCCTTTTTGTCCATGCTTTGCACTCACAAGACCTTTCCATCAGCCCTTTAGGTCCCTAGCTGTGGAGAACTATCCATCTCTTCTGCTAGGTTTTTCTTCCTGCCTGGTGAGCGAACGTGGCGTATGGCAGACTGCAACACACACATGTGGCACCAGAGGGTGAGAAATGGGAGGGCAAAGGCAGGAAGGCGAAGGCACCCTCCCCTCTGGATGACCTTCCACTTGGCAGAGCTGCCACTGCAGCCTTATTCTGTGCAAAACTACAGCAGTTTCACCCAAAAGCAGGGTCTTGCCCTTCACATCTTCATTTCTTGATGCATGTCACATGCTCTAGTGATTTAAATCCAGCAGTGAAAATAACCTAGAGAAGTGATGTACCCATTTACCAATTGGGGTTGTTTTAATTTGCATGAGTTACATTATGTAGTGCCTTTACAGCTTTTCTGTGTCCTCTGCCAGATATAAAGCCAATATGGAAATGCAAGACCCTTCTGTTTCCAATTTGGACCTAATCAGATTTTATTAAGACAGTGGAACAATCTTCCATAGGCCCATTGATTTTATGTTCTACCCTCATTTTGCATTGAGGTCATCCTCCAAGATTCTAATAGGATGCCCTTGGAGCAGAAGCCTTCAGGTCCCCAGGCTGTACCATACCAACTTCATTATTTGAAAAATTACTAACCTTATTCCTGCCTGACCTTGAGACTACCTGACATTATATTTTTAACTATATACACTAGAACTGGGAGGATTGTCTCTTTAAACATATAAACATGCAACAGGCAAAGGAGTTATTCTTACGTAAAAGCTATTAACTTTCATTTCTTTCTTGCACATGTACCCTTCTGATCCTATTTAACAAAATGATAGACAGTGTTTTCTCAATTGGCCAAAACAGAAGGTGGCTGTGTGAAGTGAATAAGAGAATGGAGATTATAATAGAGATGGCAAGAAAACACGATGAAGAGTCACAACTTTCTGAGGATCAGAACCAGGACTTTTTTCTTTTGTAATGGATGTATAACCTTGTGGCCTATGCAAATGAGGGGAATAAAAGAAGTCATAGGGCTGATTACTGAAAGAGGTCGTGGAATTTAGGAAAAGAGTTCAGAAAGGAAGAGACTCTGAACAGAAGGACACTCATTGGGTAAAGAAATGGAAAGTACACGCTACAAAAAGACTATACTTTTCAAAAATAAAGACAGGAACCAATTCTATTAAAACAGTGGAAAAGAACAAGAGGGATCTCAGGACACATCAAAAGGGCATAAAAATAAACAAAGGGAAACCCTTTCTCATTATGTGAAGGCCAGGAAAGTGCTACTTCTTTTTTCCTTTTAATCTTTTTTACATTGTGGAAGGGCCTTCCCTGAGAAGATAAGTTCATCAGCTGTGCTTGTGGAAGCAATCTCCTCAGTTTATGAGCCAGCTGTAAAAAGAGGCTGAGGGCAGGAACCTGTCAGGTGGGGGTAAAGACCTGTTGCAATGTATGCATACAGTGCCAAAATGGATTGAGAGACATGAGTAGAAATGTCTCCCTGAACTGAACAGCAGCAGGAGCACATGCAACAATTAAGACAGAGAGGTTTCACACATAACACGATACCTCCTTCCTTCTTCAGGGGATAATGGGAATACAGGGCTACAAGCAAAGAGAAAAAAAACCCAGCATTAAGGAAAGGAAGAACATATCTATATAACAATTATTTGTAACACAGCCAGGGATAAAGCAGTCGGTAAGTTTGGGCTTCATAAAGGCATATCCCTCTCAGCAGGACTTTTGCTTCTCACTGCACCGTCCCCTGAACATTAGGCAGGGCCAGGTTAGGATAACATGGGTGTGCCTGATCTGATTCGTTTCCTGTGCCCGCGAGCCACCACAATCTTTCCCGATTTCTCTGTTCAAAGATACAATGCATGGAAATAATTATTTAACAATTCTTCAAGTGTTTTAATTGAATTGTCTAAATGCTGAGTCATGTCATTACTTATGCAGTTCATTCTGTCCTTCCTTCAGTCCCTGAAGCCACAAAAAGTAACTGTATTCACTGTTAATCTAATCATGGTAAAATGTCAAAGTTCTTCCCCTGCCTCCTCTCCTCCACTCCCTTTCCTCAGAATAAGGTTTCCTCAATTTCTACACCAACTATTGCACTTGATTAAAAACAAATACACACATCAAGTATTCCCCTCCTCCCTCTGCAAAACAAGCATAACAAATACATCAACTGAAAAGAAAATACAACTTGATTATTTTCCAGTAACCGGAGACATTTTTTGGTTTGTTTTGTTTTTATTTACTGCAGAGTGGAAAAGGATTCTGGTTGTGATGGTTTTGTTTGTTTGTGTGTTTGGTTTTGGTAGTTGGTTGTGGGTTTTTTTTAGTTTATTTTGTTTTGGTTTTTAAATAAAGATCTTGTTTTACATCATGGCTGAAAGCCAAGCAGACTTCAGGGAGAACTTTTTGCAGTTCTTAAATCAAGCAAAATAAATTCCAGTAAGATAACAAGACCAACCCTGTCTCCTAGTAGTGGCACTGTATGCTAGTACATTATATTCAGGAATGTTTATCAAAAGAGTCTGCACAGTGTTTGTATATTTACAGAAGTTTACCTCCCTGCTCCCCTGAGGGCCTGTTCCCTCAGGCTTCTTCCACATTCCTTAATCTGACACAAGAAAGAGAAATCCACTGTAGCCAGAGTCCCACCACCACCTGCTTTGCATTTGGTTAGAGCACCCCAACAATTCAGTGCTAACAAAGGCTAACCCCAATGCTGCCTTCCTGAGTACTCCTTTCCTCTTGAAGGTTGCAGGGCTTGAAGCAAGTGAGTGCTTCGGTCTACGTGACAACATACCCACCAGTTACTTGCCTCCTTGACAAAGTGGCCTGGAGATCCTGCCATTCAATTCAGTTCGTCTTTGGAAGCTTAATGCTACATTTGTGTATTTCCCAAGTGTGTTGAGGAACAGCGCCTGGCTAGAACAACTGCTGACTGTGGTCAATAGTCATCACTGCTCTAATTTACAAACAGTAAACTCTCTGTACAAAGGGTTACTAGCAGATGCATCAAGTTTTGCTGGTCCAGAACATGAGAAACTCTATATACAAATACTCAGTAATTTAGAATTGAGAACTGTTAATACATATGACTGTGTAATTTGCCTTATCATTCTAATTGGATTCAGAGAGAAAATTAACTTATTAGGGCTGATACACATTATGGTGCACTCTCTCCTGATCACACTCTTTGCACTCCAGCCTAGTAAAAAGCACACCTGACACTTGCAGTTCCTTGGATCCCTTCCACAGCATCATACCATCTTTTGTGGGCGTGGGCTTGTAAAGTGGAAAACCCATTGGATTAAGGCAGAAGACTGACATAAGTGAACAGTTCATTGCAGACATAGCCAGTTAGACACAATCTGATTGAACAGGCAACTGACTGCCAACAAGTATGCATTTATGTATTTACAGCTTAAAGTCCGAGAGTCTTAGTAGCCTTCTCCATCCAGTCCGCACATTTAAACTGACAAAAAATAATTTGTATACATACAGCACTTAAAAAACAGGGAGAGGAAGGAAGGAAAAAAAAAAAAAGGAGGAAAGCAGCCAGACCGGCAGCTTCATCTTGGTATAATCATCCTTTCTATGGCACAAATGATATGATCCCAGTTTTTACAAAATATTGCCAGAAGCGTCACTGCGAAAAAAGTGCAAATGATATGAAAACGGCTCTTCATCATAGGAGCAATGAACTTCGCAATAGTAGAAACGCACACTAAGATGACAGTCATGAAGGCCAGGATAACATTTATACATTTCCCCAGGAGCACTTTGGCATTAACCGTTTCAGACTGCTGTGCTTGCTGTTCTTGCTGATGAAGCTCCAGCTTTGAAACCCGGGTCTGGCAGGATTCCAAAGCTTCCTGGAGACAGAAAACAAGAATTAGGGCAGCTGTATTTCCATACACCACTTTTCCCATTTTAGCTGCAGAGCCATCCATCAGCTAGATTTGAAGTGCAATTTATTATAGACTCCTAAAACTTGAATGAACCACCAGCTCTTTTAAATATAAATGCCCATATATATCTGCATGTGTGTATCACTGCCTGCTCAGGCATAATCAAGTCTGACAACACTGTCCAAAATGTGGTTTTTACATTTTTCATGCCTGAGAAAAAGTATCATAATTAATGTTTGCGACAGATAATGTTTCCTGCATATACTGATGAGATAAAGTACTGGCAAAGCTGTTGCCATGGCAACTTTCACTGCATTAAAACAGCATCAAAGTTAGTTTCTTTGTATATGCTCTAGAAAACATAAGGGTAGAACAAGCTTGCTGTGATACTAATTAAATCTACTTTGCAACATGTAGTGGTTTACACCACTTCTCCTGCCTACATTACTTTTTCTCTCAAAGCCACCCATCATCCAGCGCTAGGACGGAGTCCTCAGGCAGAGATTGCCTTCCCCCTCTGTCACTGGGAAGACATACCCCAAGTGGGCAGCGTGCAGTGGAGAAATACGTGGTGATGCTTTTAGGGGATTCTCTCACACGATATATTCCACTTCACATTTCGTTCTAAGGAAACCTTAGGTTCTCGCCTTGCTCCTCTGCTTGAGGGTAGACTAAAAATGGTCTTTGAGTAAAATGGTTCCTAAGTCACTAACCCCATGCTTGAGCTCTCTCAAAGTGAATCATGGAAAAATTTCTGACTGCTTCACTTCCTTGCCAAAATGCTACATTTTTGCTGGAGTTGGGACTTGGGCACCACTATGTAACACAGTGCAAGGCTATAATTTAATGAAATCAATCAACTTGACATAACCTTTTATCACTGTGTAAGAGAAAAACTATGCTCCGGCATCCCTACTTTATTTCCCACTCTTGAACTTCAAACATTTTTCTTGCACTGGCAGGGGCGTTCACTCCCCTGATCACACAGTAAGATGATTCAACCCAATCCTCTGTGTAAAAACAAACAAAAACCCCGCACAGTTCTCCGTTGTTTCGGCAAGCTGAACTGGCCTGCCGTGTGACCAGCTGGACACCAAAGTCAGCATAAAGCACACAGCACGGCACCTTACAGAGGGCTGTTTCCTTTCACTCTTCCAGGAATTAGTCATAACACAGAAGACAGTTCTTAACGGGTGGTGCGAAGTCCCTTTGGGTTCATGCACACTCTCCACTACACACTAAAGAACTTTCCTGGTCCTTCTTCCACTGTGACCCTAAGTTATTCTCAAATCATCTCATGCTGTTTTAGAGAAAGTCCAGCTGCACAAGTATGATACCTGCATTGAGAGGCTGAACAAGTGTTCCAAACATGATTTGCCCATCCCTTACAGACAGAGTGCACCAAAGCTAGGTTGTTACTTAAAATATCCACAACTTAAACGCTTTTATTCTATTTAGCTTATTTGCCAAACCCCTAAAGAGACAGGTTTAAACAGGCCCAACTGTACAGAGATAAAAGAAACAAGGCTGTATCAATGTAGCGCTTAATTAGTTTTAAAAGTCTCTGACACCCCTCCAGGGTTCTGCTAATGAGTTGGTGAACATTCACAGCCCTTCTGCTGAAGAACTTGGGTCTCATTGAGTTTTCACATCCTCAAGATGTCTTTACAGAAAGGAGTCCTGCACGAGAGGCCTCTTTTCTTTAACCCTACAAAGGACACTAATAGACTTAGATTCAGTACCATCCCTTTCCCGCTCTGTTCCCAGAGGGTTCTTGACTCTCACACCAAGGAGGGACCAGGGTGATAGTCCTCTCTACGGTTAGAAGTCTGAGTACAGGACAGGGTGGTTTGTTGGTTTTTGTTTGTTTGTTTGTTTACCATCTGAGCCAATCTGAAGACAGTTGTCGAGCATTCCTCAGGTTGGTAGTGAATTTAAACCCAAGGTAAGGCAAAACAATCTTTTCACCATTTTTCACCACTTGCTCAGATTTTAGGTAGAAATATGCATTATATGAACGATTATATTGTATCTAAATATTCAGGTATGTAACTACATGCTGTCAGGACAAACTTGTAGACATTATTACTGGCTTTTGATTGAAGCCAGACACAGCTACAACTGATCATTGAGGTGAACACAGCCTACAGCTTTGATTATAGGGGCTGTTGCAACCATGGATTAAAACTCTTAAATTAGAACTGGCAAATTTACAAGTCTATTTATCAATTAGCTGTCTTTCTTTTTACTTTACACTCGATTTATAATAAACCTTGCCAATGATATGGCTACATGTTGTTGAAACTGAGCAAGAGGTTTGTGTTAGGACATTGTAAAAAGTGGCATTTTACACAATACAAGGAGACAATTCCTTCTTCCTCTGATGCAAGAAATTAAACCAGGCCATTCTTCATCCACTAGTCTGTCTAGGCTATATTATCAATCCAAACAGAAAAAATTCTGAATCCACTGGAACAAATGGAGACTGCCACCAATTAAATGTGCTGGGTTTTTACCATAAAACAGACAAAACACAGGTTTAACTATTTCCCCAGATTCCTTATTTACAAAGAGGCAAGTATTACAGTACATGATTGCTACAAAATGTTGGAAGATTATGGGTAAGGAAAAAGAAAAAGTACCTGAACATCTCGTGATCGCTCATATGCCTGATAGGCCACCTTCTCCTCTATGCTGGCTAGCTCTTGTTTCAAGTTTGCTGTCTCATGTTGATGAAGATCAGTGAGGTCATTTAACTGGTCTTCCAATCTTTCGTATCTTATTAGGAAAAAAGGTCTAATTTTAGTGCCTTTTATTCAAGTAATTCTAAATCATGAAAACAATTACACATTTTAAAAGGTAACTTACTATGGATTCATCTGACTGGCATTACAGAGCACATAGAGAAATTGCTAAAAACTTTGGAAACTCTCCATAAGCATTTATTCAGTGAACTGAAGGCCTTTTTTGAGTGTTTCTTGCTGGCAGTGGATGTTAAAAAGCAAATATTTGTACATCATTGGCAAATTATATGAACTACAAACAGTGGCTCAGGGTATCCAAGTCACATTTTTCAATTTCTCCCTCTTCATTTAGACAAGAAGATATGGTTTCAAAAGTAAGCTTGAACCAGTTAACAGCTTGCCAGTAGTGAAAGGAAAAATAAATTCCCTGGATCCCCTCTCAAACAGAACTGCAAGGTTTGCCATTCATGTCCAGCCTGCTCTGGCATGTCTCTACATGGTAAACCAGTTCAACTAAACCATCAGGAAACCAGAATATATATTTTTTTTGTTACTTTGAAACTTGGTTTAACACACAAAGGCAAACACTGCAGTTGACACAAAAATGATGGAGGTAAAATTGTCTAGCTGTGGAAACAGTGGCAGAAGGCTGCAGATCTCAATGGCAGTGTGCTGTCAGAAAGGGCTGCTCTGCCTTCTCCTGAAGCCAAGTCCTGAGTTCAGGACTCCATCCCCTCTGTTCCTTCCCCCCTCATGTTCCCATCTGATATTCAGCCTTCTCTTGTATTCAAGAACTTTAAACATGGGAAATACTAAATATTGCATTTCATACTGAGTTTTTGCCCATTAGTGTAGTAAAGAATGCAAGAATCAACACTTAGTTTAACAAGCAATACGACAATTGGGATATAGGTACAGCAGGTGCAAGCCCTCTACAGAACGTCTCTCACTTCCCACAGTGGATGATAAAGGAATGAATTGTCAAGTAACAAAGGCAAGGGGAAGTTCTACTACAGCACTTAAAATTATATTTCGTAGCTGTATGTTATAGCAGGGTACAAAGTGACAATGCATCCCATCCACAAGATGCCAATGTGTCTGAGAAGTCTTTGGACAAGGTACTCAGGACTGAAAGGTCTATTTATCAGCTGTACGTCAGCTCTGCTACACCATAGATTGGTTAGTATTTTGAAGTCGCAATAGATCAGAATCCTTCCACCAGTTACAAAACAACTGGCATCTCCTATACGCAGTATTCACATCACACAATATGTCAAATGAGAGAATTTTCTGACAAGCCTTCAACAAAAGGCAAAGAACTACCACATCATTTGACAGGAAATATTAATGTTTTACATGTATTTTCAGTTATTGGAAGGAGTGGAACATTTTGGTACCAGATACTGACTGGAATATTTTTTTTCTTGTTTCTGAAATATTACACACACAAGCACACACCCACATTTACACCTTCCAAACAGCTTCTATACCCATTCAAAAGTAATTTCAAGAAAACAGTTTCAAAAGTACCTATATCGTTCCTCTTGTAACATCTGAGAAATAAAGCCATAGTCTCTTTTAAACTGTGTTTTCAAATTCTCAATATCATCAGCCAGTTGGGACTGTGTCTCCTTGATTTCCCTTAGTTCCTCCAAAATCATGGAAAGCTTTCCTTGGCTGTCCAGGGTACCTGCCACAGCAGGACCAAAGGAAGCATTCCCATTACTGTCTGCTGACCCAGAGGTCCCGCTTGAGCATTCATCATCACTAACATATTTTGGTTTGGCAACAATGGTGGCACTGCCTCCATATGTTCTAGAACTCGTTTCTGGCCGAAATTCATCCAAGGTATTTTTGAGATGAGCAATGTTGTCTGCACTACCAAATTTGTTTCGGATCAGGTTTGCAAACTCTCTAGACTTGCTGAAAACAAAGACGGGTGGTGTCAAAGATACACCGGGCACACCCGACTTGCTGCTCTCTGTTGCATGCCCAGAGGTACGGGACTTTCCGTGCTGAATATCCTTCAAGTTATCTTTGGAGGCATCCTTAGCAGTTTTGGAAGATCCATTTTGTTCAATATCCTTGAGCTTTTTGTGATACTGTTCCAATTTCTTCTGCAGCTGCGCAATGGAGTGGGCAGATTTCTGGTTCTTTTTCTCAAATACTTGTTTAATGCGCCCAGCCTGTTGCTTGTCTGCACTGTTTACCAGTTTCAAATACTCAGCCACGTTTCCATCTCTAGCTGTTTGTTCAACTTTGATTTGTTCTGTAACCTTGAGGATTTTCTGTTTCAAGCTATCTGCACTGAGTTTGACTTTGTGAAACTCTAGGACCCCATCTGGTACATCAAAGTTCAGGTTGGTGTCAGAGCCTCCACGGCGAATGTTAAGCGGCAAACTTAAGGTATTCATGTCATGTCTTTCCACCTGAGAGAAAAAAAGAGATAAACAGAATTTGAATTTTACTTATTAAAATCCAACCTTCCATTTCCTTTTCCACATGTAATTATGACAAGTACACAATATAAAGCAGCTTATAGTACCAAAATAGAACTAACTTTTCTTTGAAATTGAGAAGCATTTTTCTCAACTTCCATAGGTTGATAAGCAGCCCAAGGAACTGCCTGTCTCTATTAGAAAAGCAGCAAGATGAATTAGAGTGAAAATTATTCAAGTATATAGTTTTTCAGAATAATTTACAGTAGTTCACAAAATCAGAACAACACCTAGTTAGGAAAGGTTCCTAAATACATTGTTTATTATTAAGATTTTTAAAGAGTTCATAACTGATCCATCTTTCTCTTAGAAATGGTCAAACACTGATAGAGATGTGAACAGATTTTCCCCTCTACAGCAGTGTTATACAATTCAGTATATTTTACCAGGTTAAATTCCTTTTTTGAAACATGCTCCTCCCATTCAAATTCATCACACAATTCAAAGTGTTTGCACAACTTGCTGAACATTCTTGGAAATTTACTGCGCGTTTCAGCAGGAAGCAGCTGCTAGTTTTTAGTGCAGAGAGCATAGAGAAAGAATTGGCCCAGATTTGACTTTCCATGCTTCATGAAGATGCTCAACAGCTTTACCTGCTATGGCTAAGTCTGTTTTAATAGAAATTCACTGAGTGTGACTTACAGTCAGAAACTCGGGAAAGAAAACCACATTCGCTCAAGTATAGGCTCTGTACACCTTAACAATGCTCTCAGGAAATGTAACAAAAACAATCAGGCAACTTGGTCACAACACAAACAAAACAGATTATTCATCTTCCGCAACAGAAAGAAAAGATAGTCTGACACAAACATAAAAAGTATTTCCTCATATAAAGTCAAAGCCATGGAGGAGGCATGAGACAAGAATGATCTAATCAAAATAGCTTCATCCCTATTATCATCTTGTATTGGCCTCTGTGACAAAGAAAGTACATTTCATTAAAGGTGCCACAACATCATATCTGTAGAGACTGCTTAACAAATGCTCTAGACATAGAGGTTTTCAGAGCTTTAGCTTCAGAGGGAATAATACAATTATCAGGCAAGACCATTGCAGAGACAAGGCAGAAGCTGTATTAAATAATCTTTTAAAGATGCATTTGTGAAATGCTTTGACTACTCATTGCTTCAAAATGCCTGAGATACTATGTTAATAGTTTGATTTCCAACTACAGTATTTATTACTGTCTGTGATACTGAAGAACTTGCAGCAAGACCTATGCACACATACATTCCCAGTTGTCAATCTTTTTCTTGATTAAAAAACCAAAACCATCATTAAGCATTGCTATAAGGTTTGTTTCCCTACTCCTGTACAGTTTTGGTGGCCCTCCTGGAAAGTCTCTCCAGCATTCCTGTATTGCCCTCAAAATCCAGGCTCAGGAACCAGCCATGGTGTCCTACTGTTAGTGACAGGCATCATGCACAGTTGGATCAGGAGAACTATTCTCCCCTGGTGTCTATCATGATGGGTTACAAACACAGAGGGGATAATACAGCCATAAAATTGGATCTGCACCTGACCGTTTCAGAGACAAGATCATCTCTACTCTGACCTTATATTCTTAAATTACTGAGGATTACAGTACTTTTTATTTTCCTTTTTCTTTTTCTATTGTACTGACACTTGAAAAATGCAAACTGAAGAGTTCTGGAGTTTACAAGATTTTCTGAAGAATATTGGTTAATGGTGACATTTAAGACTCAGAGTCTGTTCCAAGGATTAAACCAGTGCTGTGGCCTAATAGCTCTGCACTTTACCAGTTTGTGAAAAATACCTGATACTGAGCCATATGCTTAATTTTTAAAAAGAGGTACAAGTAATTTTTATCAATATATCTAGTATCATCAGTCATATGTGCTTCACAGAAAATTGACTTTATTGACAAGATCTCATTTTAGCATTTGCACAGATATGACACACACAGAAGGCATTCTATATTCGGGATGATACCTAATTTAAAGAATAACAAAAATCACAAACTCACTCAAATTTTTATTGACTTTTTTTTTTTTTTTAACTGGACAGGTCTTAGAAATATAACTAATAATAAAAAAAAGCTTTTAAAGATCACTTTTTAAAGTGGTAACACTCATAGCTAAAATATGCATTTAATATAAGCAAAAACAGCTTGACCTAGGATACTTGTATATTTTCAAAGGCTCATACAGCAAAGAAAAGCAATTGAGGCAAAGAGCTGAAAAGCTTACGCACTAGGTCTGCACTCCATATTCCAAATATTTCTTTAAATGGATGTACTGGGTCTGGATAAACTCAGTAAAGATAAAAAGCTCAGTATAAAACAACAGTTTCCTGAAACAACCTAAGACATTTTTGAATAAGCTTTGGCACAAAATTATACTGTAATAAATCACTGAATTGCATATATACACAAGACAGATCCATCACTGATGTCACTCAGGACAAGCTGTACATAATTCCAAGAATGGGTGGGTCTATCTCTAACCTTTACACAGTATTAAGTGTTTACTTCCTTAGTACAAAATAGTCTAAAAATATATTGTAATAATTGGATATAAGCCCAAACCAGATCTCTTCTCCCTTATGTCCTTTCCCTTACTAGAGTCTCAAGCGGTCAGCAAGGTCTATCATGACCATGTACCCCCTGCCTTCCTGGAACTTCAAGGTCACAGCATCAGCAGAGATCAAAAGAATAATAGTGTCAAGGGAATACATCTGCTGAAAGTTGCATTGCTTTTGGAGTTGAGGAAATCAATTAGCATGTGGCAAATCTACTTCCAAAATGAGTAAAACTAACCATAGGGTCAGTTTGAATTCAGTAAAGTTTAGGAAAGAACTGTGTCTAAATTCCCAAAACACCACTAGAAGTAGTTTTTTAGTTTACTGGATTCAGAGCTCACCAAGGGTACAGAATATTCATATCCAAGAAATTTCTCTACCTGATTGTATTTGGCCAAAACGGTAGTTGTCCTCTTGCCATCATGACATAAAGTTGGGCCAAGCAACAGAGGCTCTTAAATCTTCTCTTGACATAACATACTTTTTTGTTGGTGGAGCAGGGTTTTTTGTTTGTGTTTTTGTTGTTTTTTTTTTTTTTTTTGTTGGTGGTGGTGGTGGTGGTTTTTTTGGTTGGTCGGTCAGGTTTGTGTGGGTTTGCAGGGGAGAGGGTTTGTTTTCAGGGACTGTTGTTGCTTTGTTTTAAATCAGAAGCAAGCAGACACTGGAGGACCCATGTGTCTACACAAGTGGCCTATCACTTTCCTGTGATGTGGGCTGGAATCCTCCCACACACAGGAGGATGAGCACACACCTCCCTCCAAGTACAGAAGTCCTCTTCCAGCTGTGCTATGGGAGGAAATGATGAATACCACCCATGCCTTCTGTGACTCTCTGGTCACCAGCACCTGACAAGGGCACCAAGCTGTTAATAATAAAGAAGTTGTTGAGAGATTGATTTGTTTTTCTAAGATTTTCATTATGGTTGCCAAAACAAAACAAACACACAGTAGTGGCCCCAATAGCCAAAATAATTTACCTGAGACCAGCCATATTTTTGGAAGTGAAGAGCAATTAAAGAAAACAGAATGAAATCATTATTCATCTCTCCTATCATGATAACAATTAATAGGAAGCTGGGGATTAGCAATAGATGAGATGATGAGCAAGAGATGAAGTTGAAACAATACCAAGACAAGTGGTAACACAAGGAATGCAATGCACCAGCCCAGAGTCTAAGGAAATACCAGAGACACGTCCAGGATCTGGCTTCTAAGAAAAACAGCAAAAAAACGATTTGCACATGATTACTGGGATAGACATAGCTGATGTTAGCTTGAAAGAAATCTGGGACTTGGAGAAACCACTGCATTTTATGGAGCATTTCACATATACACTTTGCTACATTCCAGTTGAGAACTAATTGTAATGTTTGTACTGATTACAGACTAGCTTTTAAAAACAGTGATTTAGGAGTGCAGCAATTCAGGCTTCTTGCCTGCATCAGAGCCGGACACTACGGATGACCAGATAGGTAAATCTCAGAGATAAAGCAACTTTATTCTGCCCCAACTCCCCTTTTTTCCAAGGAGCCAAGCAGATCCTTGGTTGCATGGTCAGGCTGTTCATGCAGACCATTCCAAGCCAAAGTCCAGATTTTCAGAAGGGATGGCAGAACAACTGCTCGGTGCAATGACCACAGTCACACTGCTAGGAACCTTTCACTAGGCATGAACTGGCAGGTATACTTGCCATTTTAAATGGTAAAGGGAGGACTGGGTGAAAGGCAACCTGTCATTTATAAAGAAGCACATATTTATAAAGAGTCACAAAGATGATTAAGGGAGTGGAGCATCTCCCTTATGAGGAAAGGCTGAGGGAGCTGGGGCTCTTTAGTTTGGAGGAGACTGAGGGGTGACCTTACTAATGTTTACAAACATATAAAGGGTGAGTGTCACAAGGATGGAGCCAGGCTCTTCTCAGTGAAAACCAACGGTAGGACAAGGGGCAATGGGTGCAAACTGTAACACAGGAGGTTCCACTTAAATATGAGAAGAAAATTCTCTCAGTGAGGGTGACAGAGCACTGGAACAGGCTGCCCATGGGGGTTGTGGAATCTCCTTTGGAGACGTTCAAAACCAGCCTGGACACCTTCCTGTGTAACCTCATCTAGGTGTTCCTGCTCCAGCAGGGAGTTTGGACTAGATGATCTCTCAAGGTCCCTTCCAATCCCCAACATTCTGTGATAAATCGCTTTTTTATTTACAAAAAGTTTGAAGGCCAGAGCTTCCGAGGCGGGGCAAGGATGCTCTCCCAGAGGTACGGCTGGGTGTGTGACAGTCCCATTTCTCCTGCAGACAAGCACTGGTTTGCCAGCAGCAATCAGCTACCTTGACTTCTGATAAATCTAGACCCTGTGGCTACAGCGAAACCTCACAAAACATAGCGCATCCTAAAGGCTCAGAAGTCCGAAGCATTGAACTGTTGAATAGGTGAGAACATCATGCTTAACAGCCTACGTAGATTGGCCATTACATCCTCTGGTTGCAAAATGCAAAGCAGACATAAAAAAGTTATTTCTTCTCCAAAGATCCTGGGTGAGAACCACTTGGGAAAAAGACACCCGTAGTGAATAGAGCAAAGGGAGCATGCAGCCCACCCTCGAGCACACGTCTCATGGCTGCTCAGATGAATCACTTCCTCCGTTCCTCTGAGTGTGTCAATAGCTCTCCACTGGCAAGTGAGAGAGCTCAGCCACCTGTGTTTAGGTGTCAAACTGAATTCTGCTATTTCATCAATCTCTCTTATACTCTTTTAAGAAGTGGCTGAAAGAAGCACAGAGAAAAAGCATTTGCAAGAGAGAGTCATTGCATATACGCATCAGGCTCCAGAAAGCACAAATCTTTGGGTTGCCTCACTAACAGAAGCAAATCATGAAGACACAAAGTGATCTGCTTGTTCAAATAAGCCCAGTTTAAAGGTAGTTGTTTGTTTTTGTTTTTCTTTTCCCAAACAGCATCATTACCATCACCAGTCATAGCTGTGCAAGCTAAACAAAAGTTTATGATGACAATTTAAGTCTATCTTGCAAGACTTTTAGAGGGGTATCCGATTAGCACTTAGAAGAAGAATCCCATAAGAAACATACAATATAGAATTAAGGCAACTCTAAAGCTTTTAGGGTTTAGCAATAGCAACAAAAATAATCAGGAGTAATTATCTTTTTTTCAAGAAGTATACATATACCAGCAGCACAGGGGTTCCAATGGGTAAAGAAGCGTGCAGAGGAGGTTATGTTACTTTTTCAGGATATTCCAAAGCAGACTCTGTTTAGGGAGAGAGTTTTACCATCTCTTTCATATTGACTGCTCCTTCTAAAACTCACAGGAGAAGAATCCTTAATGGAAGGTTTAAAACCATGCTTAATCATCATAAAAGGCTTTAAATTACATAAAATCAGCCCCCAAAACTCCTGTACAGTATGTTGCAGCAAAACACCTTCTGCTCATGTTTTTTTAGAGCTACTTAACAGCAATATCTAGAAGTACCTACACTCAGAACATCATACTAATAATCATGCATAGGGTTGAGAGTATAGGAATGGAGGGAGATGGCAAACCCTACTTCTAAAATACTTTTTACCAGGGAAATCAGAGATCCGGGGCAACCGATTGTCTGAGACCACCCAGCAAATGCTGATGGGGTCAAATAACAAAGAAGGTTGTCCTTTCACCATCAGCAGTTTATCTATCACCTATCAAAAAGACAAACATTAAAGCTGTAAGACACCTCACTAACATACATCAGGGGTTTATTCCAGTTGGTGGTCAAAGATAATCCCAGATACCTCTTGGCAAGTATCTGCACTTCAATATTTAAAGGCTGGGGAGCTTCAAGGCCATTTCACGAGTAAGGCATAACACAGAGGTGAACTAACCTGTAGAGCTTGGATACTTTTGAAAATGTTCCCCATTATGCCAACATAGTCTGGTAATTATAAAAATTCAGTTGCTGTACTATGCAACTTCAGCAAGACCTCAGGTAGAGACTAAGCAACTAAGCATACTGGGCAAGACCTCATAGAGAACCCACTCCTTCTCAGGGTCAGTTTGATCACCTGTCTTTCCCTCCATCTTAATTCTTTTTATTAGCACCACAGAGCAGAGACCGTAAGAACAGACACTTCGAGAAGGATGGAAATGTAATTTTAGTTTAAGCAAAAAAAGTTCAAAATGCCTTAACTCTGCAGAAAGCCATGCCAAAGAAGGCATAGAAACATAAGTTTAGTGTTGATTCTATCAACACAGCTTTTACTCTCTTGGTCCATTATAATTTGGTCAATGCAAAATAGCCATGTATAACCTGCAACTCAGGCAGTCAAGTTCACACCAATGTTGTTTTGCCTCAAATTCTATGGACATGCCCAGTTCAATCTCGAAGTATCCCAGAAATAACCTTTTATCTAATTGCTGGTTAAAGGACTGAACTAAGGCCAAATTAGCTAGGTCACTGCTTGTGTGTAAATAAATCTTTAGATATGGTACTATTTCAGATTAAACCAACAATGGGAGAACAATGAGGGGAAAAGGCAGTTTTCTGCTTCATTGCTGACACCAGCTCCTTCAAAACCCAATGATCTCCACTGGAAAGTCTCCCATGTCACGACTTGCTCTCAGTCCTGCTTCCAGGTTGCTCCACAGCATAAAAATGACATGAACAAACCAGTTCCAACACAAACAACTTTTGTGCCTAGACACTGCAAACTTCAACAGACAGTCAGGTAAAAACAAAACAAAACAAAAAATCACAGTCACAGGGAAAACAACACAGCGATGTACACATACTCAGATTTACTATGCTTAAGGATCTTAAGCAGGCAAGAGGTAGGCTTCACACCCCACAGTTAACTATTTTGCTTTAGATCAGCCCCACTCTTCAGATAAGTGCCAATAATTAAGGAGGAGCCATTAAAATACTCTCTCCTAACTTCTCAAATAAAAATAAATGCGACTTTTATGTGTATATTTCTTCTGTCGCAGGTTTCCATAGCAATATAAGGAAACACTTGGGAGCCTCAGGTGCTACACGGGTGGCAAACGGAGAGGTGCTTGTGAGAAGCCTGCACTCCTACCGAAGGAGAGCACCTTTCACCTGACGCAAATCCTTCAAAACACATCCACCCTGAATCAGTGCGGGGGCGACACATTTTTGAAGAGTGATGCAAGACATTCTGTATCTCTTCTTCTAGACTAATTGTTCAACTCACTTCTGGTGTTTCTAATAAGTGCTTTCCCTCCCTCCCTGCTCCAGCTTCTATGGTTTTTCTTCCCCTCCTATTCAGTAATAAGCTTTCTTCTTCTAAATATATCCAAATAGGCGGCAAGAATGAAATTTTCCAGAATACTGTGAAATACTCTGAAAAGCCACCTGCTATACATTTTCAATTATTAAATCATTTTCTATGAATGAGAATTTGAGGAAAAGCCAGCCAAATCCCCATCATGACTAACCACTTCTCACAGTCACAGCATGTGTTTCTGATTTTCCACCACTTGTGATTTAGAGTGTGCTTTCCTTGGTAGCACTCCCTTGGCTAACTTCACATCACAAATTATCTATTCCATGCTGACAAGGCTAAAACAGGTCGCCTGCTCCCTCCATCTGGTTCATTCTGTTTCACAGTCGACTCTTAAGTTCATTGTTATTCAGATTGTCTAAGCGTTTCCTGAAATCCAAGCTCCTGGAACTGTACAAACATAAGAGACTTCCAAGGAATATTATGAAGTTTCTTGCCCTCAGTTACAGAGAAATAACTTGCACATCTAACTTAAGAGTCAACTATCAACCAAGTCCTCCTTTCCCCAAAATACTGACAATTTAAAGGAAATTTTAAATATGTGATTTATAGAAATACAAAAATCAAACCCACAACCCAAAACTGATTTTAGAAAGTCTAATGCATTACTATTTATTGCTTTTTGATTTCAACACTTATATAAAACCTATTTTGTATCAGGAACATTTAGACTTTATGGTAGCAGGGATTTTGGAAGTACTATCACTCAGAGAGAAAAAAACCACTCTAAATTGATAGAAGGGCCATCGTGGGCAAAAGACCCGAGATGTGGGTCTTTTTGTTTATTTTATGTTAAACGAGAACAATAGCTCCATCACGCATAAGATCTCTTCATTTGCGTTAATGTTGCGGCAGCACATCCTGAGCATGTAAACAATCACATCTTGTCCTGTACATGAACTGAGTCACTTATTCAAAGCAGCCTGCTTGCTTCTGCCTTTTTTCCCTGCTTCTCTCCACACTAGGCTGATAAATTAAAATTTCGAAAACACGTTTCTGTTCTATCAGCAGTTCTGCCTATACACAGGACTTTCAGTTCATTTTTTGATACGAAAGCCTAATCAAAAGATAAGGTCTGCTTCACTACATTACGTGACTAACAACCACAGTCTGTTACACAGCTGAAATGTCATTTTTCACTTTTATGGGAACTACTGGAAGGCCTACAGCCGTGGCTTTGAACCCTCTTTAAGAAGACTTCACACAAACCTGACATTCCTCCCATCTCCCTAACTTTTAGACATGAGGGGCTCTAAGCTTTGCTTGTTTGTTAAGTTCAACACCTGGAAGCTTCTCCTTCCAGGTTCCAGTAGCAAACAAACTGACCTGTTGGAACTTGGATGTGTACTGGACACAAGGTCGCTCCTTCCCCACTTCTCCCTACCCCTGCCCTTATACTTCAGGCTGCTCTTCAGGAAAGGATGTCCACTTTGAAGAGCATTTTATTTACCCCTCCACGATACCCAGTACATCTCTTAACAAGGTAACTTTATTTTTTAAAGCTTAGTTACTTCAATACACAAGCAAACTTTCACTATTTGCCAAATTACACATATATTATTTTTGTCCCACACCTGATATCCAAGGCTCGTATTTGTAGCCAATACCTAAAATAAACCCCAAGGAGGAGAACTGCAGCGAGACTGAGCCACCAAAAATCAAGAGCTTTGGCCATACTTCATGATCTACATATACTGAAAGTAAAAAAAAAAAAAGAACAAAGAAGACAAGCCCAGAAAAGAGAGATGAAAGATTTTATTTTAAAGCCTGTTTTTGCCCTATTGAAAAAAAAGTTCTAGATTTTTTTAATTAACAAAATTATATTTCATTATGCAAGATAAGGACAACTAAAACTGGAACCACGCAGGTGCATTATTATACAGGTTATTCGTTATCCATAAACAATGCTGCAATAATGGTATTTTAAGCTACTATACATAACTGATTAACACTGCTCTGAGTGAACTCTGAAGAAAATAATTGCAGCGCAGTAAGCGCCAAAATTCCCTGCAGATGCAATGGATTGAAGCCTCTACCTCCTGAAGACCACAACAACAGAAATTTAAAGCATTTTCTTATTTACTTTTCTTCTTAAAATTGCAAAAATATTTTCCTTTCTTTTCACTTAAGGGGCAATATACAGCATTAGGCAAAAGAAACACCAAGAAACTCCTGCTCAGTATTCTTTGTGCATCTTTCTCCTGGAAGAAAATGAAACATTGTCCCTCAAGTTAATATAAATAGCATTGGTTTAAAAAGTAAAAATATAATGAACAAGGTTTTCTGCTGCTTCGACTATACTACTAAACTGGGTCACAGGCAATGCTTTCCATTTATTAACAGAATGAATCAAACCTTCTTGAGAGCAACAATAATAGTTCTCCTTTCTCTGGAGGAAATGTCTTCAAGTATTATCTGTATGTTTATTATCTTATTTATATAAATGTACAGTATTAAAATATGCTTTTATAAATATTTTAAAATAGGCATCAAATTATTATTACAAGCAAGTGCTAGTCCACAGAAAAATCTCATATACATTTAAAAAAAAATAATGCAATGTTTCAGCTGATGTGCGCCTTCTGGCAAGCCTGCTCTTGGCACAGTATTTTAAGTTCACAACCTCACAATCATTTCAAATAGTTACAACTAAATATGAATTGGGGGGCAGGGAAAGGGGGAGAAGATAACTTTTCCAGAAAAAAATTAGACATGAATAGCACACATTTTGAAGATGAGCACGTCTCCCAGAATCCTCCTTTTGAAGAGGCTCTATGTGCACATAACAGCAACACAGCAGAGTGAACGACTTCAGCTCATATTTTGTGTCCTCTCCAGAAAAACATTTTGAGTGTGCACCAACTGCCTATTTGTTAGTTGCAAAAGAATACAGTCCTTTTAGAAGCCTACAAAAAATTTAAATTAAACTCTTAGGTGAAGCGTCTTGAAGGAATCACTGTACATTAAAACACTGTCTGTAGCACATGATTTTAAATAGTTTCTCACACAATCTTTTAAAATGTTTATGAGTTCATACTGGAAGGAGTCAGGAGAGGTTGGGGGATTGTTTTTTAAAATAATACAAACAACTTTCCTATCAGTCTTTTCTCTCTGAACCAAGTTCAGCTGAGACTGTCAATTTTATTGAGGTAAAATAATTCACCATTTGTACTTAGTGATACGTCATCTCCATAGTCTTGTTTTTCCTTTTTCTTTCAAATTTTTGTATACACCATACACTTCAAATACTAATGCACATTACAGAAGATATCTCAGCCCATAAAAGAAACTACCGTACAGAAGTTCCACAAGTCAATGAGATAACATCAATTAATTAAAAACCAAGCAGAAGGCTTGCCTAACTGAGAAGAAAATCAAGGAATTCATTAAATTAGAGAGGAACAAAACCCTAAAGTAAAATTATTATCTAGTCTTAAAAATATTCCTATCCTGAGAACATATTTCCCCAATTAGTGAGATTTATTAAAGTGAATTACTTTGAGATAGCAATTCAGACAATTTTGGAAGATAAACTAGGTTAAATTATACTTATGTCACCGTACTACTTGCAACAGAAGTGTCAAATCACTATTATTCTAAGTTTTAGGGGTAAAGAATGAAACTGTTTTTCAAACAACTGCCTTTAATGGGGATTCACAAACTTTTGAGAGTACTGTACAAAACCTCTGATGTCATTTTGAAGACTCTTGAGTAGTAACTTACGTATTGCCAGGGTAGTACTGGCAAATGAAAGCAGACTTTTCCTCCCAGCAATGTTTGCAAACTGAAAATACAGCTATCGCTGTTTGGCCAGAACTAAAATGTCAAGGGTGGAATGAACTCCTGCAGAATGAACTCCTGCAGATACTAAAGGCTCTTTACAAAGCTCACTGCCTTCCACTCCAAATATAGAGCACATTTGGGGAACATCTCTTCATGTAATATAAATACACAGGAGAATGTATATTATGCACAACAGCTAGGCACAAATTCAGTGCTCATAAACTAAATTAAATATCAAACAAATATACATATCAAACCAGCTCCTTTCTTTCTATCATCCAACACAAAAACCATTCTCAAAGGCAGGACTGTGAGATGAGAATCACAGGCAAGAAACAGTAGTGACTTTGTTGAACAGACTGCTGGAAAGAGCTCAGAAACTGTACAGTTGTACAGCACATGGAACTGCAGAGAACGGAACAGATGCAGTAAAAACAACTGTGTTCAAGTTGGTCTGTCTTAATCTGGTAAAGCCACATTGCTAATCTAACAGGCATTTAATACAGTGAAATTAAACCCCTTTATCTCAGATATCATAATTGAGAGGGTTAATATTATAGACCAATTTTACGCAACTTCTTTGCTATATTAATATGTTTACACAAAACTGTGGTCAGTGTGGCACAGATCTACTCAAGAATGATCATAGGAGACAAGCAGGGATAAAAAGGCAACACGAATGATGCAACAGCAACAGTAAGAGTCACGTAAGAAAACGACAAGCCATGACAGCTTTGCAGCCTGTATTGCTTTGACTGCCTTGCCTTGCCTTTGGGTAAGTGCTATAGGCCTCGTCCTTCACATTCAAGGCCTTTGAGGTTTTTTTAATTTTTTGTTAAAACTCTGTCTAGGAGGACAGACGGGATCAAGGCCTTTTCAATGTTTTTAGAGTCACAATTTAATTAGGATCTCAGCATCATTAAGGATATTTTTGGTGTTTCATCCCAGCCCTTCAGGGCAAGTGATGGTGTCAGAGGGATTATTTATTTAATTGAATAGGGCAATACTTGGAATGTTTAATTGTTCTGGGATAACATCTCTCAGGTAATGATAAAATTATTCTTCAAATAATATTTGTTGAAACATAATTAAAGTCCAGAGAAGTTTACCAAGATGCTTATATATGGCCAGATAAAGACAAAGAAGGCAAACCTTATAAATTCGTATCAATGAAAACCACTAGCTAATCAAACTGAGCTTTTTTTGAAGAAGAAACTTTAATATTGTAATTAAAATACTGTAGTACAGTCAACTTTACATAAGTAAGAACATGCATAGCATGCTACAGAAATAATATCTACACTAACAGTTATGTGTTTATTAACAGTCTAAGTTTGTATATTTTATTTTCAGTTATATCTTTCCTCTAATCTTCTTGCTTTTGCTCATCTAATATTTGAAACCTCATCTTTTCATCTGAAATGAGTGTAATCATGCTTTTTATCTGGGCTGTATTTTACCTGGTACAATATTTAACAAGATTTACAAAAATTGCCTATCTATGCATTAGGTTTCTTAAGAGTCTTACAAAAAGAGCTATAGAACATCAAGACTATCCCAGAAAAATCTGTCTTTTTGAAATACTACTAATGATTTATATTACACCACACAAATGACAAGTGTTTTATTCTGGATACTGCAGAATTCAAAGTGCATGATTTTATGCAGTCCATGCATTTCAGTTGGACTGGATACTTGAAAAAACAACTGATAATATTGCTTAATTAATAAAATACAATCTAAAATGAGAATAGATTTTGCTATAACTTCAGTAGTGTCTTCTATTAAATCCACAGTGATGGGTAAGTCAACTGGTATAAATACTTATGATAAAAACAAAAGTCTCAGTTTAGACTTTAGTGTAGAGCTGTGTTTTACATTGAGAATCTCTTCCAGCACTGCTGGTAAGCTTCACATGCTCTGAAGAAATATAAAAGCCACCTATATCACCTAAGCAGGAATGGCAATAGGAGTTATTCATTCTATATCTAACAAAAACTTCAAGAAGGAAATGGATATTTCAGATTCTTATATAGCCATAACCTGTGTTAGCTAGACCAGGACAGCAATAATAATTATGCACTTCTGAAACAAGAGCACATGCTATTGCTTTTCTGCTTGGTCGAATTGTCATACACACACTGGCCATCCATGACTTACACCTTCCAGGAACTGAGTCACACTTCTCTGCCCAGTGTATTAAAACAATAGAAGACACTTCAGAGTGTTTTTAAGAGTTATTTTTCAGCTTATTGAAAGTCACTACTTCCCTTACCTAACCATAGAAAACTGGGAGAGCCTCTCTCAAGCCACTGCCATAGACAGACAGTTGCACGCATCATATTTCTGTACGAAGCAACAGGCTGCCCAACTCACATAATTTTGTTCCCCACATTCTTTGGCTGTTACAGCACAACAGAACCATTTAAAGCAGGATACGGAACTTGAGTCACGTGCTTCCCTACCTACCTTCCCCCTATTATTTTATTATGCCATAAAACACTGCAATAAGCCTGATGGTCTTTTTAGGGCAGCTTGGAATGTCAATTCTGAGCATTTAAAAAAATTATCAACAGTGTTCGGCTTACGTTCAAGCTAAACAAAGGATTTCTCAAAAGCACGTAGACATAAACGCTAGTTGCCAATTCTCTTTTAATGCTAGTTCCTACGTTTTAACCTCCAATTAGATTTTTCTATTTTTAGAGTTGTGGAGATATTAGCAGGCTATTCACCAATATGATTTGATTAGAAATTAAGCTGCAATCAATATTCCACTCCTAGCTTGCCTGCTTGCCTCCCTCTCCTTTGAACTTTCTAAATAGATTCCCTCCCTCCCCTTAAGTTTCTATTCAGACAGTCTAAAAGGATGTGCTTTATCACATGGTTACCTCTGGTGTAAAAGATTTATAAACATATTACCATATTCAGTCATAGCAACAGCACAGAGAAAAGGAACAAAGCGGAGCTCAGTGGGAAAGGAAGCGGACAGGAGTCACGCTGTCCTTGGAGCCCAAGCGGTTCCTGGCACCGCACTGAGCCAGGGCTCTGTACCTGAGCAGGGAGCTCTGCTCGGCCACAGGATCCGGGAGTAAACAGCCCAACATTCGACACCGGAGACCTCAAAGCTTTGAAAGCGGGAAAGCAACACAAAACCCAACACGCAGTACTCGTTTTAAAAGATCAAGGCAGTAGAAAATTGTCTAAGTATCTTTTCCTTTTATCTCTCATTTGGTCATGTCCTTAGAGTAATTTAACCTGCATAAACTACCATCTATAAATCAGATATTTATTATTCTCAACAGGCAGATGAAGCTCTGTATCCACTACCAAACCCTCAAAAATATGCCTCCTGTCAGATTAGCCAATAGCGCTAGCCTAACTACAACTTCTGCACAGTGCGTTAATACTCTACACTGTATAACATGTTGAAAAAATATTTTCCAAATACTCTTTCTAAACAAACAGACTGACAAATACTCTCATTTTCTGTACCCAGTTACTTGACAAGTTTGAGTAACGCAAAAATCACATCACAGCTCTTTCACAAACCATTGCTGCCAACGGTTTCTTGAGCAAGTCCCACTTTTCAACTACTGCTCTTTGCTCATCCATGAAGTTTGTCTTGCCTCAACTTCAATTCCATTATTTCTAAGGAATGCTTTTACCTTTTGCCCCAGTGAAAATTCCACAACATACGTCCAGGTTTCACAACTATGGCCAAATCCAAAAATTCAGGAGCCACATGCGCAGAGGTTATGTTAGAGACTCCCTCTCCAAAACAACTTGTATTTGCTGCTGTGTCAAGAAGCTTTTGCTGACACACCTTTAAATTCAGAGAAATAGAGGGTTGTTCAAGAAATTATAGTGTAAACTGCAATGGAAGCTACTTCAGCTTATTCCCTCTAGTTCTTGGCATGTACGGTGAGTGGAAGGAGCAGGCTGGAGGCCTCACCTTCTGTACGCAGGAGTTACACACACCAACCGAGTTGCAGTTCGGATTTTGGTTCCGGAGTATCAGCTATTTTCCAAAGTTGAGAAAAGTACCAGCATTAAGTGTGGACAGAAATATACTTTAAAAAGTAGCTCGTGCATATTTAACACTGCTTACAATAAAACAAAAGTTTGGGGTTGAAAAAAAAAAAAAAAAAAGGCAGGTAGTAAACTACAGGGTGTTTCAAAAAGATGGACTCAATTTCAAAGCAGCGTGATTTCAAATTGGGCCTATCTTTTTGAAAAACCTGGTTTAAAACTAAATAAATAAAATCAAGAATAGGTAACACTTCGGCAACTCAAAGCGGGCCAAATGGCTTATGTTGTACATGAGCTAAGGAGGAAGCTTATAGATTTTCAAACATTCACTAAATGCTTTGGGAAACTTTAATAACACAGTTTCAGTGATTTGCACAGGCCAAAAACCTTCCAGGCAACAGGAACAAAACATGAGTGCAAGGAACTCTGACCTCACCAAACAAAAGAACAAATGACAAGTCACTTCTTTAATTGATCTGCTCTCCAACTAAACATTTTAAAGGTCTGTCTCTACATACAATTCTGTTATTAATCAGGCAACATTGCATCATTTTAATTTTATGAAATAAACTGATGTAGTTAATTATTCATCCCATTTGGTCTGTAGGCTTTTCCCTTGCTTTTGATAACGTTTCTTGTTCATTTACTGCTTTAACAAGAGTGTTATAAAAATAAAGGTCAGTACAGAAATAAATACACCAGGTGTTATGTTCCCCTGTGTAATTTAACAATATTTAGACAACAGTCATATAGCCTGAAAGCTATAATTCAGTAAAAATTACTGAAAAAGCCTGTTAGGACTGTTTGCTAGCTGAAAGCCAATGATTCACCAAAATAAAAGCAGCTACACGTTCACTTTCAGGTTCGCTTAGTCACAGATACTGCGACCTCTATAGTGTAGTATAGCCAGGTAGAAACTCTTTAGCACATTTAAAGTAGTATAAATAGACCGGTAAAAACAACTATTTGTCATTATTTAGCTTTTTACTGAAAAGTTGTTTCATCCCTCTTAGTTTGATGTAGGTGATGTTTAGTTTCTGATATTGACTTCACAATACAGGATTTAAAAGATTCATGCAGAATTCTGTGCATGCATTCTCATTTAGCGTGCAGAGCTAGGGCTGGAAGTTAGAATGTAAATAACTTAAGACACTTACGACATGGCATAATAAAAAATTAATACCATTTTGATGCTGCTTTTCAAGTTCTCTAGATGTCTTCTGGGTCACATGAGGTAATAGATATGAAAAGTTCATCCTATGTTTAAAATATCACAATATTGTGATATTTGATTACCTAATGCATTAGGGTTGAGACTTCTGTGAGAACCGATCACATGTTTTCTTACAGTTTTACTATTATCTGCAGGGAAACAAAAGGACTCTTCCTGAAAATACCTCCTGGAAAGAGCATTGCTCCAGAAATTACGTAGTTTCATTACATGCAGCAACAATGGTTTAAGCGCTATGTAAGTCTTCAACCAACCAGAGAAAATTTGTTATAGCCTAGAAAGCTAAGACCCAACTACAAGATAAGCTTACCGTCAGATAAAATCTCACAGTGCAACTAAAAGAAAATCTAACAGATTCAGTAGACATACTATCAGATGGTCATGTAAGGGGCTGATACATGCGCATGTCCATAAAATGACTAGAGACTCGGCAGCCTGCCAATATCCTTTACAGCAAGCGAATCTGGCAAGGTCAAAGTATTTTGAGAGTAAAATGATCAGAGTTGGGGTATTACGCCTTTGTGATCACCTTCTGAAGAGTTCTCATTTTTAAGAGTAGAAGCTAAAAGTCATAGCTGGTAGTTCTAGGTATCTGTTTCTGGCACAACCTGCCAGAATTATAAGAGCAGTACTTCTGACCTGTAAAAAGGCAAATCCTAGAAAATCTCCACCAGTTGCAAGAGAAGCACCAGTGATAAACTGTATCTCAAAGTCTGCACTGAGAAAGCCATGTCAAATGTACTCAGTGATCTGTGCCATTGGAATTTGCCTCTCCCTCAAAGCACACAGACACACTGGTGGGCAATATGAGCCAGAGATGAAAAGAAGAAAAACTAATCATCACACTGTTCTTTCAAACCAACCACAAGTTCTAAGTATTAAAACATGATCTATTTATTTCCCTTTTGGTTAGTGTTGCCTCCTGAACCTGCTCGGCATGTGTTCATAAGATGAAGATTTTGCCATCTCCTGCCCACATAAGATCAAGTGTCACAACTGCTTTCATTGTTGAAACATTCAGGGACTTCTGTTAGGCCAAAAGTAAACAAAGTGTGTCTTTGACAACCATTGACACTTGATCTGTGCTTACATTTAGATCCCACATAGCTCCTGTAGCCACCTCAGGTGAAATTTCATCCTCAGTCTGATACCACAGGCATCTGGCACCTTGCACATAGCGATTCTGCTACCTGCAAATCATAACCTGGGCTCTTAATGTCTTCACTCTTTCTCATCCATAGTATGGCTGGCATCCGTGAATGATGATGGTAGCCACTTTGGCAGGTGGAAGCTGAACCAGTCACTATTTTGGGTGAAACAGGAAGGCCTGAAATTTTTTTAAGTATTAAGCTCAGATAGGACATGACAGGACCTGTTCTGCTCCATCCTGGAGGATGGGAGGGTGCCACGTATAAAGACTTCGCTTCATATCACAGCTTACTGGTTGAGCACAAGTTAATGAGTTCTGTTTGCATGAGCAGAAGCCTCACATGAGCTCAGGCTTTTCACCTTACCACTTTCTACCCTTCCTTTATATTATTTTTTGTGAACTCTTTGGTTCTCAGTTCCTTCTGTCACTGATTCCCTCTCACTTTTCTATCTATATATACTGCAATATGTAGGTAACTTCCCCTCACCCAGAACTTCCGCAGGATCTACCTACTCCACAAAATTTCCTGACTCAATTTAGATTTTGCTAATCTCTGAGCCAAGGAGTCTTGAAGCTTGGATCTAGCTTTATAACATCTACAACAGAAGCATACCATTTGTCATACAACGTCCTGTAAATCATACCAGTATCCACACTCATTAGGAAATTTGGAGAAAATAATCTCACAATCCAAGCACAATCTTTCCAGTAGGTCATTCTCAGTCTCTCAAAAGATGCCTTATCAAATGCACAGATACTCTTTAGCATACATACTTGTACAAGGAAAGCAACAGTAGCTTTAATTCTAGGAGTTAACAATAAGTTAACAGCAGCAACACAATGCAGCTGCAGAAATAAGAAACAATGTGAATGCAGAACGAGCAGCTCTATAAACCATGAGCCTTCCCCACCAGCCTGCCAGTGCATGAAAGAAGCTTTTTTCTCTGTAGTCTCTTCTGTATGCGCCTTCACTTCTCAGAAATACAAAAAAAAAGTATGAAAGGGCTCCTATATTTAAAACTAATACAAACAAAACCCAAACAAACCCAGGCCATTAGTGAAAGCTTAAGTGCTGAGTTACTATTGGCCATAATCTACTCGTGAGGCTTCTTTTTTAAGCTTACAGCAATTGAAAGAATAACTTAAAGCTCTGTGGCACCTGCATAATGAAAAGAATTGCCAGCATCTTTTTGTCTCTCTTTTGTGCCACTCAAATAACTGAGATTGGGAGGATGGTAAGTAATATTTCAAAACCAATTTTAGCTGAATGAAACAGAGCCGTGATTCTAAACAATCTTCAAGAGAACTAATGTAGGTAGTCTGAAGACTTTGTACTAAGGCAAATGTCACCGTTGCAAGTCAGATGCACTTAGCCAGTCATTTCCTGAATTATTTTTCTTGTTATTTCACATGCTTTAGAATCCATTTTCCTGAAGAGTTTATTCCCTCATTCTCCAGGAATTTCTTTGCAGTGACTTCATAGTAGTCCACTAACAAAGGCACTGATATCATAATCTGTTGCCAGGGGAATCAGTTCAGATGCAAAATGTATCATGACTTTACTGCAGAAATGAATGGGGAAGAAATACTCCATCAAAGATGAATGACATGTTTAGTCATATATGCCATCAGCAATGGGCATGAGGAAAGAAATGACCTGTAGGCTTGCTTGCCTGTCAAGATTGTTCATGAAAGAAGAAACAGTTGGGTTCTAGGCTTTCTTCAGCTTAAGACAAGTTTAAGGAAGCTTCAAGGAAGACACCCCAATCACCAAACTGACAGCTAAGAAAATAGCATCCCTCTGCTCTGGCCACTGGACCCCAAGATTTATGAAGGGGTTACAAAAGACAGTAGGATGGTGAGGACACACCCCAGCAAGGGGAAAACTGTCCTCACACCACAGACATGTTCTAAAGAAACACACTGTCAGTGAAAGAGGGCACACTAGCATGTTGCTTTGTGTTCTCAGGCTTCCTCTTGTGATGCTTGTTGCTCTGAGCCCCTGCAGTGCTGGGGCCAACCTGCCCCAGGAGGTGCAGAGGCCTTGATCAGATTCCGCGCCTCAGAAACATGAGCTTCCAAGCAGCTCGAACGAGATGGTGGGGAATGCACAAGATGTCCAACAGACTTCCTTCTTTAGTTCAGCAGCAGCTTACCCATACTGCACTATTTCTATGAAATATGTTGAGTCTAATTTTTATCCTATTCCTGTAAAACTGTATTTTGGACCTTTTTTCCCCACACATTACTAATCGCCAGGGTTTGAGCCACACATCTCTCCCTTTAAAAGAGCAATTGTGCTGTAATGTTCCCCACCAGACATGACTTGAATGGAGCTTACAAAAAAATGCATCCATCACTACTTAAAATTACAGGAATAGCTTGAAAAATTGTATGGTATGCAAGGCAGAGTGCTTAAACGAACTGCAGGCAGAACCCAATTTCCCTACAGTGTTCTTACCTCTTCATTAAATGCATAACACAAGTAATGCCATCCAGGTACCTCTAAAACCATGACAGGCTGGAATTGGCTTATATACCTAAATAATTCACCACTGAAGAGAGGTGATTGCACTCCAGCTTGAAATCAAGACATGACAGCCTGTCACTGTTCAGGCTCCTCTGTGCATATTTCCCCACTTAAGAACCCCAAGGTGTTGGTTACAACAATTTTAACTGTTGCGCCTGAGTACTCAATATTGTTTTAAAACTCTACTGGTTTTATTTTTTCCTATTAAATATACCCATGAAAGAGATTTTCATCAACTAGTCAGAGTAACTACCTGCATCGAAGAGCTTACAACCTTTGGAACATTTTATTAGACAATCGTGCTCTATATGTCAAGTATGAGAAAAGGTGATAGGAAAATTCTGAAAAAAAACCCAAACACACACACAGAAACAACAACACCAAAACTAACCAAACAAAACACCTCTATCGGCTGATGCTTCAATTTTCAGATTATGCATCTTCACAGAATCACAGAATGGCTGGGGTTGGAAGGGACCTCTGGAGATCATCTAGTCCAACCCACCTGCTAAACCAGGTTTACCTGGAGCAGGTCACACAGGAAGGTCTTGAATGTCTAAGAGAAGGAGACTCCACAACCTCTCTGGGCAGCCTGTTCCAGTGCTCTGTCTCCCTTAACATGGATGTCTACAGTTTGGCAAGCAAAAATTGAACCAGAGCTAAAAACTTACCTGCAATATCCAGCTTTGTATGCAGCAAAGCCCAACACATACTAAAAAACCAGATTTTATTTCTTTAATGAAAGCACAGTAAGTATAGACAAGCTGTTAAACACTTAACACTTGGTAAGATACTATGCAACAGTCCACCCCCCAAAAAGCAACATTTGCTAATTTTTTATGAAGGTCATGATTTTCTTGCTTCAGTGGCCATGAAAGTGAAATATTAATGTCATCCACAGGAATGAAACATACTGAAAATCCCTAGTACTCTACCAAGACACCCAGATCCAGAGTTTCAGAAGCAGCAACCAGAGCTACTTCAGTAAAAACCATTCTTCCACACTATGTGGCAGCTAAGTAGTGCAGAAAGGCATTTCAAATATTTGAGTAACATCAATTGCTTTTTGTGATCACAAGCATGGATGAATCCAGATTCTCAACAAAATTTCAGGAACATCACTACCCTATGCACCTGAAGACAATGAAACGCTGTCAAACAGAATCAAGCGTGCCAAAAAAACCAACCACTGGACAGCAATGAGCATGTTGTGTTCTTAGAGGAAGAATTCAAAATGCAGATTGACAAGAATTTTCCATTTATCCCCTGCCACATGAAGCATGTGTCCAAATTTAGTTAACACTAGTCTTCTGTGAACATAGATGGAAAAAACAAACAAACAAGACCAACAACTGTTTAAAACCTAAGATTTAGTTTCCAATAACAAATGTAACCATGGAAATGGCCAGAAAGAAAAGAAAAGGAACCCATTCTAAAATTTCAGTGGCACATTCTATATGTATCAACACAAACACTTCATACAGCACATGTGCTCAACAAAGAGAGCAATGGTGTAATAGGAAACAGTCACATCAAAATGCAGTGGATACAAGATTAACTGTGCACATCAATTGTGGAAGGAAGCACTTTGAGTAACACCAACCACCACAACCAGATTTAAATGTTCTGCTGTCAATATCTGCTTCTTCACTTGACGTATTTTGCCTTCCCAAAGGCACACCATCTCATTTTGAAGACATCTACCTTTCTTCACAGTGTTTTCTTTGGCCACATATTTGCTGCCAAGAGCACAAGAGTTGGCTGGGACGTTGTGTTGAAATAAAACTTGCCTTTCCAATGTTCCTACAGAGCTCTCTCTCTGGCAGGCTCATTTTCTCTTTCTACACTCCAACACGACACACTTAAGATGCTAGAGCACCTTCACCCAAGCATTTAGGGCTGATCATTAATAGAACTTTCACTATGAACACACTTTTGTCAATTTATCTCTACCCTGCTGATATGGAAAGTCAGAGTATAAAACTCCCTTTTGTGGGAGAGCTCCACGGTATTCAGACACTATCAGAGGGCACATGTTACACTTGATTGGCAGCTGAATAAGTGCTAGTGAGGCATCAGATGGCTAACTTGATTGTATATTAACTCCCTGCTCCTTCTGAAGGGCGTCATTATTGTTAGCAACACAATGCAGAGGAGACCACAGATTATTAAAAATTTGTTTTCACAGAGAGATGGAGAACCCTTTTGCAGGGCTGGTTACACGCAAACTGACGGTCAACCCAAAGATAGCAGCATCAGACTGTGTTCAGAACCAGCAGATAGGCATCTGCTTCTAAGGTTACTAAACAAGCTAAATAGGAAACCACATACCTGAGCACGGGCTGTATATTAAGCAAGCTGTCTGCAGTTCTACAGCTCAAAAGCAAATACCAGTAACTGCTTTAAAGACAACAGCAACCCAATTGTCTTGCATCTGACAAATGACAGATGAACAGCAATTACTATGACAAGTTGGGTGAATTTTCCAAGAAGCATCTCTAAATCACTGCTAGAAACCACATATGCCCACTAAGTCTAGCCAATCCATTTTTTAATAATAGATTGGATGTCCCTGGAACATTAATCTTCTGTTATGCTGTGACTTTATTCTTGAACTGGTGAGCACTATGGGCAAGCACATCTACGTGTTAACACAGCATTGCTATTTTTTAAGCAGTAATTTGTGGATGGCTTAAATTACCCAGGCTACAAACTCCAGCACCACACTGCTCATCATATAACTTTTTCCAATACACCTGGAGGGTCCCAGGACCACCAGCTAAGGCAGAGGGCTACACTGAATATGTATTCTAGTCCACCACTGTTAAGCAAAATTAAGGCTTACCCATCACTAAATGGATTGCATTGTTCGCTAAGCAGTTCAACTTAATAACTTCATTTGAACTGAAATACAAGCATGTATATATTTCTCTGTGTGGAAAAGCATGAGACAGGAGACCTGACAGTTCTCTACCCCTAACAGAATTTTGGAAAGTGTTCCATAATGCAATATTATCCACTACTTCTTAAGAGATTTGAGCCTTTGCTCAGCCTTAGCAGCTGCGTGGCACGATTGCTGTATTCCCTTGGATACATACAAATTGACAGAGAGGTGACAGGTACAGTACGCTGTATAATCTCCCCGCAATCCAGCAGAAGCATTAGTTGGGCAAAATTAATAAAAGATCGTATCATCTGGACTCCAGACTTGCTTCCTACAGCAACAACAGCAGCAACAACTTCCCAGATCCCCTCACTCCCCAACACTTCAATACCCTCAGATTCTCTTCTGTCCCTTCTCTTCTGCTAAGAATATCTTCTGCTTCTTCCAGTGTCCTTAATTGTCCTTTATAATGGCTCCAACTTCATCAGTGTCCCTTGCACAATCCTTCTGGCCCAAACAGGTGAGCAAGAAAGCATATTCTGTGGACTATCTTAAACTATCTGCCTACTGAACGACCAGCAGGCCGGCCAGTGGATAATAGGCAAATTGTCTCTGACTTTCACTCCCTACAAGAATGGATAAGTACGTAGTGAGGACAGATAAAATTAGTTTCATAAGATGTCTGGGATCATTACCTTTGAAGTCTCAAGTCTTCTGTCAAATTTATTAGTCAGAATATATTCACTTCAAGAGACCTGAGTGATGCAAAAGCCTCAGGAAACATGGAAAATAATTTCCAGGACAGAAACAAAGGCTTAAAGGAAATTCCTGGCTCCTAACACTGAAGTTACATTTGTAAAATTATCAGGCTTCCTTCCCAAAGAAGCCATGTATTTTTCCTCCTACTCAAGTTTGGAAAGTAATTTCAGAACATCACTATTCCCATAAATAAAAATTTTATCTTGATTTACTTGCAGTTAGAGCTTTCTCTTCTACACCCAAGCAGATTTCAATCATTTCTCCTTGTTTCCTTTGCTTAAAGGAAAATTATACCAGATGTTTTGCAAGATTATTAACCATCTGTAACCTGATCTCTCTTCTATTTCCCTATGGTCCATGAAATCTCCACATACTGTTTATCACATGGCACCATAGCAAGACTGACTCAGGTCCACACTCATAATTCTACGCACAGGGAATTCAGCAGACATGGTGTTTATCTTTGCTAAGATAACAGATCATATTAACTGCCAGGATCCACCACCGGTTAACCCAAAAGTTAAATTTATTTCGCTTCCTATTTACCTCCAAGTCTTTAAGTCTGTCATTACTTGTTCCTTGAAAATTTGCCCAGAGATCTATTAGCTTTAAAGCCTTCCAGGTCACTGAGGTTATACTAAGGCCTGTATTTACTTCATTTCTCTTTTACAAAGAGGTCCTACAACTGCTGTTCTCCTGGAGGAGCTTAGTCCTGTTAACTCCTTGCAATTTTCTCTCCACAAGTCCATGTTTTATTTTCACCTTGATTACAAATACCTCTAATTTCTACACATTCACTCTGATTTGTCATTCTGCCTCCACTCTTAAACACCAGTGTCTTGACAAACAACCAGGTCAAAAGTTAAATGTTTAAATTCTATACGCGTATCTAAAAAGGCTAATCTCATTCCCAGTTAACCTTCACTGAGGAATTCACCTATTCTCTTTTTATTTACATAGCAGAACATACTGTTTCTAATGCTAAGAGATTAATAAAGTAAGCACTTTGGGAAACAATTGCTCAACAAACAATTTAAAGGTATCCAAGAGAGATGAAACCTAATGAGACAGAAAAGCTGAGAACGTGTTAGTCCAAAATGAAATGGATGCAGAGGGAAAAAGAGAGAAAGGTTAATCTAGGAGATAACGGGCAATCTGAATGCTTCAGACTGGGGAAAATATGCCCAAAGAATCTGAAAAATTATGCATCATTTTCATAAAAGCTCTGGACGAGATGTAGAGCTGTTAACGTGAGGAATTTTGTAGGGTTGTTTAGAGGGCTTCTGGGTTTTATTTAATGCTATGAAAAATCTATCCTGATATGGTATCACAGGTTCTTTGTTACCAAAACTAAGTACTGTCAGCACTACAGCCACCACAGGCAATTCAATTTATGAGACTACTGGCTAAAATCATGGTATCACACACAAGAACAGGAGCAGTTTAGCAACTGAAATAGTAATATTTTAAATAAAAATAGTTAATACGTGTTGCTATTGTAATTCATACTGGACATTAAATCCCAAAAGAGGATATGTCCTGAGCCAAGAACAATAAAATTCTCTTTTCTTGTGGTAGCTTGCAGATGAACAACGATTAAGAGCAACTTCCTAACCTTCATAGCCCTCACCCCTATTCTCTCTACTTCATGCTTTCATAGTGAAGTTGATAAACTACAATTTCTATACAAGTTTTCCCACAGATGGAAAACTGCAGGAACTGGTACCAAATATAGCTCCCGGAGAAAAAAAGAAAAATAATCACATTCCATGCGTTTCACATGGTGTGATTTTACAATTTTTTTTTTTTTTTTTTTTTTTACAAATAAAAAATTGGAGGAAAACATCAGCCAGATTTTCTAAGATAAATACAGTATTCATCCTGCAGTTCTGTTTGTGCTCATTTTTCCAAAAGGAAACATTAAATACATAAAATATAGAAAGGGTATAAACAGTTTAAATATTTTATACATGCATACATGTATATGTATAAAATACACAATGGCATATTTTAAGACAACAAAATTACATCTGTGTCCTCTTTGTTTCTCTCCCAGAAAACACAGACAACCCCAAGCCCAAAATCGTTACTACTGAAAACACGTCTTTGGCTCAAACTTGTCATTTTAAATTAATGTCTAGCAATTAGGAAACTCCATTTGGCACCTGCAAGAGTAACAGCTTGCATACCAAGAACATGGAGTTCTGAGTCCATTTAGGATAAAAAAGTTATCTTGAGAGAGCCCTGTTGCCTGAAGAACACACCTTGCCAGAAAAAGAGCTTTATAAAGACACCATTATTTGTTGGGAACAGGGGGATGACTTGACATAATTCAGAAGAAGGAGATTAAAAATAGGAGTGTGTTTTCTGGGAAGTTCAAATATCAGAACATTGCAATATTTTCACACTGCCAATTTGTTCACTTCTGAAAAAAAAAAAGTCATCCTCCCTTTCTAAAATGACAAAGGGCTGAATAAACAATGCAAAGCCTGCTCAGGCAGAAGAAAGCTGAGCATAGCACTAGCCTAAGGAATACTTCTGAGCATTCAGCATTCAAAAAAGCAAGCGCATCTGCTGTGACAATGCTATGGGGTTTGTGTATTTGGAAATGAGCTGTTGCATTGAGGACACTTTGTACCTTTGTTAACATGACTGTCTCCTAAATCTTATTGCTGTTGTAAAGATAATGACAGCAGATAGGCTTGTCTACCCCAGGAGGAAAAGGCATTTCAGAGAATGACGCAACTTTATCACAAGTCTCTGAGCACTGAGAACTGAATCTTCTAAGTATGTTAATCACAGCACTGGAAGGTACCAGGCACTACCCTTCTAAAATTAAAGCTTCCCCAAATTTAGCAAAAAGAATAATTACTACAAAAAATAAAGATATTGCTTCATATGTTGGCTAGTAGAATATATGGCAAGTTCACTGCCCCTTACATGAAAATTTCAAAACCTCAGTTTAAATACAATACTTCCAAGTCAATTATAACTCCGTAGCATTAGAACACCCTGATAGGATGATTCAGGATATTAAGACATGAAACTGATCAAAATAATCTTGTAATGAGAATTTATTCCCATTTCCAATTCACTAACCCTACTTTAATAAAAGTACGTATTTAACAGTCCATCAGCCAGTTGGTCACCAAAAGAGCAACATCATGAGCAACATATTTGGCCCTACATAGAAACACACAGTAATAAGTTTTAAATAAGTATTCAGAGGCAGCTATTAAAACTTTGTCTCACTAAACTATGAGGAGTTCACACTTCTAAAATTAGCAAGTTACACTGGATGTAACCAGAGAGAAATTTATTTGTAAAAATAGAAATTAAAGAGTCTATTGCAATGTGCAAGGGATATTAATAATGTGAATTTAACTCTATGTGACATTTTAAAGCTATCTTGCTAGGCAGTCTACATATTAATTGTAGCCCTTTGTTTTCCTATAATCAGACATAAATGTGATTAAAAACAAACAAACCCAAAACAGTATGAAGGTTCTGTTTTACACATAAAATTACTTTCTCCACTTTTAAAGACAGACATTCTAACACAAGTCCTCAGCTAAGATTTCAGTTTCCCTATTAACAACTTCAGTATAAGTTCACTCAATCAGCATCTCTAACAACTATATAAGGCTGAACAACCTTTGTATCCTCATTGCTATAGCAAGTGGCAAGAGAAGCTACGTGTCTGCAGGAACAGGGACCAGCGCTGCAACGCCCTACATACCACCCATGAGAAGCAAGCAGGCACAAATATTAACTACATGGTTACCCTTGAGGAGTGATGAGCATCAGACCCAAAATTCCTTAACTCCCAGACAGTGATTTGAGCCACAGCACTGTAGATAAAGGGCAGAAATTTCCTCCTTCCCGCAGCTCTCTCCTTTCCCCCTTTCTCTTCAAAATGTCCACTCAGGAATAGCAAAAGCAATTTCACATTGAAGATTACAGGGCACACTCTGAAAAGAAGACATTGCAGTCTGGGGAGTTCCCTGACAGATCATCCTGAAGCAGCACTTACAAGGGGAACTAACGCATTCTTACTCCGAGGACTGGAACAGAGGAAATTAGAAGATCTTCATAGAGACTAAAAGTTTAAAAGGAATTAGGTCACAGTACCATCCGTATTTGGAAAGCCAGGATTTATGCAAGATAAGTTACGTATATGCTCAGTCAGCCTCTAGTATAGACCTGTTGGAGCCACTGAGTACAAATTTTATACATGCTTTAATACAACAGTATTGTTCCAAGACAGTCTTTCCACCTCAAACTTCAGCCTTCTTCACCCTTCTACCCCTGCCACTGTGCTACATGGGCTTCTTTTTCAGCCACACCTACTTTACAAAATGAACACAGCAGCACTAATACTTGCCATTCTCTAGGCATAGTCTTATAAAAACAACATGTAAGAGTGACATTGAAAACTCACCACACAGCACTTCTTGTCAAGATGTAAAGACTGGCTGCATATGCTCAAACACTATATGACTTTATGCTTAGTCTTAGAAAACTAGATTGCCGCACTTTAGGGAGGATTAATTTTAATTGGCAGAACCTGTCGAAAAAGTTAAGGTAGACTGAGGTCTGATGGACACATGAGGAATAGTAAACTATCTAGTATGTCTTATCAGTACATCTTTCACTGTAACATAGGCAAGGCCAAGATGAACTCCTTAAACCAATAGAAAAATGAACTGAAAAAAGTAGCTTACTTCAAACCCAAAGTAGTACTGTTTACGTACAAAGAATTCCACATCCTAAAAACTCCTATATAAATTTCTGCCTTAGGCTTTACAAAAATCAAGTTTCGAATTTCTGAACCTGGTGATGCCCACCTTGCTGAAAGAATAACTTTTTTCATTTTTTTTCCCATCAGCAACACCTATAACAAGACAATTCAAATACTTCACACTGTGGTTATGTGCTCCCAGTTCTAACACTAAAAGCTTGTCTCCTTCTGACTACTTACTGACATGCTAAAAGTTCATAATTGCCACTTTTCATTAATAAAACTATTACAAATAGCATCTGCAGAAGGCCTAATCCCTGCATACTGAAATTACCACGTGTTGCTGCTGGTTTATCCCAAAGCAGGGCACAGTTGATGGGAATGCCCTAAGAGCAGTCTCATAACCTCAAGTCTCCCACGAGATGACACATGGAACACAGTATCAGCCTAATTCCAATCCCGTGCACCACTTAAAAAGTGCAAAACACTGTCAAACTTAACCTTATCAGAAGCACATGCAGCTATCAGAAGTAATAAGAGCCCTAGAGATTTACAGAAGCAATCTTTTACTTTCTTGCAGTAACAATAAGGTAAACTTAAGATTACTTTCCTTCTTTCCAAGTCACACATCGGTATTTTTTCACCCTTCTTCCTCTATTAGAAAAACAAACAAACAAACCAACCAACAACAAAAAAAGCAACCTTTCCACAATTTAATTCTGGCCTAACTACACAAAATAATTTCTGTACAGCACTTGCAGCAGTAACACTCTATGATAATCATAATAGAGCCAAAACAGAGAAAAGAATGGAAAGGTAACATGCTGTACTGCCAAATTTCTGAGCAGAGACCAATGGCTTCCATGCATAATGGCAAAGCTGGCAAAAGACAAATGTAAAAAGAAAAAAAAAATATCCTAAAACAGAACAGTTATGCATAAGTTAAATGAAGATTCAGTAATATTAAGAATGGATTGTGCAAAAGGGAGAGCCAGAAAAGCCTTTTGCTTTTCTGCCTAATCAAAAGAACTTCAAGTTCCACTCCAGAGTAAAGCTGACTTGGCACAAACGCCTAGATATTCAGTACATACATCTATTTCTATAATACATGAAAAGTGGTGAAACTTGCATCTTTTATGCAGCATCTGCAATATCCACTGCCACAAAGCAGCATAGACTGGATTTAGCCTCACCCAGTTTCAGATGCCCACCTTTGTGTGATTTAGTTTAAACCTCTAAGCTTCTACCAAATCAAGAGAGATCAGACAGATCACCTACAAGAGCTGTACCCCTCTCGGCTACAGAGCTTGCCCTACAGAACTACTTTAAGAGCAAATGCCCAATTTCAAACGCTTACAATTTGGGAGGAAGAAACCCCTATGGCAGCTAATCTTAAAATCCGCCTGACGTGAAAAGCAGGAACATGCACCCACTGGGCATTTTTGGATCTCAAAAAAAAAAAAGTCAAAGGTTTTGTTTGTTTGTTTGTTTGTTTTAAGTATCCACCCAGATGGCTAATGATTCTGAAATACATATCCTTCACAGTATTTATCCTCTCCCCAGTGTGCACGTTTTCAGAGGTCAGACTCTCTTCAGAGAAATTAAATGACTCCCATCATTACACAATGGCTGAAAGCTGCCCCAGTAGCCTGAACCCACATCACCAGAGCCTTAGGCTAACACTGTCACCACTGCTCTAGGCTTCATTGCAAAAACATAGGACATCAACCTTCTCTGACATTAAGTGCCACACCACATGATGACACAGAGCACACAAAAATTATTCTAATTGACTCTCTCAAGTCCAAACAAGAACAGCTGAAACAAGGGCTAGGCTATTTCAAAACATCACAAGCGGGTGTATCTTCACTGTAAGAGTACTTCTTCAAAATTGAAAAGCAGTTCACATATATGCTACAATGCTGTGTAGATATTCACTAGTAAATGAGAAATCCCACCCAAAGTATCCATGAAAAGTGGCAACATAGGTCAAAACATTTTGTGAAAGAACAATTTGTAAGCTACTACGCTCAAAGCCCAGCTTCCCAAACCTAAAAGAACATAATAGCTTCTGGCCTCAACAAATCACGAACAAAAGCTTGACACCAAGATTTATGAATGTCACTAGAGATTCCACTTGATCACTTTCCAATCGATCTTTGTCAGCTGATGTCTTACTCGACCTCCTGAATGCAATTGCAATCCAAGACCTTCCAGTTCCTTGTTAAAAAGGAGAAAAAAAAAGAATTCCTTGAAGGCAAAAACCAAAATGCACAGTAAAGAAAGGTGCATCTTTTTTCTACATTAAATTTCTATTGCAAGACACAGGGATGCCCCTCAGGTAGAAATCCATAGGAAGCCGGTTTCATAAATATCAGAAATAGAGGATTTGCTCGATAGGATTTCTCTGTGCATGAGAGAGAGAATACCACAGGCATTCATGCTGGAAAGACACAACAGAATGACCTGATAATGGCCCATCTCCTTTACCAGTAAGCATCTAGCTCTTACAGACAGTCATGCTCCTTGGCACTTCCCAAGGCAAATTACTTATGACCAAATCCATACAGTTTATGGGAACAAAACACACAAAGGCCAAACAAGGACAGTCTCAGAATTTCTTCATATACCTACTGCAAACAGAAGAGAAACTCTCACTGACTGTCTAAGCTCTCGCTGTCTTCACTCTTAAGTCTTCCTCAAGTCTTGTTAATAAATGCTTCGACGCCCTCTCTCATTCCGCAGCTGCCCCATGCCTCTGGTACAAAAGCCTGCCAAATTCAGCCCTCTTGCACAGGACAGAAGTAGCATAATTCTTGTACAGATCACAGGCCCTCTTCAGGCACCTCTCTGCGATGATGCTGTATTTCTGAAGGGCCCAAGTATCACCCATTGCATGAATTCATATGGGAGGAAAGGGTTCCACTGTATACATCTTCACAAAAAGCTGAGCAGGATACCAACTTAGGAACATGGCAAACTCCCTGTCAACCCTCTGGACCCCTTTTAGGGCAACAGGAGCCTGAATCAGTCTGATGCCATTTAATACCTGGCTTTAAAAGAGACTCCTAAGAATAACCCCTTAACTCTTCTATTAGGAGCAGGCTGCCATCCTTCTTTTGTTCATCAAAACTGAAATAGTGTAATTTGCTCCACAAAAGGACCGGTTACATGTGACAAGATGTAACCAGATTTCTTCCATAAGATAGGGGGCGGGGGGGAATGAACAAAGATAACCACTTTTTCTGGACATAGTAGGCAAAGGGGGAAGAAAGAAACCAGAAGCCCAACGATGTGAAGAGATACTCTGCTGATCTGGTAACAAACATCAGGGACAACCATGAGACAGAATTGTGTTATTCCTGCCAAAACCTCTAGTAAAACAAAGATTCCTAACATAGTAAAAGCCACACACCCCCATATTGCACACATGCATCAGTAATTGGACTAACACCAAGTACTGAAGCATTTTATTATATTTTCAAGTAATCTGTGTGGAGTTGAGAAAGGAAACAAGAAAATTAGCCCTGATCTCTGGTACAAATTGTTAGCCTGATTCTAGACAAATCCACATTTTTCACACTTACTTCAACACATCACAAAATCTTCTTAGTGGCTTAAAAACAAACAAACAAACAAAAAGACAGTTATATAATTCAAGAAGTGCTGTCAAGTTCATTTTACCAGACCAAAGGGGATCCAAAGGCATGAGATACAGGATGCATCTTCTTCATAACCCAATGTATCAGAAGGTTATTGGTAAATGGTGGAATTGAGGCAGGTATGAGAAGAAAGGGTTCCAGCATTTAACAAAGCTTTCCTTCAACAAGACGCCTTAACAAAAAGATATATCACAGGAGCAATCTACACTACTTGCTTAATGTTTTTACTGTATTAAGTCACTGCCATGTTAACAATATTTTATCACCTTTTCTTCCTTCGCTTTTTTAAATGTGTGCTCCACCCCTAACACCAAGAAGCATTTCTCCTGTCCTTTCCTAGTTACTATAATTTTCATATTTGAACCCATGTTTCTTGTAGACTTACATAGGATGACAGTATTTTATTATAATAAAATAATTATAATATATTGACACTGGTATGATACTATTGACACTGATAATTCAGTATCCACATACAGCACAAATATCAAAGCATAGATTCAGAGGCTCCAGACTAGTACATTCAAAATTTAGCGCAGATAGAATTCTGTGTTTCACTTACAGCACCTACAGCATTTAGCCACTTCTCAAAAAAAAATAAAAGAAGTGGGAGCAAAGTGACTCCAGTGTGGATAGAACATGTGAAGTCCCACCTCTGTTGTCTCCATTCCTCACTGTTGTCCTGGCCATGGCCAAAAGCTGCTGAGAGCTGCCCAGTTACACCCACACACTTCCCCTGCCCCTCAGCCCTGGGACAGGGAGTGAGGCAGCTTGGCACTGGGGGGGGTGCAAAATCCGTGAGCATAAGATGACCACAGTGGGTGTGAAGGAGCCCCATGCTAGGGATTTGATACCAGATAGCTCTGAGAAGCTGGGGGAAAGCTGGCAGGGTGAAGGTGGCAACCCGCAACGCTGCAGACAGGAGGAGAAGCTGTGAATGCGTGCGTAGTCAAAAGTCTTCTCTAGCCCTCCTTAACTAAGAAGAATTCCTCACATCTGATCTAAGCAACTCTCACTCAACAAAATATGTTCATTTAGTTTTTCTAATACTAAATGTCTCTTTGAGAATAGTACTGGGTTTGATCCTACTTGGTTGCGGAGCTTCCACTTTTCCTTGCAGGTGTCTGCAGTGTTCCACCAAAGCTGCTTGTCTACAGTAATCCAAAACGCGGTCAATGGCCACTGAGTCCAACAGCCACCTCCTGTATGGCTTAAACTTATCTCCTAGAAAGTGAAGGTGAAGCAGTGAATCCTCAGAAGTCCTTAGCACACTTACAATATAGTATCCTAGTAAGCTGTACTGCCCTCAATTAAAAAAACGTGAAGAGTCAGTTCTAATTGGTCTGTCAGTTTGGTCTTTGGGCGTCACTCACCTGTACAGACATGTGGGTATAAAGCTGCACATTTTCTGCATATTTATATCATTTTACTTTTGAACAATGAGACTAGCTTAATTGTAATTTCTGTATTACATGCACTGGAATAACTTGGAATAAAAGGAAGAGTGAATGCTGTAAAACCAGAGAAACTTGCTACATCAGCTTACCCTAACCAGGTTTCTCTTCCTGTCACAGTAATTCTTGTAGTGTAGCACTGAAAGCCCACTTAGAAATTCACTTAGATTTAAAAACTAATAATCTACAGCCCCAAAGCATTGACTCCTGTCGTTTCCTGTAAGCTGTGTCACTTGCTGTTTTGGTGGTGGGAGGCAATATCAGGTGTTTCTTAAGAACGGAGGACTTACACTTCCACCAGCTCTGTGCAAGGCTTTGTCTCACCTTATAAATCAACACCTCCTGTGCATACAAACAGACTTCAGAGCATTGCAGTCTTCTCTATCTTTAAAACACCAACTTCCACCATAATGCTTCATCAACTGAAAAGCCTTGTTTTAAACACAGGATTAGCAAGTCAACAGGAAAAAAAGAGAAAATCTTATTTATTACTTGAAAGGCCAATGACTAGTATCTTCTAAATGCAAATAGCCTTTTTGAAAGCCACAGTCCTATTAACTTTAACCACCCCACCCCACCCCCCCCAAAAAAAAAAAAATCACATGACACAGATAATCACAGTGTTAAATTTTTGCAATCCTTAAATATACACACAAACATACAAACACACACAGGCTGCTCTTTTTGTCACAACCTTTGCCAGGAAATGAAACAGGTTTTCAGAGACTTTTAGGCAAACCCACTACAAAAGCATTTATTTACAAAACAAAAACAAAGATGAAAACTCACCTACACCATCCTGCTTTAAGCTGGATGAGACTATAATACAAACTGGAAGTAGCATCTACCATTCTGTAAAGAACACAGAGAATTTTCCATAAGGCTGTTCTAATTCATCTTGGATTGATTCTGCAGGCCACTGGTATCAATCAAAATATTCCAATGGATTCAGGACAACTTGGATCACATTTTTATTTTAATTCAATAGCAAAGTGTTAATTCTTTGCACGCCCATGTAACTTTTTCATACAGAGCTACTGAAACAAAACTTTACAAAGGAAGGTAACTGTTACCAAACTGTACACAAAGAGGTAAACCAAAGAAAAGGTGTTTACTATACTAATGGTTAACTGAGAAATATTTAGAATTGAGGCCAAATATTTTACAGTAAAGGTCCATTAAGTACACCACAGTCTCAGTGTGCAATACAGAGGTAACTAAGAAAATACTAATAGCAGTGGTTTCCATAACTTCTGCCCTCTGGAATTTTATCCAGTTGCAACACCTAAATAGAACAACAATGAAGTCAAGCAGCTGCTAATATTACTATGCTTTTCTGGAATTTTCTGGAATTTTTTTGAAAACAAAAAGCCTTATTTCAGCTTTCTACAGTAACAGTATCACAACTCGCAACTCACTGCCTCAGCCGGTAGAGACATCACCACACTCTCATCCTTGTCCCTAAATTAAAGCATATATTATGTAAAATGATACAAAAAAAAAAACTGCCTTGGAGGAGTTTTCACTTGCTCGGCATCTCAGAAATATTAGCTGCACAGCCACAAGCCATCCCAGTTGCACACCAGGTCCCATATGTCAAGGCTTCAGAACATCATGTTTATTTTCAGCTTTGCATATTAATCCTCCACTCCTACTGTGGACTAAGGGAAGAGCAGAAAACTTGCAATAGTCAAGATATTATATCTGCAGCTCTCACTAGCAATAGTAAATGCTCTTTAACAAAGTTTCTCTATCTGAATAAACGAAAAGCAAGAATTATGTTCCACCATTCCCCAACACTACATAGAATCTAGTCTCCCACACGGGTCTTTCCTAAAACCACACTCATTGCAGGGGTGAAGATGAAAGCTGCACATTCACTAACGGTGCCAAAACAACTAAAACTGAACAACAGGCAGTGGCAATCTTTTTAGCCTGAACAATGTCAGACATCAAATCCAGCCAAAACCTTAAAGGCTTACCTATGGAGATGCTGACAATAAGCAAGCTAGGGATCTAGAGCTGTTGGCATCCCTCTACATCACCACTGGCAACCTGACAGAAGGACAATTACACGTCCTTGAAAAAGAAAGCAAACCAGAAGGTTGGTGATTTTCACTGAGTGACCATTTTTTAAAAACATACCTAATGTTTCAAAAGGTGGTAAGAGATGCCCTATTCCTGCAAGCAATACCATTCGCTGCAATAAGGATGAATCAAAAGCATAGCTAAGTAAAGAAAACACTGTACAATCTTCAGAGACATTAATTCTCCAGGTATGAAAATATGAAAGCTCTAAGTATAAAACTTCCAAACCTAATAATCAGCTTAAACCTTGAAAAGAACATGCATCCCCACTTCTACTTACTGTTTAAAACTGTCTTCTTGGGTTGGAAGGGAAAATATGGATTGGGTGAAAAAACAACCTTTATGGCTTATAATTCTACCAAAGAGGTTGACCTTGCAGGATCAGGGGAGCACAGCACTACTATGCTAAGGCATACAGCAACAATTTCCCCCTTTATTTCATTTGACAACAACTTACACCTAACACTGACCTTTAGCTTTTAGATGTATTTAATCCCCAAACCTCAAAGTGTATTAACAAAAGATACCAGCCTTGTAAACTTCCAAACATTCATTTCCAGCACTGGGAAAAAAAGTTACAAGTTTTCCAAACAGTTCTGCCATGACAAAATAATCAAAACTTGATTACTGTTTTACATGAACAAACCAGGCTTTTCTTCAGTTGTAACCAGTTAATCTGCCTTTTTAGGTTCACATGACAATTGTGGCTTCCCTCTCTTACTCCCAATACTCTTGCATCACACAGCCTACTCTTTGACAGGTTTCACACGTTTCTAGATACACCATGGATTTAAAACCAATGCCTGGAGGTCTTAACAATATTCCGTCTCATCAAATTATCTTCATCTCTTGTCAAAACATGAGGGAACTGTGGGAAAAGCGTGCATAAATTCTTCGAGCACAAAATATCTGGAGGTTTGGTTACAAGTCACAAAAGCCCAGAATAAGCATTTCTTCTATGGTGACATTTGCATTTAAAGGGATGCCAAGAGATTAAATCTCCCTTTCTCCCTAAAGCGTGGGTAGGATGTTTTTTCTGTTTTGAGTGAGGTTTTGTTTGGTTTGTTTTGGGGTTGTTTCAGTTGTTTGGCTTGGTTTGTTTGTTTGTTTTAATCCTTCTAGGTCCCTTTATGTTATTTCCTCTAAACACAGTAAAGATTTTAAGAAATAAAGGGAATCCAAGGACAGATGATGAAAGTGATTAAAGGCTTAGAAAGACTTCTATATGAGGAGAGATTATTAAAAAGACTGCCTCGATTATAGACAAGATGAATGGGAGGGGTCATAAGAGAGAAGAGTTTCCACAGAATGATTTTTCATTACTAGAAACCAAGTGGATTTCTGGATTCTCTTTTTAATGTAAGCTTGTGTGTGTGTGTGATAACGCAAGAACCCGTTCATCCACAAAACACTGAATCTACTGCTATTCTCACAAACTAAGGCTGAAAGCACAAGAAGATTGAAATTCAGATTCTCTAATTGTTAATAAATAAACCACATCTGCTCCAGGTAAGTTTTGTTTTTAAATAAAGGAAGAATTCTTATCATTTCAAATATAAGTCTACCACTAATAAAGGAAATTTCTGAATAGGCTCCAACGTGTAAGAAATTACATAATTAGGATTCCTGCATCTGGTACTTGTTAAAAGATATCACTGCACAGATTTCTGATGGCATGCAGTAAAGGAACTCACATGTTTTAGTTGTACTAGAAGAGGATTTTTCTCCTACAAATCCATCCATATAAATTTATAATTCCGATGAAATGTGGAGGATTGTTGTACTGTAAGGGGTAAGAGATCAAGAGTAAAGAGCAATTCCCTGATCATCAGCAGGAAAAAAAAGTGTAGACAGGTTTCTGAGGTCTAAATAAGACAACCTAGTGAGCATTCAGAGATTACTGCTTTAACAGAGCCTTGAAAGGTAGTCCTGACATAATGCTCTAGAAGCAGAAGTCAACACAGTGAGGCAAAAGTTAACATAGCCAAGCTGGTCTGAGCATCGAGAATGTTAGTTTCAGTTGCACAGATCTCTGCATGGACTAAGAAGCACAGTGTAAACAGAATCTGAGCACCTCTAGTCCCCCACACTACTCACTGAAAAAAAAAAAAAAAAAGTCCCTTAAGAAATCACCATGACACTATTAAGCTATCTTGCAAGCTACATATTCCAGCAAGAACAGCACTTGGTGCATGACAGCTTAAAATGCAACCCTTGTTCCCAAATCTTGTCTTACTTTATGTCTTGGATCCTGATTTTGACAGATTTGGATTAGTTTTCAAAGCATTGCAGAACTGACTAGCGGTGGATGTGAAGCGCAGTGAAGCTGCAACAAGTGGCTCTAAGAAAGGCACAGTGAAACATTTTGCACAGCTCGTTGTCCACATTGATTCCATCTGCGGCACCTGAGCAAGCTGCAGTAATCCAGATTATAGCAACCAAATACCATTAACAAGGAGAGGCAGCAAAGTGCCCTGGAAGGGCACCCTTCTTAAAGCTAGTGGTGGATGATTTATCAGAACCAAGATAACCACATGGCTGTAAATCTATACCCACCAAATAATACCAAAACTGTAAAACACTGATACCATTACATTATGAGCAATAGCAGTTTTATGCCTCACTCTGTGCTGCTGTGCACAGCATAGCTTGGCTCTCTTGTGACTCGTCCAAATAAGAGAACAGGAATCCTGCCGCTCCCTCAAAATACTTGGCCTCCTTAGATAGCAATAACTCCCCCCATACTAAGAACGACTCTGCTGTTTTTCATTAAAGTGTTTTATCTCTTTCAGGCCCTGGGAACTTCACACAAAATGTGATATATGCTTCATTGGAGAGTTGTTAGCAGAGCTCAGGATATCTTATGCTTCAAAGGGCCTCAAATAAGGTATTGAAGAGACCTGCTGCCTTCCTTGAAGGAGTTCTTTAGCTGCAGCAGAAATTGTAAAATCCTTTTCCCCTCAGATTCTACCATTTACAAACTCATAAGGCTATATTCACAGTAAGTTGTTCTAGCACTTCTGCAAACTGAATTGGGTGATGCTTTCCTATCATATATGCAGCTGCAATTTTGGAACAGTCGTCTTGCCTGCCCATAGAGAAGGCTTCACTTTCTTGTCAGAGAAGTCCTTAGATGAATGTGAAAGACACAGGCAGTAACCTATAGGATAGAGAAGTCTTTCAAAACCTGCCCACCCAAAAACTAGACTCGCTAGCCTACGTTCTACAGACTATGAGATCCAACAACTACTTTGACACCTCTCTTTCCCCCAGGCTTTATTAAATGTATCTCACCCTACTTACTATACATTGTCCCTATCCTGCTGACAAAACCAACTCCAAGACTCCCTTCACACAAACAAGTCCCTCTGGTTTGTTCAGGTTTTCTGAGTACCTTCCCATCAGCTCTGTATTGCTGTGTTCATGCTCTGCGTAGCTTTTCTCCATTAGTGTCTGGGAATGGCAGCTTTAATTCCAGCTGCTTTGATGCTTTCTATTCAGTCTCTAAAAGAAAAACAGCATTCTGCTTTCTCGCCTCTTTCCTACATAATATCACCACTTACTGCTCCTCCAGTGCCTGACCATTTCCATACCCTTGGTTAAAGCAGTAAGAGGAATGTTGCAGTTATCCAGGCAATTTACCCAGGAAAAAATCCTGTTTGTCTGGAATAAGCACAAATTGATTTAATGCTAGCTCTTGCCATCATATGGAATATACAACCTGCTGCTAGTACCTCTAGCAATTATATTACAAGTTCTGTGATATCTGACACACAATTTGTAAAACCAAAACCTCAAGCAATATAACTACATACAACTCTACAAACTTGTTACGGAGATGTATTTCCAGTTCTTACGGTCAAAGAAGGGGCAGGCTGATCCTGATGTAAAGAAACCCAAAATCAGACAGAAGCACAATGTTTTCATAAAAATTTCTTAAGGATGAGATTTTTTTTAACTTTTTCAACACACAAGTACAATACACAATATTGCATGTTAGCCCTGATACTTCATGCTTTCAAGCAGATCATCTAGACTACAGAGTGGAGGCTTCAGGTTTAACTCTCAAACATACCAAAAATCATCCTTGAAGGTATGCAACTTTCTTCCATGGCCGCAGCAGGCTATGGAGCACATTATTCTTATAGCAAGAACAATGAAGGAAAACTACTTAGTTCAACTTGTGAAGAGAAAACCCAAAGTAAACACATACAATTTTTAACTGGCTTACGACTAGTATGTGCACCCAGCTTACACTGTGAAGAGCACTGTAGACTCCAGTAGTAAAGGTTGAGTGTATAGGGTTACCTATTCTTAAAACATTTCATTATGCAGCAACAATCTGAAGCACACCATCTCTTTTCCAGCACTGCCAATTAATGAGCTGGAAGGATGGAAAGAACAGCTAAGGTACAGCACAGGGAAAAAAAAAAAAAAAGGCAAACCCAATCAAAACAAGAACTCTCCCCCCAAAAACATTTTCCTTAACAAATAGCTAATCCCTACACTTCAAACTGTAAAGCTCATTTATTTACATGCAGGATCTCAGCACAAAATACAGAACTCCTGCTGACATCCCAAGTCAGCCAGAGCAACCACCATTTTTTCATGTCTTTCTGCAATGCACAGGAAGAAAGAGTCATTTGTTTGAGCTAAGCATTTCAGTAAGAATTTGAAATCTGTGCATTAACTGGAGAGTCAACTGCCTTCATCAGTGTGACATTCACCACAAAGGCTACTAAATATATGAAAGGATCATAAGCATTACCTATACATGGCTATTGTATGAACAAATCATCAAAATAGTAAGATAAAGACAAACTTGTCAGCAGACTATAAGAAAAACTGTCCCATAAAGCCATACATCATGGATATGCAGTATATTCTTACTTGACTCCCAGCACACACAGATACACTTTTTCTGTTGATCTTCATCCCTGCCACAGCCCTCTTGGAAGCAACTTCAGGAAGGAAACTATAATCAGTCTCTGTTGCTAAATGAAATCACCTGATGATCCACAGTTTATTAAACAGAAACAGGACCAAAAACAGGTACCCACCAGTGTGATCCAGACACTGAGTCACTTCATTAAATCCTCAGCACTGTTAACTTTGGTGAGTAAGTTACTACTCTCACCTCCAACTAGTTTCTATGGGGGAAGATCGGTTTCTGTCAGGTCAACAATCAGTTTAATTTCATTTTCTGATACCAAAGCGTACTTAGAGTAGGAATATGGAAAAAAAAAAAAAAAGCACAGCTAAAAAACTTCCATGTACAGAGACAATGTAGGAAACACAGGGACCTCTTGGGTAACAAGCTGCAGGTTGGCGGCTGCCCCTCAGAGCCCGGCGGCCCCCCACCCTCACCCCCGGACCGAGGCCGCCTCGACAGCCCTGCCCGTGCCCTCACCCGCGTCTTGCGGCGCCGGTGCCGCTCCGGGTCCGAGTAGGTCCTGTCCACGGCCAGCGCCGTGTCGCTGCCCGGCATGCTGCCCTTCCTCCCGCTCCTCCTCCTCCTCAGCGGTACCCGCCACACGCAGCTAGAGTCCCGCCGACCGGCCGCACAAGCGACAGCCCAGCGGCCACGGCACTGAGTGGGCTCGGGGCGGCCGCGGCGGTGCGGGAGGACCGGGCACGCCCGGGGGCGTGTACAGCGCCGGCAGCCGCTCCTCCGCGACACTCCCGCCTTAACCCCTCCGCGCCACGGCTCCCGCCCCAAGGGCTGAGGCAGCGTCGGCCGCCGGTCGCAGCGCCCAGCGGTCCGGTCGTGAGGGAGTATCACAGTATGTTTGGGGTTGGAAGGGACCTCAAAAGATCATCTAGTCCAATCCCCCTGCTGGAGCAGGAACGCCTAGGTGAGGTCGCACAGGAACATGTCCAGGTGGGTTTTGAATGTCTCCAGAGAAGGAGACTGCACAACCTCCCTGGGCAGCCTGTTCCAGTGCTCTGTCGGGGATGTGGTGTTTCCCCCTCTCTTGGAAACAGGGAGGACGCCTGAGGGGAGGAGAGAGTGGGGGTGGGCTGCGGGCAGAGGGAGTGGGCCATAATTGAGACGGCATCTGGAATATTGTGTCCAGTTCTGGGCCCCTCAGTTCAAGAAGGACAGGGAACTGCTGGAGAGAGTCCAGCGTAGGGCAATGAAGATGATTAAGAGCGTGGAGCATCTCCCTTATGAGGAAAGGCTGAGGGAGCTGGGGCTCTTTAGCTTGGAGGAGACTGAGAGGTGACCTTATTAATGTTTATAAATATGTAAAGGGTGACTGTCATTAGGATGGAGCCAGGCTCTTCTCAGTGACAACAGTAGGACAAGGGGCAGTGGGTTCAAACTGGAACACAAGAGGTTCCACTTAAATTCGAGAAGAAACTTCTCAGTGAGGGTGACAGAGCACTGGAACAGGCTGCCCAGGAGGGTTGTGGAGTCTCCTTTGGAGACATTCAAAACCCACCTGGACGCCTTCCTGTGTAACCTCATCTAGGTGTTCCTCCTAGATTGGACTAGGTGATCTTTCGAGGTCCCTTCCAATCCCTAAGATTCTGTGATAATTCGCTTTTTTATTTACAAAAAATTTGAAGGCCAGAGCTTCCGAGGGGGGCAAGGATGCTCTCCCAGAGGTATGGCTGGGTGTGTGACAGTCCCATTTCTCCTGCAGACAAGCACTGGTTTTGTTTAGGCTTCTCACTAAAAGCTCCAGCTCTTGGAAGGAGTTGCCATCAATCAACTACCTTGACTTCTGTTAAATCTAGACCTTGTGGCTACAGCAAAACCTCACAAAACAGCACATCCTAAAGGCTCAGAAGTCCGAAGCGGAAAGGAAGAAAAAAACCAGAAGTATTAAGTACGTTGTTGTTTTGGGGCAGACTCACTTGTCAGGCTTTGGCTGTTTGCGGTAGCATAATGCACCCTGAACGCAGATGAGTGCTGCTGCTGGAAAGCCTGTGATATGTAGTTTTCCACAATAAACATGTTATAAAAATTCTGTCAAACCAACTAAACAATCAGGGTCTGCGTTCTTCGAAGTGGTCAGTGAAGCATAGCAACCAATTCAGTCCCCATTTTTGTGTATTACACAAACAAAATACATCCTTCAGTGTCCTAGCACAGGAGAGCTTCAACCATACTTGTGAACACCCAAGGGAAACAAAACATGTTTTCTGGGACATATATATGCCAATGTACTTAATTCCTAAGAGTTGAGCAGAGTTCCTGACTAATTTTTGCTTTCATCTTCAGAACTGCTATGCTGATGAATGCATTTAAATCAGTAACACCTGACACATTTTAAGCTACTGGAAAGTGTAAGTAGAGTATTGTTTTTATAATCACTCACTAAGTTGTACAGGAGAAGTACTTTTCTATTTTCTGGAATCAGTAGTTGTGTGATCACTTCAACCTTTTTACACAAAGTAAATCTGGAGTTCCTTCAGACTGATTCCCTTGCAGCAGCAGCAAGACTTCACCTTTTAGGGACAGTTATTAGGACGCTCATGCACCAGTCACACTGCTTTTCTTCTCTAGTTGGAGACAGCAACAGTCTCAAGGCATATGCATATATACACATACATAAACAAAGACAGCTAACTACCCTAGAAGGGGCTTGCAGCTTTTAAAAATATTTCTCCAGCACCATTTAGATTTTTAATTGGAATTTTATGTTCTGAGATACCACTACTATCAGAAGTTAATTTTCTGACACAAGGCCCTCCTTGGTGTTTTCACATAATGAGGTCTTCAAAAATGAAAGACCTGAAATTCTTAAGTAAAAATAAATCCTAGACCTCACCATCTTGGCAGGTGTTTCTTCTTCAACGAGTTTTTACAAAGTTATCCCAAATTAAGTAGTGAGTGGGTTTACTAAGGAAGTGTTATTTGCCCAATGCGGTATTCAAAATAACCAAACTAACACAGGATACCTGCACACAGGTGATGACTTGCCATCCTTCCTGTACTTCTTATACAGCTGAACTAGATAAAGTGGAAAGGCTGCTGGGAAAAAGCTTTAAAATGGGAATTGGATTTCTTCAGTCCTTCAGCTCAGACATGAAAGTTAATTCACAACTCAAAATGTGCCAGAGGGTGGGGAACTGTGGAGGTGAAGGTCAATAAGAAATTAAGTAGGCAAATGTTGTGGGTTTGGAGTTTTCACTGAAGTTAAAATTGCACATTTCCAAAGGGGACTGAGCAGCTTCCAGCATCTAGGATGAAACATCCTTATTTTCTCAGAAACTTTTGGGAGTTTTTTAAGCCTTGCCAAATGTAGCTGATCAAAGCATAGAGAAAGTAAGTAGTGGGAAAAGGGGCACATAAAAGGCTTCAGCTGCTTGGCTCTTTAGTAATACAAGGCATATAAATCACAGTTTATTCAAAAGTTTGAGAGTTTTATTTAAATAATATCAGCTTTATTTAAATAATACCAGCAGACTAACCAAAAAATGATGAAACTTCTCTTCCTGGCCTGTAGCAGGAGCAGATGGACTTTTCTCCTGTGGCATGTTTGCAGAATACATTTCATGTTGTTTGGCTGAGCAAAGACCACTCCCCCTCCTCTCGCACACACAGCTGGTTTGTACAGCTCCCCTTCCTCGTTCCAAAGCAAGAGACATGACTCCCCGAACATGGCAGAGCTCTGCACAGCACAGTACTTCTGACAGCCTCACCAGATACTTCTCTCACTGCTATTTTTCAAAAGCCCACGGAGTTTGAATAAATGCTCTTCCCACACACTCCATCTACCCTACTCTAAACTGAACCTTCAACCCACTAAAGCAAATCCTTCCAGTTATTGTCAGGAGCATGAGGCCGGACTCACAGTGACACAGACAGGTGGCAGCCCGTAGATGAATTCCCTCATCCTTTGTTTTTCTCACAAAGTACTTTTTAAATTAAATTCTATGGTTTAAATTAATGATGAGTGTTAAATCATCCCAGCCATCATGTCAATTTTAAAGTTCAAATACCTCAAAATCCCTCACTGACTGCCCAGCTGTCTTTAAAAGGCAGAGAGTACTTTTCATCTTTTTCCAGTGCTTTCCCTCACTCCAGCATACTGGCATGACCCTCAGTGCTTAATGATTGGTATTTACATTTTGCCTGCCTTTTTAAAGTGACCTTTCAAAAATAATGCCAATTAGGAATGGAAGGTCTGGTTAGACTTAAGATCACTGTAAAAGGGCGTACACCACCGTATTCATCATTCAGAGGGACTGACATCAATACTGGGTTTGCCTGCGTTTCCCTGTTTTAGCAATGTCAAATCTCTGGAGAGGCAGCAGAGGCACCTCTTTGACCAAAACAGCCCTATCAGGCAGAGATTTCCACTAACGACTCCCCTCTCACTCTTCCCCGCAAAAGCTGCATCTGTGCCATCCATGTCCTGCTGCATGACCCTGTGCAGCAGACACAGCAGTCCCACCTGTGAGCCATGAATTATCTATATGGACTTATGTACGGGCCATGGAGGGAGAAGAAGCGGCAGTGGTGACAGCGGGATTACTTAGCAAAACCCAACTCCTACACAATGTAATCCCATAGATGGAGCTGTGGGCGCACACTGGGAAGTATCACAAGAAAGGAAACCTTTATGGAGATGGGAAGCATGGAAATCCCATCATTAGGAGGCTCTCTTGAGGTTTGGCTCTCTTCTTTTTCCAGATTAATCAGGAATCTGGATCTTGACAATTTCTTTCTTTGGACTTCCACTACCACATTTGTAAAAGGAGAAGCACAGCATATCTTTCTTTTGCGGAGAACCTTGAGCTCTCCAGAATTAAAAATGCTATTATTTGAATGTTGTGTTCTGTTGTTGTTGGGAGCAATTAAACGTGTCAGGTGTATATTGGCAAAGGTACAATCAGGAAGAAGGCAAAGGTCCCTTTTTCCACAATAGCAACATCTGTACTCCAAACAGGATACTGGGGCTTCTTATGAGAGACTTTTTAACATGCCCTCCAAAGCATTTTTCCAAAAGCTTGTAGCAGCCAGCCTCCAGGGAAAAGGCTTACGTGGTGACAGACTGTCAGTGCCATTTCTAAATCTGACGGCAAATGGGACAGTGCCGAGTGACGTCGGTCTTGCAGTTATCCATGAGCACACTGCCACAGTGCTCAGTTTATCTGCCAAAGCATGAGCCTTTCACACCCACAGGAAAGGAGATACTCTGCTTTGTCTGTACCCAGCACAAGCTACCACGGATCACACAGAGACTTACAGCTTGAATTGCCAAGCTGTGATGTTCTTTCAGAAGATGTTGATAAACATTCAGATATCAAAGTAAAATTTTAAATCAACTCCTCTCCTCCCCTGTTATCTCCTCATTAAGAAATATTTTATGTGCTTTCAGGATATTAAAGCCATGGACACTCTATGAGTACCCACTTCCTATACGGGAAAAAGATTCCAAAACTAATACTGTTATCGTGCATTAGTGAGATACATTGATAGGGGGTGAAGGATAGAGAAGCAAGTAAAAAATTCCAGTTGAGGGTAACAGAAGTTCTCCCTCTTGGTTTTCCCCCCCACTGTCGCCTACTATCCTGCACCCCTTGCTGTGTGATGAGAGGCAACTTCAAGCCCTTTCCTCATTCTCGTACAGTCTAGGTAATTTCTGCTACATAATTCCTCATTGCTGCTGCTGAGTGACAGCAATAGTGCAAAGAGTACCTACAGGATGGTGGCAGTGTTTTGCATTTCAAATGCTGGGAATAAGAGCCACCTCTTCAGCAGACTTGAATGACAGCTCTTCTGTATACCCAAGAACTTACTTGGAGCGCAGCTGTTTACATTAAAGGTGACCTGTGTTGCAGAGGCAAGCACAGAATTATTCCTTGGGCGATGTGAACTGTTGCTGCTCATCAGATTTAAAATGTTCGTCTGCCTCATAGTATGTGATGCGGGGCCCTCCTGGGAATGACTGTATCGTCTCTCTCCCAAATCGGCCACTGTGATAGTGCCATGAGCTATGCAGGACCAACAGCTGCAGCCTGTTGGCACAAAAATTTGTACCCCTTTCCAAAACACAAATGTGAACTTGCATCCAAACTGTTCAGACTGCAGCCAGAAGATAGACAGCCTGAATCTCCTATTACTGCATATCCTGATAGTTACATCAGTGAGACCTTTTATACCAAATTAAAACAAGCCAAAACCTCAAACTATACACAGCCCGCAAGCACAAGAATTGCTCTCAGGATGTGCCACCTCTACCTGCTGTTCGGAGAAGTGCACGCAGCCTCCCTGAAGTGGCAGGGAGCTGGGTAGCTGACACCTGAGCTCCCAAAGGCTCTGTAAGTGAATACACTACCACTTTCACCCTACTGCCTTATGGCCATAGCTTAACAGACATCTCTGAGAGCATGTGGCTGATGGTTGCACAAAGAGATTGTAGATTGTGCTGGATAGGAATCCGTCAATTTTATTTGTCTACGCATTGCACGGCTGTAGCTCTGTGTAAGTTATTTCACGCTAAATGCGTGACATCAATTATTTCCATATCAAGAGACAATGTCAAGCACAGGATTAGGACTTCTTTGACAGTCAACCAGAAAACAGAGATGGGTTATTAAAGGACAGCAAAACTAATGATTATACAAGTAGCCCCGCACCTCTTCCTGGTGAGCATTGTTACAGCACAGCCCTTTGGGGTTCATTAGAGTGACAGGGGACCACCTACAACTCATCTAGCTGTGGTTCTGGTAATTCTAATTCAATGGAATATGAAAGCTCTCCTTTAAAACTACATGAACAGGGAACTGCATTCAGTCAGTTATCAGGTGGGTTAACAAGGGATTAATAAAAGCCATTAGATAAATACGGTTAAGAGCTAATTTGAGAGAAGCGTAATAAAAACAGAAAGCTCCTTCCAGTTTACTTCTCAGTCTGTCAGACCTAAACATAAAACATTCAGCTCTGATTTGGGTGACAGGGACTTGAAAGATTGACATCAACTAAGCAGAAAAGCCTAAATGCCACTATGTTTAATTAGCATAAATTTTCCAAGTGCCTGATTTTCACAACAAATATTTTAAAACCCACAGAATAGCAAAGACATTTGCATTAGGCTAAATAAATTTGCATCAGGTATCATTTATAAGTATCCAGCAACACACTCCCTTTACTCATCTCAACACAGTAATTTATCAAGGAGCTGGTTCTGGCTTATTATTATGTATTGCTATATAATTCTACAGCATAGTTTTCACTGAATGAAGTATTTGCCATATATGCTTTTCTTGGTTGTACTGCTAATAGCTATTACATTCATTTTACTTTCATTTTATAATGCTTTTTATGGATAAAATCCAGGTCCACTGATTAAAGTTTTACAAATTGCTTCAATATGCAAGGCCTTTATCACATATTTCTGCATATTCCACAGCAAATTCACTCACTAGTAATGTCCCAAAGATTGGTGCAGAGCTTCATAACTTCCTACATGTAAGTAAGCATTTTTAACAACATCAAACTGTATGCATATGTTCCTGGATCAGAACTATATGACTACTGGAATCATCATTTAGATTGGAATTTAGATTGAGTGAGGTTAGACGTGTGATTAGTTGACCATGGAGGCAAGTGGTAAGATACAATATGATTCCTACTTTTAATTATCCTGGTGCTATCAGATGCTTCAGAATAGTACAGATTTTTAAGCAGAAAAAATAAGCCTGATTTTTTAACATATACTCATCCTTTTGGGCCTTTAAAAATCGTAAATTCATCAGCTATTATTAATTAGGAAATTTTGGGATCAATTTTTGAAAGATTGAAGTCTTCTGCTTTGTTCTCATACAACCAGCGAAATGAATGAGATCTAGAGTACAATTTGCTTATCCCTGGGACATGAGTTTTAGCAGGAATGTATAAGAAGCAGCTTATTTTGCATTGTTTTTGGAAACTGTAGCAACACGAGTTAGACGCCTAGCATTTCAGGGGAGTTTCCCCCTGAACTCCCATTATGGAAAATATTACAGCATGAGGTCACTAGAAAATTGAATACACTTGCCAATAAAAATTCCTATTCTGCTATATAGGAATATCATTTTCTGGAACAAAATTAATAACTTGTTTCCACATTATTATTGTAACTGAGCTTTTCTTACTGAAGTTATATCTGTGCAGGGTGGGATTTCTTTTTCTTTACCTTCTTAACCAATACAACTATGTTGATAAAGCATTTATAAGTACTCAAGGTGGAGAACCTTAGTGTCCACAGGGGCTGGATGGCACAAGCAGAAGACACCTTACAGCAGCCAGACAGCTCTGAGGCTGGAAGAAAGTGAAACCCCTTGTCCTTCCAGCACCCACCGTGTATGAAGTGTCAGGCCTACCCATCCCCAGCTAACCTCAAGTGGCACTGAAAGATGAAGCCATCTCTCTTCTTGCCTCAAAAAAAACCCGATTTTGGCAACAGGGTTTAGGTTGGTTTGATCTGGAAAGCTGGCAGGTAATTGCCTCTGCTCAAGCTACAAGCAGCTCCCGACTTCTCTTCTGTAACCACCCCAGGCCAACAATTTTACGGATATCAGACATATTTTTCAAGCCCAGTATAAAGGCATGACATTATCAACAAGAATCTCACAGGCACATGCTTACAAATCAAAACAGAGGAAAAAACTGTAATCATTATAGGCTTACTAGTGAAACTATTTTTTTACCATGTTTCCTTAATTGTGTTTGTGTTTGCGTGTGTACCTCTCACACATACACAGCTTTATAAACAATTTTATTGAAATTATTATAAGGGGAGAAACTGAGTGTTCCAGCTTTCCTATTCTGCTAAAAAGATTCATTATTAAATACAGGTTTTGAAACACTTGTAATCATGAGTCTCAGTAGAAAGCATTGCAGCAATATATACTCTAATAGCAACATGGTATCATAAGCATATGTCATATATCATAAGCATGTATCATATATCATAAGTATATATCATAAATAATTAGGAGTTCTAGCAACCAGGCATATAAAAGTTACGACAAAGTAACACAGCTCAGGAGAAGATGTGTTATACAAATCAAAATAAACCCTGCAGAAACAAATGGTATTGCAGAGGTGTAGGACATGAAGGGAAAGCACCTGCCTTGCAGCTCACTCTGTCACTCACCAATTCCAATGATTTTCAGCATCTCAAACGCACGGATCTGGTACAATTACAAAACAACAGAGCATATTCTTCATTAACACTCACCAAAACCTTTCATGTCTTTAAATTGAAAGGTTGCCTTTTTACCTAATTGGTACAATTTCTCACATATTTTATATTTTTAAAACAATATATCACAAACCTTCCACTGTTTGAAAACTTAACAGGAAAAAACCTCTTACGAGAGGGGTTTTTTTAATTTCCATTTTCATTTTTCATTTCACTTATTTTTCATTTCTGCCACAAGTTTTCACTAACATCACCTACCATTTTCCAGCAGTTCTGTTTTGCGCTGCTGAAACTCTGGGCATGGTTTGAGGATTTGCTTAAGCTGACAGGCAGAGTTCTGCCTTGGCTGGTGAGCAAAGCCGTGCTGGTCACGTACCTGGAGCTGTGCTGTAACTGTGCAGAGAGTAATAGCAAGCAGCTGTGGAAGGGTGTTCTTTATATATGCTCCTGTTGTGTAGATAAAGAATGATCCCAGGTACAGGTGGGGCCTCCTGATAGGGCAGCCACCATCTGACATCAGTGGCCTTGAAACTACGGGCAGGGGAAGGGATCAGAAGGCCCATAAACAGCAATGGCCAGTGACTGATACCAACCTGGAAGCAACCCATGTGAGCTGCCCACAGGCAGTAACATGGGCAGAAGCCTATTCATGCTTTGTACTTAAGCTACAGCAAACCCCACTGACTGCAGAGTTCCTATGTAGAATTGATGACTGGTAGGTGAAGGGTCTGGAGAGAAAGTCCTATGAGGAGCAGCTGAGGAAACCAGACTTGTTCAGCCTGGAGAAGAAGAGGCTGAAGGGACCTTATTGCTCTCCATAACTACCTGAAAGGAGGTTGTAGCATGGAGGGTGCTGGTCTCTTCTCCCAAGTGACAAGAGCTAGGACAAGAGGAAATGGCCTCAAGTTGCACCAGGGCAGGTTTAGATTGGATATTAGGAAAAATTGCTTCACAGAAAGGGTTGTCAGGCGCTGGAACAGGCTGCCCAGGGAAGTGGTTGAATCACTATCCCTGGAGATGTTTAAAAGACGCATTGATGAGGTTCTTAGGGACATGGTTTAGAGGTAGACTTGGCAGTGCTAGGTTAATGGTTGGATTCGATGATCTTAAAGGTCTTTTCCAACCAAAATGATTTTGTGAGTCTATGTGCATGTATTATCAGGGCAGAGAGATGTACCTTTAATGCCTGTGTTTGTTTTACTGTCTTACCCTTGAGGCTGGTTTGTAATTTGGGTGCAACAGTTAGCAGGTCAAAGAGCTGATCCAGGTGAAAACAACCTCTGTCAAAACAGAATAAATCATTAAATTGCAAAAATATGTAAATATTAGTTTCACAGGCTCCCTCATGTGACTGGCTGCTCAGTTCCTCAGGCCATGGTGTTGACTCAGGAAAGTGGGTGGGGAATCATGCCTGAGGGCACAAGGCAGAACCCAGCAGAAGTCAGGAGGACTAAGGTAGATCATGCAATCACACTGTTAGTTGACAAGAGTTTAATTGTGTCATGGCATATTGGGTACATTTCCATCCAAAGACTCTTAACATCAATATTTTCTGGATCTTTATAAAGGGTAATTATCCTTGTAAAAAATATGGAGGGAGGATGCAGTCAAATGTAAAGCCATCTAACATTTACATAAATCTAGAAAGGCATGGGCATCTCAAAACGAACTATTAAAAGTTTAAAATGAACTATTTTCTCATTTTCTAACAGAACTTCAATAATAGTATGAGTCATTCAGGCCTTGAAAAAATAACAAACAGCTTAATCCAAGCAAAAACCTATCTGGAAGCTTCAGAGTGAATCTTCTGGTGAAGCTGAGATCAGCAATTATATGAATATCATGAAACCAGCTGCTGAAATTATGATGAGGGAAAGATGAAAAGCAACAGGGCTGCCTGAACGACCAAGAATAATGCAAATGTAGCAAATGAACATCTGTGGAGATAAAACATCTGAGGTATGCAAACTATTATCTGATTTGCTAGAAAAGGGAAAAAAAATCTTTCTATATAACAAAAATAAGTGACCCAGCATGAAAGCTATGCTCTTGTCTTCTCTAAGAATGTGTCATCTCCAGGGGTGCTTCACTAAATCTGTATAAACTTTGCCTTTGCTACTAACAATGAAATTACCTTTAGTTATCTGAACTTCATCTGGTCAGTCCCCAAAACTGTAATGTATTTATTTTTCTAAGGGACCTAATAGTAACAAATAAGGGTGCATCTGTACACAACTCAGCTTCAATGATGCAGAAAAGAAGTATATAAACTCAACTAAATCAGCAGGGAATTCCTGCATTCCTTTGTAGGCAGCTGAGTAAGCATTTAAAAGTTAAACAATGTCCCTAAGCATTTAAATAGCTTAAAGTGAATCCTCTTCTTAAAATGAGAATAAAAACAAGCAAATGTTTAGTAACTGCTCTCAGCACGATATTTTCCACCCATCTACCAAAATCATACCGTGAATTTAAAACAGAAGAAATTAACATAACCCAAATCAGCAGGTTTTTCCCCTGCAAGGCGTGTTTTCTATTTACTGAAACCTTTTCCTTTCCTCTTTGCATGCACAAATTCCCTGCAATTTGTTTGCATTGCAACAAAGATCTTTTTGACTTGATTCCCCCAAAACTTCTTGACACAGCCCTCTTGTTTCCTTTTGTAGCTTCTACATCTACACACATACAAATGTGCAACCGTAAATACACGCACATGAGCATTTCCCCCTCCTTTGGTTTTCCAATATTCCTCAGTAGCTGTGAACGATGCTTCCAGCAAACAAATCCCTACTATTTTCAACACGTCTTTATATTGGCCTGTAATCTCAGAAATAAGAAAAACTATAAACAGAAAACTTTGAGGTTAAAAATACATTGCTCTAGCCACCTTCTCTTTGTTCATTAGATATTCTACAGACACGCATATGTATAAACATACATTATTAATTTATGTTTCCCCAGTTCTTACAGCATTTTATCAGCAGAGTGAGCAGTTTACACGTGGCACTGCTCGGTGTGTAGGGGGAACTCCCACATTGTGCCTCCCTGACTTCAGTCTGCTAGCTGCCTGAGCAGTTGTCAGCCAGGCACAGTGTTGGATGGACAGTAAATAGTAAAACAGGGCAGAGCGAAGAAAGTTAAGAGTTTCTTTGAGAAATGATGTTACCAGTGTTGGTACATTTTTACCCCAAGAAGGAAAAAATAACTGGACTTGTTCTGCATGTTACAGGTTGATTGGAGCTGATTTTTAGTAACAAATTATTGCAACAGATTTTTAAGATATCATGAAATTGGGACAAACCTTTTTAATTCTGTGAACACCACCAACTTTCAACAGCTAAGGAACCGCTCAGATCTCTTCTGCTGTTGCTGATGGGTTTTATTTCAATAAATTGTGGACAGCCATTAAAGTAGGGAAAAAATCAGTCCTGTAACTGGAACGAGCAAGTTTTCATGTTCTACAGAACCATTCAAATAAGATGCAGCATCAGTGTCTGTAGTTTACTACAGATGTGCAATCAAATCTTACTTTCAGCCACTAGTAAATCTGAAATTATTTTCACCACCAATTCTATGCCACTTGGGTACCTTCAAATGTCAGATACGGAGCTCTCGGTCACACATACGTGTAGCTATTTCAAGCTAGAATTTATATGCACGAATTATACTTACAGACAAATCCATGTATTTATAGATACATATATATACATGTAAAAGAAATAATAAGCAATAACATCATTTCTTAAATCAGAAGTATGAGACGCTGTATGAAAACATGCAGTTTTTTAATACTGAGTAGCTGCAATGTTTTCATATTAATAGGTAGGCTGCTAGCTAGCAGGAGCACTTCCACCAGGGCAGCATCTCAGGAGGAGGGAAGAAATACATAATTTGTTCTAGCTGGCTTTCCCTAATTCCATTTTCTAGGATTTAATTGAATGAGTGCAGAAAAGCTACCTAAGAACCATGTACATAAGAACAGTTTGTTCCCTGTAAGAAATTTCAGACATATGTCTTTAGGTTTCTGTATGTATGTTACCTCTGATTCACATCTAATGATAGCAATTAAACTGATTTGGATCATCAAGGATTTGGTCAGCATGTAGTGCTGCTGCTTAGATATATGGAGATTGCTATACATGAGACATCACGATTTAGTCAGATCTTGTAGATCCCACTGTCAGCACTGGTCAGCATCAGTCTCTGGAGCAGCTGTGGTAGAATTTACCACATAGGTGAGATACTTGCTGGAATGGATACTCAGGACTAATTATTCGAATTTCACTTAGAATTTCATGGAGTTTTGCAAAGACACTGATAAATTTATGCGAGTACTTTCAAGAATATGTTGACCTTGTCAAATCATGCAGCACCTGGGAGAGAATATGGAAACTATCTTAAAGATTTTAGAAACGTGCACATAAAAGTTATTGACTTAATTTATGGCCAATGGCTCTTCTGTAAGGTTATTTCAAAGGCACACTGACATTTTACTGAATTATCCGTCACTCAGGGCCATGGTACATGCATCATTTATTAAAACTTAACTTTTCCTGGATAATCTACTTGGTCTTTTCACATCATTTTTAATCTGTCTTTCCTTAGAAGAGATCTAGAGACCATCAAGGTAAGGCACTACCAAAACAAGACAAAAAAACCCCAGAGTTAACTTTCAGATATGGCCACAGCACCAACACTGCTAAACAGGGAATTTGAAAGGCCTCCCACTGCAACCTTTTATTAATATTCAACCTTGATCTTTCAGCATCCTTTGATTTTGTGGCTTACTTGAAAGACTTGATAGACACAGGGATCTTTCAAATATCAGTCTGAAGGATTTTTTTTTTTTCAATATATAAATGGTTTATAGAAGTTGTGCTTTAATACAACACAAACAAATGTATCTGAGTGATACTGTTAAGTAAATCAGAGATGTCATTGCTCCCAGAACAGAAACTCTTGACCACTCTGTGCCCTGGGCTCCGTACCACCTCAGGTATATCGCCATGTGTTTTTACATTGTCAGCACAGGATGAATTTCACCCCTCAGTTTCCAGCTAATCTCATTTCTGTCAGCCTCTCTCAAAGATGGAAGACAGTGGATGGATGCCTTAGATGAATTAGAAAGAAATGGTAAGGAAGATGCATGTTGTTAACTGTCTCTCCTGCTGAAGGCTGATGCCTCAGCTGTGTACTGATGGAAATTCTTGTCAGCACAGATGGTTTGTTTTGACCACGATATGTCATTTCAATGTTACGATAATAACAGAAATTGGGTTATTCTGTGGCAGCAGCCAGTTTCCAAGGGAAGTTAAAAGCACGTGGGCACTGAGAAAGTTATAACTGATACTAAGCATGGCAAAAAAACTCAGCAATCTGCTGTGTAGGTGATGCTGCAAGACACATGAAAGCTTGCCTGAAACAATCCACCACATCTGTTGGCATGTTGTAATCCAGCAGTACCATGTTTTAGATTTGCCCTGAGGTGACAGAACTCAATCTAAACAATCTGCTTATACTTGTCAACATTCATCTTTAAATGCATACTGATAACTGGAAACCTAAAAAAATAAAACCAGTGTGTATGGCAGATGCTTTGAGGGCAGCTCCAGCAAAGAAAAAAAAGTGTTTTTCATCCCAGGCAGAGGACAGCAAGTACTTTCTTTCAGTCCAGCATTGCTGCATTTGGTGTGGTGTTACACCTCTGATCTTTACTCCAGCAAGAGCGGAGGAGGAGGGAGCTGGGGTGGCAGATATCACCTACTGTATCCTCAAGGAGCTGATGTGCAGGTACATATCCTGCTCCATCTACTCATGGGCTGGGTGGAAACTCTGATAAGATATATCGTTGTCTCCGCTGATGTGATATGATAAATTCTTAAGCTATTTTTTTTCCTGTTAAAATCTGCCTGCGGCCTTATTTACTCATGCCAGTTACCCTGGATAAATGCCCAGCAAGGACTGATCTGCACCAGTTCATCTAGGGAGGAAAGGAGGGGGACCATTTGTAGTTCCATCTTCCTGTTGCTATATTTTTCAAATATTTTGAGATGTTATGCTGCTTGTACAGGACCCCAGGGACTGTCAAAGGAAGTGACTGGGTCACATACAATTTTGTAACCCTTCTCCAGGTGCATTTGTACAAAATGGAGAAGGGGATGTGGGACAGGCTCAGCAGCTGAGGCTTACTTGGAGGTCTTTACACAAGCAGCAGGGACAAATCCTATGTAAGAAGCTGACCAAACAGGAGAGCATGTGGTACTTGAAGTCTGCTCTCCTGCAGGATGGAACAAGAATGGAAAAAGGTACCGAGAACACTGACAAAATTTTCCTGCTTCATGGGCAGCCTCCCGAAACAGCTGCTACCTTCGTCATCATCTATGCTTCCCTGGAATGAAAATAAAATGTATAGCAACAGGAAAGGAAATCTGCAGTAACCTTTCAAATCTCTAGGAGCAGGAGTATACACGAGTACTTTTATTACGACTTAAATTTTTTAGGCAGCTTGAAATGTCTGTATAGCCTGCAACAGGACATTTACCTCACAAAAATCTGAAATCCTTTTAAAGCTGAAGACATTAATGAAACTGTGAACCAGAAAACTATTTCTATTGATTTTTGTTTCCCTCTGTCTGCTGTTGCTGTAAACAAGCTTCTCATTCAACAGACTTATTTTTAACCCACGTGTTGCATCATCACGTGGATGTACAGGGAGGAGAAAGCGATAGGGCACATAATAGCACAGGGGAGGAAGCAGCAGTATGGGAAGAGCAAGAGAGGAGACTGGGAAAACTCAAGCAGTGGCTTTAGGTTTGCTTTTTTCAGAGCAACAAGCATGTTGTTTTTTTCATACACCACCATCCCCACTTCAGGTTCCCCAGGGAAGACGGTAACTGCCTGAGAGGAGCCAGAAGACACAGCAGCACCACTTGGCACATGCAGCACGGGAACGTGCAGCAACACCATGAGTGACTTCTCGCTGATCTGCAAAGCCCCCAGGCTCTGGGGAGATGCGGTGGGCTGTGCAAGTTCCACACTGACCAGCAGAGGGTTTGGACAGGGTATAGGCTCGGTGAGCCACGTACCACCACACTTGGAGGAGGTGTCAGGGAAGAGGATGGGAGCTAAATGGCCAGGTCAGAGGCTGGTTGCCAGCATTGCCAGCTGGGCGAGGGAGGTGATTGTCCCGCTCTGCTCTGCACTGGTGCAGCCTCACCTGGAGCACTGTGTGCAGTTCTGGGCATCACAGTATAAAAAGGATATCAAGCTACTAGATAGTGTCCAGAAAAGTACTGCCAAGTTGGTGAAGGGTTTGGAGGGGAAGCCATATGAGGAGCAGCTAAAGTCACTTGGTTTGTTCAGCCTGGAGGAGACTGAGGGGAGACCTCATGGTGGCTACAGCTTCCTCACAAGGGGAGGAGGGGCAGGTGCTGATCTCTTCTCTCTGGCCACCAATGACAGAACCCAAGAGAATGGCAGGAAGATGTGCCAGGGGAGGTCTAGGTTGGACATTAAGAAAAGGTTCTTCACCCAGAGGCTGGTGGTGCACTGGGATGGCTCCCCAGGGAGGTGTCACGGCCCCAAGCCTGACAATGTTCAAGAAGAGACTGGACAAAACCCTCAGACACATGGTGGGAATTTTGGGGTTGCCCTATGCAGGGACAGAAGTTGGACTTAGTGCCCTTGTGAGTCCCTTCCAACCCAGGACATTCTACGATTCTATGGTTAGCTCTACGGTAAGAAGCCCAGAGGATTGCGCCACCCCTCCTGACAGACTTTAACATCACCTCCTTTGGTAAGCTGAAGCAAAGGCAAATGTTCAGCATGGAGAAAGCTGGAGGCAAGACCTCCAAGTGTGCTTTTCCCCAACCCCGTGCCCACTGCAGCCCAAGACAGACCATCTCTCTGAGGACTGCTGCAAGACAGCACAACAATGAACTGGAAAAAGGCAGCACAGCAAACACGGAAGTCTGTAACTTGCTGGAAGATGTTTTGATATGAATATGAACCCTGTAGCTTATGTGTAGGATCTGCTCTTGTTGTAAAACTGAGAAGCTGCTATGTATTTTTAGAATATTACTGCTGGTCTGTAAACCATTTGTTTACATTACCTAGCACAATTATCATGGGTTGGGTGGCCCCTAGATTCCTCAGCAGTTAAGTAACCTGTGTGATCAAGTAAAGATTTAAATTCTCACATGATCTTTCTAAAACATCATATTAAAAAAAAAACAGACACATAGCACAGATTGAAAGCATGCACATGCACACACACACACACACAAACATCAGCTTCTGTTACTCAGTAATTCTTTGCCCAGCATGTATACAAAGACAGCAAAGGTAATTTTCTAAGCCTCTCCCTTTTTTTATGATCATTACACAACAAGGTAATTAAGTTCAGCTGAGGTCATCAGTCTTTAACTGTGTTTCCAGCCCTGACAACAGAAATCTGCATTTGATCTTTGGTTCACAGAAAGGTTTTTAACCTTGTTTCCACCCACCACTACTGTTATAAATTTACAGAATCACAGAATGTTAGGGATTGGAAGGGACCTCGAAAGATCATCTAGTCCAATCCCCCTGCCGGAGCAGGAACACCTAGATGAGGTTACACAGGAATGTGTCCAGGCGGATTTTGAATTACACAGAGACTCCACAACCTCCCTCAGCAGCCTGTTCCAGTGCTCTGTTACCCTCACTGAGAAGAAGTTTCTTCTCAAATTTAAGTGGCCTCCTGTGTTCCAGTTTGAAACCATTACCCCTTGTCCTATCACTGGTTGTCACCGAGAAGAGCCTGGCTCCATCCTCGTGACACTCACCCTTTACATATTTATAAACATTAATGAGGTCACCCCTCAGTCTCCTCTTCTGCAAGCTAAAGAGCCCCAGCTCCCTCAGCCTTTCCTCATAAGGGAGATGCTCCACACCCTTAATCATCTTTGTTGCCCTGTGCTGGACTCTCTCCAGCAGTTCTCTGTGCTTCTTGAACTGAGGGGCCCAGAACTGGACACAATATTCCAAGTGTGGTCTCACCAGGGCAGAGTAGAGGGGCAGGAGAACCTCTCTTGACCTACTAACCACCCCCCTTCTAATACACCCCAGGATGCCATTGGCCTTCCTGGCCACAAGGGCACAGTGCTGGCTCATGGTCATCCTGCTGTCCACCAGGACCCCCAGGTCCCTTTCCCCTACACTGCTCTCTAATATGTAATCTCCCAACCTATACTGGAACCTGGGGTTGTTCATACCCAGATGCAAGACTCTACACGTGCCCTTGTTATATTTCATTAAATGTTATATTTAATCTCATGTGTGTTGGCTGCTCATTTTTCTTAACCTTTGGAGGCTGTCACATTGTTCCTTTGGAAGGCTGAACTCTAAGACTGCTAAAAACACAGGCATGTGGTACAAGGCAGTTCAAATAACTGAGGATCAATAATTAAATACAAGACTTACACACACTGATTGGAGGCTTAGCCTTAGCTATGTATTTTCTGACATTTGCCTACTGAATTCCACCATCATGAAAGTTTCCTTAAAGACCTGCACTATTTGAAATGGCACAGCAGAAGGATTTGAAAAAAAAAAAGAAAAAAGAAAAAAAGAGGGATAAAATACATCAGGGAGAACACCATGAACACCATGCTAACCTTCTAGGACAACAAGTCTAGGCAGGTATTGTGAATCACAGACAGATAAATCACAACCGTGCTTGAAACCTCCCTCACAGACTTTCCTTTACAAGCATCTGGGTAACAACACAACAGATGCGGAATTTTTAGTTTCGGCTACCGAGATGACTAATGCCAATAAACCAGCACAGCAAAGTAACTCACAGGGTCACCACCCCACCTGCTGCTCCCAGACTTACAACAGACTTGCTGTCTTTGGCTTTGATTTAACATGTTAGTTTGGCACTTGCAACTATTTCATTATTTCAAATAACTCTCTGACATTTTACAAGGAGTTTACTTCTCCAATTTGTTAATTTTAGTTGGTGGATTCAGGTGCACAACAAACGGTCCCCGGTTTTACACTGATAAGCAGAAGAGCATTCATTAAAATGCCAGTTAAAATGGTAGCACAATTACAGGGACAATTTTCTCTGAGCAATGGGCATTCACAGCTGAAGGTAATGATTAAATTTCTGAAAAAAAAAAAAAAGTTCTTTATTTTGAAGTACAATCAGCCAGCAAAGTACTTGGAATGCATACTCCCCCAGAAAATAATATTCTGGTCAAATAGTTATTCTAGTGGCAACCAGAATTTTTAGTGGATGTGTTGCTTCCCCATTTTGTGGAATTTAATAAAAATGCCACCACATACAATGGGACATAAATAGAACTTAGATTTTTCTATTCAGTTAGCATTGTTTCATCTAATGCAAACTATTCATGTCAAAGTAAGATCTTACTTAATATTTCGTATGCATTTAAAAAAACTACCAAGTAATAATCACGCAGAAGAAGTACTGATATAGCCTGTAAATTAAGAACTGTTTATTACTTCATACCTGTGCAGTTGTTTGCAATACTCCTGTAATCCCAGTTGGTCTTTAACCACTGCAGTGATAAATCCGGTGCAAAGGCCAACTGAATTGGCAACTTCTGACACTTTAGCTGTGCTCACAGAACCACAGAATGGTTGGGGTTGGAAGGGACCTCTGGAGATCATCTAGTTCAACCCACCTGCTAAAGCAGGTTCACCTGGAGCAGATCGCACAGGAATGTGTCCAGGCGGGTTTTGAATGTCTCCAGAGAAGGAGACTCCACAGCCTCTCTGGGCAGCCTGTTCCAGTGCTCTGGCACCCTCTGGTCCCATCCTCTTGACATCCACCCTTGAGATATTTATAAACATTGATGAGATTCCCTCTAAGCCTTCTCCAGGCTGAACAGACCCAGCTCTCTCAGTCTCTCTTCATAAGAAAGATGCTCCAGACCCCGCATCATCCTCATAGCTGGCTGCTGAACTCCCTTCAGTAACTCCTTGTCCTTCTTAAACTGGGGAGCCCAGAAATGGACACAGTACTCCAGATGTGGCATCACAGGGCAGAGTAGAGGGAGACCTGCTGGTCACACTCTTCTTAATGTACCCAGGATACCATTGGCCTTCTTGACCACAAGGACACATTATTGGCTCAAGAAGTGCAATGCAAAAGGCATCATGCAACCCATTGAACGCAGTGTTGTATACAGAACAGCTGACATGCTGCTCTGAGTCCAGCACACCTGGAGCCAGCCACACCTCCCAGAGCAATCATAGCAATCCTGGGCTACAGGATCCTGAGCATAGCTTAAACCCAGAGCACATCAGCCCATCACCTGTTAACCCTGAAAGAGTCCCTTGTGTGCCTGCTCATGCTTATGGAACACCTTCTCCCTCGCTCCTTCACTGCCCTGAACAGGTACCACTATGCTCCCCAGATGTTGCTGTTGCCCATCACCATGAGTTCACCTTAAAAGAGCAACCACAAGCTAGAACTGGGGTTTCATTCATGGACAATAGTGGTTTTTTATATGTTGGGTGCACACAACCTTTTATCTTATCAGTTCACTGAGAGAATTCTGTAATTTGTGACTACATTATTGTAGCTTCTTGTATTGTGCATTAAAATAATGCAAATGATAAAAATGTCACAGTCCTCTCAATGCTGTAATTAAAAATCCATGCCAGCACTCACCGATTGAAAACAGATAGATAGATAGATAGATAGATAGATAGATAGATAGATAGATAGATAGACAGGCATTGAAACAAAATTCCTAAAGCCACCCATGAATTTGCCTAAGCCAGACCAGTGCTGGTAGTGTGGAGGATCTGGCACATAGATTTGCAGTCAGATATTAGGGACCATCCTGCCCTGGCATCCAGCATCAGTAAAGCAGTTCACCGAACTGGAGTTGCAGAATGATATCTTGAAAATTAACCTGATGGTAACCTACTAATTAAATAAAACACAATGGTATGTGGCTATGGCTTCAGTACTATTGCCACCTACAGGTATTCTTCTCTTTCTTCGTTACAAAAAATAATGCTCTGAAACATGCTGTCCTGGCACTATACTCTGATAAATTCAATTGTTAACGTGTAATTCACTGAAGATGTAACATAATGAGCTCTCTGGGTATGAGCTACAACTGAACATCCACTGTAAGATTCAGTAAACTGCTACTCATTTGAAGGAGGAAACGTTAAAATATTCAGTGGCAGAAAAACTAAAAATATAAATTCTGTTTAGTTAGATAAAAAAAGACTTGCTCTATATGATCAGACACTATCTTAGCAGTTAGATAGCTTCTGCAGGCAGTAAAAACCAGCAGAGGACACGCTTGATGGCACACCCCAGGCAGTGAGGCAGCCAGCGTTCAAGCTTGTCTGGGGCAGCAAAAATCCCACAGCCGAAGCCAAAGTTAGCCCAGGTCCCTGCTGAATGAGGAATTAGTGGGTTTGGTAACCCCCAAGCTACAGCTGAGCACACAAAGTGCACAGCAAGGATGTGGTTGTCTGTCTTTGTTGCCTTGTCTAAGAGGGGGAGCAGCAGCCTTCGTTTTTTTAAGGTAATTTACACTTGGATGGTGCAGAGTGCCATTTGAGCAGCCTCACTAAACTTGCAAATTTTTTTTCTTCATTTGGAAATATACTTTCTTTTTTTTAAGTAAAAGGTCATTTACTCATAGTTTTTAGTGGTGACTACAATACTTGTTTCTCAGACTGATCATCATCTATGAATAAGTCAATCGCAAAGTTTTCCAAAAGAAGTACTTAAGCTTATTTGAATTCCTATTTTAGTTACTTGCACTGTAATTTCCAGATATACTCAGAATCTGCAAATGCCACTGGAAAATAAAAGAAGCTGTGAGCGCTAACCATTTTGAGAAAAGCTGAAGAAACCAAAATATTAGCAAAATAGTATAGGGTAGTACCAAAAAGTGTTGAGAGCACTGAGACACCAAGCTATGTGAGGATGGATATAGGAACCGGCACACAAAATTTTGGAAAACTAAGTAATATAACTGCCTTAATTTAAAAAAAAAAAACTGGAAAGAATTATTTTATTTTAATAGTTTTTCCAAGTTTTACACAGGTGGATGGGTGCAAGTGCTGAGAGTGAGGTAAGTGGTGTTGTCTGGAAAGGTGAACACTCAGTACATCCACAGATTCATCTTCACCATTGCTGCCCCACACCATATTAATAGGTTTTATATGCACAACATTGCCAGCAGAGGTAAATCAGTGTGACTAACATTTCAGCTACAGCTGATGCTTGTAATTATTTCAGTCAGAAAGCCATAATATATCCACTCTTGATCTTTATCCACGATTATTTAGCATATGCTTGTATACAGAATACAAATTATGTTGATATATCTTGGTCTTTCTTATTAATGGGTTATTTCAGTCCAAATGCAGATATTTCTTTTGGCATGCCTTTTGTCATGTTTATGTGCATAAAAAATTACAAGCTTATAAATGAAACACAATCACCACTTAAATACCACATACCAGATAAATCCAATTGTATGCGAAGCTCCATGCAATAAGGCACAAACCAGATATATATTATTACCCTGGATATCTCAAAAATCCTCTATATTCAGGAGAAGCAGGTTCACACTATTTAAAGAGAAATTATAGGAATTTCTTGCTAGAAGGACCTGGTTTTCAATGTTCTGCTTTTAAGGTAAATGGCCAAGTTTGAACTTTACCAGTCTCAGGCCCCTTTCCTAGATTTCAAAGAGGTAGTGAAAAAAACTATTTCCCTTTCCTCATTTTCTCACACTTTCATTCGTCAACATTTTATACACAATTGATTCTAGCTGTGTCTCCTCTTTGTATGGGGTCTTTCCACAGCAAAACAAAAACCAGGTTGTTTTTCAACAGTAGAATTAGGAGGGAAAAAAATAAACAGCAGGAAAGAATTATATATGCAATCTTTGTCCTTGAAGTAATTACCTCTATTTTTGTAATTAACTACATTTCAACCTGATGATACCTAATTAATCAGAAACTTCAACTGTGTGGTCAGGAAATGTCTCAGAGCAGAAAACATAGAGCATTTGAACAGACATAAGCAGCATGAAAAGCACTGTCTGAAGATGCTCACAAACCACTGCAAATCTCACAGCTGGGTTGGTACCCCAGCTAAAAGGTGGGCAACATTATAGCCAAAACAACCATTTGCCATTTTATCCCTAGAAAATAACACTGGTTTGAGAAAAGATAGTGCATCTTTCTGAAGTGGCGTGAAGCCACTGACCAAGAAATCTGCGGTGTGTTGGAAGAGACGCAACTTGCACCCTCTGCCCAAGGTGAGAGCAATGGAGACTGCACGGCTGACGGGAGCGAGGGATGGGGAGAGCAGGGCTGGGAGCTGATGGCCACGCTGACAGTGCCACCAGTTTGTAGCTCTGAGAAGGCAGCACGGAGAGTTGGGAATGGCCTCGTGTTTCAAAAACAAGTGAAAAACACCTTTTGACATCTCCGCTTGAAGGCCAAGCAAGAAGCTGGGACTTGTATCCAAAGTGACTGGGAGCTCTAAGGCTCTCCCCACGCAGGATCTGACAAAGATTAGTTTTGGTTTTGATATTAATACACATATGAGAAACAACCGAGGTATCTTCACATGCTGGATAATCCAAGCAAATAAAATCACAGTGTTCAAGCCTGTTCAAGTTCAATGTCTACAATGGTGTTCAGTGGCTTCTGCTAGTATACTACAATGACTATTTTTGCTCTCATACTTAGGAGATTCTGGTGTTTTATTCTAAGGGAAAGAACTAAAAATTCTTACACAAACTGGGAAAACTCTGATTTCACTAAACTAAGCAAGAGTTTTGCCTCTGACTTAAGTTAGGCTTTCACCACTCTTCCTTGATACTGTAATAGGGATGTTTCTTATCTTTTATGCAGATAAAACCTTACCAACGTGGCCTGTGTCAACATGAAAGAAAAGTAGAAGTGCTATTAAAATTTACACTAAAATATAACACAGTTTCACTTCCATGTTTCTCAAAAAATACAAAGCATTTAACCTTTAAAATAAACCCCTTTTAATTATAAAGGTGAACCAGAAACAATGCATTCACTTGGAGTATGCCCCTTTTATTTGATCAAGAGTATTTTTTACAGATAGTGTTCAAGTTGTATGAGTTTTCAAACGAAGTTGCAGTATGTTAGGTACTACACTGCAAAGTCGAAGTGTTTCAGGAGCTTCAGTCCTACTACCAAAATAACCTAAGAATTTAAGGGCTGGATTCTTAAAACTACTCAAGAAAAACACTCGCTGATCTGTTGTTGATCTGTTTAATTCATTGGGAATTAAAGTTCTGACTCATTAGGATATATAGATGAGCTTAGAAAAGCTTAGAATAATTTTCTGTCCCAGTAATCTGCCCATTTTAGATGTCTTCCTCCCTCCCTCCTTACAGAACCAGCTCAGCTTCTGGTGAAGTCGATGCTGTATCACTCCAGCATATTAATGTAAACCGGCATCAATTTTGGTCTTTCCCAGTGCATCCAGCTATGATTTAAGCAGATCTGCAACTGCTTTATGAATAGCTGAGTGATTCCAGCAGCAGGGGTAGAAATCTTTGAGGAAGAGCAGAGTGAAAAGCTTGTGGCCAGAATCACTGCAGCAGACTTAGAATAAGCTGTCCCTATTTGTGAGTCAAAATCTTTGAGCACTCAAATAGGAACCTGAGTTCAATTGCAATTAACAGACTCTCCCCAGTATCTATGGGATTTTTTTCAAAGATGAGAACTAAGAACAGCTCAAAAAAAAAAGTTATCTGTGTCTTGTTGGCAAATGCAGATATGACCTGTACTTCTAATCACCGCTGTTTGTTTTACAGCAGGTCATTATTCTCATTAATTGCTAAGCTGCTGGCAGATTCCTTGACATTTTGGCTGAAAGATCAATCTGGATTTAATAAAGTAATCAAGGGGAAAGAGGTTATAATTATTTTTCTTAAAAGTCTGCCAAATCAACAGCATTGTGCAGACTGACATCATGATAGGCAGTAGCTTATTGATGCAGCAGTCCATTTTTTAATCAGGGTGACATAATACAACTATTATCTGTCATGACATATAATTACGTCATATGTACATCACTATATTTTACTGCAAATCCAACACAGTGTCCTTTCCCGATTCCTCCTAGTTAGAAGTTCAAGGTGGGCAAGGTAGGCAGGAAGGGTGAGAGGATTTACACAGGTATGTTTTCATCTGTGGACACAGAAGTTCTTTTGTTGGATTTCCATGTACAGCTAGCAGGACTAGCTACAATATAAGGATATTTAGGTTCGGAAGGGTTCCATTCATCATCATTCAGAACTACTAAGAAATTTGGCAATAATCTTTTTGAACATATAGCTTTTAAACTTTTTGTTTCCAATTACTGTGAATTTTTCTTTTGTTTTTCTTCTCTCTTGACACGTGCACCATTCCCACTTCCACACTAATACAAACTTCTCACTGCTAAGTTATAGTTTTAGCTTCAGGTTCATCTGATTGATTCCTTTTGATTTTCTTGGCCCATCCCCAATCTAAAGTGTGCAGCAAGGTCGCTTCTTTCTGTAGCCTGGAGCACAAGAGCTCACTTGGATGGGGTTAGTACAGTGTCCAGCAGGGGCAGGGGCTCAGGCACACACCTCCAGCTCTGCAGCTGGAGACACATTACCTGGTGCATTTTAGACTGACTAAGTGCAATTAGCTTTCTCAAGCAACATTTTTAACAGGTAATTTATCTCAGAGAAATTAAAACAATCCTTGTTTACTCTAAAGCATACACTCCATGGCAGAAACATCAGACGGCAGACAGTCAGGCTGAGCTGAAACAAAACCTGGCAGAAGGATGAAAGAAATTATGACAAGGTGTGTAGTGCTGGGCTTTGGGCAGGGAAACTTGGAGAAAGGGCTGTGCTGCTTTTGCAGTTGACTGGAGCACGGTGGTAACTCAGTGTAAAGCCCAACAAGAGTAAACAGAATAGAAAGGTTGATTTCAAAGATGTCTAGCTCAAGGCTCTGCTATCTTGTTTAGAAAGCAAGTTCAGCTTGCTCACCTGAAGGGATATAAATGAGAATACACCATCCGCCCAGAGTAGAAATTGAGCTTGTAAAGACAGGATTTCAGCATAGAGTTACAAACACTGAAGCAACTAAATGCGCACAAGAAGGAGGAAATAAAGAACTGCAAAAAACCCTCCTTCCAGGATAATGTGTTGTCACTGTGACCCCCTGGAAAGTGAACTTTTGCTGAACCAGATAACTGGATTCCACCAGGCTGCAAAAGTATCATCATTCACGTTGCTATAAGTAATTGAGTATTTATAGAAAATGAAATTTAAAAGTAAACATGGTAGATCTATAGATTCTAAAACCCAATGACATTCACGCTGGAGTATACTGAATATTTTAAAATCTTTGAACTGAAAAGGATTTTGTGGAAATGTCTTTTTAAATGGTACATTTTAAAGCAGCAGCAAAATGTATTAGGAAGTAGTAAGGCATGAAATTGCCAATCACTTTTGTGAAACACAGTAATACACATCACAGTGAAATCAAAGATAATGATAAGCATTTTTCTGCTACTTTCCACAGCCTGTTCTGACACTTGTTCTGAGTAAATGAATAAGGAACTTGTCTCCAGCCAGTGAAACCAAGAAAAAAAGAAAATTCTGTGTTATCCTAATTCATTTTGTCTTGGTATATGCAGAGATGAAGCACATGCTGGTTCAGGGTATATCTGAACAAAGAAGGTACCTTCTTTCAGAAAGTCTCTCTGCAGCTTTGTGGTACCTGCAATAGGTGAGTTACTGCCCGACCACTCAGTCTATCACGTCCCTTTTCTATCAGTCTAAAAAGCTTCCTGCTGAATGTGGCATATACTGATTTTTCAACCTGCAGCCCTACTTACTGAGTAGGGCTCTCACCCCTCAACTGCTTGAAATGAGACAACTGCCCCTTAAACTAAAAGGGGATTTAATGTGTTAACTGTGCGCAGAGGTTTTCAGGATGAAGTCTAGGAACATCTGAGCTACGGAGACAGATGAGATTGAACTCAATTCACTGTCAAGAGCTAGTAAGTGGAACAGATAAGAGCAAATGGCAAGTTACATACAGTTATGGCTGGAAAAATTATTCTCTATATACAGGTTAGAATAAAACCTCGATTTGGTTTCATTTGGGCCAGTGGAGTTTTAATGTCTGGAAGTACAGTTAAATAATGCTAATTAGCCATTAACAAGCACTCTACACCTGCAAAGAGCCTTCAATATTTAGATAGAGTGAGTTTCCTACACAATATCCTTGTGTCATGTGCACTAGGCTCATTTTTTAGCAATGGAAATTGAGGTCTTTAGATGAGACAACCCAAATTACAGACAATTATCTTATTTGCAGATGGCTCACCAATAGGCATGTGATGAGTCAATGACAAAATTCAGCTGCAAGTCTTTGAGTCTGTGACTTGGGCTCTTGTCTGGTAAAAAATTCCTCTCAGGGAAAGGCATAAATACATAGAATGACACATTTTAGTTGATTTGCAGAAGGCTGGAGACTTACCACATGTCTCCAAAGCAGCCCTTTGCAAACAGTGCACTGGTATGGCTCCTCGCCCATCTATCCAAACTCCTGCGTAAACATAGGAGTTTCCTGTACCTGAACTGCCACACAAAAGGCAAATGTAGATGTAAATCTGTGGGGAGCTGAAAGATTATCTCAAGCAGTTCTATCTGATCCACTCTTCAGAAGCAGCCAAATGGCTGCCACAGGGGATCCCACAGCACCCAAACTTGCCTCCAGCCCCTTCTAGGTGGTTTCCTCAGGGATATCAAACCCACAGGCTCACCCACCATCTCCAACTACTGTTGTGCCACAAACCTGGGGGTTGCTGGTACAAGAAGAAAACTTTGCCAACTGAGCTGCCCAGTGTCACCTGCGAAATAAGGCTCTGAGGCATATGTAAAGCACCCATCTGGCTCACATCACCACGGCACACTTAGACGTAAGTTATTCTAGTCATAAGTGCAATCGCCATTGCCAAAACATCCATTCTTACCAGCTTACCAATTGCCTGAATTTTTTAAATTAGGCGTGGGGACAGTGTCCCTCACCTGAACATAGTATCCCAGTCTTTCCCAATGTCTTCTTTGATGAAGACCGTAGAAGAGCATCTGCCATTCTAGCAAAATAACCAGCCCCAAGGAGGTGGTCTTGCACTCCACATGAGAAAATCAAATACGCAAGGAGAAACAGCTAATTATTATCCCATTTTTCAAGGAAAAAAAAACAGTTACAGAAATGTCATTTGCTATACCTAATTTTAAGTAAAACATAGAGAATGCAGATTTTACTAACTAAAGCTCAGGAAAGTTAAAGACCTGACCTAACAAGTGCATCAAGGAATCCAGAATGCTATTTCATTTAAGACAGTTTGATATACCTAAAAATAATCCAGCAAAGAACATTTCTGTGATCCTCAATACTTAAGCAAAAGTTAGGTCCTGTTCTGGACACCAGCCTTAGTAGCCAGTGACCAAGTTGGACTGAATTATGAGAACAGAGATAATTTTGCCAGCCACTTTCAAAATAGACCATGTTGAGTTTTAACATCAAATTGAACAGTTACCTGCAGCAGGTTTGGTATGGGTTTCCTGGTTTTACCTAAAGATACCTCAGTTTCTGAGAAAAAGTTGGGTTCCTTCAGCTTGACAGACCTCCTATTGTTTTGTTCAATTCTCCCATTTTCCCTCTGAATTTCTTTAGTCTTCTGAAATCACATTATCTTCAAGAATTCACAGAATCACACAGAATCACAGAATGGTTGGGGTTGGAAGGGACTTCTGGAGATCATCTACTCCAACCCACCTGCCATAGCAGGTTCACCTGGAGCAGGTCACACAGGAATGTGTCCAGGCGGACCTTGAATATCTCCAGAGAAGGGGACTCCACAACCTCTCTGGGCAGGCTGTTCCAGTGCTCTGGCACCCTCAAAATAAGGAAGTTTCTCCTCATATTCAGATGTAACCTCCTGTGCTTCAGTCTGTGCCCATTACCCCTCATCCTGCCATTGGGCACCACTGAAAAGAGTCTGGTCTCATCCTCTTGACACTCACCCTTTATGGTTCAGTAAGAAGTACAGACAACACAGCACTTAAAAATTCCTCTGGGCATATACTAAATATAATACCTACTGCAAATCGCAGCACAGGTCCCGATCTTCTCAGTTCTTTAGTAATATTAACGATCTCATTGCTCTACCCCTCTAGTAGCTTATATTAAAAAAAACCAAAACAAATAAGGCAATTTCTTGCATGTCTCAGCAAACACATCTGCCAGAACAGAAGCAGGAGAAGAAAATGACCCACCTCTTCCTCTCAAGGCCTCTTTGCATGCTGAGTGTGGTTTGTGCCTCCTCTTCTTGACATCCTTCCCTCTAGCCAGCCCACTTCCATAAGCACCATGCAGCAGCTGGTTGTTAGCATGCAGAGCGCCAACGGAGAGTCGTGAGAACAGCAGTACATGGTGCATAAGCGAGAGAGCTGGTACGAAGCGAAAGTGTCATGGGGGGTGGGGAAATCAAGCTTTCTGTATAGTCAACTCATCTTGCTCTAAATGCTCATTTCACAACTTCCCTCAATGTCATAACATACCTTGTGGATTCCGAATGTCTGTACGGACCAAAGAGCACGTGTCCGTTATAACCAAATTGCCTAAGCTACCAGATACTTAGTTTTTGAGATTTGTTTTTTAGTACATATCACCAAGTCTTAGCTTGGCTGATGAAAAAGACTGTACTTGAGTTCTGAATGCAAAGCTGACACCTTTCACTTGTAGGCATCCAAAAAAAAAAAAAAAAGGAAGTGATATACTGTAATACAAATACTGAAAGGAAATGGTTTTATCGCACACATGCTCTTTTGGCTGCTGCCTTCACATTTCCCACAGGGTGGGAACACATCACACGGCATTAGACTACAGAGATTCAGCAGTGAGCCAGGCTAAGTAACTCATAAGGTAATTCTGTCTGGATCCTCGAGGACTGGATCTAGACTGCAGTTTATCACCAAAGGCTGTAGCAGTTCTTGCATGTAATTACATTGCTAAGTTTCTAACACATGCCATTCCTCAGCCCTAGTCTAATGAATTTCAGAAGAATACAAGCAGCTCCTGAATGTGTGTCATTCAGATGACGCACAGATCTTCCTTGGGATAAAATAATCAGGTTTTTAAAGCCAGAGAAGTACATTCACAACTTATTTAAATCATGTTAGGAAATATCAATTTCAAATGGAATGCAAATGTGGAAATTCAGAAAGACAAACTTTCTACTTTATTTCTGTGAAATGCAAGAGTCATTTATCCATTGACATTTTCTCCAATCATTCTCCTGTTTGGCCATTGTGTAAGAATTATACAAGGTTAACAGCATCCCTTTGTTTTTAATTCCTTATTGGAGGCAGCTACAAAATCTTGATGGGGTCAGAACGTGCAACTGCAAACCACTATTGCTAATTTTAGGATTTATTCTTGTGCCCTGGTAGCTCATACTGCAGTCACTTTGACAAGCAGTTGAAAACCAGCTCTGAATGCCATCAGGAGCTCTGTCTTGAAAATGCTGTTTTCCTAATGTTGCACAGTTCTCTATGAAAAACAAGCAAATCCCTATGCTCACTACCAGAGAGGAAATTCAGATATTACTTTCTTCTCTTTTCTTCAAGAGCAGATAAACACTGCACCATTGTCACAGACAAAGGTTAGGTCAGACCACAACTTTTCCTACACCAAAACTAAGAGTCTCATGGCACATAACTCAGAAGTCATATGTGAAGACCATCTGTCTCTCTACAGGACAGCTGCACACAGACCAAATAATCAATTTTTGACAGGTATTCAGTACAGTTGAGGAAGAGATAGTTTCCTCAACTCCCCATCCATACACAGCTAGCCAATATAGAGGATATGGGCAAGCAGTGGCTGGGATCCCACACAACCCTTTCGAGGGGACCATGCTTGTGGTGTGGTGTCTCCTTAGTGTCATTTACTTGTCAGTCATTCATGGCTTGTGTCCTCTTGGGTTGTTGGGTCAGAAGGCCCTGATTCTTTCACAAACTTTGATCCCTTGACAACACTGAGAGAGGTGTGCAAGCCCCTCTCCATAGCCAAGGGAGGGCTGCACTGTCCCCCTGCAGTCCTGTCAACCCTCATAATTTTATCCAAATTTCTTGACATTCAGAGTTTCTCAAAGTTCCCAGTCCCAGAAGGATACAACTAAGTGAGAGAGACTCTCAGCTTTCATATTTTTCAATAGTGTAAATTTGTGATTACAAAGAAAAGCTAAAAATCTGTCAGGAGTGTCACCAGACAACTCATAAAACAGATGGCAAAGAGGAAAAAGTCACTGTTTTTAATCTCATTACTTTGGAGGGTCTGACTCATGGCTGCTAAGTACAAAAGTTGGCAGAGGGGACGTAATGTATCTAAATGCTGCCTCAAAAAAGTTGTACATTCTGCCTCCAAACTCTGCTGAGGCTAAAAATTAATGAATATTGTGGACTGTCTTGGCAGAAACAACTCACTCAAGTCACAAAGTTCACCTACACCAGGAACTGGACACTCTCTGCAGCAGCTCAAAGATACCATTGCCTCAATACTCGCTGAAAATGAACAACAGATGATGCTTTTCAAAAGCAAACCTACTTGATTGCTTTCATATTTTGGATTCTGTGAAAAACAAATCAGTGAAGCTGATGAAAACCAAGCAATTGGCAAGGCCAAGCCCTAAGAGGCAATTAGTCCCAGGCATTATTGGAACTGCTTGTAAGGTTCCCCAGCACTTCCTTGCCTCCAGCAACTGGGTAATAACAACTGGCATAAAAATGTATTTAGAAAATTCATTAGTAACAGTCCAAGTTAATTGTGGCTTTAGTACAGCTCAATGTTAAGTTTCTAATTAAAAGATGCCAAATCTAACTAGGTCCTTGAAATATCTTTAAATAATGTGCATGTGTTTAGGGTATGTATTAGAAGCACGTTGTTTTGGTTTTGTTGCTCTTCAGTCCTTATAGAAACTGCCTCATTTAAGGCCATTTAAATGGTAATGGCTTGCTTTAGTAACACCAGAATAGACACTACACACTAGAAAACACCTTTATCAAAGCTGGAAATAGCTTCTTGTGTATTTAGGAAAAAAAAAAAAAGATATTTTTGTAAGCCACAGTTCTATTATAAAAAAATACACAGGGATTCACCCATGAGATGCACCTGTTTGGGAAATACCATCCATCTCTTCCACTTGATCTGGGAGAGCAGGAGGAAAAGCAAATACACGTTGTGCCCCAGTTCATTTAACTTTTCAGGGAATACTCCTGAATTTCTAATGAGCATCCACTTCACAAATCTCCTGTTTTAACTGATGATACTTAAGGTTTCTAATCAAACTGAAACTCTGATAGATACACATATTTCTCACGTTTCCAGAGTAATGCCTCCACAACAGCAATGAGAAATCGATAAAATTTCCCAAGTTTTAATGAATTGATAAAACTGGTTAGAAAAACACAGGAAACATGAGTATGGTTTCAACTTGCTGTAAACAGGACACTAGACTAGCACGAAAGATTGGCTATCAGTATATTAACAAACAGGTTTTATTTCAAAAGAAGAGTGCAGTTGAAGTTGACCCCACAAAAATTGCAAGTCAGCCAGAAGAAGTCACTGAAAATTTTGGTTGAAATTAATGAAGTCAGGTATTTGTAAAACAATTAGTTTAATGTAGTGTTCAGTCTTCCAGCTAAATTCACCAGAAGTTTACATATCTTCCACAAAACCAGAGTCATCACATGTCTTTATTTTCTTCCCAAGTTACCCTTATGTGTGAAGGAGCCCTGATTTCCCGGAGATGGCTGAACATCTGCCTGCTATGGGAAGTAGTGTAAAATTCCTTATTTGCTTTGCTTATGCACTCAGCTTTTGCTTTATCTATTAAACTGTCTTTATAGCAACCCAAAAGTTTTCTCACTTTCACTCTTCCAATTGTCTCCTCCAGCCTAATGGGGGTAGGGGTGGTGGCGGTGAGTGAGTGGCTGCGTGGTGCTTAGTTGCCGGCTGGGGTTAGGCTGTGACAATGGGCATGTAGTTAGCTAGTCTCCTAAAAGAAATAAAAGAAAATCCAGAAAACCCCAAATTCACAGAAACCTAAAAAAACATGGGAGGGAGCTGAAGAGACACAGAGCTGCCTTGGGAACCAGCTAGCTAAGGAGACCTTGACAGATGTTTGTTGACAGAGATGTATGTATTCATCCCTCCTCCCCACCCAAACCGGGGGAAGGCCAAAGGCCATTGAACAGTGAAGCTCTGCAGAGAACATCTTTGGTCAGAAATGTGTGTGTGAGTGACAGCTCAGCATGAGGAGCCTGAAGAGACGGCTTGCACTGGAAGAAACCTTGAGCATGGCTGAACAAGCACAGCAGGAGGCGAGGGCAGCAGCTTCCAGAGAGAGACTTGGGGAGTTACAGGCTGTCCCAGGTGCGGGGGATGTGAGCGAGGACACTGCCTTGGGTTACTGACTGACTCCTCTGCATTCAAGGAAGCGGGCTGTTGATGCAATTCTGTTTATTTCCAAGAATGTACAAAAATACCTAGTTTTTTTTTCTCCTAGCTGGACTACTCGGAGTGCACAGTCTCTAGAGTGCAGCCAGGCTCACTTCTTGTAGAGGTGCCTCCTGCATCAGCATGTTTCAACACGTTGCTGTCACCTGTTGACGTCCATGTAAATGGAGACCTGACAGAGGGAGGAAATGAAGCTCACAGCTGTTATGTTTAGCTGTCGAACGGTCTGGATGAGATCAGTGCCTTACAATCCTGTTAGGTTCTCCTGGGTGATGTTCAAAGCACAGCGCTGACATTTCACATCTGACTCACAGGCAGCCAGTAATGCAGCAAGGAGTGGTGAACACGAGCTGGCAAGAAAATGTTCACTAGAGGCTGGGGGTTTCCCACAGAATAATATGCAGCTAAAGTATTTCCACTTGGCCTGAGACACACCCCACTGTCATCTGATGGAATTATGTTCCAAGAATATAAAACTCACAAAGAAGTTTCCACCCTGCCTAATTTGATACTTGATTTCCTTGCTATGCAAGGTTAATTCCCAAATCTGTCTATTCTTAGCGTTCCTGCAGGGTTTCTTTCTGTCCTGAAGACATTTCCCTTCCCTTCACAGACACCCTATATCTGTTGTGGCTCCCTGAGGATCAGCTGCCACCAAAGTCTGCCCAGGTAGTCTGGACCTAACCTGCAGGGTTAAGGAATGGCCTCAGACAGGGGAACAGGCAGGACTTGTAGACCCAAACAATTCTGTGTGAGAACAGCTCAGGAACAATAACGCAGCTTACGAATAGAAAATTTGAAAGTCATGTTAGAAAGTGCATCTTCGCAATTGGAGAGGGGAAGCAGAGCAGACAGAAGAGGTGAAGAAGGTCATTTTTGTGCAGACAAGTTATGAAGTAGACTCTATGCTGCACATTATTATAATTTCCTCACATACACTTAGCTGTGATCATAACTAGAGCTGGTAAACTACCAGTGTGATCCAAATTGGTAACTCCTGTGTGCCTTTAAGTAGTCTGCTTCCTTCACTAAATATAAGTAATGAAACAGGAAAAGAAAAAAATATACACAACCACATTCAGCCAAACCAAACCCCAGAAATATCTGCAGACAGCAACGCTGCTATTTATTGACAGGTTGTTCATACCTCAGACTGTAATTCAATTATTTTAAAACAGACCAACCAGCCTAACAAATCAGCATTACGCCATCCATTACAAGAATGTTGAGCTGGTGAAGTACAAAAGCACAAGACAGAGCCACAACACTGCCAGTGAATTTTATTCTTTGACTCTGTCATGGTAAGGACGCTGGAAGAATGAAATTAGGGAAGAATTGAGCATTTTAAAATACTTGTTCAGCAAAAGTGAGGATATATTAATGTAAAGAAGTTTTATATTGATAAGAATGAATAAATACTCCAAGTCCAACGTACTGAAAAGGTAGGCTCAGTGGCATGGTTTTGCTTCTGCTATGTTAAGCTAAGATAAAGAATGTTAACTCTCCATTTCTGTACAAAAAGTTCTGTTACTTCCTATCTTGTCACTGTGTCCAATCAAAACAAACCTGCTAAAAGTAACAAGTGTTAATGAGGTCTTTTTCTAGTCTAGTAATCAGCATGTTATTGAAGCCAGAGGATGTAAGGCTCTGCAAGGATGATGAGAAGCATCACTGACAAACACCATACTTGGGTCCCGGCACAGACTGTCTTGCTCTGGGTGCTGCGAGCAAACAGTCCAGCAGATCCAGCCACTTGGTCCTCTTTAAAAACGAACCCAATGAGCTCTTGCACTTTTATGTTTCATCTGTGGTAATACGGTCTGAGATATGATTTCTCTCTCACCATGCAGATCCCAGTCCACCTAGGGTTAACAGTGATTTCAACAGTTAATGAAAAGTCAAGAGCCTCCAGTAAGAAAGCAAAACATAATATAATATGATTGAAGCAAAATGCTCTGTTTAATAGTGTTATACAATGCTTAGTCCTTAGTGCAGCAACTAAGAAGCAACTCGGAATATAATTCATTGCAAACATCTCCAATGTTGAAGTAACAGTGAAGGGTAGTAAATGAATACAAAGAAAACAAGTACCATAAATGAGCACATGCTCATTCTTTGCCATATCTGGGAGTCAAACTGAGGCCCTCAGTGGCCCACAATGCAACCACTGCCCTGGGGTAGAGGGGGCAGGCATACTCAAGATATTTTTCGCAAGCTTTTTTTATCTGCACTGAGAATGAGCCAGCTCACTCTCTTCTATCTTCCAGTCTTGACATGATACTGAAAAACTTGCTCGGCTACATAATAGCCATAAGCAACAGGAAGAAGGTATGTGTGACACACCTTTTAATGCAGAAATCCAGAAGAAATAAAAACCCATTTGGAGAGGACTCATATGCATATATATCACACAACACTGTAAGGGAAGGAAAACAATTTCCTAGTTCCCTCCTCTGGGTCTCTTTGCAGATGAATAGAGAGGCTGCTTGCAAGAGTCCCATTCATTTCTCATGCTCTAAAGGAACATCAATAACCCCTCAGGAAGGACTGCATCAAAGGCAGATACATGCACTGGAAACAACATATGGGTAATTGATCTCTGTGCATCATTAGGAAAAGAGAGTATGAGTCAACACAACTAGCAATAGAACTGTATCACAACCTGGCAGCTAGACAGATGGGCTCCTAGTAAGGAAATTAGAAGCAGCTGGAGTTGTCACCCTGTTTCATATTAATCCTCAAGCTGTATTTTGTCACGGAACAAAGGTAGACTGATTGGTAGTGCCCAATATTCAATTCTGGAGCCTGGAGCACCCCAACGGGGGTCAACAGCCTTTCATTTTCTAGGACACTCCGGGAGACTCCACTTCTCCCCATATACGACACCTTCCTGTGGGTTTCCAGTGGTCAAGAAAGGGAAGAACTGAAAAAACAAGATCTGGCATTAAAATTACTTTAGCTTCTCAAGCCAGCCACAGCAGGAATGGGGCAGGAATGGTCATAGAATCATAGTATGTCCTGAGTTGGAAGGGACCCACAAGGATCATCAAGTCCAACTCCTGTCCCTGCACAGGACAACCCCACAGTTCACACCATGTGTCTGAGAGCGTTGTCCAGTCTCTTCTTGAACACTGTCAGGCTTGGCTGCCTGCCCTGTGCACCTTCTAGGGTAGGGGAAAGCAGAAAAAAGAGGCTGAGTGAGCCAAGTGTGTGGCAGCCTCCTAAGAATAAAACCTAGCCAGGCCAAGAACGCAGGATCTACAGCAGAGGACAGGGGGGATGCACACATGGTCCCCATGAAGTCCTCCTGATCCTCCTGCCCTCTCACACACGCAAGGAGGTGGAGGGGAAGAAAGGCAATGGCTGAGGCCTTAACCAGCTGCAACTCAAGTTGAGGGTGAGGTAGCAGGAGGTACAGGAACACCCTGATGCCTGCCTGGGGTACACGACTTCCTGAAGTTTGGAAAGAAGCTGCTAGATTCAGCTCACATAAAACAAGCAGGGTATGCAGTGCGGCAAAATGAGGACATATACTCATCACGGAGAAAGCTCATTGAGACCTCAAAATTTCGCATGTATGCATTTAGAAATGAAATCCTAAAAATAGTTAAGCTTCAGCACTATTTCCTGACAAGATTAATAAAAATATATTTATTTCCCTTAAGAGATATTTCCAGAACTAAAAAAAAAATAATTTTAAAAAGCCCCCACACTTCAGTTGAGCTAGTAACCAAATTTTTTAGAAGGGTTTCTCTTCTGCTTTCCTGTGGAACGCAGATTGCTCAGTAATCACAGAGAGGAAAACTGGCCTGAGAAATATTTCTGTTCTGTTAACTGCAGTCTCTTATTGAAATGAGGCAGTTTTTCATTCCGGTGAACAGCCACATTAGCATTTCATGTCGCTACATGAGTGTCCACAGGACAGTTTTATCAGTGCTATTAATTTCTTGCATTTACCTACAGAGGAGGCTCCTGTTCACAGCCAGAGGCTGTGATTGCTGCAGCTAGAGGTGCTTGGGAGTGTCCTAACTTGATTTTCACCAGATCACTCCCAACACCTTTGGTTTTTCTGACTGAACGTCACAACCTTCAGCCACTCCAGTCATGAGGTCTTATCTCTTCTGACAGCTGGATACAGAGCCTCTATGAAAGAGCTGAAACATCCTCTCTCCATCCACAGAACAGACTCATGTCTTCTACACGTAAAGCTTCTGACAACCCTCTAGATTGTGGGGTCACGGGCTTGGACCCACAGCTTGCCACATGCTGTCTGTTCACAGTTTGTAGCAGTTCAAGCCCTGGTCAGCTGTATCTCAGAATGCATTTTTCTCACTTGAAATGTAAGTAAGGCTTAAAATACCACTATATAGAACTGCAGGTTTTATAACTACCCCTAAATTTCCTTCTGAAGCAAAGTGTAAAAGAATAGAGCAGTGTACAAATTCTTGAAATCTGAAACTGAAAATGTACACTTTTCATAAATGTACAGGGGGACGTATGTTAGAGAGATTGATCAACTATCAAAATGCAGAAATTATACTAAAATGCAAGTGCCTATCAGCATTTTTATATTGATGCCATCTCCTAGCACAGAGGTCTTTAAAAATATTAATGAATTAAGCTTCATAACACTCCTGAGATTTAAGCAATAATTAGCCAGCCAGTATAGGTAAAACAATGACAAATTCTATAGAAAAAATTAAATAGTCAGTTGTCGTTGATACCTCTGAATGCTATCAAATCATACAGTATAATTCATATTAATTGCAACATCATAACTGATTAACTGCACACTCTCCTGCTATTTTTTTTCAAAATCAAACCATTCAAGTATTTCTTTTTCCATGAAAATTTATCCTCAGATCTAGTTTTATTTTAGGGTGAATTCTATTTTGTTTTCTGACCCCACTTCTATCTTTCTTTGTGATGACTTGCTTAGTATGCATAGGCAGTGAACATCCATGTTGGGGGTAGCTTCCTGATTTCTATTTTCTATTTCTGGACTCCAATGACTTCCTTTCTGAGGTATTTTCTAGGATTCCAAAATCAGAAATGGAAACTGCCTGTTTCTGATTTAGCTTTAATTAAGTGTCATTCAGCCTGCACCTTTAAGTAGACCAGCCTGCTCTCTGGGATATTAAAGTCTTAAAAGTTTCTCCTGCAGAATCAAGGGCTTTATCTTCAATAGCTGCATGGGTTTTTTCTTCACCAGGCTCAATGGATTTTTACATTTAGCACCTCATGTTCTTGGTTTAGAGGTGTAACGGAAAGTAAATTCCCTTTAACAACGGTGCTGAGAAGGAAAAGGAGAATACAGTTTTATTTTTGAATTGGATCTAAGGCCTTTCAAAGAAGATCTCCAAAATATGAAGCTGCCACTTATTTACAAAAGCTGAAAAATCTATGATTGATACTTAATGGGACTCAAGGACACTACAGGCACCGGAGGGCTAGTTTTTTACTATTCAAAGAGAAGATGCAAGTTGAGAGAATTCAGACATTAGCTGCTGGGTTCAGACACAGCACATGTCCTAGTTTCTACCCAAGTTTTCAAGAAATCAAGCTTCCTATTATTAGCCCTCCATAAGGTATAAACTTGTCTCTTTCTCACTAGAACATCAATAGTATTCAGCTTCACAGTTTCATTGATGGTAGATGTTGCCTACATGACCTGTGTGCACACTAAGTGTCTGATTTCACTGCAGATTAAGTGTAAATCCACTCAACCATCTGGCCCACGGGCAAGGCAGGTACTTAGTATTTCAAGCCACCAGAAGGGAATATTGACCACTGTCCCCCTCAGCCTGGGACTGGACCATGGTTTCCATTTAAAGATACATTTGTGTAAATACTGGGTAACTGGTAGCTACATAAATCTTCACTAATTGTTTTAAAAAACAGCATTATTTTATACTCAGTGGCCTGCTGAGTCATGAGGAGAGAAACAAGCTACACAACAAAAACCTGAACAATGTCATATCTAAAAATAGCCAGCAGTTCAGACCAGTACAGTAATAGCACTAATTACAGGCCAACAATCACAGACCTTTGAGCTAAGAGCAGATTTCTGAAACAAGCCAGAACAAAATGTACTCATAAAGACAAAACACTGTGGGATGCTATCGTGAAGATGGCTGCATCAGATCAGCCTCACACTGAGATGCAAGGAGAACCTCTTAGGTCATTAGAAAAGCTGCAGCACCTCATTATTTTAAGTAGCTCTTAATACTAACACAGTGCCAAAGTACCTACAAATATCCCTACTCAGTAATCTCCAGGGTTCAATACTGGGATCCACAATGCTAGACCTTCACTTACAGGATCAGGCAGGCTAGAACACACACACAATTAATAACTCGCAGTACATTTTCTTCCCCAGCTTCACCTGCCACATCTGGGATCAGCCCCCCAGAGCTTCTCATTAACCACAGCCAGAGCTTCAGCAAGCGCAGGTCAGCATGACCCCTGTGATTTGAACAAAGCTGCATCACTGTCCGCTGACTCAAGGTACAGACACAAGGTACAGAGGAAAGGCTTAAAAGTGCCCATTAGCACTCTTTGCACAGGAGATGAGGGGAAGAGAACTGGGAGTATCATGGGCAGGCAGACACGCTGCAAGGGAAGGGTGGGAATGAAAAAGGGAGGCTTCGGTGGACCAGGGGCAACCAAAGATGGGAGAGAATGGTGAAGAGTCTTTGCCAGGAAACTAGGGAAAGAGAGTGCTCCTGGAACACAAGACCTCTCACAGGAGGAGGCAGAAAACAGCAGGCTGGGTAAGAAAGAAGCTTTTACAGTGCTTGGCTGCTCTTCTGCCTTGTTAACTGAGAGTGCAGGACATACCAAAAGGTTCTTCACCCAGAGGGTGGTGGAGCACTGGAACAGGCTCCCCAGGGAGGTGTCACAGCCCCAAGCCTGACAGCGTTCAAGAAGCAATTGGACAACACCCTGAGATACATGGTATGAATTTTGGGGTTGTCCTATGCTGGGACAGGAGATGGACCCAATGATCTTTGTGGGTCCCTTCCAACTCAGGACAATCTATGATTCTAGCCACCACAATCACCTCTGCAGAAGCTGGTGCAACTTCACCATGCTGGGTGCTTCCCAGCAACATCCCAGGAAGAAGCACATCTTAACAGACACTCGTTTTCTGGCTGCCCGTACTTCTCACTTCTATCCTTGCTCTCAGGAACAGCAAGATAAAGCCAGCGTCAGAAAGCCACATGCTTACACCCAGGTGAGCAGGACTTGCCATGCTCTGCCGTGCTTTCCAGGACTGCAAAATAGGTCCTGGACTTCGGCTTGCCCCTGCAGGGAACTTGGTCAGAACATACCACAACAGCAGTAATTTCAGTGGGCACTGAAGAATATGGAAAAAAGGACAACGATTAAACATCATTCACCTGAATGAAAAAAATGGCATTTGCTCTTGTTATCTATCTAGCACTCCAACTATGTTTTGCAATTTCGTAATATCACTTCTCAATCCCTGTACTTCTACAAAGGCATTACTGTGAGATCATCAGGCTCTCAGAGTTCCCAAACTTTTCTGAAGTTATCTTAAATGCATTAGAAAAGGACAGGGTACAATTTTACAGGAATGAAAATGAGACACAGAAATATTAGTGCCATAATATCGACAAATTTTGGTTTAATTTCACACAGAACTCTGCACTTTTATAGCACTTAATACATTCAAAGTGCATCTCTAATTGATATGGTTTCCAGCTGGATTGCTTGGTTCTCCTACACAAATATTCTAAGGAGACAAAAGGTTCTTTGAGGAACAGAAGTATATCTGGCTTCCTGAACTCTCGTGTTTTAGAGCTGGGAAGCCTTGGTGTTTGTGAGCTCTGACTTCAGCTCTTCCAAGACTTTTTCCACTTAAACTCTACCCAGAACTAAGACTTCCACTCTTCTACCTGGGGACTTTCTTAGCCCACAGGTCAGCAAGGGGTGAGGGGTGGAATGGTTCTGGATTTGTGTTTTGGAGCAGAGGGGAGCCTGAAGGCAAATCTGGGACCTGAGTCCTTTCCCCAAGCTTGTGAGACAGGAGGCAAATCAGCCACGATCATGTGCCACATGCTTCATTCCTTGCAAGAACAGAAACTATTTCTTGTTGTGCGTTACAAAAAGCTTTTGCTCTTCTTCCTTGCAGGAGACCTGGTCCTTGCAGCCTGCCAGTCTGCTCTCAAAGACCAGCAAACAGATAAGACCAAACTATTTTTCTTAATTAAGTCCTTAAAATGGATGAACCCTTTTTTCCCCTCAAATTCTAGACAAAGAATTCAGCCCAAGTCAGATATTTATCACCGTCACCTCTGCTCAGACACTTAAAGGCTTGCAAAGCTACTCCCATGGGAATGCAAGGCTTCCAGTGCACTCTTCCAGCTCTCATAATTTTATAATGAATACCACACTGATGCTGAAGGACCCAGTGCCTGGATCAGCGTCATCAGATGAACGTATCGCCTGCTGGTAGGAAAAATAACAATGCCAAAGTTCAAAGGTTTTAGCTTCCCTAGAGGAAAAGTGAAATGGGATCTCAGTACATCTAAAGGCTCAGGAATCATAAGACGAACAAAGAAAGCAGGTTTTTTGGTCAGTCTCGGGTTTAAACACTTGACGTCAGCAATTCTGCTATTCGCCCCAAAATACTTCTACAGAATCTAAATATACTGGCATTCTCAAAAAATATAAAAGGAAGTAGATTCTAACTAAAGTTAGTCATAAATATTAAAAAGTAGATAAATAATGAATAAATGCTAATTTTACCTCTGTTCCTGTGCCCACTAAAATTTGAAATATGTCTAGTGGTCCTTTCTGTATTATATTTAATAGGCTTTTTTCCACTATATGAGTTTAAAACAGCACATTTGAATTCTGCCCATGGAACATTTTTGTCCCATTTTCGAGTACACAGGTATACATTGAAAGCAAAAGCCAGTTGACAGTGAAAGTCACACTTTGATTAAAGGATTCTTTTGGTTCCAAAGTAGGATATTTACACCTCCCTTTAGACCGATGTCCTGCAAAGGTTCTTGCATCCATGTGGCTGCATGAATAGTGTGGTGACTCTCATAAGCAGAAGTTACTTACTGGTGAGACAGATGTGAAATCTGTTTCTCAGATAGTGCAGAACTCAGCATCTGTGTTTAATAAGCATGATTAAAAAGAAACTGCTACATCATTAGTTTTGGCACTGAAAGTTTTCTGGAAGTGTTTGCTCCAAGTGGAGTGAAGATCCCTTCTGCTGCACTACCAAAAATTGACCTGGGCACCAGGAGACTGGAATCCTATTTTTCAGATGAAAAATGAAGTTTCTTTGTTACCTTAACTTAGTCTTTCAAAAAAAACTTGGCTTCCTGCTCTTCCACTGTGTTCTCTCCCCAAATACAAGGCAGAGTTCGTTGCTTCTGAAGCACTCTGTGTTAAGCTATGATAAGGACCTTATACAAAACAAAACCTCTAGAAAACATAATATATGTACTGTCCTTTTGATCGCACTTTATTTGATTCCTAAGGAAGACGCAAGAAGTGGGCTGTCATTTACTGGAAACTTACTTGAGCATTTTCTAAGGATTTTTCTTGTCGACACCTTTCCATTTCTTAAAAGAAACTGCTCAGAAAATGTTTCATTTGTGGAAATCTTAATCTAAGAAAAAAAAAAAACAGAATGTTCAAGCTATCCTGTTTTAACACATACAAAAATTGGAAACAATTATACCTTTCAAAATTTGAGTTATCTTACACTATGAGATCAGGAAAACAAAAGAGAAGGTCAAAACTAAACAACTTTTTTATTGATTTGATCTAAACTCTGCCCCATCTCCCTCTCCTTCCAAAACAACTGATTTACCAACATTTACAAACTGGTATTTCAGTTCATTTTGGATTCAAAACAAATTTGAAAAATACACTGAAACATCAGAACTTCTTGCAGAGCAGCAGGACCATTTGATGTTGTGGACTACATGGTAATGAGCTATTCTTCGCCCTCCAAGATCAGTAGCAAAATTCATAAATGTTTCATTGCAGCGTTTTACAAACTACAAGCTTTGTTTGGCTTTACTTCACTACTCTGCTTTACACATTCACATAACAGATGACTAAATACTGCCCAAACTGCTTCAAGTCTGCAAACTCCCTGAAATAAGACCATAGAATCATAGAAGAGTTTGGGTTGGAAGGGACCTTCAAAGGTCATCTAGTCCAACCCCCTGCAATGAGCAGGGACATCTTCAGCTAGATCAGGTTGCTCAGAGCCCCATCCAGCCTGGCCTGGAATGTCTCCAGGGATGGGGCATCTGCCACCTCTCTGGGCAACCTGTGCCAGTATTTGGGCTTGACAGGCTTGATGGGCAAGATGGGCTTGATCTGTGGAAGTCTGGCTCAACTGGAGTGCAAGGAGGAGTTTTGCCGCATACAGTAAAATGGGTTGTGGCATACAGTAAAATGGGGTTTGATCCAAAGAAATTTTGGATCTCCTTGATCCAGCAGCATTATTTTATTTTATTTCCAGTGTGGTTTGAGAAGTCTCTCTGATGGCACCAAAGCACAGGAAAGCCAGTTGCTAGCCAAGAACCCTACCTAGAGCCAATGGAAGGTGGAAAATAGCCAAGAAGGTTCAGTTGTCTTTCAGCTCCACTGTCCTCCAGGTTTTTGGTATAATTGGCAGTAATTGCCTCTGCCTGCCACTGCTTTTGGCAGGCTGCTCCAGGGATACAAGTGGCTCCTGGGGCTCAGCTGATGGGTGAGTATGACTTGAGAGAAATCAACTCCATCACTTCTGTTTTTGTGCTCGTATCCTGACACAGATAATCTTTCTATGCCTTAGTAGGCCAAAATTAGAGCTATGAATGTAATGGTGACATTGCTTAAATGACAGGAAGAAAATGAATGCTGTGATTTTTCCCTTATATGCCAGAAATCGCGTTGGAAGAGAGGGACAGGGCTTGGGTCATACCTTGCTGACACATCGCATCCAGAACTGCCTGCAAAAATCATCTCCCAAGCACACAAAGGGTCTCGCAGCTGGTGGAGTAAGAAATGTGATTTATGGAACAATTTCCTCTCATTTCATCCCACTTCATATCTTGTAGTTGGAAAAAAAAAATCACATGCTACACAGTTTATTGGAGGGAAGTCAGGTTACAGTAATAGCAGAGACTTACCCATCAAATCAGCATTCCCTCCCTTCAATTAATAAATGTAAAGAGATACTGATCTCCAACCAGGACAGAAGATAAAAACTGGATTGAAAAACATCATAGAGAAAAGTGGCATTCCTCTATCAAATGAGGATTTATTCATAAAGCAGGAAAACAATTTCCAAGCTGTTCAAAATCATCTGTGCAACAAGAAATTAATATAGCGAGATTCACCAATTCAGTCAGAATTGCTGCCCCTTTTATTCATGATGGAAACTCTTGAGAAATGCATCACTGCAGGGCTGACATCTTTCACCGCCATGGGAGGACACTGGTGTAGATTAAATGTCATTTTGCCAAGGTTAAGCAAACACTTTTATCAGTAAAGTGCAGAAATGTTCCAAATTCCCCGGAGGAATTTCTGGGAGGGAACAAGGCAAGGTGGTGGGAAATCAGTGGAAATTAGTATTTCCATGGTTCTTTGGAAACTGGGAGAGAAGCAACTTGTCCCAGGTGTGTGCCAGAATCAGGAGGGGGATTTCCGTATTCAGACTACTGTCATGCCTCTGCTTTAGCTCTAAAACTAACTTGCCTCTTCATGCTCTGGAGCTTTCCCCTGGCACAAGTGAAGCAGTCTGAGGTGGCCAAGGCGGAGAGGACCAACAGACCCCAGGTATGACCCAGCAGGCTGTTGGGAGGGCAGCTGTGTGGCTGCAAGGGCTGGCAAGTCAAAGCCAAGCTGTGATTATCACCATCCCATCCTCCCTTTGCCTCCTGCATCTCCTGTCACCTACAGACACAAGCTATGAACAGCATGGGAAATCCCTCATTATCTCTTTCACTTGCCTCGTGCAGTGGGGAGAATCCTAAAACAAGCCATTAAGGACCTAAGTTCAACTTATTTGTCTATTTTTTTTTTTTAATTATTACAATTAATGACTTCAAGTCACCATCTCAGTACAAAGATGCAGAGAAGCCTGGTACAGTCAGTCTCCTTAATGGGAATGCAGAGCTGAACAACATGTTTATCAATTTGCAAATCTCCCACTAAAGCATCTGACTCTTACAGTAATGAAACAATTACTGTCAGATGTTATTATTTGTTAGTTATAACATAGTGGTGCTTTCAGTCTAGGGCAAGACCCCACTGTGCCTGGCACACTACAAGCATTGAACAGAACAGATAATCCAGGTGGTTCTGTTTGCAGAGCCATGGCCTTATGCCCAATCCTACCAGTGCTCTTTAAAACATGCAAGCCACAATGATGGTAATTGTACTAAAATTAGCAATAGTAGCAGCAGCAGTTATTCCTCCTACCAGGAGGAATGCAGGTCACTTGTTTTGGGAGTGCTACCCCTTCTTCCCCCACCAGTGCTGCAAGGAGCTCACCCTGCCCAGAAGATGGGAAAGCAGGAGAACATCACTGCTGGTGCGCAGGCTTTTGCTTTGGGCAGGTAGTGTTGGAAGAGCAAAGCAGGACTTGTCCCCTCTCACACCTCCAAGGCAACAAGGGCAGCCCCTGCCTAGTGCTAGCTTGAGAAAGGAAAGAATCACAGAATCATTTTGGTTTGAAGAGACCCTCAAGATCATCAAGTCCAACCATAACCTAACTCTGGCACTAAACCATGTCCCTAAGAACCTCATCTATGTGTCTTTTAAACACCTCCAGGGATGGTGAGTCCACCACTTTGCTGGGCAGCCTGTTCCAATGCCTGATAAACCCTTTCCATGAATAAATTTTTCCTAATATCCAACCTAAACTTCCCCTGGTGCAACTCAAGGCCATTTCCACCCATCCTATCACTTGCTAGCTGGGAGAAGAGACCAACACCCTCCATGCTACAGCCTCCTTTCCGGTAGCTGTAGACAGCGATCAGGTGTCACCTCAGCCTCCTTTTCTCCAGCCTAAACATCCCCAGTTCCCTCAGCTGCTCCTCATAAGTCTTGTGCTCCAGGCCCCTCACCAGCTTTGTTGCCCTTCTCTGAACTCTCTCCAGCACCTCAATGTCTTTCCTGTAGTGAAGGGCCAAAACTGTGCACATAATTTGAGGTGCGTCCTCACCAGCACTGAGTACAGGGGGACAGTCGCTCCACTAGAGAATACTTAGAAACAAACTCCATGGACAAGCAACAGCCCCATGTCCTCAAAGGTCACCTCAGGTTTTCCAAGTGGGATGTTGTACAATCTGCCACCACAGGATGTAACCAAGAGGGAGGGTTTCAACTGAGAGAGAGTGAGCATGGATGCTGAGCCTTGGGGAAGAAAGTTCTACCAAATTGTGGGACGCTTTCCTTAGGCAGCTGATGGAGGCTTCATTGCTGAAGCGATTCACAACTGGATGTGGAAAGAGCCACATAAATACCACAGAAAGAATCACAATGATCAAGAAAATGATTCAACAGGCTTTCGCTATCTCTTAACATGTGTACCCTGAAGATAAACACTTAAACTTTTAAAATATCAGTGTGATCCAAGTCTCTAGAAAGGCAAAATTCAACTGGCCTTCAAATGAGACCATTTTTAATTTGTTTAAACAATGAAAAACTAACTATAGATTTTGCGAGTAGATTGTATAGATCTGTTGCAAACATTTGTAAATGTATACATTTTGCCATAAATCCTAGCAAATTCCTATAAGCCAGGTGCTAGAAAGCTTGTGCTCTTTTTGCCCTGAAGGTTTTTTGGACATATTTTTGTACAGGTTTGGCAATACTGCTTAATGCAGAAAGATAAGTATCTTTATTTTTTCCCCATAGCAAACCTAAAACATTCAGTAACTTTGCTTCAAGATATCTAAAATCTATCAGTTTGTAAAGGTAAAAGGAACGTGAAATTCAATCTGACCTAGAAACTATATAAAAAAAGAAAGTAACTGAACACTTTAGCATCCCATCAATAATGCAATCATACTGCAATACCCCAATTTTGAAAAATTGTTAATTTCTTCTGAGAGCATGTATGTTGTTATTTTCCATCTTGAGTAAATGTGCACAAGTTTCAGCTCAGCTGTGCAGGAAAGTATGTTTTTGTTTCCATTCTTCCCACTAATGAAAACTGCAGAGATAAAGTTTTGCCAGTGATGTGGAATGCAAAATCTATTATTAGCAACATGATCTAAATCCTACCCCCAAAAGGTGGATGCCATTCTTTCTTCTATATTTCTCCTTTTACAAACTTCTCTTTTTCTGCCCCCAGTTTAATAAGTGCTATAGGTAACACTGCCTGAAGCCTGTAACCAGAAAGCCAGAGGAAAGCAGTGGTTTTTACAGCTCAGGACTGGTGTAAATTTGCAAGGCCTGAATGGCTGACATTGTTATGCTTTTAATTTTCCAGAAAAGGGCTACACATGCATGTAGGTGTCAGAGATAGAAACATCATCATTTCAGTCATCTCCTTTGTCAAACTTTTCCCTGTCCTAATGGAAAAAAGAGGGAACTTCAACAGTAGTGCCAGAACATCTCATCCAACTCTCTGTCTTGGAAGGACAGACACCACCAGCTAGGACACAGTCAAATGGAGGCTCTTCCTTGTACACATTCCAGGCAGCCAACTTCGAAGGCAGTAAGAAAAACTGCTGCAGTGAAAGCCCTACTTAAGCCTTTATGTTTATCTGCTAGTGAATTCTTTTTTCTCGTGTGCTTTCTTATGAAGTTAAAAATACCTTAGCGGTGAAAGCCATTAATAATGGAGATAATTGTTTTGTGGGACTTGGTGTCAAGTTAACTGTTTAAAGAAGTAACAGCAAAAGAAAGGTCTGGTTAACACTGTTGAACTCAAAATAGCATCTAATTATGACAACAGGGGAGGCAAAATAACACAGTGCTGATGCATTCTATTAGCTTTTCTGACAAAGAACCGCTCCACTTTTTGCTGTTCCCCAGTTCACAGACGCACAGACATTTTAGGTCAGCAAAGACCACAACATGCAGCTCTGATCTCTTGCACCACATGGGACACAGAAGTCACCCAAGAGTCCCTGCAGTGAAGAGAGAACTTCTTCTGAGCCTCAGGAGCAAACATTGGCCTCAGGAGTTTGTAGATAAAATAAATCCCAGGCCTGGTTATGTTTTGCAATAAGACTGGCACACATCCACTCGAGGTTTTTTACCCCGCTAGGGTAGAATGGAGACAGAATAAAGTCTTTTCCCTCTTGGGAAGGCTTCTCTCATTTTTTGTCTCAGCCTCATACTCTCTTAAATATAATTCACTCTTCTTTAGCACAGATTCTCCGAGGTACATAGGCAGTGGAAGGCTAGAGAATAGCCCAGCACACCTCTAGCCCCAGGACTGGTATCAAAGGATGCATAATTTTATGGACAAGGCTCCAAAGCCAGAGGGGAGATGCTGCCTTTCAGGTGGAGCGACTGACAAAAACTGAACTCAACTGGATGTAAATGCTACAGTCTCAGCCTTCTCAAGGGGAATCATGTTAGGTCAGAGGAAGCCCAGAGCAGCTGCTCACTGATATTTGCACTGATAATGCTATTACAATGCATTACGTTTAAGAAGTTCAAAATCCAAGCATGAGTCAGGCTAGTTTCTCTGCAAGGATTTAAAAGCTTCCCTTTACCTATACGTTTTTAACACACATGCTGCATTCTCTATTATTATGGATAATTATCCCTTTTTGTGGATTTGAGATCCTATTTCTTAAATCTCCTCCTGCTAAGAAGACTAGCAGATGACATAAGAAAGAACTGAGACCCACTATGAACCCCATTGTTGGTCTGTCAATTACACATACCGCAGGAAAGTCCATTCCTCAGGGGTTTCAATTATTTCACCTGACTCCTGCAGGTGTCATTCATGAAATTTCATTTCTGTTCATCCAGGTCACTCAGGCAAACTCCAAGCAAGCAAGCATACCCCATGGAAGTAACGACTGATTACTGGAGCTTAGCTAGTAACACTGACAGTGCACAAGGCAAAGCAGCTTCACCGTGTCCCATCTGTACTACCAGCGAGCAGCAGTCCGAGAATGGGCAGATGTGGCAGAGACCTGGCACAGGTTGTCCACACCACTGGATAAGGGCTCCCTGCTGCAGGTGTTGTGTGCTGCCTCTGCTCTTAGCCAGAGAAATCCTGAGATCCTTGTACAGGTAGGGAAATATATATATATCAGTGGATGAAACCTTCAGACACTGAGTCTAAGGTGGAAGGCAAGCCCAAGTCTCACTGTTTGCTGGCCCACAGACACGCATGAACACACATGGAGACAACCACTAACCTACTCCATACAGACACCTTCTGGAACAACTGCCTTATCCAGTTAGCAACACCCAATACACAGAGTAAGAGTGAGAGTTGCCTGAACAGCAGTTGGCTTAAGATACCTAAGCCCATGGTTTTAATAGTGAGTGTCTATCTTTAAAACAAGGGCATGATGTTACATCATTTTGTGGAACCAGAGTTTTCTGCAGTCTTCTGGCAGGATTGTCCAGTCCTGTCAAGACACTGTCCTGTATAGCCCTGCAAGAGAGCTGCATTCAAATAAATGTGTTGGAATAAGTGCAAAACGCCACCAAAACATGCTCAACAAACACACCAGTCATTAAATACATAAATTCTTTTTATCAATGAGGATAGATGAACCACAAAAATGAGTTTGTCCTAGGTTTCTTTGGGCCTTTCTACCTTTGGTGCTCCTCATAGAGGTGCATTGCACTGTACTGCATGGACAGATCCTGTCAGGTTCTGAGCTGTGTGGATGCTACACAACGTCCATACAGCCCCGGACTGTCAGAAGTAACATCTACTATTTTGAAAGCACATTTACACACAATAATTACAGCAACACAATTACAGCAACCCAGGAAAGTAATTGAATCACCATCCCTGAATGTGCTTAAAAGACGTGCAGATGAGATTCTTAGGGACATGGTTTAGTGCCAGAGTTAGGTTAATGATTACACTCAATGATCTTAAGGATCTCTTCCAAACAAAATGATTCTACGATTCTAACATCTAACTAGGATGAAACATTCCCTGAGGCAGGGAAGAGAGGGCACTTGCTCTTGTCAAAGCCTCCTTTCACAGTTCCCCTGAGGCCCTCAAGTTCTTCACCAACAGACATGTCACCTGATGCTTCAATACTGATAAGAGGAAAGAGTTCTCTCAGTCTCAGAAGAAATCCAGTCATATGTACCCACTTAACCTGAACATTTGAACAACCTTGTATACATTTATCTACATGACTTACAGACTGTAAACTGTCTTCTTTTAAACAGGTCATAAATGATCTTATTTACACCATTGCATGGTGGTGTTTACATATTTACAACCCCTTTGATTACCATTGGTGATTATGTGGCTGACCTGGGCTGTCCTTGTCCAAGATTCAGCTACTTGAAGTTAGGTGAGGAGTACCCAGAACCAGGCAGTCAGTTCAAATCTACAATGCAATGGAGCAGAAATACCTACTGGGTTGCCCAACTCCCAATATTTTGTTGCTTTGCACAAAAACAAAAATCAAAATACATTTTTTAAATATCGATTTTGCTTGTCTGTTCATTTTCTACTTCTGCTGTTCTTTCCCAATTCAGTTTTCCCCATTCTGACTCGCATGTCAACTGCTTTCTATCTTCTGTATTAATGTGTTGCTCGCATGAACTATTCTTATTCAGGTTTGCTTATAAAAAACAGCTTTGCCATATCCACAAAATGCATTTACTATGCGGATGACCATGCAGTCAGTGAATAATGATGTGAAATAACCTGTTCTGTTTTCAATTAGTATTTTCCGTCTCTCACAAGAACACCTCTACTCCAAAAATCCCACATTATTGCACTATCAACTGCTATTCAGAATCTAGAGTCATTAAACCCAGAAATATGTTCTTATTCTGAAGAAATGTCACATTTTCTTCTCTTATAGTCAATACAATAAGAATACACATATGGTGTGGAGTATCTTGGCTATTATATCAGAAAGGAAAACCGCATTACATGTAAAAGAAAGAACATGACAATTCTCAGTGATTTTAATCAGCTTTAAAAATCCATACTAGATAAAAGAAGCTAGAACCTTTGATAAATTTGTTGCTCATTTATACCACTGCATTCTGTCTGTGGACATTCATGCCAGCACCAGTGAAACTGGTCTCCTGGCCAATTTTTCAAAAACATAATAGTAGATTCATAAACTGACTCAACTGCTAACTTGAGAAATTAATGCTCAAAACTAGCCCTTGCAAAACAAGAGATGAGTGAAGAACATGACAAATATATTTGGAACATTGTAAATGCAAGTCTTTCTCTGTTTTTCCAGATTGAAGGAAGATTGTGAGGTATACAAAGCCAAATGACTGTGTTTACCAGTAAGTGCTGCAAACAAGGACTACAGAAATGCTGATTGACCTATTTTCTGATCTTGCATGAACTTCAAAAGTAAAACCACTCCAATAAATACTGGTATTACCACATACAGCTCATTTAATCTAATTAATCACTGGTAGTTATTACAGCCAAACTCTTGACAGTCAGGATACTAACACAATCCATCCCACATTAACAGTCACCTCTGCAGGCTGACTACTACTTGTTTAGCACATACACAATCCAGCTTGCTGTTGTGGAGGCAAAGGCCTCTATAAAAGGGCAGAAGACACAGGCAAACTGTGTGTTTGCACATCTGGAGAACATCTTTACTCCTAGATCGCAATGACAGCAGACCACCTAAGTCCTGGCTAGAAAAGGAGGTGAAAGCAATATCTAAATACAGGCAAGTTGTTCTCAGGAAGCCAAGTGTTCCCTAAACAGTCCAGAAGGACAGTGTTCTCCCAGCAAGGTGAGAAGGGTTAAGTAGCTACCGTTACCTTGGAAAGGTAGATGGTTTCTGCCTCGATGTAGGGTCCGTAGGAGTTATTCCCTGGAGAGAAACAAAAGTGCGAGCTGAGCAGCAAGGATGTGAACAACACTGAAGTCAGACTAGAGGGTTGTTTCTGTTTCTGGAAGTGCAGCCCAGCAGTGGTCTGTCTGCTAAAGATAGCATGAGAGCCTTCCTCAAAACCAAACTCCTCCTCCTCTTGCGTGAATGCAAAGCTTCTCGCACTGTGGTAGCATGTCCTGCCCGGCACCAAGCCCAGCCCTCAGGTCTGCCAGCCATCAGCCTACTCATCCCAGCTGTCCACGATGGACAGACGGTGCTGGAGGGCATGCGGTACCCATGGTTTTTCTGGAGGCTGTTCTTTCAGAGCAAAGATGTCCGGGCAATCTTCCCAGGTTAAATTTTGATAGCTCGATATCAATGAAAAGGCTGGAGAGCCTGTAGGAATACACAATAAATGGAAACAGCAAAGAGGACCTGAGTTTGCTCTTTTCCCATTTATGCATTTTTTTCTTAATAATCTTCATATAAGAGTCTACCAAAAAAAAAAAAAAAAAGTAAACTGGTTTGAATTTTCATTGCAAGATTTCTAGGGCCAATGAGAGACCCTTTGCTCCTCCTCCCTACACGGTCACACAAAATCAAGTTTGAAGTTCATCAGACATGAGCGCTTGCAGATTGCAGATGCCCTAACCTCTCCCAGGGAGAGACTGGCCATGGCTTATTCTCAGGCTATTATAAATAAGAGCAAATGAATAAATAATTTGACTAACCAAATAATTTGACTAATGCCCTTCTTGATTCAGAGTAAAGCAACCTTCATTGCTTCTGCACTGCAGAGCAAGCTTCTCTGAAGGACTGCAACTACCAGCTTGCCTTTTTTTCTTTTTTATGATGCTATTTTTTCCAAAATATTCCAGATATTTTATTCATGGCTAGTTCATTCCTGCTCTCTGCATTAGTTGCATCCAAGAGGCATCCTGTGCATAGCCCTACTACACCCAATTGCAACTGTTTCGTTGCTGCAGGTTGCATTAGCTGTGTCTTGAGGACACAGCACTTGCTCCTCATTACACTGCGTACAAAGCACACGCTGGCTCCCACCTCACATCTGTTTTCAGTCAGACCTGGGTTGTACTGAGCACAGATGTCCCTCCACTACACAGGGCATCCACAGGTCACTGCTGTGATATATGGACTCCTTGAGCAGACAAACCCAACACAAGGGGACATGGAGCAGGAGAGAGGCCACAGCCCTATATTCTTGCTGAGGATATGATGACACTGTTCCTTCTACTCAGTCCCACTACACAACTCACAGATGTGGCTTAGTGATATGGCCATTCCCTCTTCACATGACCATCAATTGGCCCATCGCAACATGTGGTGCCTCTGTGCTGGGAAAATAATAATTCTGTGCTTGAACTTGAGGTTTCTGACAGCTGCCAGTACTTCCTGTGTTCCCATGTTGAGCTGTCTTTTATCCACAGGAGCCTTGCAAAGAAACTACTAGCTATGAGTCTGTTCCCATCTGCCCTCTCCTTCCTTACACTGTGATCCAGGTAATTTCAGAGCATCTGCTAGGGGAGCCGTGCACCAGGAGGGACTCGGGGTGGGGGTTCCTGTTCCCCTCCAGCACCATCTCACAAAAGCAGGCATGCTGGCAGATGGGAGGGGAGATATCCAGGCTGTCCTCCAGAAAGCAAGGAGAAGATTCTTTTGTGGTCACACTAAAGGGATTAAAAAGCCTGTCCCTCTAAGGTTACTGGGAGTTTTTGCTGTTGATTTTCAGTGTTTGGATCATACCCTGTTTAGAAAGGGTCAGCTGGCTATTCCTTTATCCACACAAAATGAAAAGCCTGGAGCACACATGAAAAAGGCTGATTTTGAAAAAAAAAAAAAGTCTCTAATATTTCAAAAAGGTTTAGATAACAGCGATAATGGCCCCACCTACTCTTGAACCTTTCTGTTGCCAGAATGTTTTGTGTAATAAATCATGAGAGCACTGTATTACTCCGAAGCTAAAAATGAAAGAGAGTCAGGAGGCAGCACAGGGCTCTGCATACAGAATACACAGTCATACTTGATAACATCTGCAGTTGGTCAGATTTTAAGCTTCCTCAGGTAGGATGATGAATCCAAATGAGGAGGGAAAGGTTCATGGGGTGATTCGGTGATTACAGCACAGGCTGGATTTTCAGCCTTTTTCCTTTCCACTTCACTTTCATCACATTTTGATTTGGGTTGGATTAGCTCCTGGAAAGGGTTCTGCTTAACAGAACACTGAAGGCATCACTTACATTTCTCCAAAGCCTAGACAGCTGTTGAAGGGTGGCGAGAGGGTGTAGACAGAAGCAATATCATGGCAGGATGTAATATCTTCTTTCCTCAAGTCGGAGGGATAAGATCAACTTGTGTCCTCCAGACCTGAAGAGAGAGCTTCTGAAAAACCAGTCCCACTACCTGTACAATGGCTAAAAATACTGATTGAGAATTTAAAATTAGTAGCAAGCACCCATAAGTCTGGTGGACTTGATAAGGCAGCTCATTCTTGCTGCGGGCTGACGCATTGTTCCAGTTGCATCCCAAAGCCCAGTCTCAGTCACCCTCACCATAAGTGATGGTTATTGTCACTTCATTCATGAGTGACCTGGCCAAACGTGACACCTGCCTGCCTTTGCCGTGCTAACCCATGGGCCAGCTGAACTTCTGCTAGGTAAACGGTGCAACAAAGCTATCTCAAAGGCTCATGCGGAACAAGAGGTTTTAAGGCTGGATAATGGTCATGAACAGAATGCTTAGTCTTTAAGCTTTGAGAACAGCTTTAGTTAAAATAGCTTAATTTTGTAGATGGCTGAAAAACAGACCCTGAACACTAGTGCTCTTTTAAATTGGATAAAGCAGTATGTTTCAGCTGTTGACATTGAAAAAGCTTTTGGGACAGATTCATACCAGGGAACCAAAAATAATAAATCAAAAGATATTGTTTTTCTTCAAGTAGTCCTACCATCTAGAAACTGAACTTCAGTGAGAGCTGAAATTCACGGGGAGCTAATGAAAGGACAGCTGCAGGCTGCTAGTCCGGGGAGTTTTAACACCCACAGCTGCTGGAAAGCACACGGACCAGCTTGCAGATTTCTGACAGGCTTTACTGATGCACATTTACCATGTAAATAACCCTGTGTGATGTGAGAACATCTTAGGGGTTCTTTTCATGTCCAGATGGTGCTGTTCTTTCTGGGCCAGTCTGCTAGATGTCTGATCTTAAGGCAGCCTGGCAGGCTACTTAGATCTTCCCCTCGGATGTCTCCACTTTTTCTTCTGTGATTGATTTACTGGAACAAGAGAAAATGAGAAGCAAACCTCAAAATTGCTACTCGCAGATGTGCACGAATTGCAATTACACGAAGAAATCTAATGGAGCCACCTCATTAAGAACTGATCAAATACGTGAGTACCTCTTCTAAAAAAAGAAGAGGTAAAAGAACAGTTAATGACTGGCATGATTTGAATTAATAGATATTAAGGCCGGCAAGACTATTATACTCATCAGCCAGTCTGATCTGCAAAACACCAGCCAAAGAAAACCTCAGGACTCCTCTGTTTCCACTGAATTATTTTTAAATTTGCACACAGGCATTCATTAAGGACAATCATTTAGTCCTTTCATCATCCTGCACTATTCTGGGTTTATTATTTATTACAGGTACAACAAAGGAAGATTATTTTGTTGCTCACACCTCATACGTCTGTGCCTTTCTCTGCATGCCATCTTTCTATGGCATTCTGGCACCAAACCATAACCCCTATTGAGGAAAATCTGAGAGACAACTACCAGTAGCACTTAGCTTGCTAGCACTTCCAGTCTGTTTCCCACTCAATTAAATTTCCCTTTTAGACACACTTTTATCTGTTTTCCTGTAAATACGTTCTCTGTGTTGTTTTCTCTCAGATATCTTAATCAGATTTTAACTCTATAGCGATATAATGAGTTAAGTGTAACATTTACTGTCCCCCTGGGGACCATCATGCTACCTACTTCAGTGCAAAGCACATTAACATTGCAGAGCACTCTCTCACTTGAACACTTAACACATAACTGCCAGTTAATACTAAAGCATGGACCATCGGTGATAGCATTGTGGTCTACTTTGGTTTATTTATGCAGAATTTGCGTCTGCATTTCCATCTATTTCCAGCAGGCAACCTTAACACATGTAACTGAAAAAAAACCCACCTAAACTTAGAAACCATTTTGTAGTTCTAAAATGCAATAATTTTTCCATCTACCTAACAAACCAAAATCATTAGATCACTTCTCCTCCTTCAGTCCCTAATCACACCAGGAGTATTTCTTCAGTTTTAGTCCACCTGAGCTTGAAGCCAGACCCAAAATATACCTTGGACCTGGATGGGCAGAAACCTCCAGGGACAGGAAAAGTCAAAGGCATGGCAATTGCCCTGGCTGTTTGGGTGGAAATAGGAGATGCGAAACCAAAACGACACTCCAGGGACTGATATTCTGTTCTTAGCTTGGTCCCAGGCTGCTGTGCAACCAAATACCATTTTTCATAAACACCACGGTCATCAGGACCATGCAAAGGCCCTGGAGGTGGAGCAGCCTCCGCTTACAGAGGATAGAAGGACTCCATAGCTATCAAACCATGACAAGATGATCCGAGAGAACAAACTACCTAGGTGACCTCAAGTTTTACACACAGTTTTCAAGGTAAAAATCAACACAAATGGGTAACTTCTTAAACTGGGCTCCAAAGATTGTAAAAAAAAACAACAACAACAAAAGTTTCACTGCTATTCTACAGATGGATGGGAATAAGAGAGAAAAAGAGTCAAAAAAATGCAGTGGAAGAAGGGAGGTAGGAGTTCTCCAAGACTGAGGGCTTTCTAGCCATTAAAACAAAAAAGTCTATTAACTGAGTTCTGGTGCAGGAGGAACATGCAGAGTCTGTAATAAAGTAAAGATCTCTGCTAGGAGGCAAGGGTTGTTCCTAATTTTTTTCCTATCAGGAAGTATTGGGTTTTAATGTGTTGTTGTTTTGGTTTGGTTTCTTGTTGTTGTTGTTGTTTTGTTTGGTTTTTTTTTTAGGGAGGGAGTTGTGTATGTGCGTGTGTGTTCATGATAAGACTGTTTATCTCCTTAAAGGATTGGTTTAATTAAGAGCTGAGCTCTGCAATGTAAAGACTGTATCATGCACAACCACTGACTTAAACAGTGTTAAATCATGAACTCAATCGTGTACGTAAAATCCAGAGACAACAGCCAGATTAAACACTATCTCTATTAAGACATGTTTTGCAAAGTGTTTTCTACTGAGGATGTATTTTGATAAAATATGACTTATCTCCATGCTGTGGATATCTGGGCTGTTACTCTAAAAATAATTGTACTGTTTTTCTCCAGCTCAGGAAATTTAATTTTATTAGGTGACTGCAAAACAATGTACAATATTCATAAGCAAGTCATGAAGTCTGCAGGCTAATACTGGCACTGTCAACTTGCACAATAAAGGGGGAGATTAAGCCTGTTTTCTTAATTGCACTTATGTAATCAATTTATTTTGGATACTGAAGAATTGAACAAAATGGTGCTTTCATTTAATTTAACACTAACAAAAACTAACATTTGGACTTCCAGCTAAGCAGCCAGAAATCACTTCCATTGCTCATAATGCAGTACTCATATCCTTGCTATAAATAAGTAGCCTAATGACATACAAACAATCCAATCAATCAAAACAGGGATACAAAATGAAAAACTATTTTAATACTCTTGCCATTTTAGCATGCCAGAAGTTAATTAGTATTATTAACATCTGAGCTTTGAGGCCCAAACTGAGGTTGTTTTCAACAGCCCTAGACAGTATAAGGCTGCAGAGCAAGGCTAGTCAAAGCAGAATTTCAGTATTTTAAAATACTGAGAGTCCCTGAGATTAAAGAAAATAATGAGATGTCAGATTGAACACATGTAAAGTTTTTTTTCTTCTGATTTACGGGTCTCAAAATTATTATTTTGCTAGGTTTTTCCAGAGCTTGGGAAACTAGAAATGGTACTTAAAGGTGAGAAGTGAGTGTAATCATCCCAAAAAGAAATAACTCTAAACCCAGCAGTGTAGCGAGTATCCCTATGAGTGCATGCTGCTAGTAATATAAGCAACCTGTTCAGCTAATATTATATTTAATCTTAATATAATGCTTACTGAGGGGAAGAAAATTGAATATTATAAGAAAGATACTGCATTTAGTATTTCCCATAACATGATGCACATGGTTTATTGACATATCTCCAGGAGGCTGTAAGAAGAAAAAAGTAGCTTACTGCAGCATTACTGATGGACCTTAACAGAGAGGAGAGGAGGCAGCTGCCTGCAGTCCCAAAAGCAAAGCAGGGCCCAGCCACAAGAAATGAGGATGCTAAATCTTCTAAGAGACAAGCCCTGGAGTCTGCTGGCCTGGCTTGGAAGGAAAGAAAGCCAGCTTTAATTGTAGGCCTAGGCCTTACAGTTCCTCTGGGCTTTTCTGGTCCTCTCAAACTGATTTTTGCAGTTCATCAGGGATGGAGGCCAGCACCATGGCAGACTTTTGTCCCAAGCATTTGCTGGAAGACTACAAGAGCTAATGTTCTCCCCGCTGCCTGCGTGCAGACAGGCTTTCTACCAAACCAATGTCAATCACCCCAAGAGAAAGTGCCACTGCAACTAGGTCAAGGTAAAGGACTCAGCAGCCAGCTCAGACAGTTCCATGTCCACCACAGCCTCCTGGAGATCTTCTCTGCTCATCCGAAGGATCAAACCTAAACAGCAAGTTCTGTAGCAGCCAACAAAGAAATCCAACCAGAAAAACTTAGTGAGAGATACAGTATTCAAGATGAGACGGTTTTCTCCCTGTTTGAAAAACTCCAACAAGACTACAGATTATGTACACAACAGTTAAACTCATACTGAGGCTACCAAAAAATACGAGGATGTGGTATCTATTGCACATATGCTCTCTAGGCCTGTCTACAATTATGAATGCCTGCTTGTTTCCAGAGAAAACCCAGTATATTTGTCCACCCACTGAGATGATGACAATGACTTTCAGAGCTCCATTTTAGAAGCCATCTGCTCAGCAGAGGTCTGTTTTGGCCAGACCATGGGACAGGCTGCCCAGAAAAGCCATGGAGTCACCATCCTTGGAGATACTCAAAACTCAACAGCAACATACCCGAGACACCTGCTCTAACTAGGCCTGCTTTGAGCAGGAGGTGGGAATAGAGGCATCCAGAGGTCCTGTTCAACCTACCTGATTCTGTGATTAATCTCTCCCCTAAAACCAGCAAGCTGAAACTGTGCAAGACATTAACATGAAAAAACATGAAGTTAAAAGTCAAAGGAGGTTATATTTGATAGGGTTAAGATACGGAATAAATCTTAAACTGAAAATGTTGAGGAAAGACAAGAACAGGAAAAGGTTTCACCAGCTCCTGCTCTGCTGTAATCCAGACCAGTCATTCACAGTTCACCATAGGCAGATACTAATTTAAGAGGCAGGCTTAAAACCTTTAAACTAACTATAACTTTTAAACTAAATATAACTTTTAAACAGCAAGAAAACTATTTTAAAGTGTCTTGTGCTGAGTGAATTTTTTAATCTATTAGAGCCCAATTCAGCTCTCATGAGGTCACAGTCCATCCATTAATTTTAGTGCAATTTGGATCACGACCTAAATTAGTTGGCTGATCAGCCTGTCTTTATAGTCTCAGTATTTTGGACAGTTACAGTCATGGCCAAACTGATTTTACAAAGAGTCCCTCTCAGGCCATTCCACTTCTAGTGAGGTCCCCATGTTTTTTTCAGGAGGTTAAGTGACTGCATCACTTCAGGCAGTAAATCATTGACTTCAAAGTGCATTTACTGTCTCCCTGTTGCCCAAAGTCATCCACCTAGAGTCTTTTCTCTAACTGTGGCACCTAAATTGCTATCCAAGCACTCTCTACATTCTGTGGAAAGATAAATGAGTTGTCATGTAAAAGCTTCTAATTCTCTGGAGTGAATTTGAGCTGATGTATTTAGATCTCCCAGTAGTAACAGCTACAGCCAGATCAATGTTTTTGCGTCAGGGATAGGACTTCGCTTTCTGACTCCCACTATTTTGGAAAGCAGACTACCACAATTTTCACTGCCATAGTAATTCACTAAATAAAAGACAACGTATTCAGCAGTGACTACTGAAAGTAAGCTTGACAGAAATTTTCCATTAAAAGTATAGCTGGAAAACACAGTTTCTGTAAAAAAGCAGTGAAAATCTAAACTGTTATAATGATAATAGTTATCTCCACATAAGAGATAGAGTGGGCTGTGTTTGGGAACTTCCATTCAGCAGAAAATTTGCTATCTTTCCGGGAGCAACAAATATGCTAACTGATTAGGAATTTCCTGGCCTTGCTGAACTTCAGTTCACAGGAAACGTGGCAACAGGAGAGGAAACAAGCTCTCTCTTTGCAAGCACCCAGAAGGCTGTAAAGTATTAAGGAAAAGATAATGTGGAGTTATCAGAGACAGATCATGTCACTCTTCCTCCTACGACAGGATAAAAGGCCTTTCTGTAAGACAGAAGTAGGAGATGCTCTCTGTCTTTAGTTAATATACAGCCTTTTTAATGCTCTTTCACAATACAAAACTATAAAGTGCTTCTCAGTGGTTCCCTGCCAGACAGGAAGGTCATACTGTGTGATTCTTGCTTAGGTCTCAACTGAGACAGTGAAATAGAGAACATGCATTTTCTATAATATACACAGTATAGAAAGCATCTGGAAGGGGCTGCAAGCACATGGGAGGACAGAATTAGAAGTTAAAAGGATTTGAGAAATTGGTTGGAACGGATTTAAAGTAAGATGATAATACAGTAGGAACAAATGAAGAAGTAGTTATCAGCTGCACAAATGCAACGTGGACAACGGGTGGATGTGGAGGTCAGATGAGGTCACAAGTATATGTTGGTGTCATGCTGTTGCAAAAACAAATGGAGAAACAAACAATGACCCTAAAAAATTGTCACCTTGGAACATACAAAAATTTGTTTCACCTGTAGATGTTAATGCTTCAGCAAGGTTACTTCACCCAGCCTGGGCACTGCACTTCTCAGAAAGCATGGACTGCCATGGGGTGGCCAAAGAAGAACACAGGTAATTAAATGTAATGAGAACACTAACCAGAGTTGTTTGCTTTAGTCCAGGATTTTTCTCCTCCTGTTATCTGCTACTGCTCAGGATCCCTGACCATATTACATCTTTCACGTGACTCCCATCCCCATTGCTCAACCTGCATCACAGACTGGTCAGATGACATTTTCCATATTGCAGCATGGGAAATTTTGTTCTACAGAAATCCCAGTTCCTTTAACAACCACAAAGCGCTGCTCTCATAGGGCAATGCATCTGTGAGTTATAAATGGGACAGCCAGCATCAGAACTAGAACTGAGGTCCATGGTTCAGATCACCCCACTGAAATCACGGCTAATTTCCTTTGTGCCTCTACCTTTTATTTCAATGTACAGCCAGAGCAAAGGTGGGGCTGTGACCTTCGAAGTGCTCTCTCTGTCCCAGATGGCTTGACTGATACAGAAAGGACAGGGAGGCACAGAAGTGGCTCAGTGACATTACAGCTGCTACTGTAAAGTGACAGGGAGAAAAAACACTCAGATAAAGGACAAAAGGAGAAGCAGAAGTGGCATATTTACAAAGACAGAGCAGGAAAGCCAGTATTGGGAGAGAGTACGTGCTAATTGAAGAACTCCCTGTATTTTACAGTCCTGGAGAGTACAAATGCACTCCTGGGCAACTTTAGCATCAAAAGGAGCTCCAAAAGAAATATAAAAGCATCTCTTTTATTTTTGCATTAATTAATATCAACCAAGCACACAAAAAAAATCAAAGCAACAGAAGTCTTAGAAGCAGCATGAGAATTCAGAGGGGTTCATGCTTGTTTGTTGTACTTTACTAGTATGTCAAAAACTTAAGAGATTCGTGAAAAAGCCTTGACATTTTCCTGCTGTGAGATGCTGCAGATACCAGTGTTTTCAGCTCACCAAATGCTTGGTAAACACTGCACCTTAAGAGGAGACAAGTAAGAGAGCTGGGTCAGGAATCTCAGCTCCTCTGGCTGAGGGAATGTTATGGAAATGTCTGGAGAAGATAAGTTTATCTCTGACCAGATAGCATAAACCATCATCATTTCAATGTCAGTGCCTGCAGGAAGCCAAGGCTACCCTGCACTGCCTCAGAATGTTTCTTATTTGCTGTTTTCCATAGAACAAGAAGTTATTTTGCCACGGGGTTGGGAGCAGGCCTCCCTCCTTCCTCCCTGCCATTCCTTCCCTTACATGAGCAAAGGTAACCCAAAGGCCACAGCAACTTCTGTACCAATACATGTCATACAAGGTATCTGCTGGCTCACAAGCCCTTTTTTGTTTGCTTCAGATACTACTGCCTGATAAGGAAAGCAGAATCACTTTAGCCTGGAGAAAGAACAGTGCTAACAAAGACGTCTCCATCGCCCAGTCCTTACTGACTCACGCACAGGTCAGAGGGCAAACAAAATCCATCTCTTCTTCAGTTTGCCTTGGGGGCCAAAGGAAAGGGTTTCAACCTTCATCATAAAAAAGTATATTTAATACATAGTTGTCATCAGTACACTTCTGGTCAACTACAGTAAATCAATTCATTACTGATTTTCTATTTGGAAGATCACTCTAAACACAAATGAGGGATGAATCAAGAAAGAAAATAGGTAACACTGGCAGTTTTTATAAGCAAATCTCTTTCTCATAGTTGTTTGCAGGATAACATGCAACCAGATGAAGTTTTCATGGCTACAGGTTAGGGCACGGGAGAAAGAGGGAGACCACAAGGCCTTTTGCTCCTTTCTCCCCAGCTCTCCTCCCCATTAATGAAATCATGGCCGTCTCTGTGACATGTGTAGTAGCTACAAGAGCAAATGGTCTCCCTCCCATTTAGAGCTTTTCTCCAGCTGCAAGAACCATTCTGCAACTCTGCAACAGCAAGAAAGGAACCAGAGATCTGTCTGCACCCTCAGAAGTGATATAGGTTTTAGAAGATCAGTTAGAAAGTCTACAAAACAAAAAAATTAAACTGCAAAATCTACAGGTATCAAGACAAACCCAGTAATAACCTGCTGAGAGCACATAGATTCACTGGAATGAGATTATGTGCTGTCATTTTCCATCAGTCCTCTCAAGTGATTCCAACATTTGCTACATGCAAGCAAGATTCTCAGGCAATGGCAGATGAGCACAACTGATTTCTTCCAACATTTCAAAGTTATTAGGATTAGAGCACTGTGTGCATCAAATTAAGCACCCATCACAGGATCTATCCCCTTAATCCCCTGGGTTTTTGCAAATTAACACTGCAAATTAAATATTTTAGTGAAAGAACTTTTAATTTGTTTTCTTGATTAGTAATAATTCAATTATGCCTACTATTAAAACACAATATGATCACAATTTTACATAGCTAACAAAGCTGTGGCTAACAAAGCAGTACTTTATTACTTCATGTTACAATTGAAAAATTATTATGTGAATGTAGAAACCAAAATTCAAAATAAAACTCATATCTCATTTGGTTGTTATTAAACCTGTTAATAATACTTGCAGTACCAAGGATTAGTAGAAACAATAGGAAAGTACAGTTCACAAACAATTAGAAGTAGCAGGAAAATGAGAAAATGCAGTAGTACTAACTTTCAAATCATTTTATCCATCTGTACTGTAAATCAAGACATTCTTTAACTTCAGGCTCCCAACAGGCCAAGCATTATATACGTTGCTAAATCAAGGCATTCAGAAGCACAACATGGGCTAAAAAATCCTTTTATTATATTTCAATTTGTTGACCAAAGACAGGTAATCTAGAATACCATGGCAGTACAAGTACCGCCAAGCACGGAACAAACAGGCTCTGTATGTTTGCTAATTCACTTGACTATCATTATCTTTCACATAAAATGTAATATTCTGCCTTAGGCTTGCTGGATTTATTTACAAAGTAAGATAATTAACACTAGGAGAATAAATCTGGGCAATAAGTCTCCTCATTCAGTATGCCTCAGAAAGATAGCAAATCTTTTCAAAGTGTTGTCATGTACAAGAAAATATAGAGAACAATAAAGAGAGGAAGCAGAAAAAACACTCCACAGCGTATGGTTTATGTAAATTGAAACTGAAGTCTGTATATGGAAAATGAGAACAAAATGTAACATTTATTGAATTCTATTCACTTGGAGCATAAAGCTGGAATTATAATAGCAGGTGTTCTCATACATATGTTTGAATGCCAGGAAATTACCCCAGTAAAATTTTTGTCTACTACAAAGTGTGTGTTAGCAATTTAGCTCAAAATAATGTTAGTATTTCTAGGTCTCCCAAGTCTGCTTTTTTTCCAGACCAGTTTATCTTCTGCTACTGTTCCATGTACTGTACACACAGCATCTTTTACACAGTATGCCACAAAAAAGCCTGAATACTGCTAATGAAAACTGGTAGAAGAAAACCTTTTGAAACGGTGATTCTTTCCCCACATGTTATATGAATTAACACCACACACACCCCCCAAATTGGAAAAGGAGAGAAGGCAGAAGTAGAACATACATAATGATAGACCTATGCACTTCCGAAAAGAGGACTACCACAAAGGATTAAACTATTTTCTCTATATGTAAAAAATACACAAACACTACTGCAAATAGAATTATATGTTATTAACCCTTTCATATCCCATCCTATGCATGCAGCTGAATATGATTTCCAGAGTAGCTAGTATGTTGATAAACTCAAAACACTATTTGAAAATTCCTTTTTGCACCATTATCATAGTGTAGAGAAGCTGCAGCGCCAACTCAACAAGGCTCTTCAGTCTGTGGTCCCAGGAGACCACTGAAACAAGGGAGCCAGTTTATATACTTCATATTTTAATGAGTTAGGAGTTTAGGAGAAGTTATTATTTCATATAAAAAGTCACCCTCATGGCTCCTCCTTAAGCCACATACACTGCCCTAATTACTTCAAGTAACTAAATGCAGTTGTGTAATTCTGAGCCAATTATTTTTTTTCCAATGCAGAATGTGCAGATGTGCATATCCAAGTGTGTACATTTGCTTATGTATACGTTCATGCTTCATAAACCTTCTTCTAAGGTTTAATTTGCACTGGATCATAAATATCTGAAGAAGATTGAACTCAGAGGATTTTCACAGAGTAAACACTTTAAACCTCAGAGCTGGATTTTATTTCCTGCTGTTATGCAAGCAGTTTAAAGTGGTGAAATACGTTCTGAAACTACCAAACACATGTCCCAGGACTTGTCACATACTGATTAATTTCTCCATTTTCCAACCAGATCACAGATACTCATTTCAGCCAAGGACTGCATATTCTTATCATCTACCACAGCCATTTTTTTTTTCTAGTCTGTGGGCCAGATAGAAATTTGTTCCAACCTGAAATCAGAATTCAGGAGAAATAGCTCCTAGTGAATCGATATTTTCCAACAAAACACCTCTCTTGGGAAAGATTAGGCAACGCTCTTGCCATCCCATCTTCTCAGAGAAGTGAGGACAGCTGCAGTTCTGTTTTACACTCCTTTAGAACAAACTGCTGAAGAATTCAGGTGAACATGCAGCCACCCTGTTGCTCCAGCCTCACCTTTCTCCTGGCCAGGGCTGTCTCTCTCAGGTAACTCTAGCAGAAGAAATGTACGCCTTTATGACCAAATCCTGAAGTTCTGTGACAGAATTTACAACCAACAGAAGCAGCTGTTAATATCGCTATAATGAATACCCAGGGAATTCAAGCTTGAATCCAATTCTGCAGTCATTTCCTCTGAAGCCATAGGACCACTTGTTAAAGAGAAAGATCTCTACGATATCAGAAAAAGCTGTGTGACTAGTCACTGGTTTAAGCTTGTTTCATTCCAAAAGTACTTTCAGGAAGTCTGTATCTGTCCATGCACTGTCCTGGGGATGGGGGGAGAAACAAAACAAAAAGACTCAGAAGCAAAAATAACAGAAGAAACATGTTCTTGTTTTGACTGCAAAAGAATAGCCAAATTCATTCCAACCACAAAGTCAGGCTGGAAAGTAATACAAGAATGTAATTCCAGTGGGAAGCAGGTAACCTGACTCTCAGAAGAAGTTTGAAGGCAAAACTACTTCAGAGAGAGCCTTGCTTTAACTAAAAGAGTCAATGCTACTTTCCCACATAGCTATAAAACAGGACCCTCTATACACACACAAAAAAAAATAAAAAGCTCATATGTCAGCGGGCAAAACCAAAACACAAAAGTTATTCCAAATGAATGAGACATTGGTATCATCTCTACAAGCTGGTAAGGATATTCGTCCTCCATTTTACACTTCTTAAGATCATGTCTGCCTTTTTTCCCCATTTTATCTAGTTTCCAAATTATTACTTTTCCCAGTCCTCTGTCTTTCATCTGTCATGATCTGTAAAACAGAGCCAGCTCTAAGCTTCTTGCTTGCAGTCAGCATTGCAAAGTATAACTCTGTGTGAAGGACAGCCCTAAGCACCAGACTGAAACAAAATGAAGGAGTTTTTATCAGCCAGAGAAGTCAAGCAGCTGGGAGCAAGGAAGCTGTGGAAGAAGCACAAAGAAGCCCTTCTGCTGGCTGTGATCAGTGTCCTCTTTTCACAGAGGGTAGCGGTGTCTCACCCCTGCAATCCATGCCCACTATGAGTCTTTGAGGGCTGTCATGCTACTTTGGTGGCTGCAGCAGGAGTGACAGAGCAACATGCATATGAGACAACACATGCTGTTGAGAAAGCAACACCAGGATCTCCTCCTCTTCTTTCCCACAGAGTACTGGACACTTGTTCTGGGTCTGTACACACCCAGGTACAAATACTCATTCCTGCTCCAAGATCACTGGAACAGGCTGCCTAGGAAAGCAGTGGAGTCACCACCCTGGAGGTGGTTAAAAGATGTATTAGATCACGTTCTTAGGGACATGGTTTAGTACCAGAGTTAGGTTATGATTTGACTTGATGATCTTGAGGGTCTCTTCCAATCTAAATGATTCTGTGGTTCTATCTTCCCAAACAAAGGCAGAGGTCCCCATGCTCAGCAGGTCCTTGCTGGCATGTGCAGAGCCACACAGGAACCTCAGCTCAGAATACAGAAAGAGCTCCTGTGTGCACAGATGTAAGCAAGTAGGAAAAGTGAGCAATGGACAGAAGGAACAAATGGGACATGACACTGAGGTGCTCAGTAGATCTATGTGGGGACTCCTCAGTGGTGACTTAAGTCAGTTCTTCTTCCCAGCAGCCAGAGAACATGCAGCAGTAGGATTCCTGAAAGCCTAATATAAGTGCAAGCAGATCTATGGATTTACCACCCAACAAAACCAATTTTGCTCCACCATCCACTTTGATCCATTGCCTGTGACAACTACCCACAGCCACCTGTGGTTAAGAGCCACCCATGCTGCATCTCACAGTTAAACTGTGGTAGTTATTTGCACTGATGTTCTGGAGGACAGAAGTATAAATGGGCTAAAATGTGGAAATCTCATGGAGGCTGTGATCATCAGTAGCCAGGAAGAATGGTGGCTTGGACAGAAGCTTTGCCTCAGGATGCTCCCCTAAAAGCGCTGATTACCAAAAGTGGGCTATTGTCTCAATGATCCTTTCCATACATACCTATAGCTATTTCTGTATATACACACCCATGCAGCTTGATGCCTAGATTCATGGTTTACTATCTAATTCTGATTGTCATGGGAGACCTACAGTGTGACCTGGTATGGCCATTATTCTACCAGAGACAGAAAATCAATAACATCTCTTCTCATGATCCCTGGGTGCCTAGGGGTGCTGTTGCCACAGCAGATGCAGGATATATAATACACACGCCCGTGGTGTCCCAGAGCAGGGGTAGCTAATGGCCAGCCAGCTGCAGATGCGTCAATGATGTCCTGAGGTACGCTGCCACCTTGTTGTAGTTCAGAGAGATGACAGTAAGCAGCTTTTACTCCTTCCACTTCATTTACAGCAAAGTTATCTGGCACCCAGACAAGTGTTGCTGTGTTTGTTTTTGCAGTGGGGATTAAGAGTGATGAGGCTGCTGCCTGGGAGTCCTGCAGGACATGCCAGTTCTATTTGGTTGCATTGAAAAAAATCCCCACTGTTCCCTTTTCAGCCCTGATACTACAAGCATACTTTAAAAGCACATATCATTTGATGTGTTCTGGTTTGTCTAGAGCAATATATGCTTGTCTAAGAACAGGAACAACATTCCATAACAAGCAGGGTAATGCATCTAGACTGTCAGTAGGTCTAAGTCAGCCTAAGGACTCTTGGCCTTTCTCAAAATCTGTGTCTCTCAGCATATTTCACCATCAATGAGGTGGTTTTGCTCACACCTACATATTAAGTGTTGCCAGGGACTAGTGCAGAGTCTTGTTCCATTCTGGAATAAAGAAGGGAGTGAAAGGGTGAGAAAGCAAGCCTTGTCCTTGCCCCTAACAGGCAGCACTGGTAGTTATACAAAAAACAGAGGAGAAAGTTCAGTGGCCTTAGAACTTCTGCTGGAAATCCCTCCTGCCTGGGACATCCTACTCCTTCTAACCAACAGTGTTTACTGCCCAGGCACAGTGGTGGTTGCAGTAGCAGCGGTGGGATGGGGAGTGGTGATGTCCCTGTAGCAAAGCAAGTTCAGCTTCCTCTTTACAATCCCTCACCAAAGATATCATCTTAAACCAGCCTGGAGACTCCATTGGGGATTACAGTCTGAATGGGAAATCATAATCATGTGTTAGCAACAACAGTCATTTTTCACAAAATTAAGGGAACAAGAGTCATCTAGAAGGCAAAAGATGAAAAAAAGGAGGGATCTGTGACTAACCTTCCATGTAAATCAAGACTGGCTCCAGCAAATTCAGCCAAGTTACACTGGAAGAAAGACTATAAAAAGGATCAGAATCTAGCCCACAGCTCTGCATTTTGTCACATTGGTAATATTAAAATAAATAAAGTCTGAGTGCACACATTGAAAAAGAAGGGCAAACATTTCAAAGCTAAATGTCCAAGGCTGCAAGACTGAAAGTTTCGTGAGCTGTTTGTTGCTCTGGGTAAATTCAGTGTGAAACACTGTCATTCACTTCACACAAATGTGAAAATAAACCTATAGGATACAAATGAATGAGAAATTCAGTTATTTGGGTGAACTGTGACCTGTTGACATATCCGCCTGCCCAGGACACCCACTGCACACTTCTTGAAGCTTGCACACGCACACAAGTTTCATGGCTTCAGTTTAAAATAGCCATTTTTAAAAGCTTTGTTTTTACCTATGTAACCCAAGATAAAAGTGGTTTGGAAGTATACAGTCACATAGCTTTACTTCCGCTGATACAGAAACATTCTCAAAACTGGCACTGTTCTGTATCATGGTCAGTCTTTCACAGTGGTCTTCTCCAAATTACAGGTTGCAGTTTTCTTACTATTTTCTGAGGTGCCTGTAGAGCTTATACAAGAATTACAAGATGAATTACCATGAGACAGCCAAAGCAATAGTTAAATAGTTAAAGAACATGAAATTGAAATCAATCAAGCTCGTTTCTGTGCCTCGGGATAGGATTTCAGATGTTTTACAAGAAAATGGAAAAGAAGACAAGACAGTAAGAGCTTGGAACCTGTTTAGCACTATAATAAACAATGATGGAGGTAACATACCTAACTCATGGACACTGTGCATCTTGATCTTCTACAATGGCCTCTGTTTAATGATGTCAATCAAAGGCTTTTCAGAAACCCAGGGATGATTCTCAATAAATACAGCCCTGGGCACTGATCCTGAAGGACTCTGGCAGCTTCACTTGTCACAGAATCCCCTAAAATTTGTCTGCTGGGTCTCTGACGAGACAAACATGTCCCTGTGCTAGCTTTTGCTCTTGGAGCAAGTTAATAAAGAGAATTATCACTCCCATAGCATTTTATTGAATTGGTGAGTGAAAAACTGATTCATATGGTTTGTTTTTTTCCCCAGAAGATTATCTGTTACAAAGCAAAACCAAGCATTTTCTAAATTCCTAGCAAAGTAAAAAAAAAAAAAAATCAAAGTATTCTCAAGTTCCACAAAATCATTCATTATTGTTTACAACTTTTTATTTTACTTCAAGTTTTAAAAACAGTGATTTTCTAGAAAAGTAATTATACCTGGGCTTTCAGAACACAAAATCTGACTAACGTCTCATATGTATGGAATGTGATAGTGCCACCAAATCTGCTTTTTCTCTTGGGAAATAAAATCTGTTCTACTTCATCTATTTACAAGTTTGATTCACTTAACTTTTCTTTTTTTTTCTTTTTCTTTTTTTTTTTTCTTTTTTTTTTTTTTCTGAAGGAATTAAACCAAGGTAAAGTGGCACCAGGTAACCACAGGCAGCACCAACCCTCAGCAATGCTATTTGAGCTCATGTGCACTCCTGGTTGCATAAGGAAGGATGCCAGACCACCCCCTTCCCTTCTCTTTCCTCCAACCTTATGTTTATATTTGGCCTCATGGTGTGGACTGAAAATGTTACATATAATGTAAACCTAATTCCTGCATTTGCATTATAAATACAAATAACATTCCATCTAGTATAAAAAACATGCTGAGGTATATACTGCAACTTTGTTCTCTTCCTATTTTTTTGTGTTGAATACTGTGCTGTATCTTCAGGGGTTTGAGCCTTTACTTCTACATCATTTGATATAACAAATCTAATAAAGAGACCCAAGATAAATATACACATGGAAGCTAATCCCTTTACTATTAAAAAAGGGTTATTTAAGGAATACAGTACAAAGGAACAAAATGCTTCTGCTACTCTCAGCCGCCATTTGGGAAAGAAAGATCTTGTTATAGACGCACTAAACACACAAAGTTCACACTTACGGCTCAATATTTACTTGCCATAGTTGCAGCAACTCCTAAGTTTACCAGAGAACAAGGCGCTAACAAATAATAACATGGTCTGTCTGGTTTTCAATTTTTGGGCCTTTGACCGAAATTTTTATGCAGCCACTTGCAGAGCTTCCTCTTCCTCATTCACCCAATCACACTTAGAAATATCGCAACAGGAACAAGTAAGTCCTTTTAAAACCACGCTAAGAACATGATTATGAACCACATCTTTAAATAAACTGCTGTCCTCTTCAAAAGGAAGTATTTGCTGTGAATGATGTGTAAGACAAAAAAAAAAAATGTATTTTGAGTTGCATTTCATAAGGTTTTCCCAATTCCAAGGAGTACAACCTCACAGCCCTCCTCCAAGGACAGAGAATGTTCCTTCTCCTGCTGCAGAGGAAGAGGCACTGTGAAACCCCACCACTGCTTTGGGGGTCACGGAAGAAGTTTGGGGTACAGCTCAGCTCAACTCATGGCCTCCCTCAGTTGCCAGATTCACCTCCTGAACCAAACGCAGCAATCGCTTCTCCCAGGGCAGACTGATGGCTGCCACTGCCCATAGCAAGAGACTTCGGCCAAAATGAAAACTGGAGGGGAAGGGAGGCATCTTCCACACCTTTCTAGCCCTTTTCTAGCTCTTCGCCTTCTCAAGATCTTGAATCCTTGGCTATCAATGGTAAACAAGGAGACTGATCAACGCCTCCCCTTCGAGCTCGCTTGTGGTTGACCATCAGCACCCAATTGGGCACTGCACCACTGGACCAGCCAGCTCCACTGCTGATGCCACCACACAACAGGAGCTTGATTCGGCAGGATCCGCCTCCTCTTTCCAGATCTTGCAGAAACCCAGCTAGCTATAGAGAATAAGGGGTTGAAATGAAAATCACAGCCTACGTGTTGTTTCTCAAACAAACAAACAAGCAGAAATCAAAAGGCTCAGATCCTGAGCTGGCACTGCTGTCCTGTAGCGCTGGGAAAAACATTTGGCAATGTGAATATCACTGAGTTGTTTATTACTGAATCACATCACATCCATACGTACTGTGAGTGATCTGTTGCTAGGTGCTGATTTATATGATAACTTAGTAGACTTTGAACATTTTTCCAGAAAGGGATGCTGGACCTGAAGGTTTTGTTGTTGTTTTGTTCAAATGAAGCAACAGCAGCTGAAAAGCCTCGCATGACTCCTCAGCAGAGGTAGGGAAGAAAACAGCTCTGTTTGTATTGTGGCAGACCTTGAAATCAGATCAAACAGCAAAAGCAGCCTCTTTTGAACTGCAAGAGCAGGTGTAAAGAATTATTTCACCTTATGCTCTTAAAGTGAGATTAGCTTCACAACTTGGAGAGACTGGTTCAGATACAACCCTAATCAACAAATCTTTCACAAGGGGTATACTGTTCAGCATAAAACAAACCTTTGAACTGTGTGATCTTGGGAGATTTATTATATCATACTTTCGGTCCTGTAATTTTGCATCATCAAAGCGAAACTCAAATGACTAGTTTTAGTCTTAGCTAAATGTAAACAGATATGTTTCTGTAGATTGTTTTACGTCTAAGTGTGTCAAAATACGCTGTGGAGTCCACTGAATGGCATTCTTTTTTGCAGGGGCGGGGGAGCAAATGATGCACAGAAAAGTGCAGTGCCCCCCCTGGAAGTCACAGAGCAGTGACTTTCAGAAAAGCCCCACTGCAAGTCCTGTGCCTCCCTCACCCGGCTGCTCCCAAAACAGGGACTGTGGTGACTCCAGAGCAGGGGCCCCTCTTCAGGGTCCAAGGACAAGACCTGGGGAACGTGTTTCTTTAGCAGGCCTGTATCTGGTGAGATGACACACAATCTGAGGTTTAACAAACGCCTCCACGAGGCTGTTTACACCAGCATCCCCTCGCTGCCCTGGGCAACCGGCATTCCCCCGAGCCCATCCCTCCCAAACACAGGGCACAGCAGTGGAAAAGCCTATTGACAAAACCAGCACCCACTTTCACTAAACAGTAGGGAAAACACAGAACTGGGCTCAGGCCTCACCGCTTCTTGCTGCTGGTAAGAAGATGGATCTGGATTTCTCATTCACACAGCCTTGGTGTGGGAGGCCGCCACATGGCCCTGAATAGACCAGAGCTAAAATTTCTATAAGAATACAATAAAATCCCACTGCTAAAGCCAGAGAATGGCACTGCATTTCCCCATAAGAACTACTGTTTTGTTCTGTGCTATCAGAGAAGTCCTTGAGCAAGAATAAAATGAATACTTGCTATATTAACAACTTCAGGATCCAAGCAAAGGCCAAAGCTACACACAGTTAAAACTCACATTCTAGCTCTTCTGAAGAGATGAACAAAGTACAGTGAACAAAGTTACTCTCTTTATAAACAAAATACATGAGTTTCTCAGTCTGTGCATCTTTATTGTTGTGTCAAATAACTGTGATTTTATTTTTACAAGATTTTAAAAGCATGAATTTACAAGTTCATGGCATTTTTAAATGAAAATCTGTATTTACTTCTCTTGGAATATTACCATCTGCCCCCGGAAATGGGTTCAACAAATGCTGGTACCTGACTGTAGCTGTGAAGGCAAAACTGCTCCCCCTCCCCGCCTTCTGCTGAGTTTCCAAATATTCCAGCTCCCTTTTGAAGTCCCCATAATCTTAGTAAACACTGCCTGGGCCAGCTGAAGGCACTAGTCTCTTCCGGCAGCCTACACACAGATCTGAACTTTATTTTTCTCTCTAAGCATGTTAAACCTTACATAAATCTACGTGTCTGCCAGCCTTGGTATTCACAGAAAAGTAGATGCAATGAGCCTGTCTCCTGGAGGTCCAAGGAGAACCTGCGCGTTGGAACACTGTGAGCTGTTGTCCCTTGTAAGGGGTTGATGGAAACCACATTAGAGATGGCAGTAAAAAATTACTGCATTTGACTTCTGTGGCTCTTTGGCTAAGTAAGGTCTTACTGCAATTACACATTTATGCATTATGTATAATATATATAACTATAAAGAAAGTAGAAAGTTGTATTACACTCTCACATCACAGACTAGTTTAGGTATAAAATCACATCCCTTGATCTGAGGGAAGGCAATAACTTTGAGAACAGATGAAGCAGAAGGACTCGTGTGTTCTACCTTGCACAGAGATCCTGCTGATCTACCTGTTTCAAAACTCCATCCTATCATTTGGTCCTTTGAAAGGCATCAGTGAATTTAGGATGTAGAAGTGGATCCAGAGATGACTGGAGTCACTGTGTACCTCGCAGCTTTCTGTAAGCTTTGGATTCTGTGCAATTTCTCTACAAAACCTAAACCTCAGAAAACTGAGTGCACATGAACAAAAGGGACTGATCATATTGGCAGATGCAGAGCTTGTGGCAGGTTAAAGTCATGTTGTATACAAGGAATTTAGCATATAGGACAAGACAGGCTCAGTTTCTGCAGGGAGATGGGGTTAACCTGTCTTGTGCAGGAAACCTAGCTCCTAGTATGATCTCTTTCATAAATAATTCTTTTTTTTTTTTTTTCCCTTGCAGCACTGTGTTGGAAGAATGAAACAGAGCAGGAGGTTGAAAGCTCAACTACTCAAAGCTCTTCATCCCAACACACTCCCGCTGAGCATGGCAGGGCCTCTGAGGAACAGGAAATCCAGTGGAGAGCTTTCAAGCAGTAGCATTTACTGCAGAGCTCAGAAAAACAAACTGGAAGACACAGCATTATATTGCATTTTAGACCCTAAACCTGTCACTTCCACTTCGCAGGCTGAGCTTCTCACCCACATTCACACTGACACCACACATTGATCCTGCAGCAGGATCCACACAAGCATGAAGTCCCACATAACATTAATTACCCGTGCCCTTCAGCAGTGCAACTTTTTCCACCCAGCTTGTAGCAAGCATAATAATTTTCCAAGGGACACACCAAGAGGTGCAACTCTGAAACAAAACACCCTCACATGAGAAGCAATGTATAGAGCATCATTCTGTGTTGCACGCTTAATGACTTTGCACAAGTTCTTGTACATTTGTGCATCTTTGAGGTAAAAAAAGCTGAGAAAAGCAGCCTGTTTCTTTTTATGATACAGATCAAGTTTTCCAAAAAACAATCCTCTGTTACAAATGTGAAAACTATACAAAGGCTTCAAATGCATCAAAAAGAAAACAGCAGAAAAATAAGACATGAGTAATTACTGAGAGCGCAATTAGAAGCAGATCACAGTTCAGGTGTCACAAACTACAATACTCTGACAGATGTAAAAAACACTACCAAGACACCACATAGTTTTCAGTCTCCTCATCTTGCACAAAACTGAGAGGTTTTCTCATGTAGAGGAATAAAACAACATTCAGCTACAAACACAGCAGTGAGATCTTTGATGCAAGTGCAAGCAAGCAAACCTTCAAGGCTGACAACAAGAGACACTACAAACCTGCAAGATGCTGTTGGAGGCAAGTAAAGATCAGTGCCTCTTTAAATCTGGCCATCAATATCAGTGAGTTGTTTGTCTCTTAAATTCAACCATGCAATGTAAAAGGTAATAAACACTTATAGAAATGACCTTCTGTCTCCATAAAACGTGCCCATAAAAAAAAAAGGCAAACCAGTAACTGCTGCCTCAAAAATACATGAAACAAAATAAATTTACACACTTAGAATGCTAACAAGTCAAATGAGACTTCAAAATGAAGCTGTAACAATTACTCTATTAATATCACATTTTGAATGAAAATATACTAATTTTTTCAGCTTTCTTCCTAAAAATTAGCCCCTTTTCTTATAAAGACAGGGAGGAGTAAAACCATTCCATTCATTTAGTAATGCAGAGTGAGAGTCCACAAATGCAAACATATACATGCTGCTGAACACAATCAGAACCATACACCTGTGAGCCACAGGGTCCTATATAGCTGAGTAAGGTTCTCGTTGACATCAAGAAAAGCCTGGTGAGCAGGGCGCTCCGACATCTAGCCCGTGCCATCAGCGTACCAGGTTGTCACGGCTGGCTATGTATGGTCACAGGCACATTTCAGAATTTTTGCATGACCTACCATATGTTTCTACAAGTCACCTAAATCTGGACTGAAATTACTTACTGGAAACTGCTCCAACACTGCAGTTACTTAATTCTCTCTATATAGATCATTTTGATATCCAACAGTTTGTGTGACACTCATAAATCCATCACACATCAAAATGAGCATACGCTCCAGGAACAGATGATGCTGTTGAAAGACTATGCCGAGAGCAGTAAGTTCCCTGTCAGTGAATTCTCCCATTTAGGATAAATCTTTTTTATAACAGATACTATCACTATTCAATAAAAAAAATCTTTATTGCAATGAGAGGGAAATACTGACTATAGAGAAATAACATCAAGCAAAAGAGTAAATCATAGACAAGCCTGTCAAACCAGTATCACACAGTAAAGTTGCCAAGGATGCCCTGAAGCAGAGTAGCACAGATCTTTCCAAGTGACACTGGAAATACACAGTTCAAGAGACATTGCAAAATGCGCTCACCCTCGGCTGATATTCAGCACGGTGCTGGCGTTGCAACTGCTGTCAGCAAAGCTGTTGCAGCTTATTCCCAAAAAGAACCTGACCCCAGCCTGTGGGTCAAGACATTCAGAAGTAAAGTTTGCAATATTCCTTAAATCACAGAAGGCAGTCATGTGAAGGGTTTCAGATGCTCTTACAAGGCAGCTAGAGTAGCATGACCTTCATTTTTGGACTGCTTGCTTATATCTCCATACTCTCATAATTTTCATTTTTTTCCATCTTATATTGGTTGTAATCCCATACTTTTGACTTAGTTTAGTTAGCCTGGTTCCCTATAGAAATCACATTTGCAGGATCCGTCAGTGTATGTGTCTATAGTAAGCCTTTAATGCTGATTTCAGAGCAATCAGACATATACTAGAGATCTCAAATATGATGATGTCTCTGTGTATTTTGTAACACCAGCAAGAGGGAAGGCCACGGGTTTGATTCTGTTGGCCACATCAGTCAAATGAAGCGGCCTGCATGTAGCTATCAAAATATTTGGCAGAAGAAAGTCTGTATAAGAAAGGATGGGAATTCTATAGGATATGTGTTGAGAACAGAAAATAATAGTATAATTTAATTTTTAGAAGTCCATGAATGAAAAGGCTCAAGACCATAGGAAAATGGGTTTCCACAGTACTCACCGTAGCCACAGGATTTAGCACACACACCTTTGTGAACACGTTGAATTGATACCTCTAGCTATATGTAAGGTAACACTAATGATGAGATTTTTATTACTAAGTTTTACAATCTTCCACACTAAATTGGCGTTGCTGGAATCTGAGGGAATTTAGCAGTCACGCTGGGCTGACCATCTCTGCACAATGCTCAGTAAAGCTGCTGCGTGCTGTCCATGTGCCTAAAAGGAAGAAGAAAGGGCTGTATATGTATAAACTAGTCCAACAGAAAGCACCTAAGCCTAGCTAATGGCATCTATTTTGTTTTAATCCCATTGCAACCGGTGTCGGGCCAGCACTGAGGATGGTGGTTGTGATGGTTGTGCAAACAGCACTGAGGAGCAGTGCAGGAACAGCTGAGCGTTAGTCCCAGCTGCTCCAGCCACATCCATCCCTGTGTCACTCTTCATTCCTGTTCAAATAGTAATTTCCTCAAGAAATTTATTTACTCTGCATTCAGCAGGGTAGCAAGGAATCCCATCTCCTTAATCCCACTTCCGAGACTTAGCATTGTGGCCGTTGGAAGAAACTGCATCTTTTAAACCTAGAATTTAATTAAAGTATTGCCAAGATTTTTGTCCTGTAATTCAGTGACCCTTCTTTTACAGGTAAACCAGAATTATTTGCAAACTGTAAAAGCTACTGCAGGCAAAAGAGGTCTCCGAGCTGCACCAGTAGCTGTAATTAACACCTGAGCACACGTCAATACCTAATTGACTTCTCAGGGAATGGCACACAACCACGCAGCTCTGAGAAGCTTTTGGCATCCAGGCAGCAGCTGGACCTACTAGAAACTGGAACAAGAGCAGGAAGAGATGGAGAAGAATAGCTTCTTCCACAAGGATTTTCATGGGATCACCTTCCCTGGGTGCAGGGTCACATCCAGGCCCATGAGACCCATGCTGGTCATGGATCAGGGATCCAGGCAAGCAACAGGACTGCTTCAAAGCTTTTCCTCCTGCTTTTGGACAGTCAGCCATTATTTAACCATGGCGTGAAGGACAGGACCGCATGGGTAGGTATGATGAATATGGGCTGCAGCTATCAAGATTTCAGACTGTGACACTGGGTTGGAGCACAATGTCTCAGTAGAAATGCCAGTAATTGCATGTGCAGCTCTGCAAGCAATCTGGGAGAGAAGGACCCGGGACAGTATTTTTTTGCCCATCTGAGCAATAAGATGGATAATTGTACACAGGGAACAGCTCTTCTTTGAGAAGAGCTTTGAGAAGCAGGCTAATATTTGCATTTGTTGCTCTGCAATTAGTCCTGATAGTGATAGGTATAGGCCATCACACATCCCCATGATCAGAAACACAGAAAGGGACCATTTAAGAAAGTTGGAGAGCCCAGGGAGGCACACAGGGTGTTTTGCATGGGTAGGAGGCCACATGTTCCTGTTCTGAAATGAACCATAAGGTGGCACTGCTTTGAAGCATTACCTTCGAATATTTTCCCTGACATTTTCTATGCAAGAATACACAGAGTTCCCTCTGAAATCCACTGAATAAAGTCATCCGACAGAAATCTCAGTGATATAGTGAGGGTTAACATCATCGGCATAGGTACTTTCACATATATTATCTACTCTTAAATTGCTAAGTTTTGTCCTGAAAAACAAAATGTCTCTGATACTTTTGGTCAAGCACTGCACCTCCTATTTCAAAATGTATGTTTGTATGTGTGATGCAACTGACTGTCCTCTGGCATGTGATACCATAAAGATTCTGCTCTTTTCCTGTGCCACATTAACAGCCAACAAAGGCACTTCTAAGAAGTAATACTGTGTTTCACACCTAGTGTGCAGGACAAGACAGGCAGAGACTTTGGGAAAGCAGGCTTTGCAAGCAGATTCACAGGGAATGAATGGTGGTTATAGTAAAATGAGCTACAGACATTCCCTGTGACTGTTGATTTGCTGTTGTAAAACATTTTAAATGAATGGCAAAAGGGACATAAAGCCAAGTATAAGAAAGAAGGAGATTATGACCATCTGGGAGAGAATAGCGCGAGAATAGTGTGATTCTTAACAAATCTCAAATGCAAAGATAAGCACCCTACTGAATCCCCAAAGATCCTGTGCACACATAGAGAATGAGATGATGGTTGTGTGTCCATATACAGTGCCAGATATTCATAGCACAAGGAAAAGAAATGGGTCAGAAGATAAATGCCCACCAGCTGAAGAACCTTCTCTGGGCTTGTCATGTAGGAGCCCAACTGATCTGAAAACAGCAATGCCATGAGTTCAGGTCACCCTTGATCTTCTGTATCCAGCTGGTCTCCTGCACTGCAGAGAACTCAGCTTTCAGGAAACCTTTTACTCTGAGCACGCAAGGTCCTGAACCACTGTTATTTCTGCAGCCTCTATCACAAAGTGCATCTTGCCCACCTCTGGCTACCACATGCTATGCAGAAGAACACATTAGGGACAGAGAGCAGGACTACCTGAGCCTAGCCTTAGACATTTTCTTTCTCACAGGTACTTTTGATCTAGCATTACTTTTCAGTTTTGACCTTGCACCGGCATCCTTTTAAAGTGTTCATAAAGGCAGTGAGATGACTGACAGCCACAGACCTCTTTCCAAGCAAGCTGCACGGTGGAATAACGAAGCAATGTCAGCGACAGACTGACTGCAGGATGTGCGATGGCCAACGCATTGACCCAGCCTGCATTTGAAGAGACAAACAACATCCATTCAATCACGCATCTATCTGTTTGGATTCACCTACTCGTTCTGCCAATGGAGCAGAAGACACACTTGCACACAGTCTGGCAGAATGCAAAGCAGTCATGTAAAACAGCTGGAGAGCCACCACAATGGTCCATCCATGTAAACATGAGGACGTCCTCATTTACTATAAACTAACTGGTATTTCAAACAGGAGAATATGCTAATTCATACCAAGAACGTAAACACAGATCTCTGCAGTATGTAGCGACTAAGATAATCTTGAGTTAATCCCTACCACCCTGGTAAGGAAATGTGAAGCTTAGTTCTACTGGAGTTCTCTGAAAAACCCTCCATGCATTTAAAAACCAAAAGGAAGTGATAGTGGGAGGCAGGAGGATGGAGGAACTTGTGAACATCAGCATGCAGAGTGAATAAGATTCGATCCATAAGGCTCATATGATGAGTTGTAGTCTTTTTTTCCCCTCTTTTGAGTATCTAAAATTGTCTTTATTTCAAATATCATAGGAGCAGTAATTAATTCAAGTGAAGTGTGATTTACTCTAAATGAGCAAGAAAAATATTCCAAAACATTCTGAGCTCCAAACCTGAGCAAAAAGAAAAAAAAATTCCTCTTTAAAATACAAATTGCAGAGAAAATTGAGCCCCGCTAATTTTTTTGAGTCAGCAAATACACTAACTGTGTAAAAACGACCGACTAGCTTTCTTTAAAAAGCAGGATATCAAATTCTCCTTTTCTGTCCCCAATAATAGTTAACTGAAGGGTGGCAGTGATAAGCACTTAGACCTACTTGGCTCATCCAGATCTCTTTGAGCTGGATACTGAAAACAGTTACTGAACTGGAACCCAAACATTAAATACTATTATACTCCTTGCATCCGATGCACAAGTACTTCAATTATCCAAGCTGTATGTTACCCCAGATGAGGTCATGATTCTTAATGCTTATCATATTGAATATTCCTGACATTTTCTGAAAGCTTGATTATCAAAATTATCCTTGGTCTCTTGTGGCGTATGGATAATTGAGGTTTATACATTTCATGCAAAACAGGTTTTGTACGTCATTAAACAGACCCATCTTTATTTCCACACTGTAATTCCTGAACATAATATACACAGTTTATATGCTCATGACAGGACAGTGTGATTATACTAACTATAAGGTAGACTGGGATTTAGGTCTGGAACTGCTAGAAACCCACAAACCAAGTGGCAGGGCTCCAGCTTTGGAAGCAGATTGATTTTCTGTGCTCTGAACAGGCATGCAAAATGGCACCATTTGTTACGTTATTCGATTTGTTTAGCTGAACAGCATTTTACTCATGTCTAACTTACACTGGCAGTGATCATCAGTCGTTTGTAGTAGGAGTGAGAGCCCAGAAGGCAAATCATACACAGCTCAATTAGTTGAAACTAGTATTATGAAAATGCAGCATGCAGCTACTAGTTCTTAGTCTGTTGTAGCAATGCAAGATACTTAAAAGAGCGAGCTGAGCATACAACTTCACATACTTCTTTTTTATATACTGGTATCAGACTATGCAAAACTCCTCGGAATGAATGAATTCCCATGTGTTTATCTCAAAAGCAGAAGCACACAACAGTGCCAAGACATCAGACTCACTAATCACCATTACTAGTATCTGCCTGGCATTCTTAAAAGGGAAAAAAAAAAAAACACAGGACACACAATCAAAGTCTAGAGGGAAACTGAACACTTTACTAAGCAATCAGCCCATCTTCTTGGGAAGAGCCCACAGAGAGCATATGAGGTTCACAACTGACAAAGCATCACAACAGCCTAGTTCCCAGGTAGCAGCACATCCCACCAGCTAACAGAAAAAAATCTCAAAATATATCATCAGCAAAAACTGGGACATCAGCTTCTGCTCCATTTTCAGGAAGACAGGTTTACAGGTGATACATGAATCTAATCCAGGTCTTTCAGTAAATAGTTTCATTCTTTCATACCTTATTATCTGAAAAGCATCTTGACAGCGTAAAATAACTGAGAGAGACCTGTACACAAAGTGCTGGTCACAGGGCAATGCCACGCAAAAGCACTGGTGCTGAGGGGGATTTCAGGAAAATACCTGGAGTCTTGCGTCCAGCTTTAGAGCCCTCAGTACAGGAAAGACATGGACCTGTTGGAGAGGGTCCAGAAGAGGCCACAGAAATGATCAGAGGGCCGGAACAGCTCTGCTGTGAGGACAGGCTGAGAGAGTTGGGGTTGTTAGCCTGGAGAAGATAAGGTTCTGGGGAGACCTTATTGCAGCCATTCAGTACTTAAAAGGGGCCTGTAAGAAAGATGGGGACAGACTTATTAGCAGGGTGTGTTATGACCAGACAAGGGGTAATGTTTTTAAACTAGAAGAGGGGAGATTCAGGTTAGATGTGAGGAAGGCACTTTTTACACTGAGTGTGTTGAAGCACTGGCACAGGTTGCCCAGAGAGGTGATAGATGCCCCATCCCTGGAGACATTCCAGGCCAGGCTGGACGGGGCTCTGAGCAACCTATCTAGTTGAAGATGTCCCTGCTCATTGCAGGGGGTTGGACTGGATGAGCTTAGAAGGTCCCTTCCAACTCAAACTATTCTATGATTCTGTGATTCTAAGTGAGATTTGGAGAAAGCAGAGAGGGAGGAAAATGTTTGGTACCAACCTCAGCCCAGTAACTGGAGCAAAGATTGAGCAGATGGAAAAGGGGACAACAGAGTAGCCATGAGGGAACTGGGAAGAGCTACAGAAAGGTCCCATAGCAGGAGACAGGGACCAGGGCTGATGCAGGCAGAGCTGCAGAGCCTGCTGGAATGGTCTGAAAGGAGGTGGCACTGGTAGATGGACCCCAAGAGGACAGCAGTGATATCAAAAGTGGGAGGCAGCCTTTGTGAAAGCATGTCCTTCAAAGGAGGACAGCAAATAAAGACACCACGGAGAAAACCAAGATACAGAAAAAATGGCCGTCACGGCTTCTGGAAAAAAAAAAAAAAAAAAAAATCAAGACAATTAAATTAAACAGTATTCCCTGAAAACAAAACAAACAGTTTCAGAATAAATATGAGGCCTTGGTACTTATTTTAAAAATGTTCTTTAAATTCCAATGATCATGGGCAAATGAATCTGGTCAGCCTTTCTGTGAACAAATCACAGTGTCAGGTTTGAGTGCTCAGAACACATGGGTTGCAATGGGCATTAGAATCAGCAGGGATACAGCTGGTGAGCTTTATACCATTTAAAATGCCTCAGAATGGTTGTTTCATGGATATTTCAGTATGCAGAAACTTAATTTGACCAGAAACATAATTATCCATGTCCTAGTTCTTCTCTATACCTAAGTATTTGTCTTACAAGATATTACTCCCAATGCATCTCTAGATTTATGCTATATATACAAAAAAAAAATCTTGAATGATGTTCAGTGACTGATCAGAGAACATTAGTGCTATCAGTAAAAGAAATACGTTACAGCATTTAAAAAATTTTAATACTGAAATAGTTTTGGGGTCTTTTTACCTTAGTTTTTTATTTGTGAAAGAAGATTTTCTGCAAAAGTGATTTTATACAGCCAGAATTAGCTTACAGACTTCATTTGAAAAATTTAGTTCATCATATTGATTTCTACCCTTGTAGCGGTTAATATACTTCCACCATAAATCCACCTGTGGGAAGGCAGCCTCAGTTAAGGGTGCCTAGTTTAAGCTGAGTTTATCTCTATGCAGGATTAAGGCCTATGAAGCAGAAGCAGACTGCAATACAGAGGAGGTCAGAGTTGAGTAATTCTGAGTGAGGCTGCAGATTATATCTCATGCGGCAGGTTGCCAAGGCACTGCTAGGAGCAGAGAACAAATACAGATGGGAGGAGGTGGATGCAACAAGGGTGGAACTACGCTGAAAAGGCTTTGGCTATGGAAGGATGACAACAACAGGCAGTAGGAGCAGACAAAGCCCAGGACCTACAGTGTCCAGCTGAGGATGCTCTAGCAGAACAAGCAAAGGAGCCTCTGAAGGCCCCAGCATTGCCTCCTCCCCGAGCTGGAGGTTCACGACCACAGGCATCCTCAGCCCTGAGCCACCTCTTTCACCTGCTCTCTCTCCTCCCATCCAACACACAATGACTTAAGCACCACTACACACTTATTCTGGAGGTCCTGTTCCTTTTCCTCTCCTCCATCCTCCTTTTCAAACTGGGGTATGGGGAAAGAGGACATGAGAAAAGTCTGAAAATGCTAAACAAGCTCTAATCCTACAGCCTATTAGGATGAAAAGCCTTAGTAAGCTCAATAACAGATATAAAAATCTGACAGCTCTTCCCTGCAGAATCAATCAGCTATTTCAAAGCTGCCCTGGTTTCCCAAGCACTAGTTTAGGAACATTTATTTGTTCAGGAAAGCACCGATGCATGTGCCTGTGTAAGTGTGTGCTTTTACAGCACAGTGTTTTAAAAAGACAAATTCTAGTTGCCTCAGAAAAGACAGTCATTTAAAACTATTGTTTTTCCCCTCGGCTTCTTCGGTGAGCCTTACACAAGAAAACTTTATCTCTTGCCCTGTCATCTAATATAGTGACAATACATATCTACATCACTTCATAGTGGTGTCATGAGGACTCATTAATGCTTATAAGCACTGTGAAGATGAGAAGTACTAAACTATACAAGCATTAAGGTACATCAAGGCAATAGGTTTTTAATTCACACTAAGCCCTATGGTATCTCACTCCTTCCACCATCCTATATTAGCTTCTCTAAAGCTGTTTGCCAAAATATGCTCTGTGGGACAACCAAAGCTGTATAGGCCCAGGGCCTGAACTATGCACTCAGATGCGTAAAGTTAACAACACTGATCTTAGGCACAGCAAAAATTTGAGGACACACGTATACTTTCAAAATCTCTACAGTGGCAGTGCCAAGGAAGAAAAAGTACTTATGAAATCAAAATGGGCTCCACAAACAAGAAACAAATGAACTGATTGTTATGTAGCTTGGGGAAAGTATTGCTGTTTTCCTCATTTGATTCAATGCCATGTTTCCCTCCTATTTAGTGATTTGTGTCTTTCATTTCTAAATTATATTGTCTAAATTTAGATACCATAGAGAACAGTAAACCCAGACTGAACACCTGGGCACTTGTTATGGGCAGGCTATTCTGGAGGTGGCAGTTCAGCACACCAGAGCCAGTGATTAAAAACCTCCTCCAGCATGCTCGGTTTTGCTAAGACTCATGATGACAGCGCTTGGTTCACCAAGCAGCTTCTCTTCCTCCCTCCTTTCCTGCTCTATACATGGAGACCTGGTCCACACACAGTCCCTGCCCCTGAAGCTGGAAATAGAAGCCATCTGGTTGACTGTCCACCCTGCTCAGGTATGGATGGTCACGTTCTCCTCTGTCCCGGCGGTGCCACAGTCTGACAGTGACCCTCATTCTCTTTCCAATTCACCAGGAAACCACCACTGGGAAACTAGAGCAGGTGGCACAGGCTCCAAGAAACCCAAGCGACCAGCTCTTGAGGACATCTGAGGTAAGGCACAGCTACCCCACCAGAACGGTCAAGATTCAAACTTCACGTGGTTGTTCCCTGAGCATCACGATCTACTCCAGCTCCACTGGCTGCTTACAAAGGTGGCACGAGCACCCTTTGCAGCCAGCACTCCCATCCCTGCACTGCTGGGTAATGGGGCCCAGGAAAAAAAAAGGACATTAAGCAGCAATGAGGAATTTAAAAGCTTTAAAGAACTCATGAAGAGAATCCAGCCACTTCTAAGTCTGAATACCAGTCTGCCAAAGGAGATTTCATATGATTTCTGTGATTCTAGGAAGGTATCCACCTTTCTTTAATAAAAACATTCTTTCACCACCTGTCAGGAATAAATTCAGGCAAAGAAAACAAGACAATATTGAACTAGAAGGCAGGATCTCGCAAAACATCAGAGCTGATTCATCCCTTCCCATCCCTTCCCCCCCACTCTACTCTGGGCACTGTGCCGAGAATACATTAACTTACCCTGCCTGGGGATTTACATGACATTACTGTCCACTACCAGCAATTCAAAATTCCTTTATTCTCCACCATTGCCATATTTCTGTAAGAGACGTACTGAATAAATTAACTGCATCTTTTTCTTGAATTATTCCAATTTCTGTAGAGCCTAGCAGCAGAGGTGCCAACCCTAAAAGTCTTGACTGCTCACTTCCACCCCTAGAATAGGTACACCAGCCTATTAGAATATAAAACTGTTATTTTTCTCCCAATATGTGCGAATTACCAGAGTATTACATATGTAGATGTATATTCTTGCTTGCTATAGTTGCATTCCTACTTTTTAGGATCTGAAAACAGTAGTTAAAAGAAGTCACCTGTTGAAGGGCTAAGTTAAAAAACCTCTTGAAGAAAAAAGTCCTTTTGGATCACACACTGAAAGGAGGAATGATAAATAATTGTCAGGAGACTGTGGCTTCTATTATCATGCAAAGCTGGGAACATTTTATTCTGCATACCCTCAATTCACTCTACATCATTCCTGCAAGGATGGCACTCAGGGTTGTAGCCGAGAAAGCTCTCTGGTTACACTTCTCCCCAGTAATTAAATAAAAAAGTCAAACTTTATCCATGTAATATAACACTTACCACTCTGCTGAAAGACCTTTTTCCTGCTCCCTTCCCTTATCAAGGTAGTCTGTGTGCTCAGCTGCAAAAAGCTTTCCTGTGCAGGTGCTCTGCAAACCACAAAAGCCCAGTTTGCCCAGACCAGGAGCTGCCCTGGCAGCAGCAAGCGGTGCTGAAAGCAGCCCTCTCTGAAAAGTTTTCTGTGTTACAAAGAAACCCCAAAACAACTAGGTCTACCTGAGCTTTCCCATGTCCCATAGAAGCATCCTCAGGGCCAGGCTGCTCCGGTGGGAAGGGAACAAGAGGGGTTGGGAGGGGGTCAGTCTGGCAGCAGAACAAAAAAAGCTGCTGAGGCTGGACGCAGCTTCTCAGCTGCAAGGTTATTTGAAGGTGATACCTTTGCTGAGAGTGGATGCAAACAGCAAAAAGCTTAGAAAAGTTGCTCTAATTCTTTCTCTACTAAAGGTCACAGGGAATCCGTTCGCTGAGAAAGCATCCCAAGTCTGTACAACCAGCCCTGCTTGCAACAATGTAGAATAACATAGAACAAATAGAATACAGAACAATGTAGAATAAAGTAGAACAAAATGAAATAAAACAAAATAGCCCTGCAACCTAATACTCAGGAAGACCCAAACAGACTGAATCTACATGGTAAAAAGCAACGGAAAGAGTCTCTTTTCAGGCCTCCCTTATAAATCATAGAGCAAGAAAAAAAAGGACAAAAATCTCCCTTTACTTCTGAGCAAGTTAATATGTATCATCCATCCATTTGCACTCAATAACTCAAGTAGGCCAGTACCAAAGGACTGCCACAAGGGGATGTCCTTTTTAAACAGCTAATGGAATTTTAATTAATTGTGCTACCTGAAAATATATCTTGACAAAAAGGAAGATAATTGAAATGCATTAACAAGTGTGTTTATTCATCTGCCCAGAAATAAGCTGAAAAAAACCAAAAAGACGTAGAGAACATGTTAGAGAACAGTTTTTAGAACATCTGAAAAGGATGGAGAACCACTGGGAGATTTGCAAACTCAGTTACTGGTATGCAAATGTCCAAGATGAACAATAATTAAAAAACAAACAAAAACAAACAAAACACCAGATGTAAACACTAACTTATTTACCAAAAAAAGTGGAATATCTGGATCAAACCAGCAAGCATTAATCCTATATTGCTGTTGGGAAAAAAACAAAACAAAACAAAACACCATATATTTTCCCCTTCTGGAAAAGATTTTTGACTTCCCATTGACAATAAAGAGATTTAAGCATATTTTTTTTTTTTTCAACTAGAGGTTAGTTTTTCAGGAAAAAAAAAAAATCACTATTTTCAACAGAAATATATTTTCAACAGAAACTCTATTTTCTATTAAAAACAGCTTTGACAAAAAGAATATGGGCCAGTGAAGCATTTCCTTTTATAGCGGCTTCTGGCATTTGAGGTCAGGATTCACTACATTAAATACAAGAGCTAAAGATCAGTTGTTCAGAAGCAGGAAACCAGTGACCAAAGAGCCAGTGTCCTCCTTTTATAGGTCCTGAAGCCACACGAGATCTGTCAGGGCACAAGCAGATGTTGTAGGAGGGCAGGAAAGATGAGCCCTGGCCATTTTTCACCTTACAACTGGAGACTATCGAAGATTTTTTGAAGTCTTAGTTACTCTTCAATGAGCGAAAAGGTTCCTTCACCAAAAACATGCCCAAAACAGACTGTAGCAGAAAAATGTCAAATGAATTTGCTTAAAATTATCACATAGCAAGTCATCAGCCCGGTGGAAATAGCATACCTGTTTAACCAAGCCCAAAACCTGAGCCACAAGCCCTGTTTCATGGGAGGCATCATCATACCAAGGACTACAGGTTGGTGCCACTTATCCTCTGAAGATGGAAATTGCTCCTCGGGCAGCAAGTAGGAGGTAAGTTGAATGCTTGGTGCTTTTTGCAAACCATCACTGAGGCTTCAGAAAATGGCACACAGACCAGGAATGTGTAACAGTTGTCAACTGAAAAACTATTAGTATAGTTTTACAAGGGTTAACTGTTCATGAGAATCTGAAGTATTTGAGATATTTGATCTGGAAGTCCAACCACAAAGCAGTTAAGACGCTACCTCAATTAGTTGGATATTATAACTTAAGGAGACCGTAGCTGTCATCAGACTCCACAGATATGATATCAGATGATCTGGTCGGTCTGGGAAACACCCAGATTTGCTCAGTCTCAGCTGAACTATTTGGAAAATGACCATTACCACATGGTGCTCTGGGTGGACACACCGGCCACATCCTCACCTGAGCAGGACAAACTGCTTCTCTCAGAGGAAACAGGTGGCCACAGAGACCAAAATGCAAACCATCCATGCTAATTTCTACAGGCACCTCTGCTACGTGATAAAGCAGCAGATTGAAGAAAACCATTTTTGCAGTAACTGCTAACTGCTGCAGGAAGGGCTGGCAGGAAAAAGTAGTCACACATTGCTTACTTCCTAGAAATTTATACCAAGGTAAACCTGTTAACTCCATTTATTCAGCCACTCAGTCCAGCACAGCCATACTCCAAACAACGAAAAAAACCCACCCTTTGGAAATCAGAGTTTTATCACTGGGAAGACTTGAAAACTACCTTTGTTAAAGAAGGCAAAATTTCCCCCCTCTCCTCACAACCGAAAAGGTCAATCAGCATATCTGCCCCTTTTTTTCCCCCAGATGTGTTTGCAAATTTTTTCATATGTATTTTTTAAAGTCCAGATTTTATTCTCTTCCAAACAGGACAACATTCCAGCAGTGGGAAACATACAAAGTAAAAGATAGCAACTGCCCTTTTTTGTGTCTTTTGTGCTAAAATCTGCTTTGTCCTCAGCTCAGAACATGAGGACAGGGAAATGTAGGTCATGGTACAGGCAGACCATCAAGAAATGTGCAACCAGCCACTCTGACCTACCATTGCCCTGACCAGGAGTCATGAATACAAGAAGCAACTTTTAAAAAATCCTTTGGTTTTTAGTTCAATGAAGCCAACATGTTTAAGAGATCTCCATCTTCCTCCATTTGTTTCCCACTGTTTCAGTCTGAAGCTATGCACTCGTTCTCTGAGACGACATAGACTCGTAAAACATTTCTCAGCTGACCTGCTTAACCAACAGTATGAATCTAATAGGCTCAATATTTCACAAGCAACCTCAGGAGAAAAAAAAAAAAGCTCAGTTCTCTGCTGCTGGACTATAAGGAACACACTGGCTCACATTAAATCCATGCCTGTATCTTGGCTGAAACAGTGGCCAACAGCAGATGCCTCGGGAAGAGTCTCATGACCAGAATAATCATGTAACGCTGCTCCCCAAAATACTTCCCAGCTGCTGGGGCTCTGCAGGCCAAGGGCTTTCTGAGCCAGCAGTGTTAATGTTGTACTCTGTGGCCTTTGACATATTCTTCCCGAATTTGCCTGCTTGTTTTTTGAACCCATGGAAACTCGTGTTCCCCCCCCTCCACCGCCCCTCAGTGCCCAATGGCAAGGAGCTGTAGGGCCAAACAAGGAGCACATCTTTCTGCTCTGAACCTGGGGCCTGATGGTTTCATTTAACGCCCACAGTTCTTCTCCTGACAGACAGTGAACAATCTGTCACTCCCTAATTCTTCCACCCCGTGCCATTTACACCTTGCTCTCCTCTCTGCTTTAGCAACAGAGGTGGCAGATAAAACTAGGACCAGTAAAGAAGACAGCTGAAAGCACATCTGCCATCTCCATCTCATTTTCCCACAGCAGAAGCAGCAATGGGGAAGATAAACTCTTTAGCAAATAGAAGTGCTTGAGGTAAACGCAGGAAATCATCCTATCCTTCAAAACCTACACTGATGTCCCACCAAAATCCTCACTTGCACAACATGTAATCTTTTAAGCACTTAAATGCCTCCAGGCACCTAAATTCACTAAAAATCCAATAAAACCCACTTAAACTCACCCCAGTCACAGTCTGCCCAAGCTGTAGCAAAAATCTCCTGACTGTCTGTCTGTCCTGTTTCTCCTGAAGGCCAGAGAGCCTCATCCAAGCCCCCACTCTGCTGTGTTTGGAGCAAGGATTTATTCTCTGCTCCCTTGTGCCAGGGTGGCCCGTGTCTTAGCCAGTTCAATTGCCTGCACATTAGCTCAGCTAAATCAAATGCTTAAGTAAGTTATCTGTTGTCATGGATTTAACTGGTAACACATTTTGTATTCCCAGGGGTAGCCAAAATAGTAGAGACTCTAAAATAGCTGAATAAAGACAAACTCATTACTACCTCAACCCTGAAATGAAGTCTTTATCTGCCAGTGCTATACACTACGTGAAGACAATCTCTGTGCAACTAAAAATACCCAAAGGGAAATTTTTTCCCCAGCAGACCTATGGTGCCACCCCCTCCCATTAGCCCAAATTGTCCCAGTATGTGCAGTTTTGCCCAACAAGTTGTAAAGAACAGACAACGACAACTTCATTAAAATTGAAGCTTTCATTCTGCTCGAACTTCCGGTGAATACAATCTATAGCAAGATGTAGCACTGATGTATACAGTGTGATGTCAAGGTATGTATGTCCCTCCTAACTACTTTATCTATTAAACAGAACATTACCAAGCAAGGCTTGTTCCCTTTCCTTTCTACAAAAGCAACTACTGATTACTGATTGTCAGAGCCAAAACCACCTAAGAACATTAAATGATATAATAAAAAAAAAAAAGTAGCACACAATTTCATCTTCTTTACAAACATAATTTAGCCCAGTCTGGATTTTGAGTATATTCTGCCCATACTAATTCCTTCTTTTTTTTTGTCTCTAAAAACTGATTTCTTATTGATGTCTTTGTTTTCCATTAATTTCCAAGGGTGGGTACATGTTGCCTGAAGAAATAACTCCAGTAGAATTCGACATGTGAATTTATTTTTCCTAGCGAAAATGAACAAGACACACAGAACTGATATTCAAAAAGATAATAAAAGCAGATACAAATGAGAATTTATATCAAATATGTACTTCAGTGATCTGGTGAAGGACTGTCTAGGCTGAATAAATTAGTTCCTAATATTGTCATTTAAGACCGGTGGGTTACCTGGCAAGAGAAGTTGAAAGAGAAGCAAGTCCAAAGAGACAATAATGCTGAGGTTTGGAGCACTGGCTTTCCATCCGTTGCCCGGAAATTTAGTCTCTCCTCTCTTAACTCTGTTATTCCCTTCCTGCAATCTCTAATAGACAGCTTGTCTCTATTAACTAGAATGCCAATCTATGTTATTTGAATGACCAGGACAGGGAAGGTAGGTAAAAACAGGGAAAAAAAAAAAAACTCACAGATTTTCTTCCAGCTTATATTTGCATTAGTATTTTCCTACTAATAAGAAACTGAGTGAAAAGTGAGGAGCATATGGAAGAAAAATAATAATGTATTTCACCTGTAATGTAATCATGTGGATCTACCTCAGCTGCAGCACCTTGATAGGAGACAGTGGTGTTCTCAAAAACATGCATTAATTCAAGCAAGGAAGTACTTGGAAATGCCTATGTCATCTTTAACTATTCTGAACAGCTTTGAGAGGGAGGAAAAGCAGTGGTGGCCAGGAAACCACATACAGCCATTATGTTTCTCCAGTCTGAAAAGAGTGTAGAGACAAGAGACGGGAGTGCACTCTCTGAAGGATTAAACTCTTGTAAAGCATCTCCAACAAGGCATTAGGATAATGAGGAAACCTTGACCTCTTGAGTACCCAGAGGGCTATAGAAAGCACAGCCTTCGTGAAGAACATGTTGGACTTGTGTAGCTGGAGGGGGCAGAAGGGTGGGAGGTCTGAACTGCTTCCCAGCAGGAGCACTAGGTAAGAGCTGTTGAGTAGGGCTCCCGGTTCAGCAGCAAGCTCTGAAAGCAGCAGGCTAGCCATGTCTTTCTACTGTCCATCCTTCCCCATGGTGGTCTCTCTTCCTTACCACACAGCTCAAATCCACACAGTACGAGACCTCACATAGCCTGAGCTGCTCTGCTTTCCTCCACGGACTACAGCAGGGACCTGAGGAACACATGGAGGGCTATCTGCTTAAGATGGACCCCTGCACTTGTGAGCAAAAGTGCAGATGAGGTTACATAGACATCACTGTGTCACTCGAAGCCACAGGACTGCCAGGACCTATGTACTATGGCTGAAGGTCATCGTGACCTAAAGGATTTCACCCTGCTTCAGTGATGGATGTACAAGGAGCAGGGAGGCTCCTGGGAGAGATCAGTCCACCCAAGGAGCCTAGGGCGCAGCTTAGGGAAAGCCCACCCCACACACACAACTCGGTGGCAACTCCACCAACACACTAACATTTCACTGCTTCCACTCATCCTCACAGGTCCATTATCTCCATGATAGAGTTGAAATTCAGTACACCCCCAAAAGAAAGGGCAAGGACATTATTTCATTTGTCTCTAGCAACAAAATCCAGGTTTTATGCTTCTGAGACATCTGAAAGAACTCTTCTACTTATTCCTACTTTATGAGCACAGATGGCACTGGAAAACTTGATCCAAATGGAAAGTGTGGATTTAACACTGAGCTGTTGACCCATGCTATACCCTGTGCAAGCATTTAAGCTTTCTCTCTCAGTGGCCCAGTCCTCTCCAGCTTAATTTATTTTTGATGCAATCAATGAAATATCAACTGCATTTAGGGACAGCAAAGTCAGAGAGGTCCCAAATGTTAGGCTTCCTCTTCTCAGCCGTAAAATCATGCGACAGGCAGAACAATAGAAAAACAGGGGTTTCTCCCTCTTTTATTTTCCCTTCCTGACAGATATAAAAGCAAAAAGAGGATGCTAAGTCACAAATGGTAGAGAATAAAGAGGAGACTAAGCAATCAACACTGAGGTTTCATACTCCAGCTTAGAGAGCCATAGCATTAAATTAACTGTTGGCTGCCCACACAACTACTGTTTTTCCAAAACATGTTGGACCTGGTTCATTAACTCAGTGAGGAACGTTCTCCAATGGGATGTCTAAAATAGGACCTGGGCACTCATGATGCAAAGTGAGAGCTGCAATTGTGTTTCCTTTTATTTCTTGCCCCTTTTGCCTAAAAGCAGATTCCCTTTCTCAGACAGTTCTTCATGCAGCCTTCACTGGCCCTGAGGTGTTGCCTAAGAATTAGGTATTACAAATGTCATCATTTTTAAAATAAGGTTAGCTAAGTTTAACTTCTCTTGGCACCACTTTAGTTCTCATGCACAGCAGCAGAATTTAGCACAGGTGGCACATCATTCACACAGAGGTCAGTGTGCAATGGGCTCATGGATATGCAGCAAAGAACAAGCTGCCAGCATAGACTAACCCTCAAGCCCTAATTCAGCCACAGAATTAGGTATGAAAAAGAAACAAGGCTTGAATACCTTGTATACACAATCCTCAAGGTCATTTTGACCTTTAATAAACCCTTACTTTCAAATCTTGACCATCTCCGCACTCCCCCTCCTTGTAAGCAAAGGAGTACGATGGGTAGTGGAAGAAGGTGAAATTCAAATGAAGCATTCAAATTCCACATTATTCACAATGCAAGGATAGAATTAATCTGCTCTCTCTTACCCAGCCAGTCCAAACTGTATAACAACTACATAATCGTTAACACTAACAGTATAAGACACTGCTCTGGGAATATTTGTACAAAGAGATTAGCAAGGCCAGGCTTTAGGAGTCTGGCTAAGTGGAAGGTTCCTTCCCAGAACAAAGGGAAATCCTGAATTATCTTGTTTGTTCTGCATCGCTCGGGCTCTGCCAAACCAAGTACAGCCATCAGAACCCAGATCAGTGGCTCAGAAGCACTGAAGAGGACCCCAGGCGCAAACCACCCCACTCACTACACAGTGAGGCTAGAGATTTCCTACACCTTTTATCACAAATTTTGAGGGATGTCTTGCTACTTCAGTTGACTGAGCTACTGCACACTTAAGCTAGCGGGTCTGAAGCTGTAAAAACAAAATTTGGGAAGATGACACAAAATGAGAGCAAGACAGGAACAATGGCAGGACAAGAAGCCTGAGAAATTACATGATTCTACACCGTCACTTTCCTGTTACAGCCAGTTCCCAGCAATATTGAGAAGCAGCCCAGATCCACCTAGATGTACAGCTTGCCTTTCGGAGGGAGTAGTGAACATTGTGAGAGGAGCTGGAAGGTCTGTATGCACACCCTCCTATGTCAGGGAAAGAATTCCTACCGACTTCAATAGCTTTTGGTTGCAGCTCCAAAGTGGGGTCTGGCGCTGCTGTGTAGCCACCCCTCCTCTCGGCTCAGACCTTCAGGTTATTTTTATAAAGCTTTTGGCAGCACCTTCACCACTCATGAGAGTCTTGCATTTACCCCCACACAAAATAAACAGCGCCGCTGCCTAGTGTACAAATGTAGAGCTGTTCCGGTCGCCGAAGTCTCTCCCTGTCCGAGATTTTACAGCGAAGGGATCGCCCGCTGCCGTGCAAGGAACAATAGTGGCGGGCGGGCGGGCGAGCCACGCGCCGCCGGTCCCGCTCCGCGGCTGATGCCCAGAGCTGCGCTTCGCTCCCGCAAGCAGCCCCGGGCGGCTCCAGGCACTCGGCGCTCACGCTGCGCCGGCCGGCCGCGCTTTCCCCGCCGCAACCGGCTTCGCAGCCAGCGGCGGCCGTGGCCTGAGGGGGAGACCCGGCACTCCGGCCCCTCCGCACCCCGCGCTGCCCCAGCCGTGCCCGCAGGCATCCATGGCAACTCCAGCACGCGAACGGCCCGCTCGGAGCGCCGCCCACCGCGGGAGGCAAAGTTTGCCCGCCCGTTGCCCTCGCACCATGGACAGCGCCCGGCGGGTCCCGCCGTAGGACGCCACCGCCCGCACTGTCCCCGCCGCGCCCGGCCCGCGGCCGCGCTGACCGGCGCAACCGCCCCCCGCGGGGGCCGCTCCTGGCACCGCGGCGCCCCCCGGCGGACGCGCCGCTGGCTCTCCCTGCACCGCCTCGACTCCCGGGGCTCGGCGGCGGCCCCGCGCTCCCGGCCGCCGCTCCGGTGTGCGCGCCCGCGGAGCAGCGGCGGGTTCCTTACCTTCCGCAGCATGCTGGGCAGGCAGCGCAGGGGGCTCCTCGCCACGGCGCCGCGCTCTCCCGCCCCTCACGGTGCGGCGGCCATGCAGGGGGCAGCGCGGCTGCGGCGGCCGCCCCCGGGGGCGCACACCCCGGCACGGCGTGCAGTGCTCAGAGCCCGCGGGCGCGGCGGCCCCTCCGTGCGCGCCGCCCGCCTGCCCACACTGAGCAGCGGCGCGACGGCTGCCGCCCGCCACGAGGCAGCGCGGCCGCGAGGGGGGCCGGACCCACCCGCTCCCGCCGCCCGGCCCCCTTCCCCGGCCGCAGCCCCCTCCCCGTCCCCGCCCGCACCGGGCGCCCGCTGCCCGGGGCTGGGGCAGCCGTGGCGGAAGAGGTGCCCTGAGCCGGGAGGGTCGGGGACGGAGCCAGGCGCCTGGCTTTGCGGGGCTCTCAGTTCACGCTGCGTGGGCGCCCATAGCGATTTGGGGAGCCGCGGCAGCACCCCACGGAAAGCAGGGTGCGGGGCTCCGCCCCCCTGCAGCCTCTTGCTCCCAACTGTGCAGTTCCGGCTGGTCTGGGCCAGCGCAGGGCAGGGCTGAGGGCTGGTTGCCCTCCCGGGGAGCAGGGACATGCCAGGCTGGACGACTTCGTCGCCCCGGCCAGATCCGGGCCGTGGAAAGGCACTCGGACCGGGCTGGGCTGGTGCTTAAACACTCTGTATGTGGCCATAGTGCTCCAGTTTCCCATAACGAAGCAAGTTGCACCCAAAGCAAATTACACCTATTCCAGGAGCAATTTACTTTTCCTGCAAGCTGTAGTACACTGTCAGAGCTACAAGCTGTTCTCAAGTTAAAATAGAATCCGATCTCAAAAGGTATTTAGTGCTAATTATAATGTACTTTCTGTATTAACGTTAAATGTAAGTACCGGAGGCTCTTGCTGTCCGGTGTGTGGAGGTGAATCATTGCTTGGTGTGTTACATCTGCAGACACGCACCCCCCAAGCTGAGCTTGTGCGTCCAGCAGCCAAACCCAGACGACACAACAGCAGGTTGTGCTGTGTGTCAGGAGGACAGGACCACACACTTCAGGTTCTGAAGGTGTGGCTTATCTCACAGCAACCCATTATTTCCAGTTTTCCCTATGTCCCTGTGTATTCTCAAGTTTATTTTCATGAAACTTCAGCCCCGTGAATGTATATTGACCCATGGTAAACTAATTTCCAGCAAGCTAGTTAGTAAGTAAAATCAGCCAAAGAAGTTAATTGCCATCACATTTACACTTGGCATTAGTTTGACAAGTGCAGTTTAGCAGAATCAACTGAACACAAGTTGGCAGCTAAATGCAGAGTTCATAACCTCATGCCATGAAGAGCAGGGAGCCACACAGAAGTACTCGGCCACCAAATCTCAGCCATCACGTTTGCTACTGGAAACATAAGGTATCATGCAGCGCACTATTGCGTTAAGGTGCTAAAATGGAGGGGGAGGTCACTTGAGCGGAACCTTTGTGACCAGTGGTATATTATGTTGGTTGTGGTCAACCAATGGTTGTTACATTGCTGGTGACAGCTATTGGCCTCGGATTTGCTGGACTCCTATTAGCATATTAATTTGTGTCTCATGATGCCAGTTGTTACTTACTTCTTCTACCTCAGGTATTATAGAGGCTTCAGCCACGCTTCTGTTCACTTGCTCTGGTTACCTCTTCCCTTTCTCTTCTCTCCTGAAAATGAAGAATTCCTAATTTTGGCAAAGTTTCTGTGTTACAGCTTACAGCTGTGATATGATGTTTTCATAGTCACTGTAAATGACTATTCACAGAACTCAGTGGTGTTTCCAAGAATACTACCTGCTACAGCCATTGACCCTTCCTGTCTACAGCCCTCTGTAAAATGCTACAGAACACATGCCACTTAATGTATCTGCTGTCACTCCTAGTCCTGACAGACCCTAAAACAGCTTCCCTTTCTTCCAGACATTTCTCACTGAAGTACATGTGTCCTTCTTGTGTGAGGGTTGACTGTTTTAGCTTGATAAAATTACCAGTTTACCCAAAAGTGAAATGACGTATTCAAGAGGAATAAGAACATCAGCAACAACCCTGGACCACAGGTCATTTGGGAATCTGCTCTGGGTATTGGGTTTGTTTTCTCTGTAGTTACACTCACAAAAAGATGTGTGCTTTAGAATCACTTCTTTTCTGACAAAGGTCTCTGAGTATGATTGAGAGAGAGCTGGAATCCTAAGATTTAGGTGTTGCAATGCTTAACTTAAAGGCATGGGTTTCTTAGCCCCAGAGTACCCCAAACCTCAGTGCTTGGGCTTTTTACACATTAGGAGACTTCAAGACATTGGAAGACGTTTCATAGCAATCTTTCCTTCCTGGTGAGCCAGAAGCCAGCAATCCTGAACTCAGCAACTGAATATGTTTTTTCATAGAGCAGCCTCCTCAGGATCTGTAATGACAGGTTGTCGGAAATCTGGGTCCCCACCTCAAGGCCAGAGCTTCTGCTTTCTCAGAATGCAGGGCTGAGCCATTTGCCCTGGAGGCAGATCCTGATGTCCTTATCTTTCAAAACCTGCATTAGTTAACTCAGTGTATGTGTTTTAATTGTTTTCTCATAAAAGCAAGAATACTGCTGCCTCCTTCTTGCACTGTTGACCTCTGCATTTTTTTCTGAAGCTATAAAAGTTTGAGTCCATCCCTTAACTTTGAAAACAAAAGCATTTTAAGGTAGATTAAAAGTTTGGAATCCAAACCTATAGGGAAATGTGGTGGGCAGGGATTTTTGATACAACTCCAGAACCATCTGGCCAAACAGCAGCAAATAATTCACTTCGCTGACTTGTCTTGTCTTGTCTGAGACAATGTTGTTTCAGGGCATCAGGATTGCTTACGTTTCCACTCTTTCATCCCACCACTGTCTTTTTTTTTTTTTTTTTTTTGTGATCTTTATCAGTTGTTGTGACTCTGCATGGCTCTTGACACCCACCCTTTCTCCTGCCCTTCTGGTGCCAAAAGCTCTCTCCATGTTCCTCCTTGGTGCACCCACTCCTACATCACCCTGTGTTCCCCTTTTCTCTTACAGCTTTAGCCCACTTATGCTTCTGCAATACCAGGCATCTTCAGAGGAAGTCTGGGCATGAGGCAATTTGGTGGGACTGATCTATGATCTCTAGGAAAAGACCCTTGATCAGTTGTTTCCCTTTACACAAACTTACTCCTTCCTCCAAAAATCCTCTAATAAAAAATAAAACTGACAAGTATTGTACAATTATTTTCAAGCTTGACAAAGCCGTGTTTGTTGGTCTTCAAAAAGCCTTATTCACATGCAATAATGTCACTTAATCAGAATATGATAAATGGGAACTCCAGCCCATGCTGGTCAACTCAGATGAAGCTTAGATATTAACAATATAATTGTATATTAACAATATAATTCTTAAAATACTATAACATTGACTCCATGTGTGCATTTTGTTTGTAGTTCTGTGCTTCTGGGTGACTTGCCATCATCCTTTTTCCTGGACCTGAAGCCCTGTGCTTCTGGCACGTGTGTTTGTACTGTGCCACTGAGCTGTGTCCCTCCCAAAGTGAAATCTTGGGCAAATTAATGGAATCTTCCAAGTCTGCCTGAACACGATTTGTGCTGAGCGAGAGGATGTGTCTGGTGAAACACAGATAGATGGCAGAAGAAGTTTATATCATCTCCCTTAAAGGCTACTACACATCTACTCTGCTCTGTCCTTCTGTCCCAGTATTTCACAAATGAACCAAAAGTACCAGAGTGAATATGTTCCTTATCTTGTCCCTCTGTCATAATTGAAGTCAAATTCCTTTTTCTTTAGCCACAAAAATTACCCCTGCTACTACCTGATCAACCTTTACAATGTGAAGAACAAAAAAAACCCAGAACATAAATTGGTTTTGTCATCCATTCTTTCTCCAGTGGTGTCTTTCTCCAGCACCTCCTTGTATTGGGAAAGACCTTTTTTTTCATTTGCCCCACCTGGACTTGTGCAAGAATTCAGCAGCCGCTCCCCTACTGCTGCCCCATGTCTCTGAGACACAATCTCCTGTGTGGGTTTTACTCTTCCTCAGCCCACTGGCCAGTTCCCTCCAAACACCACGCTTAGCATTGTTGTCTCCACTGAAGGTAGGAGAAGAACTCTTACGAAAGTGACATAGAATCATAGAATCATTTAGGTTGGGAAAGACCTTTAAGATCATCAAGTCCAACTGTTAACCCAACACTGCCAAGTCCACCACTAATCCATGTCCCTAAGGGCAAAATCTACACTTTCTTTTAGCCCCTCCAGGGATGGTGACTTCTTCACTTCCCTGGGAAGCTTGTTCCAATGCCTGACAACCCTTTCTGTGAAGATATTTTCCTAAAATCCAATTTAAACCTCCTCTGGTGCAATTTGAGGCCATTTCCTATTGTTCTATCACTTGTTACTTGGGAGAAGAGACCAACACTCTCCATGCTACAACCTCCTTTCAGATAGTTGTAGACAGCTATAAGGTCTCCCGTCAGCCTCCTTTTCTCATGTGAGCTTTGGACTGATTTTTACTTGAAGTCATGGTGTCTGTTCAGACAACTGATAGTAACACTGTCAGGTTGCTTCACTGAGCGCATTTCACAGGAGCAGTTCAAGCGATGCTCTGTAGCACACTCACACCTAGCAAGCTCCGTTTTCACCTATGGGGATGCAAAGATTTTTCTTTTTGTTTCTCTGGTATTTACTAAATAATTCTGTCAGATGCAAAAATTAAAACACATTGCAGAGCACAACCCACTCTTTAAATGTAACGTGTTTGAAATGCCTCTAGACAGCCTCATTTCTGCAGGCTCAGTTGCAAAATGTTGCTATGGGAACAAAACCCTCTCTTCACCCAATCAGCTGAAGCAAGAGGTGGGTTTTCTAAAATAATGATTGTCTATATCTGTACTTCACCTAATCAGTCGACACGAGACAGAGAACAATCATTTTCACTGCCAAACAGTGAAAAAATATGACTCGTTCACTACCAAAAAAAACCCCAACCTATAAGCTTTTTAGGTATGGGAGGTTGCCATCCTATTGTAGAACGTGAACAGACAATAAGTCAAACTGACGAATCAATTCCATTTGGCAATGGAATCAAGGAAAGAAATAGGTGTGAAACTGCTCAAATCTAACTAAATCTTGTTTTGGGAGAGCAAGCTTGAAGAGGTTCTCAAATAATTTGGAAGAGGAATAGTTGTAACAGAGGACAAGACTTAACGTGATTGTGTGACGACCTCCTTTACCCTGCACGCATGCTGAGACTGGATTAATGTGATGACTTCCTTTTCCATGAGCTTGTGCCGCGTACCCTGATACAGCAGCTGTGCTGATCATCCCACCACAGGGATGTCCAGGCTGCTCTCACATGAGCTACAGCCTGCAGAAGCCAAGGTCAACTTTGGTGTCCCTCAGTGACCGATGTGACACACTGCTGCTCCACAGGAGCGTGGATCAGCCTGTCATCAAGCACCAGCTCCTCCACGAAAAAGGGCTGAGGACAGAGCTGCTCTGTGAGACAACGCTCGTACCCTGCTCCGCTGAGTCCTTCACTGTGGACTCTGTCATTAGTCTCTGTCATTTATGTTTTAATTCAGTCAATGTGAGTCTGAGACCTCTGCCCACAGCAAATCAGAAGCCTCATAACCTAGATTGTTTCTTTCTTGTCTGGAGTGCTGTACTAGTCCTCTGGCTCCACTGAGGTTTAGCAACCTGTTATACTACAGTAAGCGTATATTTAAGTCCGGCCTCATCAGTCTGTAAGGAGAAAAGATGCTTCCCAAAATTTTTTTTAAAAAAGGAAAAAGATCAGTAATTTTGGGGTAGTTTTCAGACTAATTAAAATTCAGTTTATTGAGATTTTTCTACACTGCCATAGGAGGGGGAAGTACTAAATCAAATTTTAATGATAATAATAATATCCTTTTAAAAATGTTTTAGAATTTGACTAACACTTTCATGAATGGGAATACAGTAAGTCTTTATTAATGAGTGATTGAACTGTCAATCTTCACTCTGTCTTAGTCAGTATAATGAATGAAAGCACACCCTTATCAATCTTGGATTCTACACACATGTCACATGCTGTCACATGCTGTCTCTCTCCTTTAGGAGCTGTCAGTTTAACACTATGAGACAGTCCATAGAAAAAAGGAAGTTGCTGTCTCCTCATAAAGCCTCTAATAAAAAATAACACCATATGCACAAAACCAAAATAAAATCTGAGTATCATTCTAGTTATTTTCTTCATACCCAAGGCAGGAGAATGATCTGTGTTTTGTGGTTCTTACAGGTACATAGGAAATTACAGTGACAAAAATTATACCATTTCAGATCAGCCTACAGTCAGGTCTAATCTAAGCATTATTTAAATAAACCTTTTAAAATTAGATGAACCTGATTTGATACTAAGGTTTAAAGCAGGAAAATGGTGATGGTCTCTGTTATGGTACGATTTCAGTGCTTCTCATGCAAGCCAGGGTGCTGTCGAATGTGGTGCTAATGCAGAATGAGTGGGCAGGGTTTAGGCTCAGTCCATCCTGCAGTGATATTAAGATCTTCTGTCACTGTAGGAAGTGCAAATCCTAGGGTAGGCAAGACAGGAGAGATGCACAGCTTTGTTCATCTGTACAACATAAAGAGCCAGAGAAGCAGAAAGAGTTTTCTGAGCAGACTTCAGCCCAAAGCATTTGGATGTCACCAAGTTTGAGTGAGTGAATATTAAGAGATCTGGCTTGAGGAGAGCTTTGAACACTGGAATGCCCAGCATACAGAGGACCAAACTGGGCTGCTGCCTCACCTCTATTCTGCGCTGGTCTGTTGCCTCACCTCTATTCCACATTGGTCTGAGGAGATGCCCAATACCGCAGTGTGTGAATCATAACACCTTAGAAAGGAGAAGGAAGACATTTCTAAATAAGCACAGAAGAAGGTCCTGAGGCCTTTTCTATGCGTCATGGTTTTATTAGCTCAGTCAGTGAGGAGTATGAGCACTTGTTGCGGCTATCCTAGTTTTAAAATATGGGTACAATAAGGAAGCTATTTGTTATAAGACAATTATACCAGGATAGCAAATACTGGTTTTAAGGACAAGTCTTTCCAATGTAAACGCTTCTGTTACCAGCATAACAGGTTGTTCCTGTTGTGCCTAAACTTGGAGTGTTTTGTCTGTTCAGTTCTTACACTGAACTTGTTAAACTGCTGTAACACATGGGAGCACATCTTTAAAGCAATTTTCCTGCTGAGATGCTCGTGTACTAGACACGCAACCTCAGTTCCTGCTGGTGCATACTGGTTGTCTGGTCTCACCTACAGGGGTGCCTTGATAACAATGGCAAACGGTGCACCAGTAAGTTGAATTTATTAAGAGGGTTTGTTTTATCATTTGCAATATTGCATCTGGCTGTAATATTCTCAGCTCTTTTGCTAATCATGCTTTTCAAGCTGCACTAACTAACCTGAGTCAATCCCCTGATCAGTACTGTCTTTTTCACTATTTCTTGGAAGCTATCTTTCAGTATAAAGCGACACAATTACAGTATCTATTTTTTTACAGTGTCCTTTGTTCCTAGAATCCTGGAAGGTACATGACATTGATCAAGTAACTGTTTCTGTCTCTGTCTGTGTGAATGCTTCCATATGTGTTTACAGCAGGAATTTTACTATAACTGTAAAAATTTAGTGGTTTTCCTCATTCACAAAGCAAAAGTATTGGGTCAACCTTGCTAAACAGTATGCTACCACAATTGTGGTGTAACTTTTAACTCACTGTGAATTTAGCTGTTGTGTTCAGGATCATTAGAGAGCACTTCATGCTCTTGCTTCTCAGACAGGTAGTCAGTTGGTTTTGCTGCTCCTACTGATTTGCCTAATAACTTTACATACACAAAGCCAAATCCTGCTATTATTTTTGTACTCACATGTTCCTATTGAAGGCAATCCAAAGATTCATAACACCAAGACATTATGCTGATAGTAGTGGTTGAGGCAGATATGGAGCTTCTCTTGTTGGGAGTGAATTTAGGATATTGTTAGATACTAGAGCATCTCAAGTCAGAATAAAATTGCAATATTTCAAATAGAAATTTAATACACTGTGTCTTTGCCTGCAGAAGAGGGAAATACTATTATATATTCTTCTCAGCTTCTGTACCAAAGGACATGGCAACTTCTAACAGCTCCGTAGCAGATGCCTCATGCATTTCTTAGTCATCATAAAGAAAAACGTCTACCCAAAAACATATGTTTGTGTTCACTCACCTATGAACTCAGAGCAAATGGCCATCAGCAAGCGGTAGGGAAAACAGACAAGTCCCAGGAGCCCTAGCCAGACCAACGTAGCTAATGAAGTGCGCACACACAGCAAATATCCATCATCATAAATTAGCCTCAAACTCCCCTTTCACATCCAGTCTCTCCCTGCAACTAATGCTTCTCAGACAACCTGTGACGTCTGTGGACTGAATCTGGCAAATGACTAGACTGAGTAGGAAATGTGCTCTGTAAACATGCTGTTCATTATAGCTATTTTACCTACTGTCAGATGGATTGATTTGAGATGGTTTATTGCTTACTCACCCTTTTGAATATTTGATTTAGATGAATTAGCCAACTGCCTAGTAGTCAGGAATCAAGTGCTCTGGGCCACCAAAGATTTTGAAACTGCCTTTTCTGTCTCCATAGGCAGTTGCAGAGGAGTACAAAATCTTACATGGGCATATTTTCATTTGAGCTAATGCAAGACAAAAGAGATTGACTTTGTTAAATAAGCACCACATTTAAAATAGAACTTGTACTTCAAGCCTATTCATAGGAGAAGCAGGTGTGGAAAAGATTGTAGCTCAATAAATGGTTATGGTATTGCTATTTTGGTATATTTTGACCAACAGACGGTCAGAGAGAGCTAGATAGATTAATCTTAGAAGAACAACTCAACCAGAAAGTAAGAGTTGATACTAAAAAGATAACTTCGCCCAGAAAAGAAAAGACAAGGGAGTAGTAGCAAACATATATTCATTCAGTATCACTATTTCAACATCGTTATCCAGGCATGAGATCAAAATCTTACAGTGATGGCACTAGTACCGCTATCCAGCAGGTATTATTAAAGCAAATAGAGACCAATCAAACCACATAAGCATGGATTTTGAAGCACATGAGTAAACTCAAGGACTAAAAATCTATTGAAAGGAACAACATATTTCAATCAGGAACAGACCAGAATGAATGGAAATACATTAACCTGTGGCTAAAGAAACAAGCTCCAACAGAATTTATGTTCCTCTTCAATGCTTTCATAGTGTAATGGCAGGTAGCTACCCTGTTACTTACAAGATTATCTAAATGTAACTTCATTGAGCTGAGAACGCTACATATTTGTAGCAATTTCAGCCATTCATATTCTAGTTCCAGCCTTTAGATTTTCTAAAAGATACAAAAATATGTTTGCATTTGGCTTTACCTGCTCTATAGGTAAAGTAATTCTCCCCCCCGCTCAGCTGCTATAAAAATGAGTCCAGCCTTCCCCAGGGTTAGATAACTCAGATATGGTGCTGGTGCATCCAGGAAATATTTTGCATCTCTTAATTGCACTGACCTGAGCGCGCCTGCCCGCTGGAAGGTTACCTGGGCTGTAGATCTTTTATCAAACAGGGTTTTGATTTCAGTTTTGCATTCCAGCTAAGCTTACAGAATTCTTAATTTTATTTAAATGATCATATATTAGTCTTGACTCAGGAAAGCATTTAATACTATCCTTGAGTCCCTTAAGCACTTGCTTGAAGTGCCTAAAGTTTACTACGTGTTGAAATTATTTCCTGCACTCACACTGTACAGTGCTAGACTGTCCTGAAATGACTTGCTGTCTTTCTTAGCATTGCTTTCCACCGCCTCTGTAGAAGAAATGCAGTTAAAAAATGTTCCTCTGCTGTCTTCCTTCACAATCCACTACCAATATCTTCTCCACAGGAAGGGTATTCTGAGGAGCAGACCCTCTCTCCATACAAATTACTATGCAGGACATAGCTCTCAACAGTCCCTGCAGTTGTGTACATCCACATACAGCTATAAGTATGGCATGACTTAGGGCATCTAAAGCACCACGGACCACTTCAAAATGACAATGATGACCTACTTTTGAAAGCAGCAAGGACTTGGGAACATGGCAAGTCAGAATAAATGCTTTTTGCTCTGCTTTTCTCCTTTGGGTACCTTTTGGTGGGCATTCACACATCAGATGCTCAGTGCCTAGCTCAGCTGCTGGCGAGTTGTTTACCTCTACCTTGCCTATAGGGAGGCTCCTTATATGACAAACACTTAAAACAGGTAGTGTGAATACCCCCTCTACTCAACACCCCCCTCCTCAGGCCAGTAATTGGAGCCAATTCCCTTCCTGCAGAACAGAGAAGGGAATTTATTTTAAACAACGGGAGTAATAAGAATATAAAGTAAAAATTTGGCAAAGAAAATGGAACATTTTCCAGAGCCATTTGGACATCAAATTGGACCCCTTAATTACCAAGTGCAAATAAAGCTGTCAGGCATCTACTGACAGCTTTTTACAGTGATCTTTAGCACACAGCATACAACTTCAGTGTGTAGTGTCAGATCAAACAGTTTGTCTGCCATTGATTAGAATGAAAGGATATTTTAAATCTTGGGATAACATCTGGTATTCCAATACAAAATTGGAATCTCTCAGGCTTAAAAAGGTTTTTGTCAAGATAATCTCCACTTAAACCTCAGTGATGTAAACTGTGACCAGATAAAAGACTGCAAGCACTAGCACACTCAAAAGTGAGACACTGAAAAGACGGCTTTTGTTTAGTTGACATTGACATTTTCCTATCTTTTAAGTCAACACATTATGCTGCGAGCAGTACATGAGCTTTGCAGAGCAAAACAGAAAGCCATGGATGGCTGCATTGAATTAGCCAAGTACTGTAATATTTACTACTTCATAAACCCCATCATATGAAAATCAATTCCCATCACAGATGTTGCTGTTATGTATTTTGGCTGTTGAACAGTAAATCAAATGCTAGAACCATAAGTTTAATATACAATGTGTCTTGACATAGAATTTTTTAAATTTTTGTTTTTAGCAGTTAGTCTACACAACAGAGTAGGACTTCATGTTTTGAACAAATGCAAATAAATCTTCTGTGGCAGCACGTACTAAACTGATTTGGATCTTGTAGGCTGGCAGGAGAAGGCAAGGGAAAAGCCATGTGCCTGCTGCAGTGGAGTTCAGTCATTCCATAGAAGGCCATGGCTTTCTGATTAGGACAAAATAGCTGGGACCTTGGACCGCATGGAGAACTGGTAATGATGAACCATCCTTTCACTTCATGGTTCAGTTCATTATTTTCAATAGGTCAGATGTTAAATGTAGGTAAATACAAACAGTGTTGCACAAGAGCTGGAACTAGGGAATCCCCTACAGCCTCATGCAACAACCCAAATAACTCTGGCTTCTTCCTCCCTACGTGACCCCATCACACACCCTATTTCCTCCACACACCCTAAATTCCCCTCTGCGTTCAGTGCTCCCTGCCTGCCATCACACCGGTTTGCATCCCACGCGTACCGGCTAGCTGGGACACGCAGGCTGGTGTGTGGGGCAGGCCAGGCAGCACGAGTGACTGGGAAGCTCATGCAAGCAGCCCTTCTCCTCCTGAGGTACTAATTCATTGTCTCCTTTACCCAGGTGTATTCACAAAACTTGTAGGGACTTGACATCCCTGGTACCTGTAAATCTCACTTTCTGCTTTCCCTTTTTCACTGTTAAAGAGATTCTATCTTCAAAGCAAAAAACAGCTTTACATTTGTGCCAGATTCTTCATGGGGCTGACACATTAGGAAGCCAATGATGCAGGAAGCACCCGTGTTGATAAAAAAGTCTAATGTATAGCAGTTATCACAGTCGAAAATAGAGGCAGTGTAATTTGGTTTCCTTCAGAAATTTCTGAATGACAGGGTGAATCAAAAGTAAAAGAATCAAAATAAAGCTTGCACCATGGAAGAAGTAAGGTCTAACACATCAGGTAAGATGCGTTGGATGTGATATTTTAATGCAGTTGGTAATTTTTACAAGCAACTATAAAGTATGACATTTTTAGAGTCACCAAATGCTAAATTAAGAGTGCAGCTTCAGCTGGTGCGAAGCCACCCTGTCAGATTTATGACGACAGCTCGATCAGTGGCTGCCCGGAGCAGCCTTACTGGGGTTTTCAGCCCCGGTGCTGTCTGTGAAATGAGTGCACATCTCCCCGATCAGACAGCAAAGCCTTCCGCGGGGTCATTTTTCATTAAGTATATAAACAAGATGTAATTTTAGCATTAGCTGCTTCCTACATTCTGGCTTTGCTACATCCTTGTAATGCAGAAAAAAAATGACCTGCCACCCTCTGAAGTTTCTCTGATGCCAGTCAGATGTAAATCCACTAAAAGAATTAACACAAAACACGTGCAAGGGGAAAATCCTCCTATTCTTAAATGAAACCTAGTGTAACAGGAAGTATCACAGGGAGCAGAATCTAATGAGCATCCTCACTTTGATTTCTTTTGTTTCATTTTAATTCTAATTTCCCATCTGTCTGTATGATTTTAAACTGATGGTGATCAGGGTGATGGTGAGCATCCCTGGTGATCAGGGAATGTGGTCCCAGCAGAGCTTTTAGGTCTGTAGAAATGTAGAAAACTGGGAACAGTAGGAAACTATAAGCAGAGTAGGAGTTTCCACCTTCCCTTAACAGACCCCTGCCCTGACTACACCTACCCCATAAAAAACACTTATCAGATAGAGTGGTGTGAATCATCAATAATTTTAAAACCTGTAGTAGCCTGTGAGCGGGTTGCCAGCAGCCGTAATGATTAACAGTCATCAGAGATGGGTGGTGAACAAATGCTGCTCTGTCTCCTGCTCTTCCCCACAGCTGTCATCAGCCTGGTTGCACCTCTGAGAGAGCAGATTCCCCAGTCTTCAGGTTCCCCCAAGTGGAAAAATGAGGTATAAAAGCACTTATCTTCTCACCCTTGCCTCTAAAGATGAGGCAGTTCCTACTGAGGAGCTCTCCATGCCAACTGTGAGGTCAATACAGAAGTTCGCAAAGAGCCAAAGTTCTCAGAACAGTAGATGGTTCAGAACGGGACGGTAAAGGCATGAATAACATAGAACAGTTGAATATTTTTATTTTGTGTCTGGAAAGAAATAGGATTATGCATTTGTATAAATTAGTGTTTGTTCTTTGGTCACCAGTAGATAAGGAGGATGTGTGGGATGAATTTGTCTAACCCGGCATGTTTAGGTGCCAGTGAACCCCAGGAGTGGTAGAAGAGTTGGCTGAGGAACCTTTTTTTTTTTCACTGTCCTTGGTTTTGAAAGTACTGGGCACATTCCAGGAGACTGAAAGAATACTTATATTGTGCTATTATATAAAATGTTGAAGTGATTTTGCCCTAACAGTAACTGGGAATGTGGAAAAAAACATACCAGTAGAGACAAGAGGGGGTGACAGCACTCCAAGAATTAAGGGCAGACACAGAGTGTCAATTACTGTGATTTTTCCCAGACTTGCCAAAGAAATCTTATTTCATCATTTCAGATTACAGGTTTGTACAGGTAACACACGTAGACGATTGCAAGGGGTTTAATTTTGTACCGTGTAAATCCTGATGAAAAGTTAGCAACATGCCATGTCAGAAAAGCACTTGCTAAGTGCTTAAAGAACTGGCTAATTCAGCAGTTTCCATGGATGTGTTTTTCTTTTGTTTTTTATTTGGCTCTTCCACCTCTGTCTTCAGGATATGTCTCATCCTGTCCTCCCTCTCAGTGTTTGCTAATACAATTCAGCAGCTCTTAAACTAGAGGGATGTGTCTGAGAGAGGAGCTGGAGCTGCACCCAGCAGGACAAGGGTGAGATGGGAACAGCGGGACAAAGGTGGGTCTGGAGCACAGGGTGAGCAGTACTCAGTGCTGGGAGACCCTGGGTGGGGGCAAAGTGCCAAACTACAGCCAGGCTTCTCAGATGGGACCTGCTTCACCCACTGCCTCCAGGGCAACCTAAAGAGGGCTCCCTGTGCAATCCTGCAGCAAACAACCACCAAAAAAATAGTATGTCCTTGACTCCTTGCTGCAGGCATGAGGGGAATAAAGCAAGCAGGAGGAGAAAGCCAATTTTTATACTTTGTATACAGGATTGTTATGCTAGGTAATTCTCATTCTGAAAAGGCTGATGAAAAACCAGGGAGGGTAGAGAACCACACAAATGACAAGGGAAAAGTGCTTTTCATGGAGAGATGGAGGATTCCATTTGTTTAGCTTGTCAACAAGAAAAGCGAGAGGTGACTTGATTACAGTGTACGAGCGCTTTCCCAGGCAGAAAATAGTAGGTAGTCATCACTTCTCTCTACTTGCAGAGAAAGACAACAACAGGATCCAGTGGCTGAAAGCTGGAGCCAAATTCCATTAGGAATTAGGCCCAGCTTTGTAACAGTGAGGGCAACTGCTCATTATGACACACGACCAAGGAGAAACAGTTCCACAGAGCAAGACAGGATGCTTTGCAAGAGGATATGCTTTAGACAAACCTGAGATGTTTTGCTCAACCCTGAGAAATATAAAGGCAAGTTAATAATTTCCAGGAGGACAGACTGAATGGCCAAATGCCTTATTTTTTAAAAAAATAATAAAATAAAAAAACATTTTTTTAAAAAAACCAAACCAAAATAAACCCCAACCATTTCTGGTTTTAAGTGTTCTTTAGTCTATTTTTCTCAATTCATGGATGTCTGTCAGATTAGGAAAACAAGGGGAGAACTTTCCAGTCCCTATAGGCTAACAAAGAGCCACTCGTATTTGAAAACAAAATGGCCAAGAAAGATGTGCTGGCAGGACAAAATGGAAATCTCATGTCTCTTGCTCAGTTCCTTCATACTTCATGCAACTTTCCTGTTAGTTAGGATGTGTGGAGGAAGAAAATTAGATACCAGGTTTAATTAGACTGGAGACCGGACTGATGCAATTGCATTAAGCACTTGGCTCCATTGGTGAGGAGCACAGTATTAACACCCAGAAGGGCAAGCTTGCAGGATTAGCCAGGGAAGGGGAGAGGCAGACAGCTCCTGGCACAAGGGAGGGCAGGGTCTGATGCAGAAAGTCTGGGGTGGCACAAAACCCCTTGGCTGCGGATGAGGGGAGAGGGACACGAGGTAGCACACAGCCCTTCAGTGCCAGCCCTTGGACTGAGGCAGCACAGCGGGGGAGTTGCCTTGAACAGGAGGGAAGGTGGCTGATACGGCGCGCAGGAGCTGCAGGGAAGCTGGAAAGATGCACAGACGCACCTCAGAGCAATAACACACGAGCCCATCAACTGGGTCAAGAGAAGGAAAACTATTATCTGTGGAGAGTTTCTCCTGCTTTTCTCTCAGAAATGATTACAGCTACAAAAATCTGTTTGCACTACCAGCCTCCCACTGCCTGCTGCAGTCATCGCTGAGCAAGCAGCATGTCCTGCTGTGGAGAAGTGAAGCTGCAGGGAGGAGGTCGCTCCTGGATCTCACCGGCTACTGCTGCAGTGCTCTCAAAAGCGTGGGGCTTCCCAGTGAAAACTGAAGAATCCAGCTGAGCAAGTGAAAAGCTTTTCAGTGCTCTTAACAACTTCACTAAAACGTAGAGACAAAACACTTCTGTACCCCACAGGCTTGGGCTTTCTTGACCCACCATGGCGTGGCTTTTGGGGAATAAATGAAGAGGGAGTTCCACGCAATGCTGGAAGAGAGAATAGGTTCCCTGTAGATTAAATGTAGAACTGAATAGCTACCAAAAGACAATTAAAGGTGCAACTCAAGTGATAAGCACAATTATTCCCTGTATTACATATGTATAAAGGTACGTGTGTTTATTAACTCTATTTAGGCTAGCATCTCTCTTAGGAGAGTTTGTTATTTTAATTGATAATTCTTATTTTAGTGTTATTTCAATTGGATCACAGGGGAAGGACAGAAAGGAGGACAAGACAGTCCTACAAATTCACTCGCAACTCTTTGTTAACACTGGCAAGCTGCTCAGGAAAAGTATTGTCTAGATGCCTGTGAAATGTCTTTTTCTCTGAAAGACTTGTATGAATTATAACACAAAACTGCCAGTCTATAGCAACTTCTAAACTCTTGATTGTAGGCAGCATATGGTGGGTGATAAAATTTGTTTGTTTCCTTTATATCTTTCTGTATCAATATGCTATTTTGTTAATTGCAGAGTATGAAGTTAATTATACTGTAGAATTATGTGTTGTGACATGAAGGTGTTCATTTTGCCCAGTGTCGTGTTAAACAAATGGGCAAAAGATTTGCTGCCACAGTCAGGCCTGGATGGTCATTTATGGCTTGTGGTTTCCTATTGCTGAGTAACAACAGCAATTACAATCCCAACTAATAGGGGCTACAAGTACAGATAAGAAGCCACTTGGGCTTTAGAAGAAACTCACGTTCACTCAATGTAATTTGACAAGTGTTATAGCATATATTAATTGCTGCTCACTGCTTTTTTTTTTTTGCAGGTATGTAATTGCGCTCACGGGTTGTATTTGGAGCATCCAGTCTGTGCTTGCCCGCAGTGAAGATATTTGGTGTTTTGGTGTTTGCTTTTTAGAAAACCGTTTGTGGGTTTTTTTCAATTGCCAGAAGCAGGCCTGCAGCCACAGCAGGGGCTGGTGACAGGGCCACCACCAGCCCACTGTAGCTACAGTATGGTTGTATCTGTAAGGTGGCTGTTATGGTGTGGGTTACACAGCGATTACCATCCCTTCTTTTGTAAGCTGTGGTGGTAATTAGCAAGCAGCAGAGATGATTGTGCTGCAGAGAAGTCTCCCAGTTCTGAGGATGAAGGCTGTTATTATAGCATAGAGATGATAGATGAGCCAATGATTGTTTGGATCAAAGTGAGTGCCCGGCACCTTTCCAGGAGGACAGATTTGTTGGGGGGTGAAGGGTAAACAGAGCCAGGTAGCCACCTCCCAACAATGTATACACTGCAGGGGGGTTGTTGCTGTGGATTTGTGTGAGCATAGCAGGGACAGCACGCACAGATCCACATCCAATGGATGATACGGTTCCCCAGCCACCAGGCAAAGCTGGATGTTCCATTTGGGATTAGTCTCTGCACCTCAGTTTTATTTGTTAGAGATGTAAATAACCACAGACTAATGCAGGACAGGGGAGCCACAGTGCTGAGCAGAGGCTGATGCCAACGTCTCCAGAGTAGCCCCTTCCCAGTGCACCCACAGAGCTGCCTGGAGCCAGCTCCACGTCCCCAGCCCTGTGCTGCCAGGTACCTCCCTACCTACCCACCTACTGAAGCTGTGCAACCCATTTTGATGAGTGCAAAAAGAGAAGCCATGCATAATTTAATTCTTCATTGAGCTCTGATAATTGGTTACAGCAAGTAATAACCAGGTGCTGAATTAATTTTTGCCCTCTAAGCTCCATACTTTCAAATGTGTCATAAGACACATTGCTATTTATCGCACAGTTTGAAGTGATGCTGCCAGGACACCTTGGCTTCCGTTCCTGCTTTACAAAACCTAAACTTTAGTGGCCAAATCAGGCTTTAAAAGCCTAAAGACTAACAGATGTGTAAGGATTTTTTTTTTAAGAAAAGAATCCATCAGAGAAAAGTCCATCAGAAACTATTTGAAGTCCATCATTTGAACTCCATCAGAAATAATTTCAAGTTAATGAAACACAAATCAACATTTCCTGTTAGTATTTATAGTAAGAGCACTGCAGGATGGAGAGCCCCAAATTGAAAAAGATTATTTATAAAAATTAAACCAGATCCCACTGGAGGGAAATGTAAATTAAATAGCAGGACTTAAAGGAAAGCCAGGTAGATTTCAATCTGATAACTAAATAATAATAATAATAATAATAAATTAAAAGAATTAACACCTTCAAACTGAGCTCTTTCAGACAGCATAAGATTGTGTCCTGACTTGCAGCCCATGGCTTTTATCTCAACCCCGTGTCTGAGTCAGTGTCAGCTCTGAATGATTCTCGTATGGGCTTTAAGTCTCACATCTGATACTGAGTTAGTGAAGACAGCTTTTTCTAAGGCAGAATAAATAAAGCCAGATATTCCTCTCACTCTTCCTCTTCCAAATGAGTAAAAAGTTTGAATTTTACACTTTAATACAAAAAAAAAAAAAAAAATCGAAATCTTGCCTTAGTCTTCATTATTTAATTTCTTGCTCTTCAAATATACAAACATGAGTTGATCAGTCAAAATTTACACTCCCCTTCTGTGACCTGTAACAGGCTCATTTTAGTGGTAGGGGTTTTTCCCCCCATTTTCATACCTGGTCACCACAAATAATGAATTCTTGAATGGAGGGACTTGTTTCCTGACTGCCTGGCCAGACTCTAGATGGAGAGACCTCTGACCTCTCTGTGACTTCTGGGTGCCTGGCAGAGCTCTTGGTGTCACCTGTGTCACCTCCCACCTTTGAGACAGAAGACAGCACAACTCCCTCCTTGGCTTACGTTTCTATTTTCAGACTCACTCTTCTGCATAGATTCACATTATTAATGGGCTCTCTGGGGAACAGACATACAAAAATTAAGTTTTGATATACCCAGAAGGCTGAGAGTGATTTAGACCCACGGTAACAAGGCTCAGACTGAGATTTGGAGATAGACTCTCCCCACCAGAGGTGGAGGGCTCTTTTTCTCAGCGTGACTTTGTGTCAAGTGGCCCAAGCCACCCCCAGGCTGGGTCCCAGAAAGATGTGAAGGTCAGAATGGAGATGTCCAAGATCAAGTTGAGCTGTACCAAATGACAAAAACCTCTCGCTTGCCCAAAACACAGCAGCAAGACCATTGTTGGCACACGTGAGGTGTACCTGAGGCTCCTGCTATAAAAACCTTGCACTTGGCTTTTTTCTTTGGAAAGTAAAGCAGGTCCATAGACTCCTCAAAATCCAGGGTAAATAAATCCATTTATTTTTTAACACAGCAGTCTCAAATTAGAACATACTATGGTTTTCTTGCTTCCTTTGGCCATTGTTTCATTGCGAGACATGGGGGAAGTGCCACATGGATAGATATTGCTGAATTTGGTTTCGCCTCATTGAGTTTTTACGGATGGTTACCCTCAAAAACCAAACTATTAATAGGCCTGTGTCTGAATGCTCGACCACATGAGACTTCATCTGTTACATTCAGACTGCGTTTTGATGGATTGCTATTCCATCAACTAAAAATCCTTTGGGCTATGGAGGATACAAAATACTCCTACAACCACTTGCCCTAAAACTAACACTTAAAATTTACATCGAAGGGGAAAATGGAGTAGTCTGTTAGAGGAGTGGGACAGAAATTACACCGCAGACAAAGAAATGAATACAATATTCTAGCAATATAAATCCTTGTAAAAGATAAGTCTTTTGACCTGCAATTTGCTTAAATGACACTAACAGTAGTACAGATAATTTAAATAGATTTTGTAACCACTGTTGTTATTACAGAGGTTAAATAGCACTAAGCTATTAATGTAGGTTTTGGTGGGTAAGTTACATAAAGGCTCCTAAAACGTCAGTTTGCTGCATATCCTTCTTCATGGGAACAAATTCCAAACCACTCTACATTTTAGAAGCAATCTGTGAAGCTTTTGATCATTGCTCTTGCTCTAAACACCCACATAAATATCACCCAGTAATTCTAGTATTTTGGTTGCAACATTAAAATCAAAGACTTCTGCCTTACCAGGTTTGTAGCACAGGATAAACTGATATAAATGAAGTGATTCATTATTTTGATTAACAAGCGAGAAATTTTGATTTGAAAATCAGTTTTTAGCTTGCTTTCAATATCTTCATAAATTGATGAAGAAAGTTTAGCATTGTTTGTTAGAAACTTTGTAAGGTGAATTTCCAGCTAAATATGGACTTTATGCTAAATTGGGTATTTCTTTTCCTACTAAAAGTGTGTCTATATGTATTTGTGTATACACATACTGCTTAGCACACTTGCTCATGTTCTGTTTTTTTACTCAATATTTAATAGGAGAAAAAAATATGAACCTAAACCTCTAAGGAAAACACAGAGAGGAAATTATAAACATAAGTCTCAAATGCTTTTTCAAAAACCAAACCATCTTATAGGTGATTATTTCATATATAAATTTTTAAAACACTGCTTTCTTTTCCTCATAATCCCGCTTTCATTTTGCCCCTTGTTTTTTTCACATGTGAGCAAAGCTAAGAGAGCTTGCAAAATTCATCAGTCTGGGAAATAGCGTTACATGGGTACAACCAACTCAAAAACATAAGGAAAGGAAAGGGCCCGACCTGGTTTTGGCTCTTCAGCAAAGAGATGTCTCCAGGGGCTCTGAGATCCTTTGTGGGCTGAGCGTGGTCACGGTCATGGTCCTGCTGGCAGCTGGGGACACCACGTGCAGCAAAGCGCTCCCCTTCCTGGACTCCACGCTGAAATTCGGTTGGAAGCAGAACCATCATTGACTCTGGTGTGTGGACCCTGGTCTGTTTGGGAGCGGAGGGTGGGGTTCAAAGCTCAGCAGGACTCTGGGAGGAAACCCCTGCTGGGCATTTCCCAGCTGACACGCGCAACTCTGATCTCTCCCACTGACGTGGGCCTTCCCTGGCATAACCCAGCATTGACTGTGGGATTTGCATGAGCAACCTCAAGTGCCATTTAAAAGCTGCCACTGTCCACCCACCTCAAAGTACGTGCTTTGGTACATCCTTTGCGAACTCCACCTGAAGGGAGAACCTTTAGTCTTGCAGCTGTTTTAACCTCCTAGCCAAGCAAGGATCTGTTCTCTCTCTCCCTCTCAGTTGCCAGGAGAATAATAAGCCCCACAGATTTAGTAACTCAAAGGTTTCACTCTGAATACATCACAGCTGTGGAAAATATATACCCCAGCTTGCTGGGCTGATGACTTCCAACTGTATCCAAAGCAATCATCCTGGGAATTCCCAGGCTGCTTCCCAGCACCAGCCTTAGCAGGAAACATCTTGAAATTTGAAGCCCGAACTTGTAAGACCTAGAAATGTGAGGTGGTGGGTATCCAAATGTTCTCGGCGTGCCCTCAAGGGTGGGCACAGCGTGCAGGAGTCGGCAGTACAGCACAGGTTGGGTAGGAAAGGACGAGGCCTCCTCTCTTCTGCTTCTGGCACGTACAAGAGAACCGTGCGGTCAGGCCCAGTCAACATGGGTTTATGAAAGGCAGGTCCTGTTCAATCAGCCTGATCTCCTTCTATGACAAAGTGACCCACCTAAAGGATGAGAAAAAGGCTGTGTTGTTGTGTATTTAGACTTCAGTAAGGCCTTTGACACAGTATCCCACAGCCTTCTCCTGGAGAAGCTGGCAGCTCATGGCCTGGATGGGTGTACTCTGCAATGGATAAAGAACTGACTGGAGGGCTGGACCCAAAGAGTTGTGGTGAACGGAGCCAAATCCAGTCGGTGGCCGGTCACAAGTGGTGTTCCCCAGGGCTCAGGATTGGGACCAGTTCTGCTTAATGTCTTTAACAATGATCTGGATAAGGCAACTGAGTGCACCCTTAGTAAGTTCACGGATGACACCACCTTGGGTGGAAGTGTTGTTCTGCCACTTGGGTCACAACAACCCCAGGCAGCTCTACAGGCTCAGGGAAGAGTGTCTGGAAACTGCGTGGTGGAAAATGTCTTGGGGGTGTTGATTGACAGCCGGCTGAACATGAGCCAGCAGTGTGCCCAGGTGGCCAAAAGGCCAACAGCATCCTGACTCGTATCAGGAATTGTGTGGCCAGCAGGAATAGAAAAGTGATTGTGTCACTGTACTCGGCACTGGTGAGGCTGCACCTTGGATCCTGCGTTCAGTTTTGGGCCCCTCATCCTAAGAAGGACATTGAAGTACTAGAGAGTGCAGAGGAGGGTGACAAAGCTGGTGAGGGGCCTGGAGAACAAGTCTGATGAGGACCGGTTGAGGGAGATGATGGAACAAGCATTCTTTAATTCACAGCCATGAAACAGGAGGCACTTGGTTTTACAGAACATTGGTAAACGCTGGTTTTTACTCTTCGTGTGATAGATACTCTGTGCCAAGGCTGAGAGTGGTTATCTAAACTCCTACATTGTAGCTCTCATTAGAACATGACTTGGTGTCTGAGAATGTTGTTGCCATCTTTGTTGCCCGGAGATGCTGGCTACCAGTGAAGAACAGCCGTAGAGTTAGCCAGGGGAATCTTGATTTCTAACCCCCACTTTGAGACCTGCAAGTGCAGAAGAAACATCGTGCTCTAGGTCTGGCTGGGCAGCAGCAGAAGCAGCCAGCTCCGGAGGTTCACCTGGCCCAGTCCTCATCACTTCAAGTGCAAGCAGACAGACAGCGAGGCATTACAACTTTGAGAAGCCACTCTTCACAAAGACACCAAAACACACTTGGCAAACACGTGCCTCAAACCAGCACTGTCTACTGAAACAGAGAAATAAACTTCACAGCAGAGTCGGTTGTACTGTTAAGTGACATTCTTTATTTTATTCCTGCTGGGGAACACTGGAGATCATCCTCCGTAAGTGCTCCAAAGACTGGATGCTCTTGTGTGGCTTGTATTCACACAATTATGACATATGCATTACAATTTCTGAAAATTTTGACATACAATACAGTATACTAGGAAGTAATTGATGATGTTAGTTATAATTGTTTAGTTTCTTACTTACAATAAAACTATTAATTATTAGTTAGATATAAACTAAGCACTCTGCTTCTAAACAATGTATTAACTAATCATCTGTCATGTCTCTTGTCATGCAGAAGCATCCAGAACTGGAGAAATATCCCCTCCTTTTGCAGGTGGTCAGGAAGCAATTATCTCGTGTCAACTGGCTAACGACAGCTACATCAGTAACGATGGGTACGGAACTTAATCACAGCATCCCTTAATTTAGCAGCTTCTCAGTACGTTCCCAGTAGCCCCGAGGGGTTGTCACTGACAGGCGGATCCTTCAACAGCCTGCACACGGCCGCCAATTGCGCTCCTGAACCGCAGCTGTGCAAACGGCACATTCGCAAACGCATTTCGCGGCCGCCCGGCCCCGCGGGAGCCCCAGCGCCGGAGCCGCAGCCCGCTCGCCCCGGGCCGGCGTCACCCCGCCCGCTGTGACGCCCCCGGCCCGCCCGCTGTGACGCCCCGAGCTGACGCTTTTAAGCCGCCCCCTGCAGCCGCCGGCTCTCAGTGCTGTCGCCGCCGCAGCGGGACCGGCAGTGCGTGTGTGGCTCGGAGCGTCGGGAGCTGCGACCCAGCTCGGGACTCGCCTCATCTCGGCTCTTCTCGCCTTCGCAACGCCCTCTAACGTTGCTCTCCCGGGGCTCGGTTCTGGGCTTCTCTTGCCCTCTCCGTGCCCTATACCCTTGCTCACCCGGGGCTCGGTTCTGAGCTCCTCTTGCCCTCTCCGTGCCCTCTACCCTTGTCCGCCAGGGGCTCGGTTCTGGGCTTCTCTTGCCCTCTCCGCGCCCACTCCCCTTGGTCTCCGGGGCTCGTCAGAGTCCGCCGGGCGACTCCTGCGGCTGCTCATCCCGGAGCGGGCCGTGCCCTCGTCTCCCCCGCACCATGCAGAGCTTCATGGCACTGCTCGGGAGGGTGCGGGAGCGGCCGCCGTCTGACGGCGCTTCCGCGCCCAGCACCGCCGGGGCCTCGGAGCTCCGGGAGAAGGGCCGGGGCGGGCTGCACGGCGCGGCCGCCCGTGGCGACCTGGCCTGGCTGCAGCAGCGCTGGTGGCGGAAGAGATGCTACATCAACTCGCGGGATGCCAACAAGCAGTAAGAGGCGGGCAGTGCCCATAGCGAAGACACACGTGCTCTGGCTGGAAGAGCCGGCGAAGCCCCACACGATGGCAAGCACCCTAGGGACAGGCCGGCTCTGCAGCGCTGCCCTTACCGGAGGCCCGCCCCAGCTGGGACAGGAGCCAGCGGATGCGCTCTGGCACCAGAAAGCTTGCTTTTGGCTTCTTTTTTGGCAGTTGAGCCTTGTGCCCCTAGGTGGTTGGCCCCACAGCCTGAAACGATGTCTTCAGCCGTCTTGTCTGTGCTAACTGGATGTATTTAATTTCTAGGACGCCTCTGCATCTTGCTTGTGCGAACGGCCATGCAGATGTCGTTCGCTTTCTGGCAGGAAAGCGGTGCCAGCTCAACCCTCATGCAATGTTTCGGAAAACACCACTGATGCTGGTACGTGGAATATGTTACGCTGTCGTACGTGGGGCTTGTCGATTATGCACTGAGCCATACCTGGCTTGCGTGACTCTTGACGTAGGCCTGCATAGAAGCAGGTATGTTGCAGTCAGTGGGGAAGGGGCATATGTTGCCTAATCTGTGAAGGCGCTCATACTTTCCCGCGTTGGGAAGATGCAGGAGCTCTGACAGAGAGAAAGGTACGTGTCGGAAGTTACTTCTCCTTTGTGGCTTGTTTCCAGGCAGTAGAGCACGAGCACAAAGACTGCGTGACTGCTCTGCTGGAGCACGGTGCCGACCCTGACCGCAAAGGTGCTGGCGGCAACACTGCCCTTCACGTGGCTGCCATCGTGCCCAGCAAAGCGATGGTGGAGCTCTTACTCGAGCACAATGCCCAGATTGAGGCTAAGAATGCGGTAAGCTTGGGCTTCGGTAAGGCTTCTCTTCCCCAGCCTTTCCTGTGTTCTTCTAAGGGAGATGGTTTCTCCTTTCAGTTGGGATACACTCCTCTTGCCCTTGCCATCCTCCAACACCACGAAGAGATGGTTGAGTTCCTCATTCAAAAAGGAGCTGATGTGCACACTCGAGATCTGCATGAAAGGTGAATTCTCATCAAAAGTGTGCATGGGACTCCTGAGCATTGTTCAGGCTGGCTTGATGGGAGCCATAGGAATGAGCTTTGAAAAAGAACCAGGAGCTGTCCAGAAGGAGCTCCTTCTGTGCCCCTGTGAGAGCAGACCCGCACTCGGCTGCTCTCTTACCTCGGGGGATGATCTCTGCACTGGGGACTGCAAGCAAGTGTTGGCTGTAGTGCCAGCACACACACACGTGCGCGTGAGCGTGCACACACGTGCACACAGAAACACAGACACACACGCACACACACCTCCCCGAGTCTGCTCCGGGGAGACGCTTGGCCTGGAGACCTCCCGAGGTCCCACCACCCTCAAGTGTCTGACGCATCCACGTGTTCTGCTGTAATTTTGCTCTGCCTGTAGGAGGGGAAATGATTGTTTGAGGAGCAAAGAAGGACTCAAGTAATGGCAAGGCAATGTCTGCAGAAGCTGATGTATTTCCTATGGTTTCTTGGATGCTTTAGGACCACTCTTGTGCTTGCCGCTTATGCTGGGAATGTGAATGTACTACGGCTTCTTCTTCAGCATGGTGTTGATCTTTTTCATCGAAACAAGTATGGCCGTGCAGTTTTGGATTATCACCGTCAGTTTAAGCCTGAGTAAGTGCTTTACATCCTTGTTAGAGCAGCTGCATTGTCAGCATGTCTGTGTTGATGTGCAGCCCTTTTTGCTTGAATGGGGTGTTGAGACCTTTGTTGAAGCTGGGCTCAGTGACATCTTCTGATGCATCTCTTTCCGTGTCAAGAGTGGATTTGCAAGCTGAGGAAAACTTCCCTCCACAGCTCTGTCTGGGAATTCACCTGCGTGCTGCCAAGCTCCACCCAACTGACTAGCAACTACCTGCCTTTTGTTTCAGAGGGGATCCAACCGATATCCCTGATGCATTAAAATCTTCAGTGGTTTTCCTCCTCTTGTGGGCAGCTTTGCTCCCCTGACTGTTCCTTCCCTAAGGTGGCTACGTGTCCTTAACAGCTAGGCTGAATGAAGTAGCCCTCTCCTAGTGACGGCAGCCTACTGGTGGGTGAATGAAGAGCGTTATGCCCACAAGTATGCCTTGACGAGCCATAAACAACTGCCCATGACCTCTTGTTGCTGAATCTGGACTTTGTGTCTTCTCCCCCTGCCCCTTCTGTCATCCCATATGGATGGGGAGCAGGAGAGAAGGGTGCCGGGGTAAACTGTGGAGTAAAAACCTCTTGAGGAACAAAGCATGTTTGAGGATTGCTCTAGCAAAACAAGAGGCTGGTTCCTTCCCTGCATGCTTCTAGCACAGTATCGGTCTTGTGCTAATGCACCATTTTGCACAGCAGCCTTGGTCTGGAGGATGTTCTTACTATTTTCTTGGTTTGGGGGGTTTTTTGTCTTTAGTTCTGCTTGTGAAGAAACCCTGAAAGTGGTGTCTCTTCAGAGCCCAAACTGCCCCTCTGCCAGAGTTGTTAGAAAATGACATGTGTGCAATGTAGTTTATCCCTGCAGTGCCTGGAATGCAACTGCAATCTTTGTTGGCCTCTTGAAATCTCACTTAGGAGCTCTCTAAAGTCTCAGGTCCTCAGACTAAGCATGCAAATTCCTGAAACCCTTCAAAGTCCAGACGGGGTTTGGGGAGACATTACCCCGACTTGAAATGAAGAGTGGCTGCAGCATTAGTATAGCATCCCGCTGAGGTAGAAGCCTTGTAGTCAGATGTCAGGCTCACTGGCCCCCAAAATGGAGGGGATGTTTATAAAATGAGACTGTAGCCAGCAGGGGTGAATTACCCCACTGACAGGAACAGGCACCTGTACTGTGAACATGCCTGCAGTGAGTACTTCAGTCTGCAGTAGTAGTGCCATGAGTGGTGTGTGTGTGTGTGTGTGTGTGTGTGTGTTACCATTTAGACCTGGCTCTGAAGATGTGTAGGATGGCTCATGAATGGCTGTTGCACTTCCAGCAGAAAGAGGATGCAAGAGTGGGGATAAGATCACCGAGTTCATTTCCTTCCTTTTTCTATGTAGAGTTGTAAAGACACTGGAGGAATACAAAAACTGTAAAAGAACAGGAGAATGCTCTGTAGGAGGCACAGGAGGTCCAGCAGTACCTGAGATCTCTTGCTCTGGGACGACTCCTGCCCCTCCCATGGGAGCACCTGTGCAGACTGGAGCAGGTAGGATCCCTCAGCATGGAAGAGGTGATGAGGACAAATCGCTGAGGCCTTAAGGGCAATGAGAACCCTTTGTTAAATGCAGGGCCTGGGGGATGGGAAAAGACACAGTTAAACAAGCACTCAGGACTGCATTGTGCCTCTTCTCTCCTTTGAAGGTGTCTTGCCAGAAGCTGGAGCACAGCAAGAGGAGGAATGTGACTCCCTGTCTGATTTAGACCTAACTTCTCTGAAGGTGGGGCCCAACTGGGCTTGCTTACTTTTGAGCTCTTTTCCTTCTGCTTCCGACACAGGCTTGGAATGCCAGCATCTCTTCGGTCAAAATAGACCCTTGAGATCATCGAGTCCAGCTGCACAGCTGGCACTGCCAAGTCCAGAACTGAACCATGTCCCTTAGCAATACATCTCCACGTCCCCTGAATACCTCCAGGAATGGAGATGGGTCCAGAAGCAGTTTGTGCCAGTTCTAACGCATGTCTTAATTTCCACAGACTGATTCTGAAGGTCCAGAGGAAGTGTCAGCTCTCATGCCGCCTCATGATGCAAACCAACAAGGAGCGTGTGCGCAGCCTGTTGCAGAGGAGCATCACATTGGTAATTTCCTAAGCTTCTCTGGAGTGAAGCGGCTGGGGAAAAGCAGAGTGAAATAAGCACTCACAGCAGCGTGGCGCTTCTTATCTCTTTGTAGGTGTGTTGCCAGCAGCAGGTGAAGCGCAAGAAGAAGAAGAAGAGTTTGACTTCTCTTCTTTGGATGAGGTACTTTGTCTTCCTGAGCTTACAGAATTGTTGCACTTGTTAAGCCCAGCTGCTGGAAGGCAGTGTGATGCTGCAGTGTTGCTGCGGATTCCTCTCCTCACTGTCTGTCGGTCTGTGTTCTTGCTCGCTCAGGTTTTTGCACTGGAGAGAGAAGAGCTTCCGCTCAAGAAGGAGGCTTCAACACAAACCGATGGTCAAGGCGACACTCAGGTGACTCTTGGGGCCTGATGCACATATCTGTAAATCAAGCCTGTCAGCTTAAGGAGACCTGTTCTTGCTATTGAGTTCCTTTTGGAGTGCTGCTAAGAGGCAGTTTTTGAATCAGGACCTGAAGCCTATTTTGGATCCCTTTTTGTTCCCATTGTGAAGCAGAGGTGCGGCATGAAGAGGGAAAATGTACGGTTAGGAAAAAGTCGGTGGCACAGTCTCTCAGCCTCTGTTTGGAGGAGGAAAATACGGAAGCGTTTTCTGTGTATTAGGAAAGAGAAAGCATCCTGATGAGCTGCCGGTCGTTTGGATGTGCTCAGCTGAGAAAGGTGCCGGCAGGTGCCTGCTGGTGGTGGCCAAAATCTCTCATCTTTGAATTCACTGAGTCATAGAAGCTTAGAATGGTTTGGGTTGGACAGGTCCTCTAAAGATCATTTAGTCCAAAGCCCTGCTATGGGCAGGGTCATCTTCCACTAGGTCAGCTTGCTCAAAGCCCTGCCCAGCCTGACTTTGAACGATTCCAGGGATGGGGCACCCACAACTTCTCTGGGCAGCCTGCTCCAGTGTCCCACCACCCTTGTTCCAACCCTCTGGTCATTTCTGTGGCCCTCCTCTGGACCCACTCGAACAGGCCCGTGTCTTCCTTGTGCTGGGGACCCAAGAGCTGGAGGCAGTAGTCCAGGTGGGGCTCACAAGAGCAGAGCAGAGCAGAAGGGGAGAATCACCTCCCTCCACCTGCTGGCCATGCTGAAGATCAGTCCAATGATATGATCCCATGACTAAAAGCATGTGTCCCGTTGTCATCTTCTTACTGACTGCTCCCTGCTCATGGAACACCATTTCTTTAGGGATGCATCAGGTGGCTGCGGGAGGAGCTTGTCAGCGCTCTCAGAAACTGCTCCAGAGCAGAAGTTTCACTTGAAGTCGAGAAGCGCTCCAGCAGGGACCTGCAGGAACAGAAACTGCAGCTGCAGAAGGAACTGAACCGTTCTAAAGCTCAGGTATGGAGAAAGCCTGTCTCTTGCCTCTTGGCAGGGACCCAGGCCTTTTCTGTTGCAAACCAGAGTGAGGAACGGAGCCTTAGTTGGGGGTCCACTCCTTTTTATCAAGCCTAAGCCGACTACTGCGGATTCTTGCTTTGGTTTGACAGCTGCAGGAACTGCAAGAACGGCTGATCCGGACCGAGTGTTATGCCGAGGCCCTGGAGAGTGCCATGAAGAATAAGGAGAGGGAGCTAACAGCTTCTGAGAACCTGCGGAGCCTTCTGGTCACCTCTTCTGGAACTGCAGCTCTCCCAGAGCTGGAAGAACGCATGCAACAGTAAGGAAGTCACACAGCAGGGCAAGGCTTTGCTTTCTGCGATTGTGGGAAAACAACTGGACTGCCTTTGTGCATGCCAGCAAGATAATACCACATGCTTTTCAAAGATGCTTTTGTTTCAGATGAGGTTCTATCACACTCTTCCTTTGGGATTTGTGCTCTTGTGGACTTCTGTGATAAGACCTGTCCTTCTTTTTTAGGCTCCAAGTCGGAATGGCCAAGCTGCAAGCCACAGCCCGGCAACAAGCCAACACCATGGAAGCCCTTCGGAAAGAGCTGCAAGCCTCTGCCTCAGTAAGCTAGTCAAAAGCTTCCCTTTTCACGAGCTCCCAGAGACGAGTTCCATGTTCAGGTGGGGAAGTTTGAA